>NW_024424230.1:26481120-26718748 GCF_017311325.1 Ursus maritimus | reverse complement strand
CGCAGCCGCCGCCGCCGCCGCCGCCGCGCGAGGAGCCAGGATGGTCCTGGTCCACGTCGGCTATCTCGTGCTTCCAGTGTTTGGCTCTGTGCGAAACAGAGGTATCGCTTTTTCCTTTCGGGGTCAGCTTCGGAGCGTGGATCGCCGCAGGCACCGGGGCGGGGGCGGGCGCCGCGGGCGGCGGGGGGCTCAGGGCACACCCGCGGGGATGCAGGGCGAGCAGTGGCTTCTCCCCTCTCCCTTTTGGGGGACCCCCCAGTGTGGGGGTGGCCGCCCTCGTGGGAGCTTTTGTAGTGAAGTTAGGGTTTGGCGAATTTGGGTCCCTCCCTCCCCAGCCCCATTTTTTATTCTTTGCGGCGGACGCGGTTCCCCCAAATCACAGCCCCTTCCCCTAATACCTAGCCCTGTATGATCGAAAGAAGGAGAGAGATACATGACCGTGTGCGTGCGCGCGTGTGTGTATGTGTGTGCAAGCATACTTGGCTTTCTGTTATTTGGTTTTTTTGAGGCAGATGTATGTTTTTGTGTTATTTGTGTTTGTATTCCTTCATCTTTTGGTTATCCCTGCCGCTGGCTGGTTAGCTGGGATCTGGTATCTGCCCTATCCCGTGCCCCAGCCCCCACCCTCTGGTGGGCACTTGCACGATTTCCCGTCCCGTACCATTCTTTTCTCCCCTTTAACCCTTTTTTGTATCGCCCTTGTGCTACACCCCCCCCATTGTCTTTGTATGACAGTTGCATTTATGGATTCAAAATGCTTGGGTGTGTATGTATATGAGCGTGTGTGTAAGTGTGTGTGCGCCTCGGAGTCAGACGTGCACTGCTGTGCACCCCTGGTCCCGGCCGGAGCGGGGTGCCCGGCCCTCGGGTGTTGCGCTGTGTGTGCGGATGAGGTGGGAAGCTGCCCCCACGCCAGGCCTTTGCCCTGGGCAGGCGTTGACAAAGCAGCAGGCCGGCGCCGGCTTTGTTTTTAACTGTGATATATGGGGTGTGTTTGCACGGTCCCCTTCCCCACATCCCCTTTCCCTTACATTCTGCTCCAACAATAGCTTGGTTTCCCCCTCTTCTCCCCCTCTCCACATTTCTTCCATTTTCTTTTAATCAAAAATTCCCACCTCCCAAAGCGAATCCGAGATGCATTTAGATTCATTTTTTTTTTCTTTTTGTATTCTGCCTCTGGACTCACATTTCTCTTCTTGGAAATGTTTCTGCTACCCTCTCCCACTCCAAGTCTGCTTAAATCCCTGCTGGCTAAGGCCCTCCCCCACTCCCCCCTCCCTCACGCACAGAATGATGTCTTCCCTTTGCGACCAGGGCTGCTCCACCGAGTCAGAGCAGGGGGTGGGGTCGCGGGGCCAGCGCTTTAGTGCGCCCCAGGGGCCCGATTGGGCAAGAAAATGAAAGCCCGGCCCTCTTTCTTCCAGCCCAGCTGTCCCCAGCCCCACGCCTCTCCCCAGAACCTAAAAGGCAAGGTTGGCCCCCTTAGGCCTGTTTGAACCACAGTTTTTTTGTGTGATGATAGAATGATGACATTCTGCATTTATCAAATCTTTTTTTTTCTTCATTGTGTAGCTCAGTGAATGGTCAACTCGCTGCTGTGTGCGCTGTGACCCTTCTGCCTCCGCATTTAGCTGTATTGTGACACCCCTCTTAACCATCTCCTGTCTCCATCTGAGGAAAGCATTGCTATTTAAGCGGCAGTATCCCTATCTCAGGCCGGCCTAGCGGTGGAGGGGGTGTGGAGGGGGTGTGTGAGGAGTAGGATGGGGCGGGGGCGGGTGAGCTCTCCCTGGAAATGCCAACCCCCTCCCCCAATACACAATTATGTCTTCTTACTTGGCATTTCCTCTTAAAACGGGTGTGGAACATTACACTAGGCAGAAATTCAAAAATGATTAAGAAGGATGTTGAGCCTGAAAGTATAATTATCCTGATTAAATCATTATCATCCTCATTAATACCACGGATCTCTAAATACCATTGCAGGATGCCGATTTTACGTTTTGAAATTCAAATTGCTCAGCTGCCTTTAAATTTTATTTTTAATATGCTCCCCCCCCAAGCCCCCCTCTCCCCCCCCAATAAATTCTGCCCGTCAGTCAAAGTTTACTTTCATGGCAAACACGGCCACAGAAAATTCAAGGGCTGAGGGTGAGTCGGGCTGTGGGTAAAATTTAGCACAATGAGATAAGAATTCATGACCTTTCGATAGAGGATACTAATGCTTAACCCAACAAGGTCCTACACCACAATCTTCTTGTAAAACTATTAGATAGCTTGCCAGCTTAAGTCTGTTCTTTTTAGTTTCCATTGTAGTAGTGTAGGATGTAGGCCATTTCAGAATAGACGTAGAGAAATAACCATTTTTGTATCTTCATCTTGTTTAGCTGAGTACATTGCACTGTAAATCCCTGTTAAGTGGATTCCTTTTGCCTTGGCTTGGAGGCTCTAGCCCCGAGTTTCCCACTTACCTGGGTGACCATCAGCTAGCTTCTTGGCAGCACCCAGACATAAGTGAAGAGAGTACGTTTAGTCGGAGGCAAAAAATAATAAGTATATATATGTTTATGTATGTATGAAAATCTTGGATGAAATGACAGTTACTGCTACTCCATAGCCTCTGAGAATTTGGTGCAGCAAGGTCCCTGGCTTCAGGGGGAGCCATGGCCATGGTGTCTTAATTGTTTAATTGTACGATGTCAAGAGCATCTTTGGACATCCGCCCTGGCCCTCAGAACTTCCCCTTTAACAGCCGGCTCCCTTCTGCTGCCTCACCAGCCGGACCTGCTTGAAAACTGAAACAAAACAACGGCCGTAATGTAAGAATAAGGCCCCTACTTCGAGGGCCCTTCCAAAATAAAGTCCCGAGTGGCTGCCCCAGATTGCCATTTGGCAATCTGAAAAGAAAGAGCAAAAACAAAAACAAAACCAAAAAACAAAAAAACATAACAAAGAAGAAGAGAAAAGAATCCCCAGCAAAATGGTTTTCCATTAAACAGGGATAGCGTGTTCTGCTGTGCTGAATTACTTCCTGTTCTTATTTTGTGGGTAATTTTTTCTGTATCAAATATCCTTTTGGTTGTGTATCTTTTTCACCTTTTCTTGTACTAAAACTAAAGCATGATCTGTATTTTTTTACATCCCCCAGTTGACAATGTACAGCGCTCGGTTAGAGATGTCACCCTGCTGAAACGCACTGTGGTCGTGTAGCCCGGGCCATCTGCTCATTGTACGCTGGCTTTTGTTGTGTTGCCCTTCCGAAGCATGGTGGGCCCAGCCTTTTTTTTTTGTATCGTGTGCATGATGACATTGTTACACACAGAATCCACTAATACTAATATACAATCTCTCAATAAAGAACTAGTTTTCCTATATTAACCTAGTGTGCTTTTTCTCTTGCTGTTTTCCCATTTATTGTCGTATCCTGCTGTTTAGATTTTTTCCCCTTGCTTTTCTATCCCCACCCTCACCCACCCACCCACCACTCCCACCTCCCATTGTAAGATTCGAGTGAATGCTTTTTTTGACTTTCTTTTTTTTTCCTTTTCCTTTCTTTTCTTTCTTTTTCTTTTCTTGTTTTCTTTTCTTTCTTCCTTTCTCTTCTTTCTTTTTCTTTCTTTCTTTCTTTCTTTCTTTCTTTCTTTCTTTCTTTCTTTTTTTTTTTTTTTTTTTTTTTTGGTGGTACGGATATGGTGATTTTAATCCCAACTAGTCCGTATCTTTTTACAGTAGACCTCGGGGGCCATGGGAAAGGTCAGTTGCCCTGCCACATGGAAACAGCTCAGCCGCGTAGAGACAACCCCTATCTTTGGCCACCTGTGCAGCCTGCACATTTCACCATAGTTTCTAAGTTACATGGCACTCAGTTTGTGATGCTGGTGAAGAGGTGGGGATACAACACTTAGGTTGAGAAAAGGGATACTGTTCTTAACTAGCAATCTTGTAGCATTTCAGACTCGCCTGAAAAACCCATTTTTAGTTGTGTTTTAACTTTTACTTTTACTGTCTCATTGATTTACTGTCCTTATAAATCATGCCGGGGGTAACATGTTACATGTAGTTGAAGCCATGGTCTAGAATTTTAAAGTGCCCTCTTCTATGTGCATCTTTAAGCTCTTGGGACCTGCAGTGTAAGTTTTGCATTGAGATTGAGCATAAGGAAGATGTTGGGAACAGAAACCAACTCAGACCACCCCCACATTTATCCCAGGGTCAGCAGCCTGACCTGTTACCGTAGAAATAAGAGGGTCTGTGTCCTCTGTAGGCTGTAAGCCACTTAAAGCTGATTATAGCCTAGTTCCCGGACAGCTGCCTCATCTGTGGTCCTAGTGCCTCTCTTGAGAAAGAAAGCCAGATCTCTGCCATTTGTGTGTGTGTGTGTGTGTGTGTGTGTGTGTGTGTGTAGGAGGTGGGGTGCAGATCAGGAGGGAAGTCGGGACCTACCCCCAAATTGAATTGGAAGAAGAGCCCTTAAGGTGTATCTGTTTTCCATAATTACATTTGGGAAGCCAGTGGAGAGGTATTTTTCCCCCAGAGTGGAACCCAAATTCAAGCATTTGTCAATTACACCTATTCAATTTCAGCTCAGAACAAGTGCTAAATGAGGCATTTTAGACACCGAGGAAATAGGTTGATTAAAGAAATTCACAGTTCCTCCAAAGGGTCATCATTTTGGAGCTGTTCTTCCTTGGGCCGTACCTCCTCTTCCCTCTCCGGGCTGTCTCCTGGGGTCCCTCTGCCCCTCTGCTGGCATTCCTTCCCCGTAGGTGCACCCTGCCTGACCACAGTGCTGCCTTGCCTTCTTTGTGGCTTGGTGGGACTCGCCTCTCCTCCCATTACTGCCCTTTCTGCTCTGGCCCTTTGTTCTTGTGCTCTCCCCAGCCTGGGTGGGAAAGCTGAGCTGATTTACTGTGACACATGGACACACATGGAAGTTCCCAGCGGAGGCTCATGCTGTAGTTGGTGCAAGAAGAGATATGCAGGCCTTCAAGGATTTTTTTCTTTTTTCTTTTTTTTGCTTCTTCTTCTCCTCCTTTTTCTTCTTTTATTTCGGTTTCCACGAAACTTTTAATTTTTTTCCTAGTTTGAGAAAGCAAAAGCAACCATTCTCCAACCCATCCTCAACAGTGGTAAAACTACCCCCCAAATCGGGTGATGACCCTTGTTTTTGTCCTAGAGAGCAGTGGCTTTTATTAGATTGATGTTAACCAGCTCTAAGATTGTATTTCTCTAGATTAGTGTTATGTATGTCAGAATTAGTTGATCGATACATTGCAAGGATGGTCTCGTAATCTAGTGATAATATAGAAAGCTAGTGGGGTTAATGGGAAGTCATGTTTCAGCAATTTATCAAATGCATATTCTATTTGCACTCAGATTGTCAGAAGAAACACTTTCAGATGAAGAAGCCCTTTCCCCCTTGACTGGATGATCCAATCATTACAAAGCCATTGTACTTTGGATCTACTCTCTCAACCATCTGACACGTATCCGTTTTAATAACTTTTGACTCCAGGATTTTGGAAAAGCCATCTGTTACTTAGATCCTAAACCACAGACTTTGTAGTGAGACGAAGCACAGCTCTTGTTTACCAGTCTTCTTTTCAAACAAAAGAACTCTTGAAACCAGCAGCAGATAAGGACCACTTAAATGATGGATTTTCTTAAATAATAGTTATCCACAAACCAGCCAATACTATGAATCCCTCAAGATTAGGGGAAAAGACCATCAAGGGTCTCGATGCTCTAAGATACAGGTGACAGAGAATGGGTCACCTCTCTTCATCCTACAGTTTGCTTACCTTCTGCCCCATCATTTCCCCCCACATCCTTCCCATGTTTAAATGAACAGCCTAAGGTGTCCCACTGGAAAACTTAACTGGTTTCCTGCATTAGGGAAGCAACAACTCCGTGCTGAATCCAAGTGCATTGTGAAGCCCCTTTCCTGGCCAGGAGACCCAGGCCCCCGACTCCAATTCAGGGTGTGACTCTGGACCTCTCAGTCCTACCTGACTACTGTTTGCACAAATGTGCAAGACGTTTGTGCCTTAGTTTTTCTGTGGATCTAAGTAGCTCTTCAAAAATTCCTGGCTTAACATAGTACGAACGTGAATCAGTGTGTATTAGTTTCCAGCACGGCTTAGCCACGGAGGAGCCAATATATTTCCAGGGGAGTTGGGGGAGAAGCGTGGGGACAGTTTGCCTTAGAGAGACTCTAAGGATCTTCTGGATGACTTAGAAACTAAAAGCAAACATTCATACCCTGCCGCAGATTCCCCTTGCAATGCCTGTGACTTCGTGTGTTCAGTCATTCTTTCATCCGCTCACTCACTTGTTTATTCATGTAGTTAATGGGTGTTTACTGAATACCTACTTGGGGCCAAGTTAAGGGGGATATGAAAGCAATGCAGGACCTGGGTGCCTGCCCTCCCGAGGCTTATGCTGAGGCTGGAAGATGAGTGCTTAGGAAACCAGATGCTGTCTAAGATGTTCTGTGCCGAAGCACCCAAACAGATGGCAGAACATCTGGACTGGGTGAGATGGAAAGAGCGTGGGGCCGTCCAGGGGTTAAGTCCTAGCCCTGTCTTGGCCCAGAAGGGTGAACATAGACCACTGCCCTGAACATCATCTAAACAGTGACCATCCTGATACCTGATAGGGTGTGTCTAGACTGTTCAAAGGCACCTGGCACACAGCAGATACCTAGGGCCTGCTAGGTGCTGCCCCTCCATCCCCCATAACCGTAGGAATTTATTGGTGAGGGATCAAATAAAGTCTCAGAGACAACCTTGCTGAAGAGGTGGGGTTAAGATGTGCCACAAAGGGTGGTATGCATCAGGAGGGAGGAAGAGGGAGAAGGGCTCTAGGTGAGGTAGGGAAGGAGGGAGACTGTGGCTAAGGCCGAGGCTCTGCTGATTTGGCAAGAACAGGAAGTGCATACAAGGAGGGGTGTGTGTGTGTGTATGTGTGCACGTGTGTAGGGGTATGTGTGCATGTCTGCTGCCTAAATGGCCTCAGGAGGCACCAGGACCATTGTCTGTCTTTGAATGGTTCTCCCCAGAGCACAGCTCTAGGAGTTAAGCAGCACGAGGTCTGGAGAATGTGGGAGAAAGGGCCAGAAGATACTTCTGAGCCAGTTTCAGAAGGCCTTGGGAAGCTCCGGTTCAGTTTGGACTTGCTCCTTTAGCCATTGGGTGCTCTCTGGGGGGAGTGGTATTTCAACATCTCATTGTGGCAGCTGATGACAGAGGGGTGAGCCTAGAGGCTGAGGCCAGGGAGGAGGCCATGGCAGGCTTCCGGGGGTGATGGAAGCCTACACCAAAGGTCTGGGGGATGGGAAGGGCGGTTGCCATGAGGGGCCTTACCATAAGAAGCAGCGAGCAGAACTGAGTCCGGCGGAGGGACTGAAGGGCAGGGAAGTCTCGGGGTGTCGGGGAGCGAGTAAGACCATGAAGACAAACTGGGATGATGGGGGCAACAGTCAGTTTTAGGGAGAGATGAGTTCAGTGAGTTTGAGATGCCAAGAGTGACAGAAGGAAGGGCACCACGGCACTGTCCTGGGATTAAAGACTTCTAGTGAGTACCCAGTGGGGTTAGGAAATTCACTTCAGTAAAAATTCTTCATGTTTCCATGACAACTTCTCAAAAACCCCTCTCTCCAGTCTTGGAATCCCCTTATCTGATCCTACGCACACATCTTTAGTCGGGAGGCCATTCTCTCTGTAGCCTCTCTTGCGACATGGACCCCCTGAGTTCTGTGCCCCGCTGTGCCCTGATATCTCAGTCTGAATGATTTTCATCCAATTTCACCCTTCTTGAGAAGAGAAACTCCAAGGCAGGCAAGTGCCAGGGTCACGGCCTCACGGGTTTGCAAAGAAGTTGGCCCTGCCCATGTGAGGAGGAAGAGCTTGGAGCTTCAACAACTTCCATCTAGGTTCCATCATGGAAGGACTAGAATGACATTTTGGAAGGTTTAGAAAATAGACCGAAGGGGGAAAAAATCTCTGAGGTGTCCGCCCCTCTGAGATCATGCTAGTGAAATTCCTCTCACATTTCTGTTCATACATATATGTATATTTTTGTCGAGCTACAAACACAATAATCCTGTATTCTCCATTTTTAAAAAATGCAACATGTCACAGCCTTTTCATGCTTTCCTATGTTGTTTTGACAAGCATTACTTTTAATGGCTGCACGATATTCCCTGTGAACCATAGCTCTGCACTTGGGCTCGGTGGCATGGGAGGCACTCATATGGCCCCGGGTTGCAGGGCTGGGGCAGGCCCCAGGGGAGGAGAGGTCAGTGGGCAGCCGGGTGCTGACAGCTCCGAACCCTCTCTGCTCACCATCAGCCCCTCCCATCAATAGGCCCAAATAGCTGGAGGGGAGGGCAGTCCAGGGAGGACTTGCGGAAGGAGGAAGGTTTGCAGAAACTTTTGAGATCTAGGTGCTGGTCTTTGTTCTGCACAGGCTTCTGTGATCCTGGGCAGGTCAACTTCCTCCCCAGGGTCTCAGTTGGCCCGCCAGTCAAATGGGGAGGATAGACCCATCATGTCTGTCTTACAGGACTTGTCCCGTGAAGTGATGCGTAGGAAACAAAGCGAGAAGCCGGCCCAAGGCAGCGGTAGCTATCATGAACGGCATGACCCGGGACTGGGCCTCAGGTGGGCCATGTGGTGCAGTGGGAACAGCTGGGCTCCCAGTCCTGCCCCCGCGACCTGCGGGCCGTCTGACTGCTCTGCGCACTCACTTGCTATCTGCCAAGGGGGCTAATGGCCTCGCGGCCCCCTCCTGCTTGAAAACACGGGGTTTCCCGTAGGTGAGAGGCAACTTTCCTCACCTCTTTGACTTTCCACAAGGGCAGCAGCCATGCACTTTCTAGTGCTCAGTAGCAAGACCACCTCCTCCGGGCAGCCAGGCGTTGTGGGAGGGCAGGGAGCACGCCCGCGGGCCTGAGCTCAGGGGGGACCTGCTTCCCACACTGCTGCAGTGGCTGCTGCCGTGTTCGCCCTCTGAGCACGAAGTTCCCCATGTTCCCTGATGCATCCTTTCCCTGAAACATTCCCCTGGGGCGCCCGGCCGGCAGGCCTGTCCCATCAGGGCTCAGCCACTCCCCCAGGTAGCGGGGTGCAGCTAGGAGAGGAAGCAGTGGCCGCTGACTCAGCAGCAGCCTGCCACGTGGAGAGGGGGTGGAGGAGCTCTCCCAGGCTGGGAGGAAGTACAAATTCGGCCAACACCTGTCTCAAGGAAGGGCAGGAAGCTTTGCAACAGCTGCTGCTCCCAGTCTGGGGCTGAGAGTGGGAGGGTATGGGGGGAGGCGCTCTGGAGTGTTCCCCTCCCCCCATAGCCAGCTTCACTGGGGCTCTGCTCCCCCAGCAGCCGGGGCCTCCATGCCACCCCTCCCCTGTGCACAGGGCCTGTCTCTCAGGACCACCCCCTCCTAGAGCAATTGCTCCTGTTCCCAAACTCTGTGGGTGGTAATGGATGAATGCCTCCCCCCAGGGCTGGAGATACCAGGATCCTTCCTTAAGCCAAAGGATGATCCTCCCTGTAGGGCCCTCAGCCTCCAGGGCATTCCCTGGAGGCAGAGCTGGAATGGACTGACCAGGAAAGGGCCCTGCTGAGCAGCGTTGAGAAATCGGACTCTGGGTAAGGTGAGGCATGACAGGGGGAACACCGGGGTCCACAGACCCTTCTTCAAGGCTTCCTGCATGGCCAGTCCCCCGTGGCTCAGTAGCTCGTGTGTCCAGCTTGGTGGTGAGGGGACCAAAGAGGCAGCTGCACAGAGCCTCAGCCTTGATTTAGTCAGAGCTCACCATAGCTCGTCCTGAACCCCAGGTTAGGTAGACTGTGGCCCTGGCCTCCCCTTTGGTGGACCCACGTCCCTCGGGGCATAGGTGGAAGTCAGGTCTAAAGGGGGAGCTCGGTCTGCTGGTCTGGAGGGAAGCTGGGCCTGGGGGGGAGCACCTGCCGGACTTGCTTTGGCTGAGGGGATAGATGCTGAGCCTGTCCTTGACTGGGAGGCAGGGCTGGAGCCAAGCCAAGAGGGGAAGGGCGGTGAGAGGCTGCGGGAGGGAGCTTGGGCCCCCGACAGAGCCCGAGGAGCCCAGCCTTCTCCCTGCCAGGAGGAATGGGCTTATGGGAGGGGTGAGGGGAAGAGAGGTCACAGGTGGTGAAGGGAACCACAGTCAGTCAGCCCTCCCCTGGTCAGGTGAGCTGGGAGCATGACGGAGAAGGTGGGCGAGGGGCCCAGACATGAACCTGGGGTGCATTTTTCCGTTCTATCCTGACTGCATCCTGAAGGGTCCTTGACCCGTCCAAGCTTCCCCCAGGAGACAGGTGGAGGAAAGAAGGAGCACAGAGGATGGGAAGGTGGGAGGAGGGAGTTAGAGACATGCCCTGTTGTCACTGTCCCCACTCCTCCTCAGCAGGCGCCGCGTGTCATCTCATGAGTACTCGCAAAGTCTCTGCCTCTACCGGTGGTGTCCTTCCTTATGCTCACCGTGGTGGGGTGGTCCTGGCCCGCCCTCTGGGAGCACCCAAACTAGAAGGGAGTTGGCAGGGGTGTGCAATACAGAGCAGAGCCCTTGACTCTGGGCAGAAAGGGATCTTGCCTGGCCTCTGTATAAACATAGCATGGTTTCCAGTTTTACTGCTAAACCTGGGGAAAAAGGGGTTTTATATTAGACTAGACAAGGAACTCTCAAGTCACCAGTTGCAAATGTTGCATGAACTTTTGAGTGAAAATATAGGACTTTGATGACATATTTCATACGGGGAGGCCAGACCATAGCCCTTTGGCTGGGGGCTGGTTGTTTCATACCCCTCTGACATTCGGGTGCTCCCGGGGAAGAGTATGAGGAGTGCCAGGTGAGGCAAGGTCTCCTCCTCACAGAACTGGAAACCCAAGCCTGTCCAGTGGCTGGAGTTGCGAAGCCAGCTCATTGAGCACTCCAGTCAGGATTGGGAACGGAGTCTCTTGACTCTGACGGGCCAGTGCTCTTCTCCAGTCTTGACTTAAGGCGAGTTGGAAGCGGCCTGAGCTCCAGCAGCTCCAACAAGGGTGGTCAAGTGATGCTTTGTCAGAGGCACAACTGGGTGAGGCTGAAGACGGTGTGGGGTTTGACTGGGTAGAGAAAAGCATGGTATTTCAGTGTGGTGGCCAGTCTGCCATGTTGTTCCCCTAGTCTGGAGAGCCAGGGTCAGGACTGGGAGCGAGGGTCTGAGACAGGAGCTCGGGAGGTGACATGATACCCATGAGGAAGCACGTGAGGGAGGCTTTCCTGTGGGGGATGCCCAGCAGAACGGTCCCCAGGACTGTAAGGACTCTCACTGTTACTGTTGTCAAGTCTTCACGGAGGCTTCCCCTTCTCTGCAGTTTTGAGTTCACGGTTTCAGTTACCCACTGTCAGCTATCGTTCTCCTGACATATGGTCAGAAGGTCAGGGACAGCCTAACCCTACGTCTTAGGGCCCCGCATCATTCACCCCATGCAGGCATGTTCTCACCTCACATCATCACAAGAAGAAGGGTGAGTACAGTACAGCGAGATATTTTGAGACGCAGACCACATTCACATAACTTTTATTAGAGCTTATTAGAGCAATTGTAATTTATTATTAGCTATTGTTAATCTCTAACTGTGCTTTATTTATAAATTAAATTTACTCCGGGCACGTGTATAGGGGAAAACATAGTGTATATAGGGTTTGGATGCTATCTGTGGTTTCGGACATCAACTGGGGGTCTTGGAACATATTTTCTGTGGATAAGGGGGAAGGAACTAGGGTAGAGCATAAAATTTGCTATTTGAACCCTTTTAAAGTGTACAGTTCACAGGCATTGAGTATATTCACAACGTTGTGCCACTAGTACCACCTTTTACTTTTAAAACCTTTTCATTGCCCCAAACAGAAACTAAGGGCCGCCTTGACTTTGAGGCCTGCTCCTGGGCCTGGCAAGGCTCTGCTGGCTCTCCTTGGAGATGACTGGGGACAGTAAGGGGTAGCAAGAAGTGCACAGATCTTGGCCTCCAGAAATCTTGGGTTCAGTTCTGGCTTAGCCAGGTGACTCTGGACCTCTCCAAGCCTCATCTCTTCATCAGAAAAACTGGAGATGATTGTTGTGGGTGCCAGTGCCGGGGGAGGTGAGGTTGGAGGTGCGGATGAAGTACAAGGCACTCGGAACTCTGGGTGTAGCCAGGAGTGGTCATTCCCAGCTCCCACCGTCCCCTCAGAACACACATCCTGTTTGTTTGGGCCTGGAACCCTGGAACAGTCTAGGGGGTCCTAAGGGGCAGACAAGAGAGGGCCGGGCATGTTTCAGCATCACTGCATGAGCAGTTAATGAGAACCTGTAATGGGCTGTGGGCGGCCAAGGCACAGACAGCTTCTGGCTCCTAGCCTCACTGGGGAGACCCCTGAGCACCCCTGAAGTGGGTGGAGAACACAGACTGGGCTCCAAAGAGGGCCAAGCTGATGGTCATGCTGGCTAGAAAGCATGGCCCAGCCTGGAGGCAACTGCTCAGGATGGGGAGAGGTCACTGAGGCCTGGAGAAGTCAGGAGGGCCTCCCGGAAGAGGCAGAACTGGAGCTGCTCCCCAGGAGAGAGATCTGACCTCCGCTGTCTGGGGGAGCTATCAGGTCAGCCTGTCTCCCCCACATAGACCCTGATCTGATCCAAGAGGTGAATGTTCAGAGTCCTGTGGCTGTCATCCTCGTCTGATTTTTTTTCTTTTCTGGAGCATTGGGTCCTCTCATTTCACTGTCATGCCACCCATTTCAGTCCCTTCCTCCATGCTGTCTCCCCTGGCCCTGGCCATTTCCCCTGCAATGCTCTGTCCCCTCTCCCACCCCTGCCCAGCCGGGCTGCCTCAGGGCCCCAGTGGGTCCACATGCCATCCCTGGAGTGCGCCTGCAGAGGGGGATGCCGCCCGAGGGGAGCTGGGGGTTTCATGACCACCCTCTGAAGTGGGGCGACCCTCTCAGGGCACTGGCTCCGTTCTCTGCAGAATGGGGAGCTCGTCCCGACCTGCCAGGCTGAGTGAGGGTGAAATGAGGCGGCAGATGGATGCTGCCCACCCTGACACCTGGCACAGAGCACAGGGCTACTCTTGTCCTAGGTGGCTGTCTACTAGGGAGTTGCCACGTACAGAATCTCTGCCAGCTTCTAGAAGGCACTTTGAATTTGGTAAGGGGAACAAAGGGGAGGAGGAAAAACTTCTTTGCGCCCAAGTGTTCTCATCCGTAAAATGGGAACAATCCTAGTCAACCCACCTCCCCTCCCGCCCCCACACTGGCCCCCAACAGGGTTATAATGAGGCTGAGATTTGGTGGTGGATTTGTTCAGCTTGCCTGACAGCCATGCACGGAGCCTGTGCCCTGGCCCAGGCGTTGTGCCCGGCACTGGAGACACAAGGAGAACAGTGACAACAAGAGCACCAGCAAATGCTCCCATAGCGCTGTCTGTGCCAGCCACGTTCCTAAGCGCCTTCCTACCCTAAACAGACCCAGTGGGAGGGGAAGCAATGCTCGAACAGGCAGGAAGGAAGGTCCCAGGTAGGTAGTGGGTTCTCTCTCAGCCGGGGGAGCTGACCCCCAGCTGAGTCTTAAGGGTTGCGTGGGCTTGCCCAGGAGAAGAGGTGGGGGCAGAGGGGCCGCGGGGGCACAGGGCAGGCTGAGAAGCAGAGTGCCGCCCGCGGGGTCTGGGGATGAGGCCGATGTCCTGCGGGGGAGCTGGGGCCTTGTCACTCCGGGTGTCAGCATAGCAGTGTTGCCCTTGGATCAGCACGGCGGCTAGCTGGCTGGCTTTTGTCAGGAAGGAAGTGCACATGCTGTCCCCAGAGTGTATGTCCTGAGCTTAGTGCTGAGAGTGAGACCACGGTCCTGCCCTTGAAGGCCTAGGAAACAAGGTTGACATCTCGACAGACCCTCGGAAAGCCATGAAGGGGTGGAGTAGCCTCCCCCACCTTCCAGGGGTTTTCATGACCTCCTGCTGGGAGGGTGGGGAGGGGTGCAGAGGAGGGCAAGGTGAGAGGGATGTGATGTCCAGGGGTCCTGGAGGACGTGGGGGTTGAGCTGACCCTTGCAGTAGAGCCCCCGGGGCAGCATCTTCCACACTATCCAACCAAACCCCGGGACCCCGTGAGCTATTTGAGGTTGTTTCTGCCGAAGAGTTACACACCCCCACCAGTTTGGGAAGTGAGCCCTGTGGCAGGGAGCCCCTGTGTGCCAAGCACGCTGGAGGCTCTGCCCGCTCCCACGGTAGGCCAAGCCCTTCAGCTTGGCCTCGGTAGCACTTGCCCACCTGACTGCAGACCTCTGTGTGTGCACGTGCGAGTCCTAAAACAGCCTTGAACTTGGTGCCTGGAGACTGGGAGATGCCAGCCCGGGAACTGGGTCATCTAGCTGAAGGCCAGCCCCAGGCAACTCCTTACACCGAAGAGAAGTGGCGGCTAAGAAAGGCCATGGAAGGTGGCCCATCCGTTGGTGACTGCCTGTCTCGATTCTCCCCCCCGCCCCAAGCCTTCCTCCTCGGAGGCCCCTCTTAACCCGCTGAAGAGAAGACTGAGATCGGGAGATCAGTGGTGAGCCGGTCACTCCCTCCCAGCGACACCCTTGCTGGCCAGCCCCGGGGAGCTCTGCCCGTGGCCAGGGAGCTGACGGGGCTCTGGAGGGACTGGCCTTGTACCAAAGCCCCACTCTGCTTAAGACTTCCCTCCTCTACCTTGTCATACTTAGGACCTTGTCCAGATGGCCCGGGGTGGGCTTTCTCCCTGCCCAGCTGTGAGCCCCCATGCCCCTGACCCCAGTCACCTCTGACACCCGATCCACGTAGCACTTCACGTTCACACAGTAGTGCCTCCAGGTGTGCAACAAGCTCACACGCAGCCCCGCACGGTCCCCATGTAACACCCACTCGTACACAATCCACACACAGTTGGGACAGCACACATTCTCGGTCACATTCATAAACATCGGTGCTGGATGGCAGCGTGTCACCCCACACACACACTCAGAGGTGCAAATACATGCACCTCTGTACACACATGTACACGCATACACACGGGTATGCCCACGAGACCTGTGCGCATTATCTCACAAAGGCAAGCTTCAATGTCTCCAGATGGGACCTCTGTCTCTTTCTTGTCACTGACATGCCACCTGTGCTCGATGAGGCCCGCATCCCACCATCACTGAGTCCACGCAGTTAATGGTCCGACAAAGAGGCGGAGACCTTCAGCCAGGACAAAGCCGCAAGCCTGAGCGTCTCCATCTGCCCCGGTCAGGCTGGCCAAGTTAAGGAACCTGGACCTGCCTCCGAACTGGGCCCTGTGACACCTAGTTGTCCCCTTCCTCAGGGCTCTGCTTCCTCCACGGGGCCTTGCTGAGGCCCAGGAAGGGCAGCGTTTGGGTGGGCTAATGCGGGAGGCACGGCTGATTGGCCGTGGTAGCCACTACAGCCGCCCGCTGATGGATAAAACAAACCGCAGAAGCCCCTTTTGGATGTCAAGTGGCCTGGAGGGCTTCGTGGAGGAGGTGGGGCTCGAGCTAGGGTGAAGGCTGAGGACCATGCCATCAGGAAGTGAGAAAGAGGAGGACAGGGAGGTGGGGCGGCTGCATGAAGGGCATGGGGAGGAGTGAGTGTGGCTGACGCCCCCCCCAACCCAGAGAACCCCAGTGGCGATTATGGGCACAGTTTGAGCAGAGATGGGAGAAGAGGCAGAGAGGCGGGGAGGTGGCCAGGAGCCCTACTCTGCTGGGGTTTCCTCTTGCCGTCCAGGAGACCCTCATTTAGTGCTCAGTTTCAGCACCCAGGTGGTTGGGGGAATTAAAGAGACCGTGCAGTATTAATGTTGTGGCCTTGTTTTATAAAGTGTCCTAACAAGCTCGTAAGCCAGGCACACTCGGTCTTATTTACAACTGCTATTATTTCTCTGACATGGAGATTAATTTGATGATAGCTGTTTATAAGCTCTTCTATCATCAGATGGGCCCATTACCTGGGAGGAGAGGAGGGCTGGATTTAATTTGCAAACAGTGCGCCGGGTTTCCCTGCTCCAGAGTGTGTGTGGGAGTCACAGTCATAAATCATGGAAGGCAACAGCCACGCTGCGGCCAGAGGCCTGGGAGCTCCCCGAGCCAGTGACGTGCGGGAGACGGATGGCCCGGCAGGTGGGCAGGTCTGCAGGCCCAGGGAGCTAAGTAGGGAAGCACAACCACCTTCCACAAGCAGGGAGAAAGGTACTGGGGGGGTTACCCAGCCAAGGAGCTTCTAAC
The DNA here is from genome assembly GCF_017311325.1 of Ursus maritimus. Taxonomy (NCBI): domain Eukaryota; kingdom Metazoa; phylum Chordata; class Mammalia; order Carnivora; family Ursidae; genus Ursus; species Ursus maritimus. The sequence continues at coordinate 26,702,471 of NW_024424230.1, read as the reverse complement.
TCAAGAGTCCACACCAAGTGAGAATCATCTGGGTGCTTATTAAAATGCAGATTCCCCTAACCTAGGGGGAGGGCTTGGGAGTGCCTGAGTCTGGAGTGCTCTCGGAGGAGGCCTGCCTGGTACGCTCTTGCCTAGATGAGTCTTGGCCTACAGGCAGGCCAAGGTGGTTCCCTCCAGGTTCCCCCTGCTTCAAGCAAAGACTTCCCTTCCCTGGATTTCTGGAGAGAAAAGGACAGGAGAAGGGCCAACAAAGAATGAGGCTGGGTCTTGAGCAAAATGGTAAAGTTTGCAAAGGCGGTCCCCCTGCACCCCCGCCCCCGCCCAGCATTGTTGCCCCTCCGCGGGCTATGAGACCGTCCTGCCAAGCAGGAGAGAAGCATTAGCTCCTGAATGTCGTCCCTCCCAGGACTTTAGAGGCATCACCTGGCAGGCATGGTCTGTTGATCTCTGGGTTATCTTTCATTAAAGCCAATTGAAGGATAAGAAAACTGAGTTGTTGCAAGAAGTGGTTTTAAGCTTCATGACCTGGAAACTGAGGCCTGGCTTTAAACGCAGTTTGGACATGGCTGTCCTTTCTATGACCTGAGGCAGTATTCCCAAGCTGGAGGCAGGGCCCCCACACACAGGGACATTGCACCCCTCCACATCTCTGTGGACCACTGCGTGTGTTGGGGTAGGGATCTATAAGAACTTGAGGTGCTCAAGGAGACCTCCTGCTCCATGGAGCTAAGCAGCCTTCCTCCCAGGGCTGGCTCTATTTTCCGGGGTGGCCTCTGGAACAGGCTGCAATGGATCTTTCTCCACTGGTAGCCTGGCAGACCCTGTCCCTGCCGGTCAGTGGGGGAGATGGGTTGTGGAGGACGAGGGCCTACCTGACTCACACAAGGAACCCTCATCTTGCTCTGATGGGCGGCAGTGGCCCATGGGCGGTGACCTTGCCCCTTGCCTTTCCTCTTGCATTTCCTGGGTCTGTTCCTGGGACAACCGATTTATGTCCTGCTCCTCCCAGGCCTGGGCCTTTCCTTCCCCACCATTGGCTCTTGGCAGCTTTTACAGGGCTCTGCTGGGGGAACTTCTGAGAATTCGTCAGGCCAACCACCTTCATTTCCTTCTCCTTGGGTGTCTTTGGCCCCATCCAGGACACTTGCATTTATGAACTCATAAAAGCTCATAAAATGGGAAGGAAGCCAGTATGGACTCCATCAGATGCCCTCCTCTAGTTGAGAATCCACACTTGTGTTAATGTAGTCTAAGTTTGTATTAGCTGTTCTGAGCACACGACACGTTTTTATCGAGCTTTCATTCAGGTGGACTAGAACTCTCAAATCTGCCAACACCTGCTATGGAGACTCTTCTGTCTTAGCCGAATGGAGCTGGATTATCCGGTAGAGTGTAAGTTTGGCTCTGGGGACAGTGATGCAAAATAAAGGTGGTTTAAAGGGTGTGGCAACTCTCTAGAACAGCCTGGAGTTAGTGGTCCTGGGCAGGCACGGTCTACTCCATGTCAGGCATCAGGTACCTCCTCTCTTGTTGCTCCACCCCTCCCTAGGGTGTGGCCCTTTTCTGCATGTGGTCCAGAATAGTTCACCCCCATGTCCGCTTTCCAAGCAGTGGGATGGCGGTGGAACGGAGAGGGCAGGAGGAGCATGACACAATGCTGCCTGGCACCCACTTGCATCCCATGGGCCGGAACGGGCCCACATGACCATGTGTGGCTGCAAAGGAGGCTGAGAAATATAGTCTTCATTCTGGAATGCCATGTGCCAGCTAAATTTGGGGGTTCTATCACCATAGAAGGAGAGAATAGATATTGTGAGACAAGTCGTCTTTGCCTCAGTTGGTTCTCAGACCCCTACATAGGACTTACCATGATCCTAAAGATTGTCCTGTGCATACACTTCTCTGTTTAGTGTTTAGCACGCCCCCCATAGCTTTACTACTAGGCAAGGACAAAGCCCTGAGGTGGGAGGGGAGAAGCCACCCTTCATGCTGGCATCAAATCCATGCGCTGTGTTGATGGGATATACGCATTCACTTAATTACAGATTCTTGTGGTCCTGGTGATTAGCTCTCATTTTGCACCTTGTCCACAAGAATGTAGTAAGGTGTTAGAGCAGAGGCTGAGGTGATGACTGGAAGTGCCCAGCCCAGGGGCTGGTGTATGGTAGACCCTCAGCAAATGCTGTGCGTCCTTAGGCAAGGTCTTAACCTCTTGGTGCTTCAGTTTTTTCATCTGAGAAATGGTGATGTAATCATGGCCGGCCCCTGGAGTTGGGGAGATTCTCTGAGAGCCCACAGGCAGCACCGAGCCATGGCTGGGGCAGGGCATGGGGTAGCTGCCACAGAGGCAGGATGGCCTGGGGGTCAGGAGCGCAGGCTCTGGGTTGGGCTGCTGGGAGAGAGTGAGGTTCTAACCTCCAGAGAAGTTTCGTGAGCGACATGGGATCCCTAGAGCTTTCTGCACAGGCCTGGTAAGTAGTGGGTACTCAGTGAACGCCAGCGTGCTCCCTGGGCCCCACCCCACCGCCCCTGGTGAGGGGTATCACATGCCCATCCCTGAATCTCTCCCCCTCCCTCGGCAGGTGGTTGGTGGAGACATGAGGCAGGACTGAGAATCAGAATGGAGGTGATGGGGCCAAGGAGCTGCTGGTGGGTAGAGGACAGGCCCCACGTTCCTGCCTCAGACCCTCTGGTGGGGGAAATGGGATGGGCCTCCAGAGGCAATAACTCAACACAGAGTCCCACATTGAGGGCTGGGAACATGGTTCCCGGGGCTCCTGGTGGGTGGCCTGGCTGCACCCCAGGTGATTTTGTCTTCCCGGCCGCCAAGACACAGCTCTCCCGGTTTTTACTGGAAGCCTGGAATGGCAGGGCTGGAAGGAACCCAGAGATATCTGGCTCATCACCCCACCCCCTTATTTGACAGGAAACAGAGCCCGGAGAGAGGCAGGGGCTTGGCCAAGGGCCCTCAGCCAGAGTGAAGACCCAGACCCTCCTCTTGGTCTCTGCTCTTGCTCCTGAACCGGGAGGGCAGGAGACACAAACCTCTCTGTTCCTCACTTCTCTTTCCTCTCCTCTGCCTTCTGCCCCCAATTATGAATTATTCTGTCTCTTCCCACGCTGTAGTCATCTGTCTGGGAAAGGCCCAGGGAGGGGCATGCACATTAGCAGAGGCACCTGCAGAGTGGGGCCGGGGGACCATCTCTTGGGGGAGCAGCTATGATGGGGAGGGCTCATTGCAGGGTCAGGGACTGGGGCCTGGGCTTGGCTGCCAGCTCTGAGGCTCACGGGTGTGCGCCAAAGGATGAGAGTGGGCACCATGGGACCTGCCTCCCAGGGTCAGGCTGGAGATCAACCGACACAAGTTTGTGAACCGTGAGGGGCCCCTCAGCTTTGAGGGCTTCTGTCCCTTGAGGCTGTAAAGATGAGGTTTCTTGGGCACAAGGCACAGGATGGGAAGAAGGAGAATAAGGCTGTAGAACCCTCAGAGGCCAGTGTCAGTGCCAGGTTTGTGATTCCTAACATCTAGGTTTCTTTCTCAACATAGACATCTCCCTTCATCTTGTTGGATGGATATTGGGAGATAAGTCATGGCCTCCACCATAGTCATTATGGTCAGTATTTCGGTTGATGAGGGCACTGTGGACCCCAGAATATCATGAATCCATGCACTGGCTTCATGGAGAAGCTTCCACTTCACTCCCCCAAACAGAGCTAGCCTCGTCCTACCAGTGTGGTCCATTCAAGGGCTATCCTCCTCTGCTCCTTCTCTGCCGGGATGTTGAAGGTGTTGGAGGTGTTTGCTCCTGCTGCTGGGTTGGGAGGAGGGGTAATGTATTTGTGGCCAGCCATGGAGGACCACAAGGGGTTCTATCAGACAGTAGACTCAAATGGGTAGTCAGACTCAACTAGCATAGCAGTCCTAGTGCTTCTGTGGGCTAACCTGGGAACCTGGGCTTCCTAAGAAAATGCATTTGGAATTCTAGCACCTCATTTATAAACAAACCTGGAGACCCAGGTTGCTTGTGTCCTGTTCTCAAATGTTTCCATGGCAAATCCCTTTCCAGCCTTGCCCTGCTCTCTTCTCCTTTGGGGCCAAAGCACCAGGTAGCACCAGGCAAAGGACCCCAGATGGAGGAAGTTATCAGAGCTTCCCTAGGGGCAGGAGGTGGGGTGCTACGGGAGAACCCCTCCCTGCCCCCAGGACTGCCCTTCACAGGCCCACGAAGTGGGATGAGGAGTTCTGTCTGGGGTGCTGCCAGTAGTCAGGCACTGGAGGGGAGGGAGGGAGACGAGTGCTGTTCAGCCTGGGGGTGTTCAGGCTGCTCTTGGGAACCCATGGGGACCACAGCGCTGTGGAGGAGGGAGGAACCCAGGGGCGGGGCTCAGCATCCCAACCGGAGACTTCCCACTGGCTTTCTAAGGGGGCTTCCAAGGGACAGGCATTTAAAGGAAGGTCTCTGCAAATAGAGTTGAAGACTCCAGCCAGCCCCTCAGTGAGCCGCTGATGTGAGATGGGAGGTGGGCTGGGCAGAGACGCACACTACTGGCCGGCAAAGCTGGGGTGTGAGCACCTTTTCCCGATGCCCAGCGTGAAGTCTTACCACTGTGCACACATTGCCTGCAGTCGAGTTGGATTGGGTGCTGGCTTCTCGGTCTTCCGAGAGCGCTCAGTGGCTCGAAGCGGGCCTCCACTCTGGCTCCAGATGGGAGACATTTTATTTTTATTTTTTAATATATCTATATTTAATTGAAGTGTAGTTGACAGCAATGGTCCATTAGTTTCAGGTGTGCACCAGAGTTCCAAAACAAAATTTTACCTCAATCCTTATAAACTTGCTCTTCTAAAAAATAGAAAATATAGTAATTATACATTATGATATGGAAATCATTATATACATATATATATGTCATAGATATATGCATCTGTGTTTATTAATGTTTGACTGGGCATCATAGGCACATGACATAATATCCAAAAGGCAGAGAGTGCACACAGTGAAAGTGGGGCTCCCTCCCCTGTGTCCAGCCACCCAGTGGCCCTCCACAGTTTCCTCTGGACCCTGTCAAGGACTGTTGTGCTCATTCAGGTCGGCCTTGTTGATGGCTGTTGATGTTCTGTTCAGTGTGGTTATTAAGTATACATGATTATGGAAGGAGAGGAGCAGTGGGACTGACTGTCCAGGAAAGGGCCTGCCTCACTCAGCACATGGGGTGGTGGCCTTGGTGTGAAGGCCTGTCCCCTACCCACGCATGAGCTAGCAGACACTGGAGGCCTCTGGCCCCACCTCTGCTGGCTCCTGGGAGAATGACCCTCCAAACCATCCTTGGACCTTAGTCTACTGGACTAACAAGCGGAGTGGGGGGACGGCAGGGGGGAGCGGATCTCCTAGATGCTTTTCAGCTCAAATTTCCCCGAGTCTCTTATCTGCTTCATGCCCCATTTCCCCACTTAAAGACATTAAGAAATAGGGCAGCATTGAAGATAATAGCTCACTTATGTCCCAGAAGGATTTCAAAGCATTTACAGAGTGCGAGCAAAATGGAACTCAAATTCAGCTGTGGTTGGCCTGCCAAAGGCACCCCCTCCTGCCCCATCCCCACTCAAAAATGGAGGGGGGAGACCTCAGGCCCTGGGCTTGGGAACAGGTCCAAGGTGACAAGGGCCTGGAGGCAGTGGCTTCCCTCCGAGGCCAGTTTTCTCCACCAGACCATGAAGTGGGCCCCAGTGGGCCCATGGGATGGATTCTTGAGGACACCACGATTCCCTTCAAGGTTTTTTGAGCAAGTTGGTTTCTACCCCAAATTCCTTGGACCTGGGTTTGCTGTCTTGGAGCCAGCTGGGAGAGTCCCTCAGGGCACTTTTGACAAGACTTTTGACGAGAGGCTGGCCTTATAGGAGTGGGGCGGGGGGAGGGGCGTGTGTGTGGAGAGGTCCCACTGGCCCCAGGACTTTGGCCCACTCATTAGCCATGCCCACAGTTCCATCATGTGTATCTTCCTCGTGGCTCATGGTCTAATCTTGCAAACTCTGCAGGGTACCACAGAAGCCACCAAAACAGATGGTGGCACGGTCCTACCTCACTCATTTGAACTGGTGACTTACAGACTCAGGGTAACTCAGCCTTGGCTGACAAAGCGCTGGGAACATGCTTTGGTGAACAGACAAGAGGGAGCTCTGCTAACCGTACCAAATTCAGTGGTGTTTTAAGTGGGCGTTCACAGCGCTTGACAAGGTTTTCTTCCCAACAGTCCCCTCTGGCCCTTTTCTTTAAATGACAGAAGCACAGCATCCTTGTGCTGAAAGGCTCTGAGAGATGTCTTCGCTCAGCCCTCCATTTGGCACTGGTGGGGGCTGAGTCTCGGAGGGAGAATCAGAGGACGAGGTCCTGTCAATGAGCCAGCCAGACCCCAGGGTCTTGCGTGGCGCCCACAGCTGCAGAAGGAGCGTGGAGTGGAACCCAGGCTGGGCCCTCTCCTGCCACCAGACGGGTAGCTCCCAAGGGTGTGGGTTTTGTCCCTTTGTTTCACTGCTGGGTCCCAAGGGCCTGGTCCAGGACGGACACACAGTAAATGCTCGATAAACAGGAGTTCAGCCAAGGAATGGGAATTATTCTACATCGGAGGGTCTGAATAAACATGGCTCTGCTGCACTGTCAGCGGAGGGAATCCCTCCTTCTTTGGGCTGTGAATGTGTCTCCGAAGTTGAGCACTCCTAATTGGTCCACCTCCTTTAGCTGCAGAGGAAGCAAAGGCCGTCTTCTCGCTGGCAGAACAGACAGCTCTATTCTAGGTGTTGAGAAGATTGAAAGGAACACGCCCCAGGGCCCCCAGCTGGATTTGCTGCGGTTTGCAAAGCTCCGGCTTGCCTGAAGGGGAGCCTGTCCCCGCCTCTCAGCTTGAGGCACCCAAGAGTCAGGATTCACCCTTTGGTCTCTGCGTCCCCGACTCACCCCTGCACACCTCCACCCCCACCCCTGTGCTGGTGGATACCTGAGCACAGCCCTGTTGTGGGCGCAGGGGAGGGGATGTTGGGGAGAGCAGGTGGTCAAGCCACAGCCCAGCCGTGGGGGGTTTATGGGTAGGTGGAGGACTCTCACTGAATAGGGAGCTGGCTGTGTCTCCCCAACCCACCTACAAGCTCCTTGAGGACAGGGAGCTTGCCTCTTTGTCTTGGGTCTCCTTGGACTTTCTGAGCAGAATTGAGAAGCTCACACGAAAATGGCTGGGGCCACCAGAGAGAGCATGACCTCCAGACTCACCTCTCGGAGGGCCTGCGGCCTGGGCTCTGCTCCCTGGAACCCTTTTCCTGAAGACAAAAGATCTTCTGGGATCTTTTCTCCCCACCCCGTACCCATGCACTTCCTTCCCAACCAGAAGTTTGCTCGGATCAAAAATCCTCGAGCGTTAGCCCAAATGCGTCTCAGCGTGTTCTGACAAAGCATCAGAATAAAAGCTCCGCGGGCAGAGCGCGCGCTGTGAGGTGACCGCCGAGTGCCTCACTTTGTGGCGCCCTCAGGGACCCTTAGTGACCCTGCCTCACACAGAGGTGAGGTGACCTCCTGGGTTTCAGGGCATCCTCCACCCCTCCTAGCAAGCAGCCCTTCTCCCTCTACCGCTGGATGCCTGGATTTTAGGACTGGTTTACGGTTGCATTTTGTTTTCTTCAGAAGTGCCCAAAAGAGAGGCTGGAGGCACTGTGGAGTCTCCTTTGGTGGTTTTACAAGGTTGCCCTTAGGCTCCCTCCAACCACCTGTCCTTGCGTGCTGGTTGGGGTGGCCTTTGCTGAGGACCGCACAGCCCCGGGAACGTAGAAACCAGGGGAACCAGGTCCAGTGGATTCGTCTGAGCTCCTCCTGTCTGGGCTGCAGGCTGGAGGCCATGGGAGGCAGCTGACTGACTGGCCACGTTTCCTGGAACCTCAGGGTGGTTCAGGTGCTGGAAGAGAGCTGTGGCCCAGATTCAGGAGAGAGGGGCCCTCGGGTTCCAGCTGTGTCCCTCCCAAGCTCTTGGGTGTCTCTTTCTCTGTTCCAAGAGAAGGGCGAGTGAGTTGGGGGGTCTCTGGAACTCCTCTTGAATCTAGCACTTTGTGAGTCCCTGGTTTTCCCAGAAAGCCCTACATTATCACCTTCCCTTGCTTCTCCTGCCATGTCCTTTCCAGGAAGCTTCCTGCCTTCTAGTTAGAGGACAGGAAGGAGAGTTGCTCTTTGGAACCAGCCCTGGACCGTAGGAGAGGGGCCTGGACAGCAGGGGCCTAGATGACAGGTGGCCTCAGCCTTGGCCTCGAGGGTCCCAGGTGAGCTCTTCAGAAACTCAAGTTCCATAAGAACTAGAATGATCAGTAGGGGAAGAAAGGGATAAAGAAAGGGGGGTAATCAGAAGGGGGAATGAAACATGAGAGACTATGGACTCTGAGAAACAAACTGAGGGCTACAGAGGGGAGGGGGGTGGGGGAATGGGATAGACCGGTGATGGGTAGTAAGGAGGGCACGTATTGCATGGTGCACTGGGTGTTATACACAACTGATGAATCATTGAGCCTTACATCGAAAACCGGGGATGTACTGTATGGTGACTAACATAATATAATAAAAAATCATTATTAAAAAAAAAAAAGAAAAAAAAAAAGAAACTCAAGTTCCCTGTCTGCATTACCCACCCCCCAGCCCTGACTCCAGGTCATGTAGGGCCAAGGGTCCAGGGGTGCTGTTCTGGGGGGACTGATGTCTGTTTCCAGAAGTTTCTGGAGGAGACTTTTGTATGCTAAGTAAACACATGTAGTTATTTCCTCACAAGGATGCTGGCTTTTGCCATACGGAGTCCTCGCTTTGAAATCTGGCCAGGTAGCTTCTCATTTTGTGACCTTGGACATCTCACTTCACTTCTGGGTTTCCACATCCTCCTTCAGTAATGGGGGAGCTCAAACTTTGTAGCAAGATTTTCCTGAAAGTGCAGGGTACGAGCAAGGGGCAGGAATGACTACAGGCAAGGGGTAAAGAAAGGTGGTTGCCCCAAGGGAGGTTACAATCATTTGCAAAGGAAATGTCACACCTTGTGAACAAACGATGGGGAAACAGCACAAATTGGGGTCTAATTAAGAGAGAACTTGGGATGCAGGCTTTAGTACCCTGGGAGATTAGGGGGTGTGCGGTGGGAATGACTGACAGTGTTCTTTCCCCTCCTCCCCAAGCTCAGCCCAGTCCCAAATCTGTTCTTCTCAAATGTCCCCTCCAATGCTGTAGTTCATTTTGTGATAAGCACCTGAGAGCTTGGTGAAGGGTCACGGAGAGCTCCTCCCAGTTTTCCCAATGCTCTCAGTACAGGAGAGTGCCCGGCAGTGCCTTCAGGGAGATTCCAGGGGAACTGCTTGATAGCCCAGTGGCATTAAACGCAGGAGTCAGGACAGAGGAATTTCTGAAAAGCTTCTAGACTAGGAGAAATGTTTCTTTCTGGAATGGCTCAAGTATAGCTGCGCCTTGAGATTTTTCTCTACCCTTCCTAGTCCTGGAATTAGGTTGAATCCATTCATTCATTCACTCATTCATTCATTTACTTAGCACACACATACGGATGGTCCGTTCCATGTCAGGCGCAGAGCCGGAGCCTAGGGAAATGAGGGCAAACAAAGCAGTCCTGGAGAGTGAAATGCAAGTCTAGCAAAAAGCCTTCTGTGTCCTGCTGGAGAGAATGGATTTTCTGAAACTGGCTTGGGGCCCAGTCCTCCTATTGAGCTTCTGGGATTCACACCAAAAGGAAATTCATCATATACTTAATTTCTAAGAAAAAGGAAATAAATCACCAAGCAAAACAACACTGTGGACCTTACATAGCAAACACAACAGGAAGACACTGGGGTTGGATGGATGAAAGTCTCCTCCCAGGCTGCCCATCTGCAGGGGGGTGTGGGATCTCTTCTTACAGATGCTGAGTTTTGGGGCTTTTCCAAGGACCTTTTGGGATTTAGCCTTGTATCCCACTGGTTCAACCCTCTCCAGATGTTGGATAGACCAGATGACCCCTGAGATCTCCATCTGCTTTAAAATTCAACAATCCAGGGATTTTCAGGATCTAAGCTCCAACCGGAAGATAGTATTAATGTTCAGCATGGGGATGAGATGATGGGGAATAATTTGTCCATAGCAATGACCCGGAAAGTGTGCGGGCTCCTGCTTGGGAGAAAAGTGGCTCTCCGTTCCATGCATGTGTGCCAAAGCCTTGTGCTAACACTCTTGGAGGCAGGGTTGAATTGGTTCTTGAGAGACAGATCGGTCTGTTGGACCTATAGCCTGGTATCTTCGTTATCAGGCAGTGTCTTCATGATGAAAAGTTAGCCCTCGACCTGGGCCTGAAAACCCCCACTGTCTAACGCTTCTAGCATGATGGAGCGAGTTGTGTTCGAATGACATCTGGCAACATACTCCACCAAACTGGCCTTGACTTTCCCCCACCGGCAGCCTGCGACATGCACTTTAGTGGAGACCAGACCCCAGCTCCCCAGAATATCAGGTTAGAGGTATGCTGCTCCAGACTTCCTCAGTGTCAGAATCTCGTGGGTGCTTGAAACAATTCGGATGGTTGGGTTCTGCTTCTGTGTATTCATCGCTGTGGCTCCGCGTTGGGAGCAGGAATCTCGACTTTTAACCACCTCCCTCTATTCTGATGCCCAGCTAAGGTTGAGAACCGCTCCCCGAGGCCAGCGAGGCTCTCCAAGGGTGTTCTCCTGGGCAGCGCCCTCACCTGGGAGCTTGTGAAACACGCAGTGTCCTGGGCCCCTCCCCAGAGCTGCTAAATGAGAAGCTACGGGGTAGTCCTGGTGCCCCACGTCTTGTCGGTGTCCCTGGATCTCCATAAGCCCTGGGGCTTCTACAGAGAAACCCTTCCCAGGTGAGGCTTGTTGGAAGTTCACTAAGGGGGTTCGCCCCTAGAGACGGAGCTTGGGCCTGGCCGATGTTGGCTGAGATGGGGTTGGGGTCCTGAACATGTTTATGTTGGGTAAATCATTTGCTCTCCCCGCAATCTGCCCCTATTCCTTTGCCCCCACCTGGCCCACATCATCACCCTAACCCCCCAGGGCTGTTGTGTGGGAAACCAGGACTTCAGGACAGGGCCTAGTCAAGGGATAGAGGAGGAGAAAGCCCACGAGTACCCCTGGCTTCCTTGTGGGCCAGGGGGACCCAGGTCACCTTGGTCCGGGTTTGTCATGGGCTTTGTCCCCGGCCTCATCCGCTGTCCAGCAGGAGGGCAGCCGGACCTCCTCCTGCAGCCGTTCTGTTCTGCAGCTCTGTTCTCTTCAGGACAGCTCCATGGACATGCGTCTTTTCCTTGCTTAGAGGGTCCCGGAGCGCTTGCTGTGTACCGAGGCCTGGCTGCGAATAAAGGTGTGGGTCAGCCCGCACCGAGCGTCTGCATGATGCTTGGGTGCAAGCCCCGCTCTGCCGTTCACGAGCGGTGTGACTTCGGGCAAGTCACTTAGCCTCTTTGAACCTCAGTGTCCTCATGTCTGTTTACTCATATCCAGTCAACCAATAGCTATTTATGAAGTAAGCTGGACTTGGCCACATGTCACTTCTGAGAGCTGGCTACAGTGTCCCGGACGGACCATGTCAGGAGGCATCCCAAGGATGACGCGGACTTCCTTTAGGGTAGAACAAAGGGACTGGTGTCTACACGGGAGTGTGCGATGAGGACAGTGCTGCTGGGCTGTGGGGTGGCTGCAGGTCCTCAAAGACTGGACTGTCTGCCATGTCTCAGCAATGCCAAATTCAGAGGGGCTTGACAACCCAGGTCTTCTGCGTGGGACCCTTTGGAGGGTGCCGATTGGTGTGGTAGCATATTCTGGAGAGAGCCTGGTTGAAGAATGACGGACTTAGTTGGAGTGTATCCTGAGGCAGGACCCTTGGCTTCTTCCTGCCTCAGTGCTAGGAGCCATAAACCCGCCACTGTCCCTCCCAGAGGTCCTGTGGGGACTCAGTGGAAGAGTGCACAGGACAGCCTGGAAACAGTGTTCTGGGGTGTTAGGGCATCATTGTCCCCTCCACCAGCCCTGTGTGGGACACCCATGCTCACTCCCAGCTCACCGCACATTCTAGTTTGCTTGGGTCCAGGAAGAGAGGGCCACCGTCTGTAACCCTAGCCCATGTTTCCATGGCAATAGGCAGGCAGGGGCCTGGGGAGAGGCTGGCCTCGGGGGTCTCGGGGTTCTCCTGTGCGGGCTTGGTGGAGGGGGGGCAGGGCTCCCAAGCCAAGCCTGTTCTTGCTCTGACCCCAGGAATGAAAGGTTCTGTTGCCTCTGGCCAGGCTGTTTCATCCACACGTGTTCAATTTTGTGCATTTTGCAAGGGACAAAATCCATGTTTCCTTTATTCTAACCACACTGCAGTGCTGTTACATAAGGGCTGCGTGGTGTCCAGGAGGCCTCCTGGGGCATAGAGAAAATCAGATTCCTCACCTCTGTGGCCTCCACTCTTTCTTCCCTCCCTGAAGCCTTTTGGGGGGGCGTCACCAACCCTGCTCTGAAAACAGGAAGCACGCGTGTGCGTGCGTGTGTGCGTGTATGCGTGTGTGTGGAGGATATGCTAAAGGGTGGGCTTCCAACGCCAAAGGTAGCAAGTGCACAGAGGGCTCCCCATTTTCTCGGTACCCACACCAAGCCTCCAGCAAGGATGAGGACTCCTTGGGGGCCTCCAGGGCCGTGAACTTGACGCCTTGATGCATCTTGGTCTAGCGTGGCTAATGGTCAGCCTTGGGGAATGGTGATGCCAGCCAAAGGCTCCGGATAATAACAACGCACATTTCCACAGAGCTTCGTGCAGGCTTGCTAAGGTTGCATTACTCTTTCATCCTGACAATGAACTTGAAAGCTGCTTGCCTCCCAGAAGAATGAGGAAAGTGAGCCCAGGGGTGCTGAGGGACTGACTGGCCTGGGGTGGCCAGCGAGGGGTGGGCTCTGTCCAGGCCTCCTGACTCCCCGGCGGGTCCCAGCTGGGAGGACTGGCCTAGTTGGACGCATCCCAGAGAGCGTGTCAATGTGATGATGTCTCTTGCCATTGATGACCCAATTGCAAGTGATGTGGCGACAAGAGATAGCACGTGCCAGGGACACAGGGGGCTTGATAAACTCCTGCTGATGCTGAGAATAGGGCTGAGCTCCCCAGTAGAAGCTCCATGGGCTCCAAGGACAGCCTGCCGCTAACCACTAGAGCAGACCCGTGTGTAAATAGCCCTGTGTGGTCCTTCCCAGGACTGGACCCTTCCCAGGATCCAAGAGGGAGGAAGGAGTTGTTATCTGCACTGTGAGTGCAGGGCAGCCGGGCTCAGAGTGGCTCGGTGCCTGGGCTGGCCTGCTAGGCCTCGGACCCAGCCCTGTGTCCTAGAGCGCTCCGGCAGCTGCCTGCTTTCCCCAAGCAGATGGGCAGTCGCTCCCACAAAGGGGATGTGTGGCGCCCGTGCAGCGGTTCCCATGGCAAACTTAGGCCCCTCGTGTTTCTAATTACCCCTGGTGTTCTTTTCTTCCCTCGGTGTGAGCGAGGCCAGGCTGGGGCATTCTTGTCATCCTGGTCCCCCAGCTCCCCTCCCTACCAAGTGTCCCCGCATGGAGCCCTTCCCACAAACAAGGAAACTGGGCCCAGGCAGCTGGTATGCCAGCCAGGTGGGGTGGCTTTTGTTTTGTTTGAAAATCATTCTATTTTAGGGCCTCCGGCTGGCTCGGTCTGAGGAGCATGCGACTCTTGATCTCGAGGTCCTGAATTCAAGCCCCCCGTCGGGCATAGAATTTACTAAAAAACATTTTTCTATTTTAATTGAGTAATTATTATTTATGGTGGCAAAATAGGCATAACATAAAATTGTAACCATTGTAACCATCTTCAGTGCACAGCTCAGTGGCAGTAAGTACATTCGCGTTGTTGGGCAAACGTCAGCATCGTCCGTCTCCAGAACTTTGTCATCTTCCCCAGGTGAAGGTGTTCCCCGTAAACACTGACACCCCATCCCTCTCTCTTTAGCCCCTGGCAATCTCTACTTTACTTTCCGTCTCTACGGGTTTGATGACTCTAGGAACCTCGTGTAAGTGGAAATAGAAATATCTGTCCTTTTGTGACTGGCTTATTTCCCTCGCAATAATGTCCAACAGGTCCATCCCTGTTTTACCGTGTGTCACAGTTTCCTTCCTCAGCCAGCTGGCTTTTCAAATGCCTTCTCTTTTGCTCTAATTCTTTGATTTTTAAACTTAAAAAAAAAAGGGCTCAGGTGTTTTTTCCCCCCACACAAAATCTCGCCTGGAAATCCCTGAGGAGGACCCACGAGAGCAGAGGTACTCTGGCTGAATTGAGGGGAGGACCCACACCCTCAGTATGGAGTCCCTGGAGACCCTTCCTGGGGGGGTCTTCTGCCTTGGGGGGCCTTGCATGTCTTCGAGAGGGAGCAAGCTTCGGCCCTGGGTTGCTGAGGGTCCTGGCCTCCCTCCATCACACCATTTCCTTCCTGCCCCCTCGGCTTTTCTTCCAAACATCCTCTTCACATCTTTGGACCCCAGCCAGATCCCTCACACTCTTTTAACACAAGCAGGGGTCCGGGGAAAGTTAAAAAATGTCCTTTGCTGGGGGATTTGGGGTTCCCTCTTGCCAACCTCCCCCGGCCTGGGTTTATCAGCATCTGTCTGTTTGAGTTTCTTCTGGGATGTGGTAGAAACCGCCTGCCTCTCCTCCCCACTGGCCCTACTCACTTCTTATACTTGCTGGCTCTCCTGCCCCGAGAGTCTTCTGGCTCCTTCCAGGCTGCCCAAGCCCCATTCTGTTCTGCTCCCACTGCCTTGTCCATATATTGGCTCTAGGTAGTTCCTTTCCCTGTCATAAAAAATGACTTGTCCCAAGCTCCCCTTCCTTAGCACCGTGTGAGTATTCATTGCCATATGAGTTGCTGCATGAGTTTATGCACCCTTGGGGAGCTCTATGTTCATCAGACGACTCGCGGGTCCTGGCAGTTTTCGGGGAAGGTCCAGTGCGCACAGGGAATTTCAGACCCTGCGGCAGGCAGGCAGGGTGGGGGCAATCCTTGGGGACGGGAGAAGCACACAGATTGGAGTACCTTTTGGGTTTCCCGTAAATTCATCGTGGCAAGCGCGGCTCTGCTTACGTCATACAGCATGGATGGGTCAGCTGTGACCACAACACAGGCTGAGACCCTGCCCTTCATGAGACTGTGAGTCTGGGCCCTTTACTTCACCTCCTTTGGCTTCCATTTCCTTCTCTGTAAAATGGGACCATGATGTCTGCAGGGTTGTCCAGGGACAAAATGAGGTAGTGTGTGAGTGCTGCGGCCAGGCCGGCACAGTCAGGCCCAGCAAGCACTGGCCCCTCTGAGTAGCTCCCTCGCCGGTGTCTGGGGGCCACCAGACACCTCTCTGTACCTGCTGTCTGCTCTGAGCCTCTTCGCTGCAGCCCTGGCTTTTAGACAACAAAGCTATCGCCTATCCTTCCTAAAATCAGTGCACGACAGGGAGGGACCTGACACTGACTGGCTTCTCTGTGTCAGGAATGTCTGTGAGGCAAGTGTTAGTGTGCCCACTTTACAGACAAGGAAACTGAGGTTCAGGGTGGTGAAGGAGCATGACCAGGACCACGTGGTCAGGACATGGCAGAGGACACAGCGTGGGCCTGGCCTGCCCAGCATTTGACTTTGTTCCTGTCAGGTGAAGCCATAGGCATTAAGGAAACAGAAGACACAGCTCCCTGGGGAGATGTTTTTGTCCTGGGTCTTTTTTTTTTTTTTTTAAAGATTTTATTTATTTATTTGTCAGGGAGAGAGAGAAAGAGAGAGCACAAGCAGGGGGAGTGGCAGGCAGAGCAGGCAGAGGGAGAAGCAGGCTCTCCGCTGAGCAAGGAGCATGATGTGGGACTGGATCCCAGGACCCTGGGATCATGACCTGAGCCGAAGACAGACACTTAACCCACTGAGCCACCCAGGCGTCCCTGTCTGGGGTCTTTTGAAGCCTGCCAAATGGGACCCCAGACCTCACACGTACACGGGAATAGTAGGCTAGAATCCGTGGGGTGTTGCAAAATCATGGGCCAGTGACTTGGAAAGGAATTTCTTTTTTTTTTTTTTTTGGAAAGGAATTTCTTTTGGGGCCTCAATTCAGTTCATTTGAAGTTAATTCAACAAACATGGGTTAAGACTATTTTATGTGCAGGGGGTCAGGTGATGGCAGAGGCCCAAAGATGCAGCACTCAGCCCCTGCCCCAGGGGGCGCCCTGGCCACGGGGAGGAGGCCGCGGCTTTGGGGGTGCATGCCGAGAGGTAAAGTATGGCCACTCCCCTGAACTCCAAGTCAGCCTGCAGTCTGACAATGGGCTGTTTTCAGTTGTGATATCACATTTATTATATCTTTAGCAAATACCCTTTAATGAAAAGAATAATGTTTCATAAAACTGAGAGTGGATATTTGAGACATGATGTCATCCCTCCCTCCTTTGTTCACCACCCCCCCCACAGACTTCAACAGGTTTTCACTGGAACCTGCTATGTGCTGGGCACACAAGCTTATTCTAGCTACAGGCTGGAATAAGGAGCTTAGAGTGAGGCGAGGGAGAGAGACAAAAGGCAATATCGAAACTCAAACTGCTCTAAAGAAGTCTCCTTAAAGAAAAAGGCAGGAGTGCCCTGGGGGCTCCGTCAGCGGTGGCTCAGTCCTGCTCTTGGTTTCCGCTCAGGTCATGATCTAGTCGTGAGATCGAGCCCCGTGTTGGGCTCTGTGCTCAGCAGAGAGTCTGCTCGAAAGATTCTCTGCCCTACCCCACTCTCTCTCTTTCAAATAAATAAATAAATAAATAAATAAATAAATAAATAAATAAATAAATAAATCTTTAAAAAAGGCAGTATCAGCATTGCTCTAAAATGGCTATGCACGCAGCTGCCCCAAGAGTCCTCAGGAGGGTTCTTCACTTAGTTCTGGGGCTGGGGGCATCTGGAGGGAGTTTTCGAGGAAGAAGTGATGTGGGGGAGGTGACTAGAAGGACAGCAGTATTTTGTTGGGTGAAGGGGTAGAGGATGAGGTGGGGAGCTGGAGAGAAGGTATCAGGTAGAGAGAAAAGTGTGTATAAAGGCTCTATGAGCCAAAAGTATGGGAAGTCAAGGGAGGGTGTGATTAAGCTTCCTTGAGGGCACAGGCAGGGGAGATAGACAAAGGCTTCAGGGAGGTGCTGGTGTTTGGGGCATTGTGGGATGAGTAGGAGTTTGATGAGCAAAGGTTGAGAGCACTTTGAGCAGAGGGAGAAGCAGGTGCTAATATATGCATGCTATGTTTAGAGTGTGATGTTCGGGCCATCATGTCTGGGATAAAGAGTACAAGGAGGTGGGACTTGGCATGATCAGGCATCTCCGAGAAAGATCTGGGGAATAGGACAGCTAGTAGGTGATGGTGGGCTACAGGAGGGAGGTGGTGCAGGAATGGAGGCGGGGCTGTTTCATGAGGCACTTGGGAAGCGGTCTGTGGGTCTTGGCAGTTGGTGAGCTGCAGTTATTGAGATGAGGCCAGTGGAAGGTGCCCCTGGGCTTTGCATCTTTAGCTAACGACCCTGCCAGATCCTAGTGCGGACTTCATTAATGCTCCAAGGGACCCCCAGCCATTAATCAACTTGCACTGGGGGAGCAAGATTGAGGGTAGGGTTCAGAAGTAAGATAAAGACCCCACACATTTCCTCAGTGGGCTAGCTCTGGTTTGCGGGGTAACACACGGTAGTTCCTCCTCTTCGCCCACACCACAGGGGAGAGAACAGGCTGTAGGCTGTGTGGCTGCTGAAAAGCACAGAGCCATCAGGGTCAGTGTCAGGGCTAGAAGCCATCCAGGGCACGTCTTCTAGAACATTTGTCCCTCTGAATGCAGTCTGCGGGAGTGACAGGGTGAGGAGTGGTGACCTTTTGCAGCCCTTTCTCTATAACTCACCAAGATTGGAAAAGCTTCAGGGAGCTTAAGAGGAAGCTCTGAGGGGTTTTCACTGCGGATGTCAAACCTCCCCCTCCCCCAGCATGGCTCAAATGAGTAAGCAGCTGAAAGTAACCCTCAGTCAAGGGGAGCGACCCCAGTGCCCCGAATGGGGCTCACCCGCTCCTAGTTAGGGGAGTGCCAAGGGGCAGCAGCCAACATCTGGTCCCTAGGATGCATGGGTGTGGGCGAGGCGAGGAAGGAAGGGACAGCTTTAGGGCTTCATTGTCCCTGCTGGGAATCCCCAGTCCCCCTTCCCTGCCCCCCATTCTACTCTGTGATAAGAAGAGCTGGAAATGCCATGGTCCTGGTGCGTCACTCACTCAAGGAAAGCTCCCCTATCTCTCCTTTGTGGGGGGCATCTAGTCCAGAGGATGTCTCCACTTTGACAAACACAACATCCTCTCCTTTCAATTCAACTTGAAATTTAGGAGAACAAATCAATCTCATAGGGCAAAGTGCTGGCTTCTTCTCAGGCTTATACCCTGTCCCTCCAGATTCTTAGAGGTCCCTCCCTTCTCCCGTCCCACCACCCTCCCACCCCTATCCATTTTACAGATGAGGGAATAAGCCCAGAGAAGTTGAGCGAGCTGCCTGAGGTCACAGAGTGCTTTGGCCTGGGGCAGCTGTCCTGGTCCTCATCCCTTTCTCCTGACCCCTTCTTATCTCCCCCAGGGCCCCTCAGCAAGATTCCTCCGTTGGGCCACCTTCTGGATTCTTCTTCCTGCCCAGGCCCCTCCTTGCTAACTGCAAAGGCGTGGCCTCTCCAGAGGAGCCACAGTATAGCCAGCGACCCCAGGGAGTTACCAGCTTTCCAAACCTAAAGGGTGTGACTTCAGGGCGCACACAGGGGAAGGGGCAATTGACGCAGAGGGTCTGTTCCAGGCTACCTTTAAGAGAGGTTGCCCCGGCAGCAGCTGTCACTGGGCTAACTGCAGAAGGGCCTGTCCTGCCCCTGGGGTCCTTGGTCCACTGGGAAGTTCCTGCCACTAGAACTGGTGACCTGCTTGCTGACCTCATCTCAAAAGGAATTGGAATGTCAGAGAGTAAGAAGAGGGTCCAAAAGCAAAGGCCACTCTCTTCCCTGAAATGCCTCCTGCCCTTGGTCTCAAATTCTCTCCAGCCAGGAGCTGTGCTATAGAGCTTTTTAATAAACAGCTCACACCGCCCCCTCCCTCCTGGCAGAGGGCAGAGGGGAAGAGCCTGGACAGGTAGCCTGCCTCTCCACCCCCTGCCTCTGGGCCTTGCTTTAATCTAACAGGAGAGCGGGGCTCAGGGTCTCTCCAGGGCCCCTGGACTCTGCCAGTCTCTGACTCAGTGACCCCCAGGGAAGGAGAGAAGGTAGAGGCCACTGGCAGGAGGTATGGGAGCCACGAAGGAAACGGAGCGACTGCATGTGCGGGTACCTTTGGATGGGGCTGCCGTCTCAAGTGGCCAGCGTGGCCCTGCCCAGGCTGGGGACGGGAGGTGGGCCCTGGAGGAGCAGGTACCCCCGGGCTGCCTTCGGGGTATGCCGGGCGTCTGCTGGCCTGAAGGAGTCCTGAGGAACTTGCTCACATTTTCACTGAGAGGAATAAAGTGAAGTAATAATGACGATGACAAGGTCAATGGCAGGGGTGATAGTGATAGTAATAGCCGGCTCGTGCGAGCTTCTCCTGCGGGCCAGGCACCTCTCCCAGTGCTCCACCTACATGAACTCTGGCCCCCGGCCTAGTCTGTCCTTAGATCCCCCAGCTTCCGAATCTGCGGCCTTAGGGAGATGCTGTGCTCAGTGTTGGGAGCTAGAGAAGCTCAGGTGAGTTGGGGATGAGAGCCGGTGGCTTCTGCGGTGCCCCCACTCCCAGTCCCTGGAGCTCTGAACACAGCCTGTATACTCTGGCCTGGCTTCCCCTGAGTGGCCGCCCACTAGCTAGGGGGAAAAAGAGGCCTGAAGGCAAGGCGGGAGGTCCTCCTGGGCCAGGTCCCCATCATCACACTCTCCCCCGAGTCTCAAGGCAACCCCAGAGCCAGCCCCACAGTACAGAAGGAAGGAAAAGGACAGAGGGGGACTTATACAGAATGCAACCCCAGCCTGGCTTGGGTTTCTTTCTCTCTCAGAAACAAATCTTTCATAGAGAACATTGATTTTTTTTTTAAGATTTTATTTATTTGAGAGAGAGAGCACGAGTTGGGGGGGGTAGAGGGAGGGGGAGAAGCAGACTTCCTGCTGAGTGTAGAGCCCCGTGTGGGGCTCAATCCCAGGACCTTGAGATCACGACCTGAGCTGAAGGCAGACACTTCACTGACTGAGCCACCCAGATACCCCAAACATCCTTGATTCTTGGGTTCCTCTGGCCATGTGTGGGAGCGTGGCAAAGCCTTAGGCTCGACAGTTTACAGGGTGTCAGTCTCCCTGGCTATAGAATGGGGACAATGCTATCCCTGTGACCCATGGAATGAGAGAAGGGAAGCAGAGCTGTTCTGAAGTGAGGAGGGATCGCCATGACTGCCAGCCTGGCTTGGAGATGTGGCCGAGCACGTCCTCTGTTGTCCGCGGCTGAAGCCAGGGTCCTTCCAGACTTGCTGACCCAGCTCTGGTCTCTGATGAACGAGGCTCCCCCAACTCAGGCCACTGGCAGTGCTGTGCTTCTCCCCCTCCTCCTTCCCCGCAGCCCCGGGGTGCAGGCTGTGGCTCGCTCGGAGCTCCTAGGGCTCTCAGCTGCATCAGTGTCTGGCCCCTCTCAGCATCCTCCTCTTTCCACAGAGTCCTCCTGGAGCAAAAAAGCACATCTTTTAAGACTCTTAGGAACACAGCTTTAGTGATGGGATTTCAGGGACCACCAGGGAGGAGGAATTTTTGGAGGGATGCCCTTTTCCCTTGCTGTCGGCCTCTGGCTGGGCCCCCGCTGCATCTGGGTTTCTGCAAACCTGCGGCATTCAGACATTTTACAATGTATGTCATTTAACGTTTTACTATTAATGCATTCATCTAGTATCAGTCTCTTATTTTCCCGTTGCTTATTTTACCTACTGCTGAAGGTAAAATCCTGCCCACTCCAAGAACCCCGTGAGCTCTGTGGACACTTGCCTAGCATGAGTTTTCAGCTCTTCCAACTACCCTCATCTCTGGTCCATCTCATCCGCCACAGCCCCGGGAGACATGGTTTCCTCCCTGCGTAGGGGAAAAAAAGCAGCTCAGGGAGCGCCAGGGCCAGCTGGAGGCTTCCCTCCCAGTGAAGAGGCAGCAGAACTGGGCTGAGATGAGCAGAGCTCAGATGTCTGCCTCTCATGGCCCCAGGTCTGGAACGTCACGCATACTCAGCCTGTCCGGCCAGTGCGTCCAGACGGGATCCCCTCCCGCCCCCATGCCCTCCATTCTCTCACGTGTGAGGCCAGGATCAGGCCAAGGGCCTAGCGCAGGCCGGGGTAGGAGCCAGCCACGTGAGACAGGCTCAGGGGATGGCTGCCCGACAGGGGCTGGGGTCTGTGCCTGTCCTGCTGTGGGAAGACATTGGTGTTGGGGCTGAAGACAGAGGGTCAGGCCAAGACAGTGTTGAAATCAGATTTTCCAAATGTTAAAAACATAATTCTCCTATAAATATATGGTGAGCACGAGTCAAAGATTTACTTAAGTTGTTAATGAGGGAATCAGCAGGATATATATACAAACACACACACGTTAATGGGAAAAAAAGAACGCTGGGAGTAAGATTGTTAAATTGAATACAAAACTGGTATTTTCCATTGAACAAAAATCATTTGCGCCTTACCAGGTTCCTGAGGATAATGTTTAACTTTACAGAGACTGGGTTCTATCAACAGTAAACAGTAAGTCAGATAAAGGTGTCTTGCCCTACAAAGCCAGATGACTCTCAGGCAGGGCTGTTTGTGTTCTAGTATGACTTTGAAAGGATGCAGTCTCCTTTTTTGCCTTACTTTAAAGTTTTGGGTATTTTTTCTTAATAGCAGGCAGAAACAGCCAGGAGGTAAAACTGAGGGATTCCAGCCAGAGAGAGCCCAAGACAGAGATGGCACAAAGGATTTTTTGCCATCCAAGGCCACTACCGCTGCCCTTTTGGTCCTGCCCCTACTTGGTCGACCCCTACCTTCATCTAGAACATTCCATTCTGGTTATTAGAACAACCTGGACTGGACACTTTATGATGGACTTGAATTTAAGAAGGCTGGAGACACCCAAGTGCTCATTCAGGACTCCCTGTAGGTGCCCAGTCTTCCTGCGGCCCTGGTGCGTATGTGCCTGTGTGTGGGATTCCACTCCCTTCTTATATTCAGGGACTCTCTCCTTTAGGGCTCTGCCAAGAACTGGGGCTTGGGAGCCTCTTCTTTCTTGAAAGAACTCTGGCCCTTTTTGTCTACTCTTCCCAATCCATTGCTCTTTCCTTGACTTTTCCCCACAGACATATATTCCCCTGTTCCTGCCCCACTGCAGCGTCTCACACTTAGCACCTCCCATGAAAGCAAACCCCTTCCCTCAGGTACATTGAAGGAGCACGGCCTCCTGATAGAAAGGGGGTCCATCTCTACCTTCCACTTCCTCCCACTTGGGACCAAGACCAGCCCCGTCTGCACCTTTGCATGAATTACAAAATGGCTCATCTCCACGCTGGCAGACACAGCCAGAGCCAGGGCGCAAACACAGCTGCAGAAGTCCTGCTTACTCCTTTGCAGGACATCTTCCTGCCTGGCACAGACAGCACATCCACATGTAGTGGCCCCATTCCCTCCCCCTCAGAGATTTCCAGAGCAGTCTCCAGGGCCCCCTTCAACCTCTTGGTTGGCAAAGCTTTTGGAGTCTTGATGGGAGAGAGTCCAACCAACACTGGCAAATGTTCTCTGAGATCCTGCTCACCATACTTGTGCCAGCTCTTGTCTTTTGAGCTGGAGATGATGGTTGCCTGGGCGATGTGAGGTCAGGGGCCAGAAGAAGCCCCTCCTACCCCAGCAATTAGAGGGCTTCTTCCTGGGCTCTAAATCAAATTGCACAGAAAGGAGAGTTACGTTGTACATTCTTTTGGGAGATGAGAGTGGTGGCCCATCTTCACAGTTGGTTGTAAATGACTGAGAACAAATTGTCTTGTCTGGAGGGGCTCTGGGAACTAGGAAGACGTGTGTGTGTGTGTGTGTGTGTGTGTGTGTCTGTGTGTGTGTCTGCGCACGCATGCATGTGCACACATGCAGAAAGGGGTTCTAGAGAGGAAGGTGATGTACAAGGATGTTGAAGCCAAGACTAGGAGCTTTCCATGTTGGCTCTGATGACCCTACTGGGCAGAGAACCGCCTCTGGAGCTTCTAAATCCCCCAGGTTTTGCTCCTCTCCGCAGATGGGTGGAAGGAGGAATAAGCCTTGTTTGAAATGCACAGAGAGAAAATCTAAATCTAAATGCAAGCCTTACAGTCCCTCATCTGAACATGTCAGCTCTCACCCTCTGGAGTGTGAGCTGAGCAACCACCACCTCCTCCCGGAGCTTCTCTGCCACTCCCCCACCCCAGCCTCTTGCTCTTCTCCTACGGTTTTGGCAGGACCCCCGGAGGTAATTAATTAATAAATCAATGTTTGCCTTCGGCTCGGAAAAGTGATTTCTCCCCCCTCTGTAAGTGACAAGTGTTTCAGCTGAGCCCAGTGAGGTGTCTGGGGCTGGAGGAGTTGCTTTTATTAATACGTGCCAAGAAGACTGTAATATCATCTCCATAAAATGAGGGGACAGGGCTAGATGACATCATGGTGGTGTCTGCCAGCTCTGACACTCTGGCGACACGGACCCCATGTCTACAGGAGGGAGCTTCCAGGCCATCTGGGCCTTCCACTCCGTTGTTTTGCCAAAAGGAGGTATTGGGGTCCACACACAGCCTCATGGGGCCTTGGCAGCCAATGCCTCAGCCCATCAGTTCAGGGGGGAATGTTCTCCCGGGTGAGAAGGAAATGGGTACCCATAGTGCCATGGTTTATTCTTTTTCTCCTGGCTGTCTCAGTGCCCCCACTGGAAAGGCAGGCTGAAGGAAAGTCTCCCTTTCCACATGCAAGGATCTGTGGACTCTGACACCTTGGCTACTCTCTAATCATCAACATTGTCACCACCATCACCATCACCTCCGGCATTTGTATAATACACATAGTCATCCTGTCTGAGGCACAAATTCCTGCTCTGATGGAGTTGGGACAGATATAACCATCATTACTTGACAGAAACTTGTGGCTCAGAAGGGTTAATATCAATTTTCTCCCAAGGCCAGTAAGTACTGGGGCTGGAACTGGAATCTAGCTCTCTTTCCATGGTATCTATGACTTGACCCTGGATTCATCCGTCCGTCCATCCGTCCATCCATCCATCCATCCATCCATCCATCCATCCATCCATCCTTCCATCCATCCAACAGATAATTGCTAAGAGCCAAACATGTAGGTAGGGTTGCTGCAGTAAACAAAAACAAACCTCTTCCCTGTCCCTAGCTGCTGTCAGTTAAGTGGAGATTCTCTTTTCTGTAGATAGAAAGATCCAGGGTGTAGAGTGAAAGCCTGGGCATGAAGCTCTCAGAGGAAGATTTTTGTTTTCCCTTCCTACCACTTCTCTTCTCCTTCTGCCCACAACAGACCAGTTTTAAGTCATTTTGGGAGCCCTCCACCTTCTGATTTCTAGAACCTCTGGCATGGTGAGCAGGATTTGGGTAGCGGCAGAGCAGCTAAACATTAGCCAAGGGGAGCAAGGACACTGATGTTTATGGGCACTGCTGGGTGCTGGTGCTGACCAGGCATTTTGCAGACACATCTCATCTAATTCATTTCTCACCACATCCCCGAGGGAGAGTGGGTCAGGTTCAGAGGAACAGTGATTTCTGGGGGTCTTGGTGCAGTGATGTCCTGATGTGCCTTCTTAGCACAGGGCTCCGCTCTGGCCAGCTCAGCAGACAAGTTTCTTGATGACCTGTGGTTCTCAACTTCAGTGTCCAGCCAAGGCACATGTGAACAAGAGCGATAACCAGAACCCACCTCTAGAGAGTCCCACAGTGGGAGTGGGAGGTTACACTAAGCTCCTGCATTAAATCGAGTTGCTCCCTCTAACCCCAACGCCATGATTCCAATGCTCTGAGGGCTCCCCTGAGGTTGGGAAAGCAGCTTTCCTCAAGACAGTGAAGGCCTTTGGGAATGAATCCAGTATGAAAACAGCACTTAGCTCTGGGGAGAGGGCATTGGGGTAGAACTCACAGTATTCAGTGCTTATAGGGGAGAAGCTTGTCCAGACTTTGGTGCTGAAGTCCTGTTGAGGCTGTGAGAACCATGGCAAGGCCTGTGCTTCCAATGCCACCTGAGCACAGGGCTGGAAGGTGGGAAGCGAGGACAGCAGAACTGGAGGCAGTCTGGAACTGAGCAGGCAGGTGGACTGAGGGGTGCAAGGGCCCATGGAGTGGGAACAGACACCCCAGGCAGCTTCTATGGTGGAGGCAAAGGCTGAAGGGGAGAGGTTTCCCGTGTCTGCTATTGAGAACTTCTGAAATCCCAAGTTCAGGGCCCGCAAAAGCAGACTCTTGAAGCAGCAGGTGACCTTAGGCATTATCTAGTTTCGGGGACAGCCACTATGGATCACGCAGGCTGCCAGTCCTGTTCCTGGGGTGGGGACAGACGTCCTCAGTGGCCATGACAGCCATCCCCCAAGCCTCGAGGCAGCTTCAGAATTCACACAGCACTGCAGCCGGGGTGGTCCCAGCTTCGCACTGGCATAGGGGTTCCATGCTTGCCTCTTTGCCATTCCCAATCTAGAGGAACTCCCCCATTTGAGCCATGAAGAACAGGAGGCTGGAGAGGCTTGCTCCATGGTTAGTTGGAATTATTGCCGGGAGGTGAGAGCTGGTAGCCGTGTCGTAAGCTGCCCTCGTCAGGGGGTGCTGGGTCCTGGCTAGGTAAGATTGACATATCCCGTATGTAATGTCGCCTCTGCCTTGAGAATTCACTTCTCACGTGTCATATTACAGGCTTGAATAGCTCAGAACTTTTTAAATCCACTGCTTCTTGGAGGCATTTGGTCCTAGGACCCTTTCATGACATAGAAGCTGCTCAGCCTTGCAGGACAATTTGTTCCTGAAACACACTTTGGGGCCTGCAGGGTGAGCAGAAAGAGATTGGGAGGCAAGATGCCCACATTCTGTTTTCAGGGTCTGCCTCAGCCATGATCAAGGACATGGGAGGACACGCAGTTGGCACTAAATAAAGCAGCCCTCAGTTAAGGTCGGTGGGGTCATTGACTTCGTGGCTTCTTCTAGCTCTGGTGGTATAGGCTTCTCAGGTGGGCATGTGGGTCGTGTGTGGGGGAGGGGCCATAGGCAAGGGCCTGCTCACCAGATCCTAGTAAAAGGAGCTCTTTTGGAAGGTGGTTTTAGGATAAATCAAAGAAAATTCCGTTTCTCCAGAGTGAGGAGTAAACCTAGAGAACCAAGAGACATGTTTGTGTGGAGAGGTGGGTGTGAGTGAAAATTTAACACCCCACTTAGGGGCGGTCAAAAACAGATCTAAGAACACAGAGGTAGAAAAAGGAAAAAGAAAAAAAAGATACTAAACACTGAAACAGCTATCAGGGAGCTCATGTGCTTAACTCTGGGGCATAGGTTCTTGAATTTCTTTCATAACTTATTGACTTGTAGTTTACAAAGAGGTCTACCAGGCTCAGTGCTCTGTCGACAACAGATTGAAGACAGCCAGTTGGAAGGGGAAGGACAGGCTCAGGGACAGCACAACTCATAATGGAGACGACTGGGTACATAATCATCCCGTATCATAACTCACCATTGGGTAATTCTGACCACGAGGAAACAGGAGGATACATAGTAGTTAGTCAGTATAAGGGGCTAGGAAACTAAGGGAGCCTCTAGGAAAGATTTCTACTAAGCAGTGGAGATTAAATGGGTAAACGTGTGTCATGGGGAAAATTCACATATGGGAACTGTTCTCAGTAAGGCTGATCCATGAAACATCGCTGTAAATTCTGAATGTTCTAGATACACTCCCCCGGGACAGATGAGTACCGTGTCTAGGAAGCAGAGCATGGCAGAGTCGTCTGGTTCAAGCCCTTCGTTCTGTAGGCACAGAAGGAGAGGTGGGGTGGGCAGGAGCCTCCCAGTCCGAGGTCCATAGCGATGGAGGGAGGGACAATCTAGCTCTGTCCTGTCTTTCTCTGCTGGGATCAAGCCCCATGGCCTTCCCTGACATCGTTGGACCCTGTGACTCTCCCCTCGTGCTGCCTGCCCACGTCCCCCCACGTCCCCCCAGGTGGGGTTGGCATAGGAATGGGGCATTGTGGGAGATTCAGCGGGGGGTGGGGATCTCTCAGGAAACCGACTCCATCAGCCATCACTGGTCTGACAGCAAGTGACAGTGGTTGGAGATGGGTCACTGCGTCCGTGTCCTCAGGTGCCGTGGCTGGTTTCACAAAGCTCCGGCATATAGATTCTATTTTCAGTGGAGCTCAATTTTCAGGCTTGTGGATGTCCGGCTTCCTGTGAAACGGAACACTAACCCTTCTCCGAGCGATGGAAATAGGCCAGTTTCTTCTATTTTTCTCTCTCTAGGACAGTAAGCCCATCCCCCCCTCCCATGAGCACTTCCGGTGCGGCCTGAGGAGACATGAGGGGAGCGCAGGGGCGCGGGACTCAGAACCCTGGGTGGCCGGGCTTGGGCTCCTGTGGCAGCGCTCGGAGCCAGGGGCCCTTGCTCCACGAACTCGATGGGCCCCATCTGTAGAATGGGCTCCGGTGCCTCGTAGCTGGGGGAGGCCCAGGGCCGACCCTGGGTGTGAATCCGTTAGGAAGCCGTCGGTGGGGGTGGTGATTATTCCATTAAAGGGGATTCTTACTGACTTGCCATTTAGGAGAGCTTGAAAGCCACGTGCACCATGGAAACACGTTTCATCATGGTCTGAAAGTGTGACAGCCTGGGTTCGAATCCAGCTCTGCTTAGGCCAGCAGGGTGGCGGGTGAGAGCGACTACCTCACAGGGCCCAGGACAAGATGGCGCCAGGCCGGGGCTCCTGCCGTGGGGGCCACGGCTTCTTGCTTTGTCATCGCCAGCTCCCGGTCCACCAGCGCTTCTGTGTGGGCCGCATCGCCCAGGAATTATGTTGTTCAGTCTTGAGGCAGGAGATTGGGGTTCCAGACTCAGGGCCTTCCCGGGGGCCTGTACCCTGGAGAAGTCTCTCACAGGCTCTGGGCTGTAGGCTCTCTCTGTTGGGTGGGAAGGACGTGAGCTCCTTCAGGTTGTGAGGAGAATCAGAGGGAGGCTCGGGGAGCCCGGCACGGTGCCTGGTTCACCGCACGCTCACGCTCACGCTCACGCTCGCAGAAATGACACCGCTGCCGGGCCTGCTGGTGCTCCGGCCCCAGCGTCTTCATTCCTGATGTGTGTTGGACCCACTCTGTGCTTGCCCACCTGCACCCCGGGGAGACCTGGGGCTCCTGGGAGCCTCCTGAGCAGGCCGCAGAGGGGGCAGGGGTGGTGGGCACCGCCAGGTTCTCCTAAGTTCCCTTCGACCTAAGCTGCCCCGCTTGGTCTATTGACATTTAAAAGAAGTTTGTGCCACACCGCCCAGTGGTCACCTGGCGCTTTCCAGGCTGTGCTGTGTGAAAAGCTTTGGACGTGTCGATCTCCAGTGTCCCCTGCTCACTTCTCTTCCTGCACCTGGCCCCCACCACACACACACAGCCACCCCCGCCCAAACCCACCTCACACACACCACACATACCCCACAAATAGTGCACACACCCAACACCACGCCGCCTAACACACACACAACATATCCCACAACACACACAACATATTCACCTCACAACAGTACACACACAACGCACGCATAGAACACATGAGACACGTACATACACACAGACACCACACCCACACGTACACACATCCCTGCTTTCATTCCTGGCTCCGTGCCATTCCTCTCTCAGCCCCTCGCCTCACCTGGCCTTCACTTTCAGCCTGCCTCTTCCCCAAAGACGCTTGTGCCCTCCTTCCTGACTGCTTAGTGGGGCATTTGACTGGATTCAGCCAGGAGGTCCTTGCTGCCTGTAACGGCCCTCTGTGTCTAGCCCGTAAGCTCCTCCAGGCTAAGGCCCTCCATGCCCTCCTGCGGTCACTTGTTGGCCATACTTGGTGGGAGTGGACAGCACTCAGTATTGTATTCTTTGCTGGGTCTTGAGAGCCGCTCTTGGCACCTGCGAAGCTCTCTGTGGCAGTATCCCTGTCCCACTGGCCTGCCTGGGGAGCCCGTGCATGGGGTGATGGGTCAGTACACAGGGGAGGACCCATGGAATGAGGTCAAGGCTGGCAGGTGCTGCAGCAGCCTCAGGGCTGATGGGGACCCTGTCCCTGGTCCCTGCCAGGTACCCAGCTTGGGACTGGGCCCATGTGAGCAACAGCCACCCGGCGCCCCCACACCCGCGGCCAGGACGGCAGGGAGCCTCTGTGGACCCAAAGTGCAGTGATCAGCGCGGTCCTGGCTTGTAGGCAGTGACTCCTGGTCCGGTTTCCCTCCGGGTCCAGCCCCAGTAACCCGAGAACCACCATGTAAGAGCTCGGAGGGAAATTGGAGTCCCCGAGGCAGCCTCCCCGTGTCGTTGACACAGAGACCCAGGGGCCCCCCGGCTCACTCCCCGATGCACAGCCCCTTGGTGCAGGATGAGCCCTTTCCAGCGTGGGGAGCTACGTCCTGCTCTACGGGCCTCACACATTCAGATTTTTCATGGGTCTGATTTGCTTCCATTGTGGCTCTGTATTTAAAAGCAGAAGTGTAAAGGGGCATTGTGTTATGAATTCTTGTATCTGTCAAGAGGATATGCCCACTGGTTTCATTCTGACAGCATCCAGTTCAGTTCGAGGAGAGCTTCATGGTGTGAATCTTCCCAACCTGTTCTGGGAAGGTGTGAGAGTGGCCTGGGGCCCTGGGCGGGGGGGTCAGGCTGTGTCTGACCAGGCGACCTCTCCTCCTTCCCAACAGCTCTCTGTAGGAGTCAGGCTGACTAACCAGAGCCTCCCAGGGGCAGCCCCCACTATGCACTGTTCTCCCTTCTCCCCAGGGTTTTAGAAACACAGTCCTCAGTGCTGGGAGGTTCTCTCCTTCTTCCTCCATGGCCTCATGCCCTGCCCGGGTCATGGCCCCTCTTCCGCCCTCCAGGCAGGACCAGAGTTGGTCCGTATACTGGTGAACTCACCAAAGGGTGAGGTCTCAGACCTGCCGTTTCCCCACTCCACGTACTTGTCCCACCTTGATGTGTCCTCCAGGTTCTAAATCCTCCCACGCAGGGAAGCCATTTTACAATTCCAAGGAGTGTCAGCTACTCGGCGGGGGTCAACGGGGCGATGGCATAGAAAAGTACATAGAAAAGAGGGTGGACTCACAGTTTGGAGACTAGAAGTCAAGAGAACTCATCTTGGGCTCTGGAGTCTGACAGACCTGGGTTCAAAGCCTGTCTCTGCCACGTAATGGCTGTGTAGTTACTTAAGCCTCTGAATCTTCGTTGATGTGAGGCTTAGAAAAGATAAGGTGCCCACTGCCTGGTGGGGTGGTATGTGGCTCCAGGGGCACTGGCTCCTGGCATTATGGGAAGCAGGGAGAGCGGCCTTAGGTGCCCCAACGTTTCCCTTTAGATTTCTGCTGCCCGGGAGCATCCCCAGGGCATGGGGGGTGCATACCCTGCTGCAAACCACTCTCACTAATTTCCTTCCTCCAAAACCTTCTCACTTAGGTGCAAATGACTAGGGATGGTGCGATGATGAGGTGACTCCTACAGAGAGACAGACTTGAAACAGGTTGAGAATATGAACCTCAAGAGATCCAGTGCATGCCCTGGTTTCACCATGGGAGGCCATCGTTCTGGGGCACAAGCACGAGCCCTGGCCCGGGCATCCCGCGTGTGTCCCAGCCCCTGCACCAGCTCACTGCTCAACACTGAGGAAGCTCCTTCCTTCTCACCCCCCAGGTAGCCCTGACGTGTGATTGGTCCCTGCTGGGAAGGCCTCCCCCTCTCCGTCCCACTCTGTTAGCTGACACCCAAAGGACTCCTTCAGACTTCTGCTTCTGTGGGTCCTGAGTCCCCAGGCTCCCTGCCCCCGTCCCCTCACCCCCAGTTGGCTCCCGGCTCATCTCCTCACATGATAATAGTGGAGGAGGTTTCTGCTGAGATCCAGGCTGATCAAATAGAATGTAGTCTCGAGCGGCTTGAAGTATGTCCGTAACTGTCCTGGTGGTGTTTTCCTACTTCCTTCTACTTGGGGTTTCCCAGACCCCTCCACCCCCACCCCAAATCCAAATGAGCAGGAATCCAGGAAGACAGAGCTTTCCCTTCACGTCCCCGACACTGTGCAAGGCCCACTGTGGATCCTGATAAATTGTCCCATGATTATTCCTGCAGGAGCCAAAGGCCTTCTTAATTAACAAAGGAAGGTTCCAGTGTATTTCACTATAGGCTAGTTCTTTAAAAACAGAGGCCTGAGTGGAGGGTACAGGGTATCTCTGGGAACCTGCAACATTCAGTTTACATGAACTTTTATGTGGAACTTGGCTCCGAGTGTGCTAGAAATCCCATGCAAAGCCTCACTTAGCTTGTGGCGATGGCTACCTTTGGGCCACAGACTTCCAGAAACGTCCTCCCCCTGTTGGAACTCCAGCTGGAAGCTAAAACCCATCCAGACCAGCTGAGATCCCATTTTACAGACACACGAGGTGGATGGACTCAAAGGTGGAAAGTGGGCTGGCTATCATCGGCTTGCAACGCACAGCCGCTCCTCTGCAGGGACGTCCTAGGAAGCATGCCGGGGACCTTGAGCCCCGCCTCTCCAGGGGCTGTGTGACCAGCCCCCCTTGCCGTGTGCCAGGGACTGGGGCTGGAGACCTTGGGGTTTCACTACCGACATTTTGGGCTGCAGAATTCTTTATAGTGGGTGCTCTCCTGTGCCTCACAAGCATCCCTGGTCCCCCCACTCGATGACAGCAGCAGCACTTGTCCCTCCAACTTTGTGACAATCAAAAATGTCTCCAGATATTGTCAAGTGTCCCCTGAGGGCGAGATCACTGCCACTTGAGAACTGTGGTTTTATATGTCGTCACACATAATCCTAGCAGCCCCTTGAGGGACCAGCCTGGATTATCGCCTCCGCTTTCCAGATGAATTCACCAAGGCTGAAGGAGGTAGGCCACATCTCTGCGGTCAGGCAAGAGCAGAGCCAGGACCCAAACCTGAGCCTACCATCTGCCACTGAAGTCGACGATTTTAACCATGATTCTAACCGTGATTCCGGCGGCAGAGGTTGAGATCTCGTTCACTCTCTGAAGCTGCAAGGGGCCGGGGATGTCTGCTGGGGCTCACCTGGGAAAATGCCCCAGCTTGGGTTTGGGAAAAGTGAGCTAATGGGTTCAACGCAAGGGTCCCAACTATGCATTCTCTTCCAGGGCCAGGCAGGGGTGGGAAGAAGTAGCTGAGTGGTAAAGCTGCTTGCCTTCTGCAGTGCGGCTGGCTGGCTTTGGAGCCTGAGTCCCTATCTAGTGCCACAGTCATGCGGCGTCCTGAGTCCCCCAACGCCCAGTGGCTGAGACCATAATCATCGACCGGAGCTCACAATTCCCTAGGAAACCCTGGGAGTGCCCCTGGTCTCATGTCGGCCCAGCGGCGTGCACCCGAGTGCATGTGGTTTGCTGCACTGGGCTGGGCTCGCTCACGCATCTGAGCTCCTGCCCAGACTCTGGGGCTGTCCCGGCTTTATTCTAGGTGGTCTCGTTGGCCAGCGGCTTAGCTTCGGTTTGCTCGCATGGTGAAGCGGGAACCGAGAGAGAGAAATGGAGAGAGGAAATGGGCAAGGCCCTCTGAGGCCGAGGCTTGGAACTGGAACGAGCACGTCGGCCTCACGCTATTGGCCAAAACAAATCACTGAGCCAGCCCAGATTCTAGGGCGCAGAAATAGACTCTGCCTTTAATGGGGGGGGAGGCTGCCAAGTCACAGGGCAAGAGAGTGAGACAAGGGAGGGGGCAACTGAGGCCATTTTTGTATTCCTTCTCTCGGACAGTTCATCTGGCCTTCTGGAAGGCCACTGGGGGCCCAGGCCCTGTTAGTGAGAGAGGGAAGGGAAATGTTAGCAGGGTCAGGTGCTGCAGAGAAATTCCAGCCACCTGAATGCAAAGCAGGTTTCCTGTCACCTCTCAGGATGGTGAGCTCCTCTAGGATATGGCCTTTGTTCACCCCTGAGTTCAAAGAATCTAGCACGTGCCTGACACACAGGTTTTCAGTTGTCAAGGATGAAATTAATTCAGTGAGTTCATCTGAACTTAATTCCATGTAACCTGATTTCAGTGGTCTTTGTGAAGTACTTACTGTTTATTGAGCTTAGCCCTCCTTAATCCAAGAGAGTCAGAAGACCACCCAGTCCTCCGCCTGGCTGTCGGGACCACGAACCAATCGTTGGGCATGACTGATGGGGGACATGATTGAGAAGACATCCAGACAGCCTTGGAAGCTCTGGCCTTGCAACCCGCACCCGTCTTGTGACAGCCTGGGCCATCCAAGGAAGGGCGTGAAGAGGCCTGGGCCTCTGGAAACTCTTCCCAAGTTCTTGGCACCATGTGGGTTGGGTGGATTTTCTGCTGATTTTCCAAGTGGTTCAGTTTAGCCAAATCCAGCGGGTGTCTCAGCAGCCTGCTGGCTTCCCTTTTCCTTTGAAAGCCTGAGAGCTTTGGAAGGGAAATCTGAGACCATGCTTGAGATTCACCACAATGCTGTCTGTGTAAGGGCAGCCGGGATGGGAGAGCCTTTCAAAGCCCCAGATTCTTAGAAACAGGAAGCTGCCTTCTGCCAGGAGTCAACGAGGTTAGCCTCCCCCGGCCAGGCCTGGAGTCTGGGCTTCATCTTGGCCAAGCAGGCCTGTGCCCCAGGGGTCCCCTCTTCCTGCTTTCCAGTGTGAAGAGGAAGGAAGGGGCCTTAAGGAGATATCATTCCTCTCTCTCATTTCCACCTTCAGCCTTTCCCAGAGTCAGGAATGGGGCCTAGGGTGGGAAGTAAATGAGATTCCTTCCAGATCAGGAAATAATCAGACTGCTGTGCATGGTTTCTCAGTTGTGACTGAGAGTAGAGATCACCGTGTCAGTCACTAGGTCAGGGTGTGTTGGACGCGTGTGTGTTGGGGTGTGGTCATGGGAGGTGGCAGGGTGTGCATATGTGTGTGTGGTCATGGGGAAGTGGCAGGGTGGGAGGAAGGAGGCAGGGTGAAGAAGAGGAAATACTAGGAGACCAGATATTATAGGTCAAGTGTGCATGTAGCGGCCTGAGGCTTTGCCGGAAGCTGTGGATGGTCCAGGAGAAGAAATGTAGCCCCTTGCCTCCAAGATGCTCCCCCACCCCCCACTCAGGTGGGGACAAGAATCTGGCACAGGTGAGACCATTAACCAGCAGGGTGTTGCATGGTGTAGCTGGGGTATCAGGGCCGGAGGGACAGAGTGGGGAGGTGAGGGAAGCTTGGAGAAGAGGAGTGTGAGCTCTGGTGACACAGTGGGGTCGGTGGGTCTGGAATGGTGGGGAGCCCAGCGTGGCTGCCTGCTGTTGAACTGAGAGCATGCAGTCCAGCCCTGGGGCTCTGTGGAGACCAGGAGCCTGATAGCTGCCATCAAGGGGTCTGGCCCCCGTGCCAGGGGAGGCCACATACCCTGAATGCAGTGACCCCCGCCTTCCTTGGCTTGGGTGGTGTCGGTGCTTACTGTGTGTTTTTCCTCCTTCCTCCTTGGATCCCCATCTCACAGGAGACATGTCACCAATACCCAGTCACCATGTAGGCTGCCTGCAGGGCAGCGGTTCGGAAAAGGTGGTGTGCTAACGACTGTCCTGGGAGTGGCTGGTGAGGTGCCGGCCCCCTGGACGGCTGTCAGAGATGGCGGGGCAGCAAATCTGCCTAGGGGCCTGGGAATCTGTATCTGAACAGAGTCTCCAGGAGGACCTGGAAACTGCTTCCATGTATTATGATTGCAAAATACCTTCAACGACAGGGTTTTCCTCAGAACTCCCTCTGCCTGTGACATGGGCTGAGCAGGGACAGCTGTGCCCATTTCCTGGATGAGGACAGTGGAGCTCACGAGGAGAAGCATTTGCTCAGGGACACACAGGGGTAGAGGGTAGAGCTGGGATGCCCTTTTCCATCGAATACTCTCACTAGACTGGGTCAGGCAGCGAGACCTCCTGGGAATGTGTGCACTTGAACTGGGCAAAGGCATGTGAGTCCCCGGGAAGAGCCTGCTTTATCTGGTTAGCTAATGTGCTGTGGGTGCTGACTGGCGGCAGAGAACAGGGTCCTGGGGGACTGGGACACGGGATGGATAGGCTTTGACAGGCAGAGAAGGGGAGACGAAGAAAGGAAGGGTCAGCTGGGAATGACAGTGTCCAGTGCTGCCTGCGACCAGTCCTGGAGGCAAGTACCGGCTGCCCTTCCCCTTCTCACCGCTGGGAGGACCACCGGAGCGCTCTGGGCATCATGGACTCTTACGAAACAGAAGGCTTTCCAGCCTTCTTTCCAGATGAGGAGACCGAGATGCAGAAGCAGGGAACGACTCACACAATAATGAATCAACGGACTAGGGCGCACGCGTAGATGGTTTTAGAGTCAACAGCCGCTCATCCGGCATTGGGGCGACTTCCTCCTTTCTGGTCCAGGACCTGCCCTTGTTCTTCTGTCCCATCTTGGACTGTTTCTCTGGTTTTCCCTCCAATTCCCTGATACTGAGCCCTCACATTCTATATCGTGGTTGGCTTTTCCAAAGCACTTTTGTATACACCATCCTGAAAGGTGACTGGGGCAAGCAACCCACTTTATAGATGAAGAAACTGAGCCTCAGGGTTAGTGGAGCTCAGCTATGGGACCAGACCCTGGCTGTTTTCTGATCTTCAGGCCCTCAGTGTTGGGCACTCTCTCAGAGAGGACACCCCAAGCTCACGCCGGGACCCTCAGCCCACCTCTTAGCCTTCCCCTAGTTTCATTTCCCAGGGCTTGGACGTCCTGGTTTCCCTCTCTAGCTCCAGCTCTGACTTCGAAGAACAGACGGGGCCTTCCTGACCCTTGTTTATCACCCCTCGTGTCCACTCCTCTCCTCTGAGCCTTTTGCCTGGACCACATGGGCAGTCTCTGGGGGCCTTCTTTGTACGTGGGCTTGGCTAGTTTCTGCATCAAGGGCAGGGACCTGACTAGTCACTTCTGTGTTCCCCAAGAGAGGGACTGCGCACCCAGCAGGCCTGCCCCCAGTGAATAGATGTTTATTAAGGGCTCTGATGGCTTCCCCCTGGCCTGTTGAAAGAGTGCTCTCATGGCCCCCATCCCCTCTCCAAAGGACCCAGATCAAACGGGGAGCCTCAGTCGGTTAATGGGCAGTTTGTAAGATTGTGTGACCTGAAGAAATGGGGGAAAACATCGCCTATATAATGTCATTTCTAGGCAGTCAGAACGCCCCCCTGTTCTCACAAGTTCCCAGCTGTTCAGAACATTCCCTGATGCGTCAATGTGCCTCTTAGTGTGGTGGGCCGAGTCAGACAGTCTGCCGGGGATGGTCTGTCGTCTTCCTTGCTCTGAACACAGCCTGAATTGTGCCAGCTTTTCGGCAGCCCTGGCACTGTGCTCCTGAGGGCCAAATCCTGTTTCTCTGTTTGCATTTCTCCCTCCTTGGTTTTCTGTTAGACCCAAATGTGCCGGTAAGGACTCAGGATTAGGCTCAGGGAGGCATGTGCAACCCAGCTCTCCGGGTCTACCGGGGAAAGCGGGTTCTGGATGGGATGGCATCCAGGGAGGCCAAAGCTGCTAGGGGCAGAGATTGCCACCATCAAAGCTAAGCCTTATACTGGAAATGCTGGGAGGCCCGACCCTCCTGTAAGGATTGAGAGACTTACTATGCAGGCTGAGAGCCCCAGGGCCGCGTGACATGGGAGGTGAGGACACAGGAAGCCTAGGCTCGGGTCCCCAGGGCCCTGCTCAGACATGCTCGGAGGTGATGACAAAGCTTATTGCTCCAGGCTGTCTGAGGGGGGAGGTCCTGGGACAGTGGGTCCATTACCTAGGAAGCCACATCACCTGCCACACCAGTCCAGGCACGGCCCAGGGCCTCCCAGCAGCCAGCCAGCTGGACGGGCCACTCCAAACTCAAGGGGTCAGCAGACCAAATTCCAGCCAAAGTCAGAGGGTGGCATGCGGCATTGTACCCCACCTCCATTTCTCCAACCATCTCTGTCCCTCAAGGACACTTTTTCATTATCGCGGAGGAGTTTTTCTGACCTCTCATTCCATTAAGAACGACGACTCCATGTATTTAAATTCTTTAATGGATCCAAGAGAAAGAAGACATGAAAGGAATTTAGCAAAACCCTTATCCTCTTTTGGACAGGCAAAGTGACTTGCCCATGGTCACCCAGTGACTCAGGGCCTTGCCCCTCCTGGACCACACCTGGGTGGAAGGGTGGAGCAAAGGAACGCACAAAGGGCTCTCCCTCTATCCTGCCATCTTCCCACGAAACCATCTTTAAGAGATGCCCACCACCTCCAGGACTACCCTCTAAGTGCCTGTGAACCGTCACAGCAGCCCTGGTGGCTTAAGCCCCTCCCGGAGGGGCTTCCAGGTGTCACGGGCCTTTGTGTTGAGGAGGCCTTGGAAGTGTCTCTTCCTCTGCTCCTCAAATAGGGCAGGAAGACACATCCCGGTCCCAGAGCCCAGCTGACAACAAGCATCTCCTGCGAGAGTGGGCTTTTGCCCTGAGGGAGGGGCCACCAGCTTTCATCTGCTTTATGGAGGGGGGGGGACTCTCAGTGAGAGCTTTTTACACAGAGGAGAATTGGAAGCTACAGATTGGATGTGGACTCACAAACCCTCCTCGATACCCAGCAGGAGGCCTCGGACTGGGCTTGCTCTGCGGGAGGTCTTGCATGGCGCGGGGAGGCAGTGCCTTCTTTCCTCCCTTGGCATCGAGGTATAGGTGATGCTCCATACACTGCACGGGTCTGAAGTGCAAAGTCATGCCTGTGCCCCGCTGGCGGGCTCTCCCTGACTTCCCCATTTGTTAGATCAGCTACGTGCCGAGAACGTCCTACGTGACATGGCTTTTCCTACCTTACACTCTCTCCAAATTCAACTCTCCAACCCCAGTTTCACTATGGCCAGATAAAATATAGGATGTTCAATAAAATTAGAATCATGATAAACAATGAATAGGGTTTTTTGGGAGGGGGGCTATGAATATGTCCCAAATATTGCATGAGACATACTTCTATCAATATTGCATGGGACCTATTTATACTAAAAATCATTTGTTGCTTATCTCAAATTCTTTTTTTTTTAAGATTTTATTTATTTAGACAAGGAAGAGAGAGAGAGAGAGAGCATGAGCAGGGGGAGGGGCAGAAACAGACTCCCCACTGAGCAGAGAGCCCAACATGGGGCTCCATCCCAGGACCCCGGGATCATAACCTGAGCCAAAGGCAGATACCTAACCCACTGAGCCACCCAGCACCCCTGCTTACCTGAAATTCTAATTTAACTGGCATCCTGCATTTTTACTTGCTAACTGGCAACCGTAAGCTCTACCCTCTTGTGATGCATAGAACTCACGTGTTCTTTCTGCCAAGGAACAGCCCTTCCGGTGTTTGAAGAGAAATCTCAACACTCCCATGTGTTCTGAACCTTCCTGGTGTTACAGGGTGCTAGACAGCACCTCCTCTGGTCTCCCTGTCACGCATTTAATTAATGATGTTAAGACTGTTGGCTTTTCTCGAGTCATGTTCCGTGGCCTCTGCTGACCTCCCATTCACTTGGGTGCCGTCAGGCAGGCGTCCCCTCCAGCCATTAGGCGTCTTGAACTGTCTTGGCTCCTTCGCCTATGCCAGTGTTTTTTCATCTTGTTGATTTGTCCATGCCCCTAGGCCATTGCCATTTGGCATGTCATGGAAGCTAGAGTGTGTAACCTAAGCAACAAGTCCATCCCTCTCAGATTAGAAGAGATTCAAACCCGATACGCCTGATTGGCAGATCTGCAGTCAAGTCATAGATGAACGGGTGGACCTGGCCAACGCTAGGCACGGACGCCTTTGCTGTGCCCTTGCAGAGAGCCCTCCCTTCCCCACTTCCTGTGGCTTGACATTAACCAACGCTCCCTGGGCCAGCTTACCTAAGTGGTGTATCTATTACCCAGACTACATTTCTCATTTCATCTACAAACATTTCATAACACTCTTCTTCAATTTTCTGATTCATTCATTTCAGGGAGTATTTATAGAATGCTTCCTTGTGCAG
The DNA here is from genome assembly GCF_017311325.1 of Ursus maritimus. NCBI lineage: Eukaryota > Metazoa > Chordata > Mammalia > Carnivora > Ursidae > Ursus > Ursus maritimus. The sequence goes on along the minus strand of NW_024424230.1, from coordinate 26,663,210 downwards.
TGTGCCAGATGCCTGGTGAAAATCAGATCCATTCCACTCTGGTGTTCTTCGTCTCCCAACCGAAGTAACCCCAGCGCCAAGACCCATTCTTTAGGGAACTTGACAGGCCCCTATGGATTATCAGACTCCTCTTGCTCCCCCTTCCCTTTTTCATCCATTTCGAAATCCATTAAAAATTTGTCAAGGTATTTTATATTCCAATTTAAAATTTCTCGATTTCATCTCTTTTCCTTGTGGGAAAATTTAAACCCAATGCATGGTCGGAAACGTCTGCCCCTCCCCTCCTACTCTCGATTCCGCCAAAATTGCTCAGCAGCTCTGTGGTCTCATCTGCAGGCCCTTCCCCTGTGCCGTACTATAATTTAACAGAGTTGAAAGACGTGTGTCCAGCGACTGTGCTGAATGGCTGTCTGCCTTACTCTTCTTAACTTCTGATTCTAATGAATTCTAAGTAACTTGATGGATGTAGGTCAAGGACAGGAAAAGGGCGACAGAAAGAAGCTAATAGATAGTACGCACTTCTTTTGCGTCAGATACGTAATGCATTCGACATTCGTGATATCATTCCCCCCTCCTCGAACTCAATGCAGCTGGGATCATTTGTCCCATTTTTGAGCTGGAGAAAGTGAGGCCGAGAAGTTCAGAGAAGTGAAGTCACGCAGCCGGTGTGTCTGTGGGATATTTGCAGAATTCACATGCAGCTCTGTTCAGCTTCAAAGGCCGTGTTCTCTCCGCTGTGCTACAGAGCCGTGCTGAACTTGAAGCAAGCATCATATGGCAAAACTCAGTTTTTAGAGAGATGAAGTTCATCATGGTTCTTTCTGACATAGGATCTGCTTCATAAAGTGAGTGGACTGTTTCGGACACATCTATTGTGCACAGTAGGGCGGACTGGGCTGTTGCTCTCTGGGACACAGGGAGGTTGAGGGACTTGTTGAGTCTCCCAGAGGAGAATTTTTAGCGGTAGGGCCGGCTGAGAGGCTGGGTTTCTTCAGATCGGAGGACTCCCCCAGAATAGCGGCGCCCGAGGGAAGTGCCTGTGGCCGGGGAGTGGGCAGCATAGGAGGGCTGGAGTGTGCAGGGTGGGGTGCCCCTGACGGGAGGTGGGGCCTGCGAGGGGTCCGGCAGTGGCTCAGGTAGGGATGACGAGGGCCACAGTCACAGCTGAGGCAGGGGGCTGGGGCGGTGGGGGGAGGCAGCAGAAATGGCACAAGTGGGCGGAGGATTGGACAGAAAGGGTGCACGAGACAGAGAGCGAGGTGACTCTGGGAAGGTTTCCAGGCCCCAGCCCTGGCCATGGATCCAGATGGGATCTGTACACCCCAAGGGGTAAGACAGGTGGAGGAGCAGGTGGAAGGGGAAATAACTTTGATTGGGATGAGTGGCATCAGAAGTTCAGTGGGCCACCCTGGCTGGCGTCTTAGGGTCTGGGGCTGGCCGCAGAGATTTGGGGTTATTTCCGGGAGGGTAGTGGTTTTCTAGACCTTCCCCGAAACAAACCTCCCTGCAGAACCAACATTCCCTTTCTCCCACCCAGTGAGTGCGCAGTTCTACCGGGATTTGTGCATGCGTGTCCTCACACACTCATCCACACACATCACACAGTCCCCTCACTTGTCCACACTCACATGTGTACACACTCACACACTCACCCCACACTTGTGCACACCCTCACACACTTACCCACATACTCACACTTGTACTATCCACACTGACACACACCCGGGTGTACTTCTTTACACACTCACCCAACACACACACGTATTGAACACACACACGCTAGAACACATTCACACACACATTGTGTATCCCTTGCACACGCATCCACATCCGCAGTCCCCTTACACGTACACACCCCTCCCTATACACTCACACACCTATACGCATTTGCACACTGACGTTCGCATGTATCTTCACACACTCATCCACGCACACACTCCCCTCATATATCCATCCACACAGTAGTCCACACTCGCACACATGGTGCACACACTCACCCCCCCACATCCTCATGCAGCCCGTTCACACGCTCCCCTCAGCCGCACAGGCTCGCTCCATTCCCACACTTGTACACATTCGTACACTCACTCAGACACACAGCCTCACACACGGGTAGCCTCTCCATCTCCCTCCCACTCGGAAGCGGCTCCCGCTGTGGGGCCAGCCCTTTATAGTAAGCCGTCTCAGGGAGTGGCCGCCGTCTGGGGACTGGATGCCCCGGGCTGAGGAACAGCGCCCCTGTCAGGTGGCCCGCACTTGGGGTCGCTCCCTGCTCCTCGTCGCCCGTCGAGCTGGTGGGTGCTGGCTGGGGCTGGCCAACCGGAGCAGAGCCTCTCGAGGGTGCACAGCCCTGTGTCCCTAGTTCCAGGCCCCCAGGAGACAGGAGACCAGAGTGACCCTGGAGTGGAACAAAGTGTTGGAACTCCAAGAATTCATAGACAGCCTCTCATCTGGCTGGTTGTACTAAAGAACCTGCCCTGCCTGGGGTCACCCTGCTGGGTGGTGGCAGGTTGGGGACTAGAACACCAGCATCTGGGGCAAGGGGAGCTCTCGGTGTCCTGGCTGACACGTCTGATCCACAGAGGAGTCAGAGGTGGGCCTGTCTTGAAGGTTGGGCACAGAGCCTACCCACAGCACAGAGTCCAGATGCTGGGCTGTGGGGCCCCTCCTGCCCCTGTCCCTTGGAGCTGCTGTCCCTGGGGCAGAGTGTGGCTGACACCTGGGAATGGACAGTGAGGGCAGGTGTCAGGCAGCTCCAGGCACTTGCCCATCTCGCCCAGAATCCTGGTGCTAACGGGGACGCCCAGGGACAGGGCAGGCGAACGTGCTTGTCTTTCCTGGTATCACCCTCCTTCTGTCCCCGAACAGCCTAGTTTCTCTTTAAAAATCACTATTTATGGAGCCCTTATTTAAGAGTTATCTAAAACCTTCTCAAACCTGACTCTTGCCCCTGCCTCTACCAGCTCTTGGGGGAAATGAGGACTATGAATTCCATCCTACCGCATCGTTGGGCTTCCTTTGATCTGCCCTGAATTCCCCTGTGTTTGAGATCTAGCTGAAGTACTGGGATCAGTGAACGAGGGTTACTGCCTCCCTTTCCAGGGAGCCTGTGGCCTTCACCCCACAGGGTGGGAGACCAGCTCTGGCCTGGGCCTCCACTTTAGACCGCCCAGACCTTTGGAGGGAGCGGGTCTCCCCTTTGAGCCAGTCCTGGGAACCTCCTGATCCCACCCGAGCGTCGCCACCGCTGGCCGGCCTGGGGATTACCTCTGTCCTGCTGGCTGCATGTGCTTTCTCTCTTTGGTACATATTATCTTTATTATTAGTCTGTGGCTTCATTTCTTCCCCCATTATAAAATCACGTAACAAGAAATTTGGAAAATATCATTCCTAATCCCATCACCCAACAAGATCTTGGTAACCTGCTGCTATCCTTCCTTCTAGATTTTCTCTCTGGGCCGATGAGGTCTTGATTAGTTTGTGTTTTGTCGTTTGTTTTTGTTTTGAAGTTGAAGGTTAATCCCCTGTAATGCAGAGGTTGTTTCCAGACCTGTGGTTCCAGCAGTGGCTTGCACGGGGAAAAAAATGAATCACAGCTGCTATTCATAGCTGGATTTTTAAAATTAAGGGCAGGGAAGCACTTGCTGGGAGCTGGCACTGGGCTTGATGCCTTGAGGTATGTCAGGGAACTCCTGCTTGGAAGGCACATATGCTCTAGGTTGGGTGACAAGACCTACCCTGGTAAAAAGTTGAGTGACGTCACATCCATTACATCATCACAAATGTCACAAGGCTGCTTGGGGGAACATTGCCTATTGAGAAGCACAGAGATGGATGACGCCTTCAGCAATCCAGGGAGGCAAAGATCTGGCAGGGGCGGGGGCGGGGCGCAGAGAAGCCTTCCTCAGGGAGATGGGATGGTGGCTGAACGTTGAAGTCTTTGAAGATGGATGCTGGGGAAGGGGGCTGTATTTCAGATTGGGGAAACATCCTGGGGAGATAGTTGGAAGCAGGAAAGCTCCAGTATGTACGGAGGCCTGGAAGTAGCTCAGTGAGGTGAGGGGGGGGCTGGAGTCAGAGGTGAAGGGTGACGTCTGTCTTGGAAGGAGTAGGGAGCCATGGAGGTAGCTGAACCAGGCGCTGTGATGGAGGCTGCTGATTCAGCGGAAGGCGAGCAGGCGGAACCTCAGGTCAGCTTCCAGGAGCAGTGAAGAGGCCACTGAGGAGGTGGAAGGGGGAAACCTGCCAGGGGGTAGCATTTGCCTGGCCATCTCTTGGCTCTACCCTCCGTCTGCCCAGCCAGAGCTGGTCTCAGGCTCATCTGACCGGCTTCAGCTTGGTTCCCGGCATCTATAATGACAGCCTGGAGGCAGTAGACAGTCTAGAGAGGTGAAACACTCAGCACACAGAGCCAGACTTCCTAGGTTCAAACTCCAGGTCGATCCCGTTAAAGCCCACCAGCCAAGACCGCCAGAAGCACACCTGTAGTAGCCACACCCAGTTCGGTGCACCAGCCTGCGGCAGCGAGGGAGGGCCGGCATCCTGGGAAACGGGGCACCTCCAAAGGGGCATTAAAAGGGGGCACTTATGGAGTTCAGGGCCTGGAATGCATCCCCGTGTGGTCTTGATCAGAGTTTGTAAACGAGCGGGTTGCTGGAACAGTCAGAAGTCATATCTTTAGAACACGCGGGTCTGTTCGGATTTGCTGTCAGATCAGTTTGTCTGTGGTCTTGTCTTGGAACATATGGGTGCGAAGGAGCTGGTGTCAAAGCATTTGAGCTTAGCTAGTCTGCGCTGTGCCGTTTATCTGTTTCATGAGTCATCACACGGGCCTTTTCGCAAGTTGTGATTTCTGTTTCAAGGCTCAGTTCCCCAGTCACTGCCTACCTGCCCGCAGGGCCATTTCCTCCTTCGTGTTTGCCCTTGGGCTGGTTACTTGCCCTCACGGTGCCTTGGTTTTCTCACTGGTTTAGAGGGACCCATAACAGCAGCCACACCATGCAGTCCTGAGGATCCATGAGTTGACATTAATAGAGCCGGGACACAGTGCGTGTGATACGCGTGTCCACCATCATAACCACTGTGCACCTTCAAGACCGAGAAAAAGAATGTTGTTACCCTTCCTGCTCCCAGAGAAAGGATAGTCTGCAAATTTATTTTCCACTTAAGGGGGTAAAAAAGAGACACTGTGATATGAGAGACCTGGACCCTAACAGGATGGTGTCCAGGAGAGCAGCTGGCGTGATCTAGAACGCACAAGTCCTGTTTGACTGCTGTGATCTTCTGAGGGGTGAAGGAAGGGGATGGAAGGATGCTTTGAGGTTTGAGGTACGTCTGTGTGCAAATGACGGTGGTGACACACTCTTTCTCAGTGTGACCAAGGACAGCGCAGGAGGAAAGGCACTAAAGCAATGATGACCTGGGGTCTGGATCTGATAGGGAAAGAATTGTCTGACTCTGGGTTGTTAAGCCCTGGGGTGGGGAGGCGGAGGGGCTGTGGTCTGCTGGCCACATCTGACCAGGGTGGAAGTCGTGGTGCACTGGAGAGACCCCCGCAATGGGGGTCAGGTGCCTTTGAGTGGCGGGGCGGCAGCTTTCTGCCTCTCATTCTTCTTTCTTGGTCTTAGCCTCCCATTTATAAGACAAAGCATTCAGAGACCTTGCAGACTCCCTGCTTTCTTCGCACCAAGGCATTCTGGAGATCATGTTCGTTCTTTCTCATGATCGCACAATATTCACTGAGTACGCGTGCCACTCCCCACGGACACTTGGTTGTTCCCAGTCTTGCGTGCTGACAAGCCGCTGAGCACAGTTCGTACATCTGTCTCTGTGGACTTGTACACACTGAGCCGTGGGATGTCAGGAGACGCTGTCAGGGACAGGGGTTGTGCACTTGTGACTTTCACAGCCATCCCCAGATCCCTCTCCACAGTGGCTGCACGGTTATAACCCCACTGCCAAGTTGTGGGCCCTGCTCTCTTCCTCACGTGGCTGGGGTGCTGGGTGGGATTTCTTGACCATCTCTCAATGCGCCTGCTCGTCGGAGGCTTCGCGATGCCAGAGCCCTGCTCTGCCGCTGCTCCCGATTCTTAAGGTGCCGAGTCCTTAGCTGGGTTTGGCTTCTTGTCCAGCTCCTTTCCTTGCACGTGTTTTCTGCTTCCCACCCCAATTTCAGAAAGAGATCTGATGGAGAGAGAACGAGGGAGAGGTTGGAGGAGAACGAGGGAGAGGTTGAGAGAGAGAACGAGGGAGAGGTTGAGAGAATGAGAGTCCCAGGTGTTCCATGTCTCACCAGTGATAGGCCAGCTGTGGTCATCATTCCAGCTTCTGTGAACACAGACCTTGCTTCCCAGAGGCAGGGTGGAGGAGGAGGGGGAGAAGACCAGCCAGCTGTGTGTGTCCTGGGGCAGGTCAGAACGCTCCGGCTGTGGGACTGAGCAGCAAACGCACCGTCCAGGTCTTTGGTGAGGGATCGTCATTCTTAGCTTACCAAGGCTCCCATACCTAATGGTAATTTCACCGCAGGAAGGTGCTGGTGGGGCGGAGATCTTGGTGGTGCCCTGGAGCCATGCCCAGAAACACTCACCAACGACCATCCCAGGGCTTACTTGGGGGGGGGGCGGTGCTCGCCAAAAAACAAATGGAAATCTGTCACAAAGGAGGTGTAAACACAACGGAGCAAGGGGTGGGTATGCCTCTTGTCCCTCCTGTTCTTGTCGTCAGCACAGCGCATGGTGAGCTCACTTTTATGCATCATTTCCTCGACTGTCCAGGCTGATGCCAGTGGTCAGCAAGTCATCCCTGGGTCTTGCCTCTGTAATGTTTACAGGGCCCTTCTCTCTCTCTCTCATACACACACACACACACACACCCTTATTCTTTGATCAGACATCTCCCCGGCTCCAGGGTCTGCTGGGTGCCGGCTGTGCATGGGTGGCAGATGACCACAACCCTGCCTCCACCCTGGGGTAGAGTTGCTTAGACAAGGCCTCTCATGACAAAGGACAGGATGCAAAGTGACAAGTGTCATCGACAAGACGGGCAAATTGTGTCCTACAGCTCCCTCCTAACTCCCAGTGACAGCTCTCCTAGTTTGCATTCCCTGAGCAGCCGGTGATTTCAAGGGAGGGAAGCAGAGTAGATAGGAGAAGACAGCTCCAGGGCGCAGGTGGGGCAAGCTTCAGGTCTAGCGTTTGCTGCCTAACAGGGTCACTGGCAAGCTTCGGGTCGGGCCAGTTTGCTGGAAGATGAGAACTCCAGTGGCATTGGCTGGAGAAGGGAAAGAGACAACGTTTCCTAGGGGCCTCTGACTTGGCCTTTGGTGGTGACATAATGCCATCTGGCTATTATTAAGAGGCTACGTGCTTCTGGATCAGTGGATTGTGTCTCATCCTGGCAGTTGAGAGGGAGTGGTGTGGAGCCATTTGCCTTCTCTTGCCAATACCCCTTTACTACTGATCCGTTCATCTCAACACAGGTGTGTTCAGTGCCCACTGTGAGCCGGCAGCAAGCAGACAGTGGAGGGCCTGCCTCATGGGGTTGACGTTCTGTGTGTGTCCTCGACTGTGATGAACACCCATCCCTGGGAGGCTCACTTGGATCCTAGTGGGGGACTCCTGACAAAGCCTTCCCATTCCGAGGGCAGAGGCTGTACTGGCAGAATCTCAGGCTTGGGTCAGGTGTCGGGGCTGTTCACCCAATGCGAACAAGAAGGGGTGTGTCCAAGAATGAAATCCTGCCTGTTCGTGACAACATGGATGGACCTTGAGAGTATTATGCTAAGTGACATAAGTCAGAGCAAGACAAATCATACCGTGTTATTTCACCTACAGGCGGAATCTGAAAAGCCAAACAAGTAAACAGACAAAATAAAACAAAAAGAAACAGACTTAGAAATACAGAGAACAACCAGTGATTGCAGAGGGGCTGGGGGCTGGGGGGCTGGGTGAATTAGGTGAAGGGGATTAAGGGGTGCAAACTTCCAGGGAAAAGTCAGTCAGTCAGTCAGTCACGGGGATGAAAAGCATAGCTTAGGGAATATAGGTAACAATATCTTACTAACTTTGTATGGTGACAGATGATAAGTACCCTTAACACGGTGATCGTTTCATATTGTATATGTTGTTCACCTGAAAGTAATAGTAATATTGTATGTCATAGAGACTTCAATGAAAAAAAATAAAAGGGGGTGTTTTTCAGCCGAGTAGCTGGACGTGCCTGAATTATGGCTGGGGGCTGAGCCATCTGTGATCGTCACATCCCCTTGGTCCCTTTCTCCCTGACTCTTGGTTGCCCACTGGGAGGAGGAGGGGCTGGGGGACCATGGCGTCCAGCCCCCTGGAGTGGCATCAAAGATGCCAAGCTCCCTGGGCTAAAAGCCTCTTGTCAGCAGAGTAATTGGATCTGACTTGCAGCGGGCAGGGAGCAGAGGTATTCAAGTCAGCTGCGCTATTTTTAAACGCCCTCTCTTCCCCAAGTGCAGATCTCAAGCTCAGCGGGAGAGAATGGCTCATCTCGAGGCTTGGGAATCAAAGCACAACTCCCCACCTCCACCCCCCTCCCTAAGTTTAACCAAAGTTTAAGTCCTGCAAAATCACATCTCATACTGGATCCTGCCACGACCACATGTCCTGGTGTGGGGAACAGGTGGACTCCAGGGGCCGTGGGGTGGACAGGACGTATCCTGGTTTGGGCTGACTGCCCAGCTGGCCGGAGGCAGGCTTGGTTGCCTGACAGCCCTGGAGGATCACCACTAGGCCAGCGGGCAAACACGTCCCTGCCGGTCTGCTGTCTGCCACTGTCTTTGACTCTTGGTAGCAGCTCACAGCTGCCTGTCAGGCTCTGAAGACAGCGGGAGTCATAGCAGAGAGCAGGTGCCCTCCTGTAAAATGTCCCTCTGGGAGCTGAGCCCCATACTGCATGCAGCCTGGGGTGGTGGAGCCGGCTCCAGGGAGGCTGGCCTCTCCGTCACAGCCTTGCAGAGGCCCCCTCCCTTGCCTGATTCTTCCCACTTGCCGCACTTCCGCTCCCCAGCAGCCCCCACCCCCCACCCAGCCCCTAGCCCCTCCAGCCATGGGTTGGTAGTGAAAGTTCCCCTGCCAGGGGAAGCGGGGAAGACAGGAAGGGAATTGCTGGTGGTCCTGACAGCACCCCTCTACCCTTGGAGAAGGGCAAGGCCGCCTCAGGGAGGAGCTGTGATGACTATGGAGTCGCTGCTAGCAGCCATCACGGAGTGAACACCTCTAGATGTCACACCTGCGGGCCAGGTACCACTGTGCCCTGTTATAGCTGAGACACAGAGGCCCAGACGGGAGACCCTGGCCAAGGTCACTGGCAGATCCTTCCTGTCTCCCTGACAAGGATCCTCAATCCCCCACCAGAATTCTGAGGCCCTAATTCAGGAAGTAGTGAGACTTTGGCTTCAAAGAGCACAGCACTCTGAGAGGCTGGGGGTGTTCCAAGCATCTTCCTGCCTTAGCCGGGGGTGGGTGGTGGGTGGTGGGCAGGGTGGCCGGGCTAGGTGGCCCTCTGTAAAAGTTTGTTGCTTCGGGTGACAGGTCTTGAACTTAGTTTTCAAAATTGTTTGGTTCAAACATTGTAAGCCGGGAACCCTGCCAGCTTCTCTCTTCTCAAAGAGTGGCATTTGAATAAGGTGGGCTGCCTTGACCCTTTGCAAGGGCGCCGATCCTCAAGTTCACACCAAAGCAGCATCACTCAAGCCCAGCGTTATCCAGAAGTAGACCATGTGGTGACATCTAAGGGAAGACCCTCTCCACCCCAAAGTCTGTCTGCTGCAGCCTGTCCCGTGGTCCCTGAACTCACACCACTGGAGGGCCTTCCCACTGGCTTTCTCAGCAGTTCTGAGTTGTAAGTTCTGAGTGGAGTCGGAGGACCCTCCCTGGCTATGGAGTCCCCCAACGCCCTGTGGAATAGAACCCCAATGCACCCTGTGTTAGCCCTGCCACCTGGGGTCATGTGATGACCCATTGTTTACTTTCTCTGTGCCTCAGTTGACTTATCTTCAAATTGCGGAGGGGGGAAAGCTGAAACTGGGGGAGAAGAGTGAGAGACACTGTGGGCCACCCGGGAAACTGGGGTGAGGAAGTGGGAGGATAGAAAGGGGGGGCAGGACAACACCGAAGACTGACCAGCCTGCCCATTTTGGTGTACTTCATCTTTATTATTATTATTTTTAAAATCTCCTTTGTGTATTTTGAAAACCATACGATATATACACATGGTATGAAAGGACGTACAGAGACAGAGAAAACCACATCTCCTTCCCTCCTCTGCCCTCAGCCACTTGTGTTCTCTCTGCATGGGAACCACTGTTGTCAGAATTCATGTCACCTTCCAGAAATCGTCTGCTGCATGGACACTATAACCGCAGACCCTCAGGCTCTTCTGTGAATGTTTGTTCTAACACCCTTCCTATCAGGCCTCCCTGGTGTGAGTCGTTGCACCCTTTTCAAAGCACTTTACCGCAGCACGTCTCCTCTGAACCCGTGACCATCCTGGACGCCGAGACGGCAGCCTCCTTCTGCCTGTCTTGCAGGTTGGGAAGCTGGAATTCAGAGAGGGCAGGCTACTTGCCTAAGGCCACACCGCGAGTAAGACTGGACTTGAATGCAACTCCCCGGGGTCCCAGGGCAGATGTACCCCACTGCTTCCTTGCAGGAAAATACTCCACTCCCCCTTTTCGTGTTAGGTATAGAGCAGGTATTTAATAAAAAATGACTGACCTGGCAAAGCAGGGCTATGTGTAGCTATGGCCAACAGGCAGGCCCAATTCCAGCCAGCCAGGGAGCAGGCTGTGGATCAAGGCCACGGCTGCCCTCTGTGTGTGTGCGTGCTCACACACACACACACACACATACCCCTCGGACTCCGGAAAGTCAAATGCAGCATGTGGAACCCCGTGCTGCTCGTGGCTTCCCTTGCCTTAGTGGAGAGGGAGGGGTGCAATGGGAGCTGGGAAGTGTCTTGCGAAAGGCCATACTAGGTTTGTTGGGGGCCACCTTGCACCCAGTAAACACCTTCATTCTGCACCGTCACACCGCTGCAGATGGGGAGCACTGTGAATGGGGAGCCCGCACCGGGGCTGCAGGCAACTATGTGTGGGATCAGGGCTTGATTTAAGCCCCTCTAAAGAGCCTGGCAAGATGGGCCTTTATTCGTGGCTCATAGACACCCCTAGCTTCAGGTGACACCTGCAACCCAGGACATGGGGGCAGGGAGCAGTTTCAGGGCCTGGGAGAGTCCTGCGTCTCTTCAAAGCGTCCCCTTCCCTGGGCCTGGAAGACTTTGACCAGAGTTTAACTGACATCACTTAATGCCCATGGGAGACCTAAGGCGGTAACCTTACCAGTGATTTGCTTACGGAGCTCCCCTCTTCAATGTTCTCGGCCCCATATTTTGATGGTGCAGACAATGAAAGAAAGAGAGGCTCGGCATGAGAAAACTAGGGTCCAAATCCCCAGCCCTGGACCAACTGATGTTGGTAAGCCTCTCTAACCCCCTGAGCCAGTTTCTCCATCTCTAAAATGGAACCAATTTCCACAGTTCACTGTGCTGGGTGGTTGTGGGGCTGAATTTGGGAAATGCTTTCTAAGAGGTGACACAATGCACCCATATTACTGTGGGCATCACAGAGGCACTGAAATAGAGTCCCGAGGGAATCTCGAGGACCTCGGGTGGAGGAAAGACAAACAGGGAGGCAGAAAATGGTGCCCGAAGCCCTGGAGGTGGCTGCCAACCTTGGGTGGCAGAGTCAGGACAGCCAGGGCTGCACCAGCTGGCTACTCAGGGCTGGGGACTGTCCCTCAGCCTTTTTGACTTTGCTGTTGGCATTTTCCCTGCTAATTAACATGTCATGGGGGTGGAGAGCAGGAAAAACACAAAACAATTGATTTGTCTCTTTGCCAGCACATCTGGGAAAAGGCTGGGTGTGGGAGGTCAAAAAACAGGCTAAAAATCAGTGCTTCACATTCTCAAGGAAGCACATGGCTCTGCGGGTTTCAGCTCTCTGTTGCTGTTGCTGATGAAAGCACCAGGAAATCAGGTTCAACTGCAGACTGGAGGCAGAGAGGAGAGGCACTGAAAGCTCTTTTGGCTTTGTCAGGGGAAGGGTGATGCCGGGACTTGGCTGGTGCTTAGGGGGCCAAATAATAAGTCACCCATTCATCCATGCATCCGTCCATCTGTCCATCTATCTATCCACCCAGTAAGTGTTCGGGGTGCACCTGGATTCCATCCAGCCCTCTCCGAGGTGCTCTGGGTGTTTCGGGGAGGGATGAGGATTTTGCTCTCTAAACAGCCAGACTCACATTCAAAACAGAGCATCACTCAGAATTGAGTCCCTACTAAATACATGGCAACATCATGTGTAGCCAGCTATAGCTTTTTTCTGTGTAACAGCCACTCGAAAGCATGGTTTCAGAACAACCACCATCTCTTCAGCTCACAGTTCAGTGGGCTGATAATTTGGGTTGAGCTCAGCTGGGACCTTTGGTCTTATCTGGGCTCAGTCACATATCCAAGGTCAGAGGGACAGACTGGTGTAGGATGTCCTCAGCTAGGAGAGCTTTCCCAGCTTCACATGTCTCTCATCCTCCAGCGGGTTAGCCTGGGCTTGTTTATGTGGGAGAAGCAAGGGTCCAAGAGAGTGGGAATGGGCAAGGTCTGTTAAAGCCCAGTCTCAGAACTGGCATGATGTCACTTTCACTACATTCTATTGGCCAAAGCCACTCACATGGTCAAGTCCAGATTCAAGGATGAAGAAATAGATTCTGCCTCTTGATGGGAGGAGCTACAAATCACCTTGTAAGGAGTGCACATACCCCAAGGGGAAGAACTGGGGCCACTGTTTTGAACTGTCAGCCACACAATCTTCATTGCTCAGGACTGAAGATCTGGAGTCCTCCTTGTCCTCTGTCTCACATTCCACATCCAGTCCATCAGCAAATCTGCTTACCTCTCCCCTTGACATATATTTTGATCTGACCACCCCATCCTCCCTCTGCCCCATTCCCACCCTGGTCCGAGAAACCATCATCTCTTTCTTGGTTGCCACTTCTTCCCTTTTATCCCTACAGCCTGTTCTCAACACAGCAGCCAGAGCAAGCCAAATCTTACCACTTCTCTGCTCAGACACCCCTTTGGCTCCTAATCTCATTAGGAGTAAAAGCCAACATCCTATAATGGCCAACGAGGGCATGCATAATCTGTTCCCTGAGCTCCTAACATCTATCTTGCCTAAACTCCTACCACTCTCCCCAACTCTCACTGTGCTCCACCCACACATGGTCCTCAAAATGACAGGCTTCTCTTACTACAGGGCCTTCGCGCTGCAGACCCATCCACGTGGATAGCTCTTCTCCTGGGTACCTTCATGCTCAATCCTCGGCCCCCTTCAGCTCTTTACAAAAACATCACCTTCTCACTGAAGGCCCTCCTGGCCAACCTATCTAAAGTTGAAACATTCCCCCCACTCAGTTTTCTCCTTCTTTCCCTCCTTCAGTTTTCCCACAGATCTTATCAGCATCATCACTAAGTGATGTATTTTCTTATCTATCTACTTCGTGTCTAGACCAACACTGTCCAACAGAAATATAACGTAAGACACATATATAATTTAATTTTTTTCTAGCAGCCACATTTAAAAAGTAAAAAGAAACCGGTGAAATGTGTTTTAATAATATACACAATCTAATCCAAAGAATCCAAAATTTATTGTTTCAACACGTAATTCATTTGAAAGTTGTTAGTGTTTTGTTTTTACATTATTTTGTTTGTACTAAGTTTTCGAAGCCTGGTGCATATTTACGCTGGCAGCCTGTATCAGTTTAGACTAGCCACGTCTCACATGCGGAACCGTCCCGTGGGGTGAGCACACGGGATAATACAGAATGACACCACCAGCCCATGAGGGTGACGATTTCCGGCTGTTTTATTCACGGCTGCGTCCCTAGCACCTAGAACAGCGCCTGGCCCGTAAGAGGCACACAGTCAATGCAGGGTGAATGAGTAAGTCAAGTTTAGAATAAAATGCAAGTACGTGGCCGGGGAAGGGCTGGTCTGACTAGCTTCATCCTCAGGGCTGCCGGGCAGAGCTGTGAAGGGGGTAAAGATAGACTTTCTCTCCCAGCACGGCCACTTCATTCAGCACCTCCATGCTTCTCCAACCTCTCTGGACTGACGGAATACTCTGCACGGTCAACCCCACTGAACACCAGGGACTTAATGTGTTGCCCTCCTGGGGACATTTGCATCTTAAAAGTAGGAGCATGAGGGAGCCATGCTTAACCCAAGGCAGAGCCTCCCTCCCAGGAACTTTTGGCTCCTGTGGGAATGCTATTACTGGGCCACGAAGCTCTCTCTTTGTCGTTCCTGGGTTCACCCCGGGAGTAGGAGGCTGGCCGCGGTGCCTCCTTTAGCAGGGAGCCCTCCAGTGGCCCCGTGCTGGGTGCCCTGGGCATGCTCCCTTGCCTGCCATCTCACTGTAGACCATGCTTGCGCCTTGATGGGGGGCTTGGAGACTTGGGAGGAGTCGGTGTTCCCTGCAGCCAGCCCCAGGCCAGGCCCAGTGGATGGCGAGCAGCGTCCATCCTCTGTGAGGTGCATTCCCTGGCGGGGTCTCAGTGTTCGCCCCGCCAGGTGGGCAGAGGCAACACACCCATTCCCCAGACCGAAGGCTGCAGCTCAGAGCTGCGATGCAAGGTGCTTCAGCTGGCCTGCTGGGGGCTTGTGTGGGGCCCTCCTCCATGCGAGCGGGCATAGTCTGGGCCTGGGGGGGGGCTCTTAGGCCAGCTGGGGTGACCTGGTGGAAGGGACACTGGCCTAAAATAAGTCCAGGATGCCAGGCGATGAGCTGAGTGCACAGCTGGCCCAGTCCCTCCTGGGGAAGGTGGAGGGAGGCCGGCGCTATCACAGGCCAAGCCAGTGGCAGCCGAGGGGCCAACAGAGTCACAAGAGGTGACCTGAGATGGGCCTTTGCTGCTGGTGAGGCATCTGGGATCTGCCAGTTGTGAGATCCCTACAGCTCTGCTTCTCCCAGGCATCTTCTCTCTCCTCCCCCTCCCTCTTCCCTCATGGTATCTCCCATCTGTCCTCCCAGCCTTCCCTCTCTCCAGCGTTCCCATCTCCTCTCTCAGCCAGTTCAACCAAGGTCCTCCGGGCCTCCCTGTCTCTGTCTCTGTCTCTGTCGCTCTCACATCCCATGCCCCAGGGTGCTGGCCGAGGTGCCCATAAGCAGTAATGGCTGGGGATCAAATTTAAGTGTGTCTGGCTCCCTCTGAAAGCAAACGGATGCCCACGCACTGATGTGATTTGATTTCAGGGGCTTGGGGAGGCCAAGGACTCCCCCAGTGCCTGGACTCACCTGCTTCTCTCTGAAACCCCACCATTACAACTTCATAATAGGTTCCTGACAAAACATTTCTGCTTCTGAGCAAGGCCCCTGGCTAAACTCCTCTACACTCTTCTGAGGAGGAGCGGGCGGGAGCACTTGGCGTCAGAACAGATGGAAACGTGCTGGTGGGAGTGGTGTTACCCGCAGCCCGGTCCCGGGTGCTCGCAGGGCCGGTGTTCACCTCTGCGTAGCTGGGACGTGTGCTCTGAGACCCTCAGGAGGAAGTGTCCCTCACAGCAGCTCGCTGAACTTGGTCTACCTGCCGGGCACAGGGCAGCACTGAGGCGACCGGGTCCAGGTACCATCCTTGCATTTCTGGAAAGTCGTTGGGGTTTAGTTGCTGTTTTGTTTTTTCATTTACTGGAGAATCAAGACTATGAGCGCGTATCTGGCCTCATGACCTAGGAGTCACTGCCCGTGGTTTACAAAAGCTAACTAACCAGTGCCGTCCACAGTTCAGAGCCCGCCTTCCCCGGCCAGGAACGGGGGAAGAGGGCTTCTGCTCTGGGTCTGAAACCGCTGCTTCTCCTGAGTAAGTTGGTTGTGATTCGTGAAGACCTCACATGCTCGGCCACCCCCATCCCTGCTGGACATGCAACTGGGCCCTGTTACTCCCTGAAAGAACCCTCAGTCTTTCCGTCTGTGGCATTCCCCAGGTCAGTCCTTCGGCCTTACACTTCCGCCCCCCCCTCGTTCCTGTGCGCGTGCAAGCCCACCGGGGCGAACTCGCGGGGTGCAGTTGCTACCAAGGCTGCTAGCAAGATGCTACTTCCTACATGTTCAACTGTTCATTTTCATTCATTCATTCATTCGTTCATTCATTCATGCATGCATTCAGCAAGTTCTTACTATGTATTAGGATCTGTGCCAGGCCCTAGGAAGACAGGTGAATGAGATAGACCCAGGGCCTGCCCTCATGTAGGGAGGCCTCCTGACCCTGGATGCCCTCCACAAGATGCCCCTTTATGAGTGTACTGGGAATATTTTGTTTTGTTTTTTTAAAGATTTTATTTATTTGAGAGAGAGAGAGAGAGCATGAGCAGGGGGAGGGGCAGGGGGAAAAGCAGACTTCCCGCTGAGCAGGGAGCCTTATATGCGGTTTGATCCCAGGACCCTGGAATCATGACCTGAGCTGAAGGCAGATGCTTAACCAACTGAGCCACCCACGTGTGGGCTGGGAATGTTTTTACAGACCTCTGTGGCATTGGGTGGAGAAAAGGTATCTTCTGGGATGGATGATGCCTGGAAGACATCCCATTCCCCATAGGCATTTTTGTCTGCAATTGCAGATTGCCCCTAGCTGGCCACTCCCTCCTAGGCTCCCTGCCTCTACTCCTGTCCCAGAGGGCAACTGGAGCTAAACGCTGGCCTTTTGCAGCTTGCTGGAAGTATGCAATTTAATTGTTTCGGGTCCAGGGCAAGTAGGCTTTCTTAGGATGGAAATTCCCCTCCCAGCAGTGGTTTGAGAGCCCGGAATTCAGTTCCTTGGAAGAAGCTGAGCTTTTCATTAGAGATCAAAGACTGGCCCTGGGGAGCATTCACAGAGCTGTTCTGGGCTGGAAAGGACCCCTTTGGGCATATCACTTCCTTTCCAGGCTCTGTTGGTCAGGGAACCAAACTATGGAGAGGGAGGAAGGGAGATGTCTGGCAGCCCAAGGAGCCGAGCTGGTGAATAGGCCTCTCCTGGGGTTGATCAGACTGGAGCAGAAGAGGTTAAACCGATTTACCTGGAGGTGGTAAGGGAGTGGGAGGAGGTGGTAAGGGAGTGGGAAGAGCAGCCGAGGAAGCTGCGTTCTGGGCAGATGGCCCACTTTCCCTCTTCTTCATCTCGGATTTGTCTGATCTGCCATCAAGTACTCAGCTCATAGAGTATACCCCGGACTCTTGGTCTGGTGATTCAAGAGTCCCCACAATTTACCCCCCCCATCTTTCCTGTATCACCTCCCCAAGTGTCACATCCTGCATCTGACTGGATCACAGAGGATGCGTTTCTTGTCACACAGATCTCGGATGTGGCCCAGGCTAGAGAAGTCAGTGTGGGCCATCGGGAGGCTCAGCAGATGCAAGAAAAGGAATTCTGAGCTGTATCGGCAGAGGAAAGAGGAGGACCGTGGGGGGCCCCGTGGAGGAGAACAGGGAGTCTGACTTGTGGCTCACACCTCCTTCTTGCACCCGGGCTCGGGCCTCCAAGCTTGGGCGCTGAGGACTCCTTGCTGCTGTGCTCCGTCCTCGCTTCCCCTGGCCCCTGAGCCAGCCTTTCCGGGCCTCCGCAGCCCAGTCTGGCACGGGGAGAGGTGGCCGGGAGTTCGCATCATCTCCTGGTGGGCCCCCTGAAGGTGCTCCTGGCCATCTCCTGCTCCAGTGTCCACACTCTGCTGCTGGGCAGCTCATGGGCCTCTGCATGGGCGTCCAGTGATGAGGAACTTTGGGGGACATAGTGACAGTCTAAGAGACATCTTCCTTGTGTTGACCCAAGTCTGCCAGAAAGAACTTCATCCCTCTTTGGGCAGCTATTACCTGCCCCAGAGTGTCCCCCTCCCGGCTCACACCCAGATTCATCAGCTCTTCCTCATGTCGGACCGCCCAAGGGCCCTGACCACCTCCGTCTCATCCTTGCAGTCCAGTGTACCCACGTGCATGTTCTTACAAGGCGCTCCGAATTGATGCTTATACCCAGGGACTTCCTTCATCCTTTTCATCAGTCAAATCCTGTGAGGCATAGGATTTCCCAGGGCCCCATAGATTTGCCCTGCTATCCTCGGGACAAGACCTTGGCCTTTTCTTAGGCCGGTGGGGGAGGCCTGAGACTGCTGGCCCAAGGAGACTGCACTGTCCCTACGGAATCTCAATCCGCATGGCTATTCCTCAGCCTGTCCCGCCCTCCAGGGGCATGGCAGCTGGGCCCTTGTCATATCATGGGTACCTCCTTAGGCGGGAACACGCTTTCTCCTGGGGGCATTTGGGGAGATGGGTGGGGGTGAGGCAGGTGAGGTGCAACCACCAGGGCCATGGCACGTCGTTTCCACCTGGACAGGTGGGTTCCTCTCTGGGAGTACTGTGTGGGGACATGCATGGTGCTGGCAGAGCAGGGGGACGAGCCCCAAGCCCTAGTCCCTAGCTCAGCCGTCACTACTCGGGAGCCCTTGGACAGGCCACCCCACATTTCCCTCTTCAGGATTCTTCTCTGTTCAACATGGCTATTCACTTTCTGAGGGTCATTGAGCTTGAATATTCAATGATTCCATGAAGAACCCTACTTCCTTACTAGCTAATAATGTAATCTTTACCTTTTCTGAGATAATGAGGGCCTTTCTTCCTTTTCTTTCCTTCCATCCCCCTTTCTTCCCTGTCTTCCTCCTCTTTCCCCAATCTTTCTCTTTTCCTCTCCCCTTCATTCTCTCATCCCCCCCTCCCCGGAAGATTCCCGAGCCCCCTCTAAGAACAAAGGATGTCTACTGCCTGTATTTGCCCCCAAACCACTCTTATCACAGCTTATTTTTGGAGGTAAAATTTGCCCACGAATGAAATGCCAAGTATAAGAAGTGAATGCCACAGTGAACTGGGGAGGGGCATCTCCCGTGGCTGGGAAGGCCCTGGGACGCTCCGAGGGGGACGGGCATCTGCCCTGGGCAGTCCAGGCTGCACAGGGCATGACAGTCTGGGTAGACAGGGGAGCAGTGCAAGGGCTGGAGGCAGGCAAGGCCCTGGGGGTCCGGTAGAGGTGAGAGGGAAGGTCACACAGGGCGGGGGGGGGGGGGGGGGGGGAGAGAGAGAGAGAGGCCAGGAAGGGAATCCTGGCAGGGAATGCTCAGAATTGGGCTTTAGGATAGGTCAGCACCGGTCTGCTCTGCTTCTCACTGCTTCTAGCCCACTTCAGACGCTGGGCATTACACAGGTCTCAACAGGGGCTGGAGCAGGACACCTGTGGCTGGGCTTCCGGCTCGGGACCGCTGGGGGCACCGCAGCAGTCCCTTCAGAAACACCTTCCAGGGCTTTCTACTTGGCTCCCCAGTGAGCAAGATGAGAGGCCTGGCTGGAAGATGTTCAAGGTCTCAGACAGCTGAGACTTTTTAGCAGGTGTGTAGGATCCGGTGTCATCACTGTGGGTCACAAGTCTAGGAGACGAAGACCCAGAGAAGTCCTGTCCGGGTCTGACTGTGAGGGAAGGCACCCTGGCCTCTAGGACAGGGCCCTGATGCCAGATAACTCTGCCTGGCTTTGAAAACCTCTTGGGTAGCAGAGGCCTTCCTCACTGGCCTCTTGTGGACAGCAATCTGCTTTTCAAAAGACTGGGTTTCTTTGCTGCTTGAGAGCCGGCTTTTCAGAAAGGAGTAAACTCTGACCCCAGCCTCAGCTTCCGGGAGAGGGCTCAGCAGGGACCAGACTTACAGCTGTTTGCCATCCTCTGTTTCCCCACACCATCCTGGGGGCCCTTGGGAGGGAGTCGCGGGGCGCCCCCTCCCTTCTGACTCTATGGGCTCTGCCCAGCACCCCTCCCCTCCCCACCACCTGTTCTGCCCCCAAGTCTGAGGGAGGGTGACGCTGGGTCAATGAGCTGAGGTTCAGCAGGAACCTGACACCCTGAGAACTGGCCTGGGGAGGATGGGACACGCCAGGCTGGCGTCCCTGGAGACCTGGAGGATTTGGGTCCCGCCCTACTCTCCCAGGGTCCCATATCCCTGGGAGAAGCAGGGGAGCTTTGGCCCTGGCCAGCTGGTCGACTCTGCAACAGGGACTGTGGTCAGTCCTTGTGCCCGAGCCACCAACCAGCAGAAGGAGACAATCACTAGGGACCGCCTGCGTGGGCAGCCCAGGCTGAAGAGCTGTCAGTTTCCCCTTCCCTCTTTGTCTGAGGGCTTGGAGGTAGTGCGTCTGGGCCCTGGAGTCTTGGGGATGAAAGCCCTTTACTTCAGGGTGACCGTGTTGGTGCAGAGGAGAATACAGCTAGAATACTAGCCCAGCTCAGGAGGCTGTCTGCTCTGAAGAAGCCTCTCTGTTGGGCCTCATGGCTCTGCTGTCTCAGTCTCCGTCCCTGGCATGCTGACTTGTTGGCCTGGCTCCCCTCTGCTCCCGCCTAGGCCCAGCCCTGAGGCTACCCCGGCCCCCTTGACTCTGTCCCCAGACCGGAAACCACAGACTGGCCCCGTGTGTCCTCTGGGCATACTGGCCCCCTTTCTGCACCACCGTCCTCCTTGGGAGGTCCCCTCACCACCACCTCTGCTCTATCAGGCCTCCTAGTTCCCCGGGCTCTAGCCTCTCCTTCCTGTCGACACTTGCTTTCAGGAAAGATCTCGGTTCAAATCTCTGCTCTGTCCTTTACCAGAAGCGTGTCAGTGGACCTTTCAGAGATTTGGAAACTCTGTCACTGTTATCCTCACCCACCTTGCCCACAGCACTTAGTCCCAGAGCTCTGGGCTTCTCCTTACCTTTCCCCCCCCGTGGGGTGGTTTCTGTCCTCTAATCCACCCACTCTCCAGCTGCCAGCCTGTTCAGGCTCCCTGCCCACGAGGCACAAACCAGTCACCGATCCCTGGGCATTGCTGGAGCACCTGCTGTGTCCCTTGTGGGCCAGGTGGGCATCTGGCGGGCCCTGCACCTTGTGCTTTCCCTGCCCCCACTGTGCAGGGCCAGACAGGGACCTCCCTCCGCAGCCCTGCCCCACCCTGCACTCGCCGGGGCCCCTGCAGCCAGTCTCTGGCGGTGCTATGAGCACTGATTTTCTGAACTCAAAGATGCACACGTTTTTCTTCCATTTCCAAAACTAAACTAATTTGTGTCTTACACTTGATGGGTTTCTTTAGTGGGGTGCTTTGTTTCTGGGCGCTCCTTCACCCTCTTCACTCCCTCATATTGTTATTTAGCTCATGACGAAGCTTGCAATCGATGGCATTTCAGCCCCAAGGAAGTATGAGAAATGGATAGTGTAATCAGGGACATCTGGAGATTATTTTTTAACCCAAGGGAGTAACTCTAATGGGAAAAATTGTGGGTTGTCTTTTGATGGGGGCATTTTGGGATGTACGTGCTGTTCAGACGTCACTGATCATTGGCTTGTCATGGGCCCAGATATTCTATGCTGAGAACTTCACTGCTCTGGTCTTAGAGACCAGATAGAATAGCTATTTCTGCTACTTTCACAGTCCCCTACATGGCATAGGATTGAGGAGAGCCCAGGGTCCCTGAATGGCTGTCTCTTGGCTTCAATTCCCTTCTGAGCAGGGACACTGAGACTGAGAATACACCGGGGATGGAGATGATGGGGAGAGGGGCCCAAAGTCCCAGAACGGGAAGCCAAAGGGTCTTTGCAGGGTAGAAACTGCCTGAAATAGGGGACAAATAGACATTTTGATTCCCCTTTCTCTTGTTGCCCATCCCGGAGAGAGGCGCCTGCTCTCACTTCCCAGGGCACCGACCGGAGGGTCCAGGTGGCAGGGAGCACAGCCCCTCCGGGCTGCGGCAGTCAGTCAGTCCTCTTCCCAGGTCCTCGCCAAGCCGCAGCTTTCAAACCCAGAGCTCACCCGGGTCCTTCCTGCCATTCTTATTCCCTCTGGATTTCAAACCAGTCTGCCATCAGCCTGTCTCAGTGCAGCCAGTCTCCTGAGCCACTGTTTCTCCCTCAGACCCCCCGACAGTCAGTCAGCAGCTCTTCACCGAACGCCAGCTCCCAGAGAGGTGCGTGGGGATCCAGAAACAGTAAGACACGAAGCTCAGCCAGCTGGGGGTGGTGAGTGTGAAGAAACAGCTCAAGGTAGCCCCTGCCAGGTGCCAAATGAGTGGTACAGACAGGGCGTTCTCCAGGAGCTCAGAGGAGGCTGGCGGGCAGGGGAGGCATTTTTGGAAGAGCCGAGAGGTGACCTTTAAAGACGGGGAAGGCAGCCGGTGAGGTGTGAGCAAAGGCCCCTCCGTGGGAAAGTGTGTGGTGCGTCTGGAACGTTGAGTTGACCGACGTGGATGGCTGGGGGCGAGCTTGGTGGCTGGGGGCGAGCTTGGTGGAGGTAGCGGGGATCAGGAGGCCGGAGCTTCCTACCCGGCTGGGGGGTGTGCCTCTCGCCTGGGAGCCATGGGGAGCTCCCCACTGGAAGACGGACCAGTTAGGGAACTTGGCTAACGCGCTTTGCGCTGTGTACAGAGTTGGCTTTCCTCCTTTACAGCTGTACTGTCCGACGGGAAAGGCACCGACCACGGGAGGCAGTTGAGCTCTTGGAAGGTGGGGCTCGTCGGAACTGAAATGCATTAAGTGCAAAATCTCCACTGCATTCCGAAGACTTGGTCCACAATAAGAAACGACGGAAACTACCGCAATCATTTCTTCTTGTCTCGAGTACTTGTTGAAATACTAACACTTTGGATATATCCACCTATGTAACATATACTATTAAAATTAAGCTCACCTGCATCTGTTTACCTCTTTGAAGGGTGGCTTCTCTACCAGCAAATGTTAAGCTCCACACAGTGGCTTACCTTATCATTCTTTTGGACAAGGCTGGATTAGAGTCTTTACAATATACTCTTTTTGTGCAATTCCCTTTCTCCATAGTCATGACTGTCTTTCACTTCTTTTAAGATTTTATTTATTTGTTTGTTTGTTTATTTATTTATTTACGAATGGGTGAGAAGGGGAGGAGCAGAGGGAGAGGGACCAGCAGACTCCGTGCAGAATGGGGAGCCCAAGACGCAGGGCTCGATCTCTTGACCTGAGCCGAAACCAACAGTCGGACGCTTAATTGACTGAGCCACCCAGGCATCCTCACTTCTTATCATTATCTCTCAACAGCCATCCTTCCCTCTTCTTGCCCCTTTCCGTCACCTTGGCCTTCTTCTCTTTTGATGGTCAGGCATGACAACAGAGGGTAGAGTGAGGGAGAAGGGGGAATCTAGCACCAGCTTGCTCAGGCCACAGCCCCAGGATTCAACAAAGCCAGAATTCAACTGGCAGAGGGGCCCTACTTACCCAGAATGTTGGTAGAAATTACCCTTCTAGAAAATTCTTTTCTGGCTCATGTGAGGGCAGTCAGAAATTCTTTTTATTTTCATTTGGATTTGTAAATAGTTATTTTAAAAAATCTGTCAATGACATGCACATCGTCTACAAAGTTGAAAGGCATCAGTATACAAGATACACGTAGTCATGTGTCTGCCCCTTGCCCTCCCCTGTAGCCAAAACTCAACTCACGCCACTCTTCTTCGGGTATTTACTTCCTGAAATACATACATTACCAAGTAAATTTCTAAATAAATTCTTATAACGCTATTTGTTGATTTTTCAATTTTGACATTATATATTTTCTTCTTACTAAGAGAGAAGCGTCCTCTTCTGTTCTAATAGTTTATTAATGTTCATTTTATTATTCATATATAAATACTGTTCACTGCTGANNCAAGTTGTGCATAGTAATTGCACTTTCTTGCACAACCTTTTCTTTTCTTGGAGGTAATAACTGCTTCTTATTTTATCTTACCTTTTGGCTGCCTTGCTTTTTATGACATTTGTACAGGTTCTCACCAAATTCTCTATCAGACTGCGAAATTCGCTCAGATACTACGTTTATGTGGCTAAATCTCTTGGTAATCCTATCGTTTCCATCCCTGCCTCCAAGACAACCCCTTGGAGCACCTGCCCCCTGCTTCCCTCTGACACCGGGCTGGAGCTCCTTCCCAGCTCGGGAGAGCCCAGCTCTTTCAGGTACTAGCCCCTAGTTTTTGCTCCTCTTTCTTGGTTTGTGTCTGAGAAAGGGTGCCGAGAAGGTTGATATTTTTGAGACCCTGTATGTTTGAAAATGTCTTTATTCTATCCTCACACTTGATCGATCAATAGTTCGGCTGGGCATAGAGTCCTAGATGGAAATCTTTTTCTCCCCTCAGTATCGTGAAGGCAGTTGCTCCACTGTTTCCATGCTTCCAACGTTGCTCTTGGAAAATCTCATGCTATTTTGCCTCCTGACCCTTTGTGAGGCCCCTGTTTGCTTTCTCTCCGGAAGGTGTTAGAATCATCTTTGCTCCTACAATTTGGACATTTTACAGGTGCTTCAGTGTGGGGTTCTTCTATCTTTTTTGCTAGGCACTCAGAGAAACTCAGACCATCAGTTCTGGGAAATACGTTTTGTAATATTTTTCATTGATGTCCTCCCCATTGTTTCCTCCACCTTTTCTCTCTCACTAGTTATGTATGGAAACTTCTGACCTATCCATCTATGCTTATATCTGTTTTCTCCTACTTACTGTCTCTTGATTTTCTCGTTCTGCTTCCTGGGAAAGTTCCCCAGCTTTATCTTCTGACCCTTCTGCTTTTAATTTCCAAGGGCTCTCTCTCTTGTTTTCTCTTAGCTCCTCTTAAAAATGCTTCTTGTTTCATGGATCCAACATTTTATTTCTCGGAGGATATTAATTATAGTGTTTTGAAGTTTTTTTTCCTGGTCCTTGCATTACTTCTGTTCCTCTGAGTTCCTTTTCTTTTCTTTTTAAAATTGGATACATTCTCTCTCTTTTCACCCTGTAATCTTCCTTAGAGACTGGTTACCCTTGGGCTATCTGTTCATAATGAAGAGTAGGTCACTAAAAGCTGTTCAGAAATTGCGTGAGTGTGTGTGTGTGTGTGTGTGTGTGTGTGTGTGTGGACTTTTTCATTTATGGGCTTCATTACCGAGTGGCTGATTGGGGACCCAACCATTTTACTGGGGCACTCCCAACCAGAACGATCTGTAGAGCTCTTTCTGGGACCAGTGTCCAATGTGCTGGGTGATGGTGCTTTCAGAACCTGGTGGCAGAGGGGGTGCCCCCTGCTTGAGCATGGTGCTGCACACCTGCTGGCCTCTATTGGAGGCTGTCTGGCCCAGTTTCCNTACAGAATGTCAGGGTGAAGGAGGGGTAGGCAGTCAGTGCCTCCATGGGAAAGGGGAGAAGCCCCAGACAGAACTGGTCCTCATACAGACTTGTAGTCAGTGTCCCTCTCTCCTGCCTTCCAAAGTAGCCAACACCTCCAATTCCTGACCTTTCCAGGAAGGGTGGCAAGATCTGTCCACTTGACCGCCCCTTCGGTAAAGGCTGGATTTCCGGTTTCTCAGTTCTGCTAATTCTTCCCTTTGCTTTCCATCTTCCAAAAATCTGTTGACATCTGTTGCCTGTGTGTGTCATTTCTGTTCTCTTTGTCCTTATCTATTTCTCTTCTCTTGATTCCTTTGCTCTCATTTCAGCGGGGGCTGAAAGGAGCAGATACATGTTGAACCTGCCACGCGTAGCAGGAAGCCCCTGTAAACGGTTCTGAAGTGCCAAGTCCTCTTGCCTTACTTAGTAAAAGACCACCCTGGCAAGGGCTGGATCATTCCTCACCGAGAGTTTGTAAGGCTTTCCTGTCGTCAAGGTCAATTTTATTTAGAAAAGTCGAGGAGACTAGATTAAACGTACCCTGAACCCAGCTTATTCCTGGAAGTGATTGCTTTTAAATGAATTATAACATCGTAACAGATTATTTAATTTTTATTTAAATAAAAATAACTTTTTTGGATTAGTCTTTTCCACAAAACTGCATAAAAAAAAAAAAACGTCGCGTTGTTATGTCTCTGGAAATTAGGGCTCCCTATGGGCTGGGTCCTTGGCGAGGGCGGACGGCGTGTTCTCTAGGTGTCATCTATTAAAACAGGCAGTGGGGCTGAGGTTGCACGGGAGGAGTCTAATTCGGGAAAGCCAAACTGCCTTCAGGTGCCTTACAACTCCCTTAACAAGTGTGTTGGTTTTTAAAAGGATGCTGGTGGCTTCTCTGCTCGCTGCTGGGAACACTCCTCCCCCCTCCAGCACATACAGCCCAGAGCCTCTACCTGGCAGCGGTGAGGACGGCCACGTGCACCTGAAAGCGATGACATCGCCGTGTTCCCATGCCGGCCGCCACTTCCACCCGCGCAGGGCGTCCCCTCGGCAGGGGAGGGGCGCAGGGCGGGGCCTCACGAGTCTTCTCTGTCCTTGCCTCTCCAGGTGCCCCTTTTCAAAGGTCTCAGCATCCTCACGCTACCTCCTGCCGCCACTTCCACCTGGGCCCCCCGCAGCCGCAGCAGCTGGCACCCGACTTCCCCCTGGCCCACCCCGTGCAGTCGCAGCCGGGCCTCAGCGCCCACATGGCCCCGGCCCACCAGCACAGCGGCACCCTGCACCAGTCACTGACTCCGCTGCCCACCCTGCAGTTCCAGGACGTCACAGGTCCCTCCTTCCTACCTCAGGCCCTGCACCAGCAATACCTCCTGCAGCAGCAGCTCCTGGAAGCCCAGCACCGCAGGCTCGTCTCGCACCCGAGGTGGGCGGGGCCGGGGCGCGGCCTCGGGCGGGACACTTGGTTCCCCGGGCTGGTGGGCAGTCACCACGTGGGATTCCTGGCGGGAGGCGGCTTTTGCACCAGTTAGAGGCATTCGTTTCAGACAGTGAAGGCCACCTGGACGCGACGCGGGTTCCCTCTGTAGCCAGTGTGTGTCCTTGTCACACCACCCAGGTGCAGGGACCGACTGGGTAACTGGGGGTTTGTAGTGCTCACGGCGGACTTCTGCACGGTGAGGGGAATGGGATCCCTCAAGTCCCCTCGAGCTTCATGATCACCTGATTCTAACACCTAAGTTCCCTAGAGGACACCAAAGGCCACAGCTGCTTCTGCCCTGCCGTCAGAGAGCCCATGGTCTGGTTGGGGGGACCAGCTACGAAACAAATTAGATAATACTAGGTCTGAAGAAGCTGTGGGACTCTGGGCAAGTCACTTTACCTCTCTGAGCCTCAGCTGTTAGAATGAGATTACACCAGTGCTTCTCAAACGTTTTTGCCTTAGGACCCTTCACACTCTTAAAAATTATCGAGGATTACACAACCTTCTGTTTACATGGGTTATGACTACTGATACTTACCATGTTGGAAATTAAAACTGAAAAATTTAAAACATTTATTATTTCATTTAAAAATACAATAACAAACTCATATATTAACACCAATAATATCTTTTTTGAAAAGAAGATATATATATATATATATACACACACACACACACACACACACACAGAGTGGGAAGAGGGGCTTTTTTTTTTTTTTTACATATTTGCAAATCTCTTTAATGCCTGGCTTAATAGAAGACAACTGTGTTCTCTTGTCTGCTTCTGCATTTAATCTGTTGCAGAATCACATGTAGTTTCTAGAAAACTTCACCATTCACTTGTGAGAGAATGAGAGTAAAAAAGCAAATAACGTCCTAGTACTATTGCGAAAATAGGTTTGACCTCACGAACCCCATACGGGAGTCTGGGGGACCCCCAGGGGTGCCTGGAGCACACTGAGGACTGCTGGACCTGATGATCTCGAAGGCTCTAAGCATCCGTGACTGTGGGGGTTGGGGTGCCGGGGGCAAAGGTGAATGTTGTAGCAGGTCAGAGGGAGGCCAGGTCACCGTGCCTACAGTGTGCAGGGAGGCCCTCCTGCAGGCGGTGGCTTTGACCGGGGCCATGAAAGCTGGGAAGAGTGTGGAGAAGGGCAGAGGAGAGGGGAAGGGTGTGGCAGGAGCAGAGGGGTGCACAGGTGTGGGACAGCCTGCAGGAGGCACATCTCTGTGCCCTGGAGACAGCCCATGAAATTCAGAGGGAAGAAGTAGGAGAAGGAGCAGAGCAGGCGAGGGAGTTTGGGTGGGACGGGAGGCCGGCAGTGGACACACCGAGGGAGGGGCCTCAGTGTCGTGGGCAATGTTTGAGTTACCGGCTGCTGCCAGCTGGGAACTGTCCTTGGAATTTGGGAAGAAGGGCAAAGCCCATGGCTCTGTAGGCTGTAGGCTCAGGCTGGCTGGGGCTGCTCAGTGCTCCTGGGGGCTGGCCCAGCCCGGGGCAGCCCTGACCCCGTGGACCCTTCTTCTCTTCCCATGCAGGCGGAGTCAGGAGCGCGTGTCTGTCCATCCCCACCGCCTCCACCCCAGCTTCGACTTCGGCCACCAACTCCAGACGCCTCAGCCCAGGTATTTGGCTGAGGGTACTGACTGGTGAGTCTCTGGAGTCCCTAAGCAAGGGAGGGAGGGGAGGAGGGGGGTCTTGCCTGGTCCATGGAGTCCCCATTTCCTTCACTTTGACGGTGCAGGAGGCCTCATCTTTAAGCTCCAGTCTTTGCCTGTGCCCCCAGTCACCCTCAAGGCCACATGGCCCCCACTCGACCTGGTTTCGGTGATTAGCTCAGGATGTGGCTGGATAGCATCGTGTGCCCAGCCTGGGGCTCTGTGCTCGTGGTCCTGCAGGGGAGGAGGGGACAGAGATACAAAACATTTCCCAAGGTCAATGAGGGCTGGAAACCAGTGGTTTCTAGGAGGCAGGCAGAAAGGAGTCTCAGGAGCTAGCTAGTCAGGCAAAGCTTCCTGGAGGGGTGGGCCTTGAGGGATCCACAGAGAAGAGCAAGCAAGACCAAACACAGGCTTGTGGAGGCAGAGCCAGCAGGGTTGGGGGTAAGGCCTGGGGACAGAAGCTGGGGAGAGAGATCGAAGGCTCTGCCGTGGCATCTCTGTAGGCGCCAAGTCCCTGTCTTTTACAATCTCTTGCCCTTGGGACAGAGGTCTTTGTTGCCTTGGGATGCAGTGTTGCTTGGTTTTGGGTCCTCCGTCCCACCTGGCTCTCTGGTTCTAGCTCAGGACTTGGCTGACCTAAGCTAGGGCGCAATGCAAATGCCCAAACACTTGAGAAAGGTGTGCGGTTCGCCGAGGCATTTAGGTTTAGAGGGCATCATGCCTGCCACTTATTTTTAAATAGTTCAGAAAAAAACTCCAGGAGACGTGTGTGTGTAGCTGTTGTAAGTATTCGTGGAGAGAGAAAAAGAGAAGGAACTAAAAACGCAGCAAAATAGTAAAACATTAATGCATGGGGAATCTGGGTGAGGGGTACCCAGGAATTCTTCTGGCTGGCCTTGCAACTTTGAGGTCAACAGTGTTGTTGTTGTTGTTTTAAAGAATGTAAGAACAAACAAAAACTTCTATGGAGAGGCAGGGCCTGTATTTTTAAAAAACCAGACGTGCACTGTGTCGCTTTCCAGCCATCAGTCAGGCAGACTGGGCATCCAGGCATGGTTCAAAAGCTGCTGAGTTCTGGTTGACTACATGTGAAAGGTGCTTCCAGGGGCAGGAAATCATTGTTCTAAAGTGTTTCCATGTCTCCCAGCCCTCTGCTGGTTCTGAGGGACGCTCTGTGAAATTGAACACTTCCTCAAAAGAGAGGCGACACGGCGGCCAACTCCAGCCCAGGCTTTTTCTAATTAGCAGATTCAAATCAGGAAGATTTAATTGCAGTTTGGATTGAATTCTGTCCCTCAGCAGTCAAGTCCATTCAATTTAGTTCAATTCAGCACACACTGAGTGATTTGAACAAACATGGGGGAGCCAGCATGGCAAGTGGGACCGGGAAGGTGACATGGGTGAGTGGCGAGCATTGTCCTGGGGACGTGTCGGGAGCAGCTCAGGTGCGAGCCTCTCCGGCTTGCTCGCTTTAGCCAGATCTACCATCCTTCTGCTCTTCACTCCCTCTGCCCTCCTGACCTCTGTCTCCCTGAGAAACACAAAGACTGAGACCCTAAGAGGCCTCAGCAGGGGATGAGGGGAGTCTCCTGCCCTGAGTCACACCTGGGTTCACCTGGGCGTTTTCTGCCTGGCCTGTCCATCTTACTTTAGGATATTTGAACCCTACCCAGGCCACCTTCTCTTGGCTGGGCATCTTGGCCTGGGAGTGTGTGGAGGCACCAGGCCTTGTGGGAGCAATCCCAAATATGTCCCCTTTTTGGTCCATTCCTGATAACTCGACCCTGACCTTGAGCTCCAATGTCTCTGTCATCATCACGCTCCTTCTCTGACTCACTCCCGGCTTCCTACTTCCAGCTGTACCCCACCCCACCACCCAGCCCTCGCCCTGGCCAAGCAGAGCCCCCCAGGGACACCTAGGACCTGTGCGAGGGTGGGTGGAGGACAAGAGCCTCCTCCTGTCCTTCCCCGGCAGGCAGCTCGGCCTCTGCCATGCCTCCACATTCCCCTGCGAGACGGTGCCAGCACTTAAGTCCCGGGAAGAATGTGAGGGTCTGTGTAGCAACCAGACCACGCACGCTTCAAGGCCGTTGACAGTGAATGGAAAATAAAGGTTAGCTTGATATTTATACATAACTGACAAAAAATTGTGCATTGAGACGAGACCCACAGGAAATCTCTGGGACACCATTCTGGGTTGACCCTGTGGTCTTAGGGCTATAGGGTGTTTCTATGACCCTTTGCAAACTCAGCCAGGTTCTGCCAGTCTGGGGCAACAGCGAAAGGTGGGAGACGTTGCTTCTGCAGGCGCCGCTGTGTCCCAGGCAAGTCCCAACCCTGGCTTCTTTTAGGTGTGATGAGCATCCCCTTTTCAGGGACCCTGGGTTTAGGAAGGAATTTTCTGGTGAGACGATAAGAGGGGTATCCCAGAGCCCACCCAGCGTCAACCTGGGCAGGTCATCCCACTCATCCGAGTGTCAAGTTGCCATTGGTCCTGCAATTAGCGTTCTTGTAGTCAGAGTGACTCTGTTCCAAGGTCCTTGGGACTTTGCTTTTGGTAGAATTCCCTGAATGTCTCTTTGCTGCTTTGAATTTGCTGGGACCCCTGAGACTGCTGGGGGTAAACGCTGAGAGTCAGAGCATCTGCCACCTGGGGGGACCCCATGGAACATCTTTCCCTGAGGCAGGTCCATAGAATGAGCCCAGGAAGGGCTTAGAACCCAGGTGGCCCTAACTAGCTAGCCGGGGACCCTGGGTAAGGCACAGCCACTCTTCAAGCCTCAGAGGGACCTGGGACACCCAGGGGCTGGATTAGTGGGTTTCTAAGTTTGCTTCCAATTGGATCCAAGAGTTTGTAGCTCATTTCCCAAATGATGGACTCGTGAGGAGTTACTCCAGGGCTTCGGGCTAATATAGTCAGGAAGTACAGGACTATGTATACATCGTTTTATGTTACACACACACACACACACACACACACACACACACAGCTCCCCGGGAAGAATGTCAGGGTCTATGTAGCAACCAGACCACAGCACGCTTCACTTCAGTGTGTGCGTCACTATCAGGCCGTGCCATGATAGTGAGTGGAAAATAAAGTTTAGCTTGATATTTAGACACGATTGTGAAAAAACTGTGCATTGAGACCATGCCCCCACATACACGTATGTACACATACACACACATACACACACACACACATATACACACATCACATCTGGAAACAGAAATTCCTTAAATGCCCCCTCATGGTTTTTTTTCTTTGGATGTATTTGTTGAAGAAATTTGGGCTGCTTTTTCTGGGCAATTTTCCCCCCTCCTCTGGATTTTGCTGGTTGTGCTCTGGTGTGTCCCTTGAGATGTCCCTGTTTTTCTCTGTTCCCTGGGCTCTGGCACTTAGATCAAGGGTTGAGCACATTCAACTCTTACCATTTCTTGGCAAAAATACTGAAAAGGGGCGTGTTCTTCCAGCAGAAAGCTGGTTGTCCCTCCTTCGGTGGTGCTAACAGCGATGGGTGATCTTGGCCAGGAGCCTTTATTTCTTCCGGGGATGCAGGGAGCTGGTCGATAACTCCCTCATTCCCTACTTGTTTATTAGCTAGAAAGCTTTTATAACGAGAAATGTCCCTTCATCAACCATTTGGCTGCCCTCGGTACAGTTCACAGTGGAAAGGCAGGATAAATGTTGGATTCTTTCTCTTTCTTTACTAGTTTTCAAAATGGAGCGTGGACTCCCTAACAGCCTTCGAAGGGACCAGTTTACTTTAGCGTCATTTCCCTCTCATGGATCTGAACCTGCTCGATGGGTTTCCATCTGCTGTAATTATGCTCGCTGACATGCCCCTTGTCCAAGCTCTGGCCAGTGGGAACCTCTTCAGGACGGTTCCTGAATCCTCTTGACACGATAACTTGATAACTTCCTTGCTTTCAGTTATAAAAAGAGGTTTCAAGTCATTTTGCACGTTTTCTGCCCCAGACCTGACATTGGCCATTTCCCCAGGAGCCCTGGTTCCTTTTCAGTTGCAATGACTGGTTACTTTTTTTATGTGAAGTGAGTTTTCCTGTCCTTGTAGGAGTGGGGGGCAGGGGTCCAGGATAGCCTTTCCAGCCTCACGGCTACAGGGGTCCCTCTTCAGTGGTTTTCTCACAGTGGCACAAATATGGCCTCTGCTCCCCGCTCCCCCTCCACCTGACTTGTCTTCCCTTTGCTTCGTATCCCTGAGCAGCTCTATTTGGATTCTTTCAGCGTTTCTCTCAGGGATGGGCTTTGTCTTGGGAGGGACCTTTGGTGCACTCATTTTAAGAAGTTTAATGAGCCCCTTCAGATCTGGCAGACCCCTTTCCTCCCCTGAGTCTCTGTTTTCTTCACTTTAAAGAGAAGGCAAGGGGTAGGTGATGCAGAGTCCCTTTTAGCTCCAGTGGTTTATGACTCCGAGTCTTGTCCCTGGGCTCGAGGTCTGAGGTCCCTCCTGTAACCAGATGGCTGAATCACACCACCCTGTGGTTCACTGTGGCCTTGTCCCCGCAGGGATCTCAGTGTGGACGCCGGCTTGAGCCCTGCCCAGTTCCAGGTGCGGCCCATCCCTCAGCACTATCAGCATTACCTAGCGACTCCTCGAATGCACCACTTTCCCAGAAACTCCTCCTCCACGCAGATGGTGAGTCAAGGGCTCTGCCGGGAACCGGACCCCCTTGCTGCCTGTGGGTGTTGGCGGTGGGCTAAGGCCAGCCGCTCCCCTGTGTCCTGCTGTCACGCTGTCTGCCCCTCCCTGCTCCTGTTCCCACTCTGGCTTGATCCGCCGGACTAAAGCCAGTACTGTGGGCGGGACGGAGTGGGGCACAGGAGGAGGGAAAGGGGTACTTGGTGGGCTGTGGTCTGTGGGGAAGAGGCTCAGGGCTAACAACAGGCAGGGTAGTCCCTTATGGTAGTTCATTATGGACTTCATTTAATTTCTTGGGGTCAGCACCTCCCTGGGCCTTGATTTTACTTATCTGTCAGTTGGGATGAAGAGGCCTGCCTCGTCCTTCTCACGGGGCTGGCAAGGGCTGGCGTGAGGGACAGAGGAGCCCCCAGAGGTGGCCCTTGGGCCTGGCCTGCCGACCCAGTTCTGCTTTCTGCCAGGGGCCAGCCTTTGTCACTGCAGGGCGCTGTGATTGCCGAAGCGGGCAGGTTGGCTCTGGGGGCCTTCCAGTCCCTGGGGTGGCAAGCTCCGCAGAGCAAAGGTGAGACATGCCATTAAAGCAGCAACGGACTGATGGCGAAATCTCATCTCCAGACACCTTGCTCATGTTGCCAGCCCCCCGCACACTTCCCCCCTCCAGCCCTTGTCTCTTTCATTAACCACTCCGTTCCTCAGTCTCCTTGTTGGTACAGGTTGGGATGAGTAATCTCTGAAGCCCTTGTCCGCTCTGAGGTTCTATGGTTGGTGTCATGAAGCACCGTCTCCTAAGAGAAAAAGCTAACATTTATCGAGCACTTCATGCGTGGCAGCCCCTGTGCTAAGCACTTTAAGCGAATTACCCACAACCTTACACAAAAGGGTATTCATCCCTGTTTTGCAGATGGGCAAACTGAGGCATAGAGAGGTTAAGTAACAGAGCTCATGCAGTGAGTAGGTAGAGGAGCTGTGATGGAAACCTGGCCCCTCCGACTCATAGCTGGGGCCAGGGTAAGGTGAGTGGGGCAGGGCCATGCTGGTCCAGGATCACCTCCTGTCTTTCATTTAAAATTTTGTTGTTTTGTTCATTATGGACTTTTTACATTAATTTTGATTTAAAAAAAAATATTGCATTAAAATATTATTTACCTTGATTACTGAGTCGTTTGTGCTTAAGTTTTGTGCTCTCGCTAGCCCCACCTAGATAGGACGTGGCCCACACTCTTGACCGCCTGAGACACTGTCTGAGGCCATACAGAGCAGAGGGGAAGGAAATGGCCCGCGGCCACCCAGCCACCTGGGTTTGAAGTCGAGGGCTGCCAGTTGGTTGCATAACTTAGGCACTGACTTTATCCATTTGTGCCCATTTCCCCTATCGTAAAATAGGGGTAGTAATTGCACCTACATTCTGGATCAAATGAGATCATTCGATTAGTCACGTGAAGTGCTTAGACAGTGCCTGCCTTGAAATAGATGCCCAATCAGCTTAGTCGGCTTACTAATTATATTAGTATATAGTATAAGTATTTACTAATTTATATTTACTTCATTGATTTTGTTATTTTTTCTGGGGCTGGTCTGGCACAGGCTTCGTTCTTGACGAGGAGAGGAGGATGTAGGAGCAGGAGAGAGAGCACCTCTGCCTGAAGAATCTCCGGGGTGTGCAGATTGGCGGGTTATGGGGGGAGTCGTCGGATGCGGGGTGTGTGCAGCCTGGATCCCATCCAAGGCATTTTCTCCCCAACAGGTCGTCCATGAAATCCGAAACTACCCTTACCCTCAGCTTCACTTCCTTGCTCTCCAGGGACTGAACCCCAGCAGACACACCTCCGCAGTGCGGGAGAGCTACGAGGTACGCCCGCCCCGCTCTCTGGCTCCGGCTGGGTTGGTGGAGACGCCATTATGGTTCATGGTCCCCTCTCCCTTTCTCCCGCTGGTGGGTAGGGCATGGGAGGTTGCCGGGAGCTTCAGGGTTGAGAGTAAGAGAGAGAAAAAGAGAGAGCAGGTAAAGTTGTTGGGGTCTTTCAGTACCAGACAAGTTCTTCTCGATGGTTATGTGAATACTTCCTGCTAGCATCTTTCAGTGCCCTTCCTTCTTGTCGCGTGCACGTGCGAGTGTGAGTGTGTGTGTGTGAGAGAGAGAGAGAGAGAGAAAGAGTTAGTGCATGCAGAGTGCACATGTCACATTTTTCTCTTTGCAGGAGCTGCTGCAGCTTGAGGATAGGTTGGGAAATGTGACCCGGGGAGCTGTACAGAACACCATTGAGAGGTTCACCTTCCCCCACAAATACAAGAAGGTGAGTCTGCTAGCAGGTCAGCCTGCATAGCTGAGGTGTTGTGGTTAGATGCTCTGAAGCTATGATGCTTTCCAAGGGCCTTCTCCCTTGTCTCTGTCAGGTGCGACCAGGAGGGGAGATGGGGGTGCCTCTCATCATAAGGGGGAGGGCTGGGTGTGTGTGTGCATGTGGATTTGTGAGTGGGTGTGTGTTAGGTGGGTGTACAGGTATATGAATGCTTGTATCTGAATGAGGTGGGCAAAGGGAGCACCTGCAGCAAAGGCTAAGATATGGTTTAGAAAAGAAATCCAAGTCCAATCCCACATGGGGACAAATGGCCAACTAAGGCTTCACAGCTGGGGTTTGCAATCCTCATTGACTATCAGGATCACCTGGGGAGCTTTTAAAGCCACACATTCAAGGCTCCACCTGAAGCCTGTAGAGGTAGACTCTCCAGGGTTATTGCTCAGGAATGTGCAGGAGAATTAGAACCCAGGAATCTGATTTTAAAAACACTTTAAAATTCAAATAAATAAAAAATTTGGAAGCAACCAAGATGTCATTCAAGAAGTGAGTGGATAAACAACGGTGGTGCATCCGTACAATGGACTATTATTCCGTGATTTTTTAAAAAATGAGCCATGGAAAGACATTAGAGAACCTTAAATGCATATTACTAAGTGAGAGAAGCTAACCCCAAAAGGCTGCATGCTGTATGATTCCAACCATATAGTATTCTGGAAAAGGTAAAACTAGACAGTGAAAAGACCCCTTGTTGCCAGGGGCTTTGGGGGGAGGGATAGATGAGTGAATGGGTGGATCACAGGCTATTTTTAGTGAAACTACTATATGCCACTCCAATGGTGGACACATGACATGTGTATTTGTCAAAACCCATAGAACACTACAGCAGGAAGAATGAACCCTAATGTAAACTCTTCAGTTAATAACAGTGTATCCCTAAGGCAAGATGTTAATAACAGGTCAAACCATGTATGTGTGTTGAGTGGGGGAGGGACATGGGAATGGACTGTATTTTTTGCTCAATTATAATGCCAGCTAAAATTGCTCTACAAAATAATTCTGCTGTGAAAACAACTAAGAATTAAAAGCTTGGCAAGGGCTGAGAGACTTGGCATGGGAAAATGCTTGTTCAGGTCAAGCCAGAGCCCATCTTCACTGCCTCACGAGGCACTAGGGCATGATGGTTGTGAGCACTAAGTGTTGAAGTCAGATAGGGCCAGTGTTTGTTTCGGTGTTACTACTGTCTTTGTTTGGGCTGCTGTAACAAAGCACCATCTGCTGGGGGGGCTTAAACGGCAGACATTGATTTCTCACAGTTCTCAGGGCTGGGAAGTTCAAGGTCAAGGAACTGGTAGATTTGGTTCTTGGGGAGGACTCTCTTCCTGACTTGTAGCTGGCTCCATTCTTGCTGTATCTTCACAGAGCAGAGAGGGGAAGCTCTGGTATCATTTCCTCTTCTTATAGGGGCACTAATCCCATCATAGGGGCTCTGTCTTCGTGACCTCATCTAAACCTAATTAGTTTCCAGAGGCCCCGTCTCCTAATCCCATCACATTGGGGGGGTAGGGCATCAACATATGAATTTGGGGGTGGGAGGCACAGACATTCATTCCATAACCACCACTGATAGCTGTGTAGCTCTGGACAACTTGGCTTTTCTGGCCCCTTCCCTGTCCTTTTTAATGTAAGATAGGAATGACGTGTTAGTAACAACCGCAAGGGGTACTCCTGGGATTCAGTGGGACAATGTGTATAACAGCTTAACACAGTGCCTGGTATCTGGTGAGTGATCAGGGATGGTGAATTGCTCTCACCTTGATATAGGGCTCACTTGTTCTAGGCTTGCACCGATGCCCATGATAGCAATTCAAAGACCATGAATCTTGGTCTGTGCAGCTCCTCACAGAGGCATTGGATTCAACCATAAGTGATTTCAACCAACATTTATTATCTGCAATGTGTCCTATATGGGTAGTGTGTTCCTAGAGGAACTGACAGTATTTCAGTAACTAAGGGCATCATCAGCAAATGGAAGATGATCATTCTCTGCAGGGAGACCTTTAGGCTCTTGGAGGAGAACATGGAAGGGGATGAGTGGCGTGTTCAAGAGCCCAGAGCAGTCTCCACTTCTCTGATCAGGGTGTGCTCACTCTTGCCAGGGCCACATGCCGCACCGGCCCTCATGGCCACAGGCCGTGAAGAGACAGGGAGAGAACACAGACTGAGAATGGAAAGGGAACATGGACCAATTCCATGACATAAAGGGTTGAGGTAAAGACGATGAGAATAAAGGGAAAATTGGGGGAATAAAATATTGTAAGAAAGAAATAAGAATTAAAAATATGAACTGATAAATAAACAAAATGATAAATACATAAAATGTGAAAAAACTTCAAAAATTTAAACTGAGAGTCAAATAATACCAAATAAAAAAGTTTTTACAGTAGCAATGATAAAAGAATAAAAAATACAAAGGAAATATAGTCATGTAGACAAATATAAAAAATAAGAATTAGGCAAAGATATGAAAACAACATACAGAATGAAAACCAATAACAGTGACGTGAAAGGGAGTGTGAATGAGGACAAAAAGGTACGGGCTGAAGGGGTAAAATAAATATGAAATACATGCTGAGAAGAGTTACGTTAAAATAAAAGTTACGTAGATAATGAGAAGACAAAACCCAGAAGACCTAAAAGATTAAAGATACAAAAGAGGAAATAGGATAAGATTTGAAAAGAGACAATAATTAAAGAAATATAGATTAGGGATGCCTGGGTGGCACAGTCGGTTAAACATCCCACTTGTGGTTTTGGCTCAGGTTGTGATCTCAGGGTCATGAGATTGAGCCCCGAGGTGGGTTCCATGCTCAGCGTAGAGTCTGCTTAAGACTCTCCCTCCCTCTCTCTCCCTGCCCCTCCCCCTACTCTCTCTCTTTCTCTCTCCCTCTCTCTCAAATAAACAAATCTTAAAAAAAGAAATATAGATTAAACATAGTGGAACAAGCTAAGACTATTCATTTGAAATCATCAACTATAAAAAGGAAATCATTAATAATGGTGGGAAAATAACAATAGAAAATAGGCAAGTAGTGAGTCTTATTAGTATCTTTTATAGAACATTCCTTTTCTTGAAGGACCAACTGAAAGGACACTCTTCCCAGAAACACAGCTGGGCTGTTAGGCAGGCAGACCATCATGACTCCATTCAAACTCAAAAGCCATGATGATTATATGGGACTATGGATGTAATTCTGATTTTCTGGTTTCTAGACAAGAGGACACTTATTGCAGTAGCCATCCCATAGTTTGCGGTTGGGGTGTCTAGGACCCAGGGAGGCTGAGAACAGAAAGCACAGATTTTCTTTTATGTTCCAGTGAGGCTATAATACTCCAGTGACCACATCAGACTAAGGAACTCCAGAGCTTAGGACCAGGGACCGGAGTGGGGAAACCTAGCATCTAGACCCGGCTCCAAGGTCATAGTCATTCTGTGGGTGGTTTTTGTGGGTTTTTTTTTTTAACCTTGTGACTCTTCAAATTTTTCTCTTGGCAAAATGACCTTTAAGTCTGCTTCTCTCTGGAGAGGGGACAGAAGGGCTAGTTTCCTTCCCATGGATATTATCAGACTGTTTCAATGCACAGCTTGGAGATGGGGACAAGAAAGGTGGGCTGATTTCATTCACTGATTAGATTCCTTCCTCCCCAGAATATTTTTAAAGCACTGATGATGCACCTTCTGCTTGGCCAAGTGTGAAACAATACCCAAGGAAAGGTGAACCGTGGTCCACACCAGCTAAGACTTGGAACTTTCTACATAGCAGTTAATGATTTTCAAATAATTTTTATGGATTTTTAAACTGTCGAACAAAAGTCGACAAGTATAAACAGAGTGACAGCATGATGTCCAAACTCATGTTGGAGCCAGTGCCTAACTTAAAGGAATTTTCTGGATAGGAAGAGATCCAACAATATACAGTAACAGTATGGTACAAATTATAGGAGTTGAGGAATTGTGCCTTCATCTAGTAGTAAATGAATAGATGAGTAGACCTTAGTGGAGTGAAAGAGAGAAAGGAAGGAGGGAAAAAGGGAAGGAAAGAAGGAAGGAAGGGAGGGAGGGAGGAAGGGTGGGAGGGAGGGAGGGGGAAGGGAGGGAATGAGGGAGGAAGGAAGGGTAGATGGGTAGATGAATGGAAGGGTAGATGGGTAGATAGAAGGTTGGGTGGTTGGAGGCTGAGTGGGTAAATGGATGGGTGGATGAGCAGATGGACGGGAGGCTGGGTGGATGTATGCATGTATGTATGGACGGATATATGGATGGATGGGTGGAAGGGTAGATGGGTGGGTGGGTGAGACATTGGGTGGATGGAGGGTGGGTGAGTGGATGAATGGATGGGTAGATGAGTAAATGGATGAGTGGATGGATGGATGAAGCATGCTGGACCTGAACGTGGAGGCAGAAGCCTGAAGCCAGGGATCTAGGTAGGAAAGGACATAAGGAGGAGTGGACAATATGAGGGGAATAGGAAGGGGAAGGGCTGTTTATGCACAAGCCAAAGTTTTGCCATGGATTGATTCATTAGGCACCCAATTCCTTTCCAAACTCTGTACCTCTCAACCAGGGTAACACCACTGTATCCTGAGGCAAAGAGGAAGATTTGGGGAGGAGGCCAGGGAAAGGGTCTGGGATGAGCACACAAGTCTGGGGATTCCTTAAGAACTTAGAAAGACACTGACTCACAGATTAGGGAGGGAGAGGCTGTGGTTGAAAGATGGTGGTCACAAGGTGAGCTGCTTCAGGGAACTAATGCTCTTCCTCTGCTTCTCACAGCGAAGACCCCAGGATGGCAAGGGCAAGAAGGAAGAGGGGGAGGAGTCAGACACAGATGAGAAATGCACAATTTGTCTGTCTATGCTGGAAGATGGAGAAGATGTGAGGTAGGAGACCCGCCTCTTCTATTCCCCCTCCCTTCACCCTGCAGGTATTAGTGATCAGTCATGTGCTGTGTCAGGGATACGGTGCTTGTCCTCTTGTGCATGTGTGGGCTAAGTGTGCCATAGTGTGCTATGTGGTGGTTCTAGGAAGGTGGAGTATGGAATGTTCTAGATGTGTGATGTTTATGACATGGGCTGGTAGACACAAAGTATAAGAAAACGGAGTGATATTTGGCCTGGATGGGTCTAAGACAAAGTCAAGGCTTTGTTTCAGGCTGGTCTGAAAGGACTTCCTGGAGGAGGAGGGCCGTGGGGTGCTCCTCCCTGTCATGACTTCCCATCCCAGCCACAGCCTCACTCCGGGTCAGGGCTCCCAAGATCCTCTTCGGCCCGTGGTACCGGTGTGGGTCCTCCACCCCTCCCCCCCCGCCCCCGGCCTGTGGCCTGTGATAGCCAGTATTGCGCCGCCCCTGGCCCACCCAGGACCCCTCCCTTTCCACCAGTCCTCTGACCGTCCCTTCTCTTCCAGGCGCCTACCCTGTATGCATCTCTTTCACCAACTGTGTGTGGACCAGTGGCTCGCCATGAGCAAGAAATGTCCCATCTGCCGAGTGGACATTGAGACACAACTGGGAGCCGACAGCTGAGGGAAGAATTAGCCAGTGGACGCCCCATTTTCCTTCACCAGGTCCCCCCACGGCCATAGCCCTTGCAGCCAAACTTTGCCTTCTGAGCCATTTGATGTAGAGGAAAAGCCTGCAAGCACATTTTGTGGAAAGAGGAGTTGGCGGTATCAGTGTCTGAGGGAAAGGAGGGGTGGGGGGAGGACCCCCCCATCCAGAACGGTGACTGCCCCCATCCACCTCGCTGCGCGGGAGGGAGCTGGCCGTGCCCGGAGCAGGGGTGGGAAGGGGGGGCCCACGCTGCAGAGAATCTGGATGTGAACTGGAAGGTCCTAGCTGATAGACAGGCCCCTCAATCCTGTCCTTCGAAGGATTGTATATATACCTCTCGACCACGTAGAAACCACGTAGGGGTCTCTAGCTATTTCTGTGGATGGCAGCCGGAGCATGCTAGCTTAAGAAAAATGTCGTGTGTGGTGCTCTAGTCATCTTGTGGTGGACATGTCGCTATTACGAATTCGCACCAAATATTTCTCATTGAGTTCCTTGTTTTGGTGCCTGACTGAACCAACCAACGACAGCCCAAATCTTCCCGTCTTTACGAGAAAAAAAGGAAAAAGGAATCAAAAGTGAAAAAAAAAAAAGCCAAATCCTGTTCCTGGTGAAAAAGGATGATTTTTTTTTTTCACCCAGGTTGGGAGGCGGGAGGGGGGGTTCTTGTTTTGTTTTCGGTTTTGTTGTTTCCTTTGCTTTTGTTTTTCTCATGTTTACAGTGCATGGAGTGTGGAAGGGGAGCATCTGGGGAAGGGGAGGACTGGAAAAGGAGCAGAGGGGGGGCTTAGGTGGGCCCCTGAGGGGCTCAGCCGGGTGAGGAGGGCAGAGTTTGGGTGGGGGAAGGGGAGATTTGGTCTTGAGGGAGGGCTCCCCTGTTCCAGGGCCCATCTGCTTCGTTCCAGCCGTTTGCCTGGTTCTGCATGGAAGTGGGGAGGGGCAGCCTTCAGCTAGAGCTGCCCCCGAGCTCCTCAGAGCCAGGGTGTCCCTGCTCATGCCACCTTCTTCCTTTTGGCTGTGCTGAAACCCTGTCACAAAGAGGCAATTTGGCCACTGCCTCCCTATGCAAAAAATTAACTGCATGCTGAAGATATGATAGCATAGGTGGTGGACGCTTGGCCTTGGCCAAGGTGCGCTCGGCTAGCACTCAGGGGCTGGGGTCAAACACCGTGGACCTGGAGGAGGGCCTTCAGCTTCTTTTGGGGTATCTCAGATCCCAATGGAGTCCCTCAGAGATGGCCCTGGTCCTGAGAACTGTGTTGGCTGGGTTTGGGAGGCCCCATGTCCCTAGTATCTGGCTCCTTCTCTGACTCTTTGATCACCATGGGCAAGTCCCTCTCTTTCTCTGTGCCTCATTTTCCTTCTCCTTAGAGGGGAGACAAGTGACAGTGCATCCCCATTGCCACCTCTTCTACCTCACCCGGATGTTGTGAGGATTGACAC
Source organism: Ursus maritimus (assembly GCF_017311325.1). NCBI lineage: Eukaryota > Metazoa > Chordata > Mammalia > Carnivora > Ursidae > Ursus > Ursus maritimus. The sequence goes on along the minus strand of NW_024424230.1, from coordinate 26,620,788 downwards.
TATCCACCCCACAAATTCATGCTCCATCCTGAGAGCCTCCTTGGGGTTTAGGTACGGGGGTGGTGGCAGAGACAGACCTGGAGGCTCCAAGGGACACCACACAAGGTGTCTGCACCACCCCACAATTTTTCTTGAACCTCAAAGGAAGCAGAGAGATGGGAGGACAGAAGAAAGGAGATGGGAAAATCCACCAAATTCCAACCCCACCCCAGTTTTCTTCAGTGGGGTGAAGAAACTTCACTGGGGTGAAAAACCCCAGCCCAGCTGGAATTCTGCTCCCTTCCTTTGCCCCTCACCCTCCCTTATTTGCACTTCTCTCAAAACCTCCCCTTCTCCTCTCCCTTCCCCCATATCAATGCCCTCATATCAGTAAGAGAAGACTAAGGAGGACAGGATACTTATCCCATATGTGAAGAAATTCTGTAAGGTTTAGGAGACTGAGTCTGCGCTGCTGCTACAAAGGGTACATCCAGCACCAACGGTAAAAAGGACTGAGAGGCAGATTTTGGCTTGAGATAGAACCTTCTAGCACAACCAGAGCTGTCAGGCGGAGGCGTGGCTCTTCTGAACACCTGCAGGCACAGCATGGGGGATGTGGCTGGCTTCCGGTGGGAGCGTTACTCGAGGAGCTTACTCAGACCGAGGCCTCTTCCAGCACCCATACTCTGGTGTTCTATAAAATCTTTCCTGAGTGCCTGCTCGGTGCTGGGAGAGAGGACAATATCCCCGCCTCCAGGAGCTTACACTTTAGCTGAGGAGCCAAGACGCATACAATAGCACAAAAATGGTGACTTGCTGATGCGGGGTTAACAGCAAAGCGCGTTACATTGTCCAGTTTCGCGGTTCTGGTGTGTGAACCGTGTCTCCACGGCTGGAGAACCCACCGGTGTAGAAAGTGCGTCCGAGTCAGGATTTCGGGGAGAACTAGTTACCAGTAGCCACAGGAGGTAGGGAATTCTCCCCAGCCTGCTGTGACCTGGGGGTAGCCAGGGTGGTCTCGGGAAGGTCACTCCCCTCTCCGTCTGGGGCTCTTGTGCTCTCTGAGGCTGGCAAGTAGAGCGAGTCAGTGTGGAACCAGATGGCGCAAGAGCTGGGGTGTGGGTTCTAGTCTTGGCTTTTTAATGACAAAGCATGCCATGCTCCTGGGCCTCAGTTTCCCCAGCTGTAACGCAAGGAGGTTGGATTGGATGCTTGCTAAATTTCCTTCCAACACTCACATTCTCTGATCCTCCCTGCCATCAACCCATCTGTCAAGTGGTAGGGCCGCGTGCCTACCGAGCTGTTGAAAACAACGTCCTCTGGGCACCAACATCTGTCTCAGAGACTGAGAATGGGGCGCAGTCCCCTCCCTCCTCCTCCCTGTTCCGAGCAGGCTCTGAGTGCCCCAGGCTAACATTAGGCACTGACTCGGGTGGGGAGCGCCCAGAGGGGAGAGGTCAGCCACCGACTTTGGGACTTTGGGGGGTGGATCCCGAAGCCCCCCTCCCCTCCCCATCTCTCTGGGGCCCTTGTACCCTGTAGGTGGGCACAGGAGGGCACGAGGACTCAGGCTCCTGCCAGCTCCAGGCTCCTTAGGCGGACAGCTCTCTGGGTGAGAACATGGGAGAGGGGTCTGTGCTTCTGCGCCCTCAAAGCCCCCCTCTCCCTTGTCGGGGAGCCTGGGAAGATGACGAACAGGCAGGCTCAGGCCTCCGCATCTTGTACCCACCACCTCCGGGAGGGGAGACCCCCGGTAGTCCTCCTACTGCTCAACTCAAGGGACTCAGACCCTTTCTTGACTGAGACGCATGAGTGCCTTCTGGGGCGAGAGCCACCCCAGGATTCAAGTTGGGCCTCCCAGCCGCAGCGCAGCCCTGGCCGCCGCGGGTCGCCAAGGACGCCAATCCGCGAAACCAACACCACGGGCGGCTGGCGCGGGCAGAGGCCGGGTGCGGGGCTCCTCCCCTGCCGGGACCCCTGGGCCCTGGGACCCTGGCCCAGCAGCCGTGGCAGGACTCAAGCTCCTCTTCTGCAGACGTCCCCAGCCTCCCTGCAAGTATTCTCAACTCTTTACGCCTAATGAACAAGCACAGTTTTTTCAGTGGTGAAGAAAAAGCACCAGATCTTTTTCTTTTTTTCCTGAAGAAATCCCCCAAGCCCCCCCGCCTCCTGGCGGGGCAAACACTCCCCGCGTGGGGCTGTAGCAACGTTTGTCAGGTCCCCCTGTCGTGTTTCATCTCCTGCGCGTAGAGCAAATGCTAGAGCGATTTCAGCTGATAGAAAAACAAAAATGAAAAAAAAAACACAAAAAACAAAAAACATGGCACGTTGCTAGTTTACAGGGTTTTGTGAGTTTAAATGCCTTATATTTAACAATCATAATTTATGACTAACTTGTAGATATCGTGGGTTCTTATTTAATTATTTTTATAGTTGTTTTGCATTTTTAATTATAATTTATTTATTTAGAAGGGATACTAATTTTTTTTATTACTCCTATTACCTCATTTTGGCGTTGTTTCTGGGAGTGGAATGCTTTGCATGCATTGGTACGATGACAACTATGAACACAAAAAAAAATTTAAATAAAATTCCGCGAACTTTATTTCGTCCAGACTATCAGGGTGTGTGATTGCAAGCTGTCCTACTGTGGTGCTGGCCTCTTTGGGTACATTCCATACGAAATGCAAACCTTGATTCTGTATGCTGTGACCTAGTGAAAAACTCCAATATAGTGACTGTATTTAGCACATATATAAATATAATTTGCACTCGTCAGCAGACTGGGCTAATCCTTTCACTTGCTACCCCGGCCCCCTCCCCAACCCCCATCATTAACCTGTTTTCCTTTCTTCCCTTACCCTTCCCACCACCTGGGCCCACCCCACCTGTTCTCTCCCAGCAAGAGCCAGGGGGCACTCGGGGTCACTCTCTCCACCTGGGCTCCAGATCTCTCTGGTTCCAGAACTGAGCCCCTCAGACATTCCCGGCAGGAGCATCTGAGAGCCAAAAAGCCTGATTTATTAGAAAGAGCCCTGGACTGGGGGGGTCAGGAGGCTTGGGTTCTCGGACCAGCTCTATTGCAAACTTCCCTGTGACCTTGAGCAAGTCATTTGGCCTCCCTGAGTCTTTGTGTTCTGGGCAGGGCAAAGGGAGGCGAAGGGGAGGGTGTCTAGGGTCCCTCAGATCCAGAGAGACAATGACACAGAAGGGGGGGCACCACGCTGTGCTTTCTCACCCTTCCAGGAGAGAAGGAACGGGAGGAGAAAGGATGGAGGGACAGAGAGAAGGAGGGCCTCCTGAGGGAGACAGGGCAGCGGGATGGGCAGACACACCCTGGACGCAGGACACGTGCTTTCACAAGCCTCGGTGGGCCTTTGCAGAGCGAGCTGAAATCCATGTGTTGTTAGTTGTGGGGGCGGGGTAGGCAGAATATCAGCCCCCAAGTGTGGTGTTTGTGATTGCCACTCCAACCTGTCCTCTCTTGGAGTCTTTGTTGTTGAGCAGAGCCCTGGGACACGGATTCGGGACTCCCGGTCTCTCCTCCCAGGTCTTCTCCTCCTTCACCCTCCGCCTTTGCTCCTTGGTGGCTGTGGGCTGAGGGGAGGGCCTGCTGTGGAGGATGGGCAGGGCCCTATGGTCTCAGTGCTCCTGAGAAGGAATGCTGGGGGAGGGTTTGGGGAAGCGCTGGTCTCAAAGGCTGGCAATGCCCTGAGCCCAGACGTCTTTGAGCCAAAAAAGAGAGAGAGGAGGCCCTTGTCCCCAGAAGAGGCCTCTGGGCCGGCTGAAACCTAGCCAGGAGAGGGAGGACCACTCCTGTGCTCTCTGCATGTTTGTCTCCTCCCTCCTGTCCTCCTTCCCTTCCTTTCTGGCTCATCCTTCCCTCTCGCCTCTTGACATCACTGCCTTTGCCTGGTGGAGAAGTCCATCCTCCACATGAGGCCCCTGGGATGGTGCTGATGGGGGAGGAGGCGGAGGCCCAGACTCGCCACAATGCCGGCCCAGGCTTGCAGGAAGTGGCCGGGCCTTGAAGGGTCCCCAAGCCCCAACTTTGCTCCAGCTGGACTATGGGTCCTGTTCCTTGGGCTTCCTGCCTGCTGCCCGCCCAGCTTCCCTCTCTGCCTCTGCCCTGGAGCCTTGTTCTCCTGCTTTCCTTGAAGATGGCCTGTGGGGTCGCCCACCAGGGCGCACGACCACCACACTGCCAGACCTGGCAGACACTGCCCCCCTTGGCAGGACTCCTGGACGGACATGCCTTATGCTGCTCTGTGGGGTCAGAGTGGGAAGGGGCCCTTTGCCCTGGCTGGCCTGTGCCCCCACCTCCCCTCCCCCCACCCTTCCCCCTTCTGAGCCCCGCCCTGGCCTTGGCTGTGGCTGTTTCCCAGCTCTGGAGCCAGCCGCACCAGGCCCATGGGGTAATCTGGTTGCCCCTGGTAAGTGAAAGGATTATCCTCAGTGTTGATTGTCCTTTTTTGTAACCCTCCTGCCGTTCCGTTCTGTTGTGCTGTGCAACATTTTGCTACATAGACTATTTTATAGCAGAAAGCTAGAAGAATATTTATTATGAATATTAAAGCAATAGTGCATCAATGAAAAGGCGGAGACATTAGGAATTGTGTAAATGCTTAGATTCACTTTTGGTGGATTTTTTGTACTTTATTTATAACTAATAAAAATGAACTGCATTGCTAACTACACCTCACTTGTGCGGGGTGCTTATTTCTATGCGCGCCCAGGACGCCAGCCTGGAGAGAGCCTGAGACCTGTCTTTGTCTAAGGAAGTAATACCATCCACCTTCTCCCCACCCATTTTCCTCACTGTCTGTCCCTGTTTCCCTTCTCCCTCTCTTCCTCCCACCTCTTCCTCTCCCTTCTCCTCCCCTCCTCTCCCTCCCCCTCTCCTCTCCTTCTTCCTCCCTCCCTCTCCTCTTCTTCGCTCCCTCCCTCTCCCCCCTCTTCTTCTCTCCCTCTCCCCCCCTGCTCCCCCTCCCTTCCACTCTCCTCTCCCTCCTTCCTCCTTCCCCTCTCCTTTCCTCCTACCTCTTCCTCCCCCTCCCCCTCTCCTCTCCTCCTCCCTCCCTCCCTTCTCCTCCTCCCTTCCTCCCCTCTCCTCCTGCTTTCTCTCTTATCTATCATTCTTTTTTTTTTTTTAACCTCTTTATCTCTCAAAAAATCTGTTCAATGCCATGGACCTAATTAACCTGTTTCCTAAACTTCACTTTGTGAATCTTAAAAGGGAAAGTTCTGATTTTTGATCAATTTTCAAATGTAACCTCTTGCCTTTTGAACTAGAGGGCTCCCCAGCCTCTCTGTAAGGGAGAAGGAGTTTGCGTTCTAACAGTAGGCATGGATTTCTTATCTTTGTAAGAGCCCAAGATATCCTCCCCGCGTTGTCTCAAGTCCCTTCTCAATGTGCGGAGGAGTGAACTGAAAGGTGACTCTTTCATCACCTGAAAACAGAACCTGTATTAATAAGCCTTTTCTTTTAAGTAATAGACTCCACTTTTTAAAGCAGTTTTGGGTTTACAGAACAATGAGCAGAAAGTGCACAGCGCTCCGTGCTCTCTCGCCCAGGTCCCCTGTTACTAGCGCCTCTCCTCAGCGGAGTCCATTTGTTGCAACTGATGGGCCAATATTGAGACGTTATTATTAACTAAAATCCCTAGTTTACAGTAGGGCAATGAAGGTTCAAATCCCTCGTTGTTGTGCAAGCACGATGATCCAAAATGCTGCCTGTAGCCTTGCACATAGTTCCATCCGTGTCTCTTGATCCAAGAACCAGGGCTCTCTCTGTAGGGCTGGCCTCACCACTCACCAGGAGCTGGCGTGGGGACAGGGGAGAGACGTTCCCTTCCCTGGTCCCGTGCACTATAAAAATGGGGTGGCGGACTAGGCTCCTTCCAGCTTTTGAATTCCCCAGGTTTCTATTTACGGGCCCTGGGTTCCTCCATGATCCCTGTTTAGCCTCTGTTTATACCCCAGTGGAGGTGACCCTGGGAGGACCGGCCTGGGCTAGCTTTGGGCTGGGGGGATGGGGCTGGGGCAGTAGTTCTCTTTCCAGGAATTTCATGCCCCCCCCAACAATGGGCCAATGTACACCCTCCTTAATCCCCTCCACCTCGCTTCCCCCCACCTTGCTGAGGCCGCGCCTGGGAGGAAAGAGATTTCTCAGAAAACATCTAGGCTCACACTCCGCACAGGCCCATGAGTCCCAATCACCGTGAAGTTCCCCCGGGAGGTTATGTTAAGGGAGAAGAGTCTCTGTGTTAGCCAGTGTTCTCCAGAGAAACAGAGCAGTAGGAAGTATATTCAAAAGATTTGTTGAGAAGAATTGGCTTGCGTGACTGGAGGCTGAGGCCCAGCCCCGGAGGCGCAGGAAAGCTGGAGGAATCTCAGTAGGAAGGCCTGAGCCCCAGCAGAGCTGGCGAGAATCCCGGTCCCAGGACAGGAGAAGATCTGGGGCCGCTCAAGCAGGTGGGCAGGAAAGGCACGGAGTCTCCCTTTCTCTGCTTTTTGTTCCAAACAGTGCTGTCTTCTTTCTTTTCTTTCTTTTTTTTTTTTAAAGATTTTATTTATTTATTTGACAGAGAGAGACAGCCAGCGAGAGAGGGAACACAGGCAGGGGGAGTGGGAGAGGAAGAAGCAGGCTCCCAGCGGAGGAGCCTGATGCAGGGCTCGATCCCAGGGATCCAGGACGACGCCTTGAGCCGAAGGCAGACGCTTAACGACTGAGCCACCCAGGCGCCCAGTACTTTGAGTCAAATACTAACCTCATCTGGAAACCCTTAGGGGCACATCCCCAGTGACGTTTAATCTGGGGACCCCATAACCAGCCCAAGGAAGCATCCCGTTATCCTCCCGTCACCCCCAGGCTGTTGGCTGTCTCCCAGCTGGTGCTCTCCTCCCTCCACCCCCTGACCTGCAGCCAGCACTCAGCAGCACCTGCCATGAGCCTCTCCCTTCCGATGGCTTTCCTCCTGCTTCTCCCAGCACGCCTGCTCCCTGGGGGGACCCCCACTGCTCCTGGGAAGTAGAAAACAAGAAAGTTCTCTTGCCTGGGGAATTCCTTCTTCCCACTCCCCTTGACCTCGGCGACATGCCCTAGGAGCACCCTTAAGCCCAGCAAATAACAGGTGTGGCCCCACACCTGCCCTGCCCGTGCTGAGCCGCCTTCTGTCTCAGAACCACCCGGTGGTCCCCACCCCCAGCCTGAGCAGCTGTTCTTTCATCCCTTTCACGGATCCAGCTTCCATCCAGCGTTTCTTTTGAGGAAAGCCCTGCCCTTGGGTTCGGCACCTGCTAGCTGTGTGACTTTGGGCAAATTACTTAAACTCTCTGTGCTTCAGTTTTGTCATCTATTAAATGGGATCATAACAGCATCTGCCTCCTACGTCTTTATGAGGATTTAATGAGCTAATACATGTAAAGTGCTTACCGTGTGTCTGGTACCTACTATGCGCTACGTAAATATTAGCTGTGATGGTGATGGTGATGATGGTGATGATGATGATGGTTTAAAGAAAATCCTTGCCTTCCATAGTCTTTGTCCTTGGTCCTCTTGTTCTCTCCTCCCTCTCCATTTCCTAGAGAGTTTTCCAGGCCCCATCAATGTTTCCTCTTCCACTCTGGCCACCCCGGCCATGGTCAGCCACCACCAATGGCCAATTCAGTGGGAGGGCTGGTCACTGAGACCTCAAAACCAAGACTTCTGGAATCACCGCTCTATAACCGGCTTTCCTTATTCAGTTGGAGATTCTAGAAGAAAAGCCACACTGAGGTCGCTAGGCCAGAAGCACAGAACTCCTCTTCCGTCCAGCTCATAAGCAATACCACCTCCCTCACCATCTGGGTGCCCCTATCCAAACCGCCCTATTAAGTTTAGGGCGAAAAGGCTTTTTCCTCCCTTACTCTCCAGGCCCATCTGTCCAAGACCTTCTTTCTCCTAGGCACTCTTTACTCCCTTTGTCCAAAGCTGAGGCTCCCGCAGCTGTTCCCCGAAGCCGCTAACCTTGCCCTCGAGGGGCATTGGGGCACCTGCCAGAGGCTGATGCTTGGTGCCATGCTCTGCCAGGGGGCTGGACCCGAGGGGCACCTGCTCAGGATGCACGCACAGCACCAGGGGTCCTCAGCACGAGGGGCACCCGCAGAACTTCCGAACTCACCTAGCTGGACCCCACACGCTCAGAATTCAGAAGGCATGGAACTGAACTGGGCCGAGTTTACTTTTATCAAAATCTTGGAAGAAAAAGGTTGTTCAGCCAAAGAGCGGAGGAAATAAAATTGGAAGGTTTTTGTTTAACCTACTTAAGAGCAGAAGTGTTTTTTAGACTTTGGTGCAACAGTTTGTATGTGAATAGCTTGTGCTAACTGCAAATGAGTCTGAGCTTTTCTTTGATGTGGACCCCCCGGGGAGACTTATTTGGAAATACTTTGTTAGCAGTTACTCGAAAGCAATACAATTAAGGTTCTCTCCAAATATTCTTTAAAGTAGATTTGTCTCTAAACCAGGAGAGGAAAGATGAAGCGGATAGGAAACCTTGTCACTCAAGAAGCCGTCCTTATAAGGAAGAAGTTCCGAACACAGTGAGCCAGCTGCGGGTGCCGGTGGGGAGGTGGGGGGTGGGGGTGGATTTGGGGAGGGAATGAGCGGCTCTGGCGAGGACCCAGGCGCGGAAGGGAGGTTCTGGGGGAGGAAGAGACCCTTCCTTCCTTTGTTTCCTTCACCCCGCGCCCCAGTGAGGGGCTCTGTCTTGGCTGGAGGAGGAATGGCATCCAGCACCACTTGCCTGTCGCCAGCTGCCCAGCCATGACCCAGGCTCTGTTGGCAGCAGGGCCTCCGGGGAGCTGGGCTCAGGAGGCACAGGCCTAAGAGGAAGGGTCTGTTCACCCTCACCCTGGCTGGCTGCTGGGTCTCAGCCTCAGAGTTTGGACTGCTGGGGTAGAGGGCTTTGCCCGCTGCTATGGGGAATACCTTCCTGCTTGGGGCCTGGACTGCGGGGAGCCAGGGGGAGGCGAGGGAGATACCCTGGGAGCAGCATTTAAGTGGCCTCACTCTCAGCTACGGCCCTGCCTTTGCAGGGGCCTGAGGTTGAACGCCCCCTTACATTTCGGACCCTGGGCTTCTTGCTGGCTTCCCCCTAACCCCAGCCTTGCTTTCTGCTCTCTCAGAGGGGGGCTCCTGACTCAAAAGGCAGAGCGTCCTCGGGGTGTCCCTCCCCTTCCTGGGGCGGAGGGCAGCAGGCGGGTGAGGGCCAAGTGCCCTTCTCCCCAGCCACCTCGGAGGCCGTGCCCCCCACCCTTGCCTCCGCTCAAACTGGTGGAGGAAGGAGGCCTGCAGGGCCCCAAATGATAGGACTTGCTGAGGGTCCCAACACTCCCTCAGGCCAGGTGCTGCCCCAAGAAGCAGGGCTGTGGAGACAGGACCGGACAGGTACTGAATTCTACAAGCCCCAGGGCTCCGGGCCTAGCCCCCTCCCCACCACCAAGGGCCTCTCCCTCCCCTCTTCCTCCACTTCCTCCACGGAGTGTGAAGGACCGCAGAGGGCCTGGTTCAAGCCCAGCTGTGCCCCTAGGGGCTCCTGGGCCAGTCAGAGGCCGGCTGGGGTACTGAATTCCCGCTCCTACAAAGCTGGGAGGGTAGACTAGCACGGGGCCTGGTAACACGGTGGGGGGTGGGCGGGTGACTGGAGACCTCACCGCAGACAGCCGGGGACAGCCTCAGCAGGGGCACAGCAGGAGGACAGTGCGTGGGGCTGTTGCTGGAGGGGGACCTGCTGCACGTGGAGCTGTGGGCCTCTTGTCCATGACGGGGACAGGGACGGCCCAGGCCCCAAGAACTTGGGGAACCAGGCTGGGGGGAAGTGCACCTGAATGAGCCAAAGGTGTGACCCTTGTTTGTGGGGACTTCACAGCGGTTTCATAGGGTCTTGACAAGTCCTTTGTGAGGACAGCAGAGGACGCAGGGCAGGTAAGGGATGGAAAGAAAATGGACTAAGGTCACGGGGTGTGTTGTCAAACCGGGCCTGCTCTCTCCCGGTAAGAGTAGGCCGACACTGGGCCCTCAGCAGCATGATGACGACACGGGCTGTCCCCGTACCAGCTTCGGTGGATCGACAAGACAGCAGACGCCACATTCTGCAGCCATGGTGCGCAGTGCTTGTCAGGCGGGTGGCAGAAACCGGTTTTCCGCTTCCAGCTGACCATCTTTCTCCAGCTTCAGACACAGTGGAGAGGCTGAGGAGGAGGCCGTGGCTAGGGGGACAGGACCTCAGAAATGGCTGTTGGTGGCGTGGGAGTGCCCCCTTCCTCTGGCTGCCCTCCCACCCAGTGCTGGGGACTGGGCTATCTGGGAGGGGACGAGTACCATCTCAGCTGAAGGCCTAGTGTCCCGCCCCATCCGTAGAGATCCTGGGGTGAGGGATGGGCTGGCGGGTCGCTGATGGCACAGGTCAGTGGCTGAATGCCCAGAGCTTGTCAGAGCAAAGGCTGCCCCAGGACCTCCTATACGGTGTCTAAGGTCCTAAAAAGAAGACGGATTGGAGAGCTGAAGGGATGGAGAAAGAACTCCCACAGGCATCCTTCCTTTCTTTCCTTCCCCAAGGGATGGGAAGCCGGGGTCAGCAAGAGGGGAGCAGGAGTGAGCGCAGGTGGGGAGGAAGAGCAGGGACTGTCCCCCTCCCCCAGCTGTGCACACACGCACGCACACGCATGTACACACGCGCACGCACTCCCCCTTCACAGCTGGTCCCCTGTGAGAGGACTGAGTTGGGGGATGGGATAAGACAAGTTCTAAGTGTGACTCTGGACTTCATGTGGGAGCCGGACATCTCAACTGCAGAACCAATGGGCTTTCTGACGTCAAGTGGTGGTTATGCTTTTTGTGACCTAAAAGAGTTCAGAAGAGCTTCGAGGCTTGGTTATGTGTTCGTCTGGGAACAGGCGTGGGGAGAACCAGTTTCAATAAAGTTGTTTCGTGGTTACCTCTCCCCCACCTCCACCCCGGCTCCCCTGAGTCCTGCTTGGTGGACGTGATGGACACGCTGCCCCTTCAGTGCGGGCACTGAATTCAGACTGCCCGCAGACGGACTCAATTCGTCCTCCCGATGACCCATGTGGTAGCTGTCATCGTTCTCCCTGTTGGACAGGTGCGGAAGCGGAGACCCCGGGAGACAGAAAATGTGCCCAAGCTCTCCCCAGCTCTCTGGCTGGAGCGGGGCGTGAGCCCAGGCAGGCTGCCTCGGGGCCAGCGCTCGCCACCTCAGCCTTTCTCCAAGGGTCTCCGGGAACTCCTGGAACTCGCTTCAGACCCACAAAGCCTCGCTAAGGGGTCACACCTGTCTGGGCTACAGGACACAGGGTGACAGGGCGGGGCCTTGGAAACCCTGGTGCAGGGCACCCTCCTAGAGGAAGATTGCCTTCCCACTCAGTCCTGCTTCTGCAGGAAAATCAGAAGCCAGGTGCCGAGTTCACAGCCCTCTTGCTGCACATTGCAGATCCCTTTGTGACTGTCCATCAGGGAGCGTGCATGCGTGTGGTTCTCCCGCTGCCTCTCCATCAAGGTCAGAGTCCCTCGAGGGCACAGACCACACCTTCATATTGTTCCCCTGAGCTCTCAGCAGACATTGCCCATGGGGAGCCAGGAGAGCCACGGGTGATGGTGATGGTGGGCACTCACCCCGCATTCCCTCCTCCTGGCCCAGCCCAAGTGCACCAGTGACCAGGCTTTTCCAGGTCCTGCCCCCCCACCCCCCAGCTTCTGTTCAGTTCTCTGGGTCTCCCCTGTGTTCTCACAGGCTAGGCTAACCAGTGGGCCCTTGGCAGGTGTTCTCCACAAATGATGGAAAGAGTCATGTACCTTTTCACAGGCTCGTAAGTCCCCCCAGGGCTAAAACACTTCCTCCTGATGTTTTTCTCCATTTGCCACTGGATGTATTGAAACTGGGGAAAAGCTGCTTTTCTTAGTGAGCAGATGCCAAGATGAGTTCTTTGTGGGGTGTGGTCGGTAATAATTTAATTAGCCCAGCTTTTTTGGGAAAAACGTGTTAATTAGTTTTCGCTTAAAATACACCCTCTCGATAGCCTCTTCTTCCCCACTTCCGTCCCCTGGGTGAAGCCCCAGTTTCCCGTCCACGCTGGGCAGCAAGTCTCAGCCTGGCTACTGCTGTTTCTGGAGAGGGAAATGCGGAAAGTCATTTCGGTGCAGCCGTGGATGATGACACGTGCTGACTGATTCTTGTCGGTCCAGGAGACAGGGGAGGGGCAGGACCCCCGCAAGAAGTCACCCGCGGTGGCCTCCGGAGAACCATGAAGTCCTGGGCCCCGTGCCACACACGCCACCCTTCTGGTCCCCAGTCCCAGCTCCAGGAGGTGCTGGGAAAGGGTTGCTGAGACGCCAAGGTGGAGGCCAGGGGCATCTCCGCGAAGGGGTGGGAGGGAAAGTCTCCGCCCTCAGACGGAAGGGAAGAGGTCTCTCCAGGTGAGCCCGTCCCCCCGCTTCTTGTCCAGCCACCTGCCGCAGTTGAAGATGGTGGCCACGCCGGTGCTGGTGTTGGTGACTTCCACCTTGTCCACCAGCCAGCCCGAGCAGTAGCCGCTGCTGTCGTGTTCCACGCGCACTTTGCGCAGCTCGCCCAGCTCCAGCGTCTCCAGGAAGAAGCGGTCGGTGCTGCCCTGCTCGAAGAGGTTGCGCATTTTCTGCTTCAGCTCCCGCTTGCCCGTGTCCCCGTTGGCCCCGAAGATGGTCACGAAGACATTGGCGTCGGTGCCTGCCCCTGGCTCATAGCCCGTCGTCACAATGACCTCGTACTTGACCGGCACCAGGCTCTGGACCTTGCTGGCAAAGCTCTCCGTCGTCTTGGTGACCTCAAATACCTTGAAGTACTTCCTCTTCCTCTTGAGCGGGATGAGGCAGTCACAATTGAAGAAGTACCTAGGGGGGAGGGAGGAGGCTCAGTGGACACCAGCCGAGGCTCACACCCGCCCCCTGGGCCCCTGGTTCATAAATGATCCCTTCCCCAGGTGGCACAATATTGGGGCTGCAAATGCCTGCATTAAAATAGGAGGATGGAGTCTTGCTCATCTTAACATTCACAGCAAGTGGCTTCTCTATCCTTCCAGGTGCTCCTTGATTCTCCTTTTACCCCTCCCCCTCTATACTCCATGTCCAATTCACCAGCAAATCCCACTGACTCCATCTTTAAAATAGGCCCAGAATCAGTCACTTGAAAAAGGACGCAGTATCCCACTCTCTGCTCTGCTGCCCGTCTGGTCCAAGTCCGCAGCACCTCCTCCCTGGGGCAGATCAGACTCCTAGCTGGTCTCCCTGCTACCTGGGGTCCATTCTTTACACAGCAGTCAAGTGACTCTGTGGACATGTAAGCCCAAGAATGTAACCCCTCTGCTCAGAACCCTCCAGTGGCTTCTTAGGTTAAGTAAAAACATCAACTTACAAAGGTCTGCAAGACCCTATGTGATTACACCCTCCGCCCGGGGTTTGCCTTTCTGATCGGGCACCTGGCCTCCTCCAAGCTCACTCCACACCAACCATGCTGGTCCCCTTGCTCTTTCAAACGGACTGATGACTATTTCTACCCAGTATTGTCACCTTCAGAGACAGCTGCAGGATCCAGAGTGACAATCCCAGGCAAAGCCAAGCGGAAATGTCACTGGGGAGCATGTGCTCCCAAATCCCTTGCACTGGGCTGAGTTGAACTACGTGGTGTGTGTGTGTGCGTGTGCTCATGGTCTAGACTGAAAGGGGTAAGAGAAAGTCCTTACTGAAGAAGCCACCATAAGCTAAAACAAATCAAGGGACAAGAGAAATGGTCTTGGGCTAAAAAGTCCCCTCTCTACCCCCAGCCCCCACAACCCCAATTTTAGCCTCTGGGCAATGGTAGTGAGCCCAATAATTAGTTACAAAGGAGGAAGTAAGAGGGCACGGTGGGAAAATGCTGCACGGGGTGCAAGGGGGTCTGGGGCCTGCCCCAGCCCTGCCACCTCCCACCCATGTGACCTTGGACAAGCCACGTCCCCTACCCAGACCTTGGCTTTCCCGTTGGCAATGCTAGAGGTTTGAATTGAACAACTGCTAATGTTTCTTCCCACTCCCAACTGCTAATATTTTAACAGCTTTGGAAATAAGCTCTCCTGGCACTGACTGATGACGTCAGGAAGGCAGTTCTGACAGGTTGTGCCCAGTGGTGCAAAATCAGACCCCTTTTAGATGAAAATACACGACTGCAAAAAGAGCTTGCTTTTCTGTGTGCTTCCTAAATGCCAGGGCTTTGCAATCTTGCATCTCATCAGTTCCCACAACAACCCTGAGCTGTAGGCATCATCCTCCCATTTCACAGAAGGGGAAACCAAGTCTTGGAGAAGAGAAGTCACTACCAAGGTGAGCCTGCCTAGCCACCGGAGGAGCCAGCCCCTGGAAGACACGGGCAGGAAATCCTTATTCTGCTTCAAGATCTCTCCTCCCCCAGTTATCACTTGATAAATGTGGATTGTTGTTACGTACCACACTTTCTTAGAGGGGATATAACTTCATTCTTTGTTTAGACATTCTTTAAAAATGTATTTCTTCATGCAAATTCTCACTGATATACATAATTCTATATAAATGTACAAATCACGTGATCACATGCATGTTTTTCTAAATGCACTCTTTTTCTTCTCCTTTCTGCTTGGCTCTCTCTCCTTTTTCCCTCCTTCCTTTCCACTTCAACAACCCACCTTTACCTCAGATAACCCATGTAACAGTTGCGGGTGTATCTTGCCAAATTTCCTTCCATTTCACCCCACCCCGCACAGACCCACATAGACACAGACATATGCGGGACGTCAGTGTTCCCTTTACAACATGGCATCATATAATATGTGTTTTCCCATATCTTGCTTTTCCTGGGAATTGCTCCAAGTCATCTGGTACATATTTAATTCATTATTTTTAATGGCTGTGAAACACTCCCTGGTACAGCTATAAGGAAAAGATTTCTAATAGATATAATTATAAGATCACCAAAACGTGGGACCCTAGGGCTTTGTGGAGTTAAGAATCTCATGTGGGGGGCGCCTGGGTAGTGCAGTCGTTAAAGCGTCTGCCTTGGGCTCAGGGCGTGATCCCGGCGTTCAGGGATCGAGTCCCACATCAGGCTCCTCCGCTGGGAGCCTGCTTCTTCCTCTCTCACTCCCCTGCTGTGTTCCCGCTCTCGCTGGCTGTCTCTCTGTCACATAAATAAATAAAATCTTTAAAAAAAAAAAAAAGAATCTCATGTGGAAGGACACATTCCAGGATTTTCCTGCTAGAAATGAAGATACGGTCATCAGGAAGAATAAAGGCAAAAGCAAAGAATAGCGGATGAAAAGAAATTAAATATATTTGAAAAACTTGTAAATATGATCACAGTTCCGTGAACAGTGTGTTTGTGAGATATTAGTCAAGTGTCAGAGAGAGTGGAGTCACCTAATACCCACGGTGGCCATCTCTGACGGGTAGGGCTTTAGGGAGGTGTTACTTTCTTTTATAGGCTTTTTGTATTCTTTGAATTTTATAAGGACTGTGTATTTTTTAAGGATTCATTTATTTATTTATTTATTTTAAAGATTTTATTTATCTGAGAGTGAGCATAGCGGGGCGGGGGGGAGAGGGAGAGGGAGAAGCGGACTCCACACTGAGCAGGGAGCCGGCACAGGGCTCAACCCTGGGACCCTGGGACCACGACCTGGGCTGAAGGCAGATGCTTAACCAACTGAGCCACCCAGGCCCCCCAAATATTTATTTGAGAGAGAGAGAGTAAGGTGGGGGAGGAGCAGAGGGAGAGGGAGAGAATCTCAAGCAGACTCCGTGCTGTGCTTGGAGCCCAACACGGGGCTCAATCCCATGATCTGAGATCATGACCTGAGCTGAAACCAAGAGTCTGACATTCAACTGACTACACCACCCAGGCCCCCGATACGATCATTGTGTCTTATATATGAGATTGAGATAAAACAGTAAAGTTATTTTTGATTAAAAAAAGAAGAAAGAAAAGCCCCTGTGTGTGTCTTTGCACTGAAATGCTGAGGATCTTAGTGGTGAAGGAGACCTGGCTGGGAGGTATTGCCCATTGCAGAGAAGGGGTCAGAACTGGAAGCGGTTGAAAGACGAAAATTTGAGATTAGTGTGTTTATAGGAGATTGAGATGAAATTCTTCTGTAATTCACAGAAGTCCAGCTACTACGGTTAACATGGTGGTTGGAAGGAACTGCGGGTGCAGACACCATCCCTCAGGAGCCACAGGCTTGAGACCTGCACAGGCGGGCGGGCTGGAGTACGACCTGTGCGAGCCCCTGCCATCCTCCCCCCAGTGCCAGACTCCGGGGCACGTGCAGCTCTCTTCCCAGAAGGGGAGAGCGAGCACAGGGAGGTGAGGGTTACTGCCTGAGGCCACATGGCTGACCAGGCGACAGCTCTAGTATCCGGGGTCTGGACTCCCTGCACCCCCTTTCCCACTGGGAAGATCCCCCACCCCCCACCCCAGGGACATCCCTTCCTCCCCTTCCAGCCCTGGTAACATAAGACAAAAGGCCACACTCTTGAGGGTGTAGGAATGGCGGCTTCTTTCCACTGGAAGAGAAATCCTGCAACCCGGCGCCAGGACTGTGGGGTAGGAAGTTCATGGGTTGAGTTTGGGTTTCCCCTCCCTTCTGAGACTGGAAGGTGCTGGGCGGTGCTGAGATTTTGGGCTCACTCTCTTTCTCACAGCTGACATTGTCGGTTTAAAGCTAACTCGAGTGGGGATGATTTCATTTGCTTATTGCGCTGTATTATATTGTCTTGTCTTGTCGGTTTATTTCAGGGGTTTGCCGAGGTGTGGTGTCAGCAGCCAGACTCCATGTGGTTGGGAGGCAGTACTGGGGGGCAGGAGGGGCTTAGCCCCGGCCCCAGCTTGCTGGGTGAGTTGGTAACGCCTCTGGGCCTTCTGGGTCCCCCTCAACTCCACATCAGTGTTGCTCCAAGCAGCCGCACCCAGAACTCTGGCAGGATTTATTGCACCTGCTGATTTTTCTCTAAAAGAGCAACGGATGACACTGTAGCCTGCAAGGGACTGAATTGTGTCCCCCCTTCAAATTCACATGTTGCAGCCCTAACCCCCAGAGTGGTGGCATTTGGATGGCATTTGGGAAGTGATTAGGTTTAGATGAGGTCATGAGGGTGGGGCCCCTTGATGGGAATAGTGCCCTTATAAGAAGAGGAAGAGACACCTGCATCCTCTCCCTCTCGCTCTCTCTCTCTGCCATGACGATACAGCAAGCTGGGAAGAGAGGCCTCATCCGGACCCAGCCATGCTGGCACCCTGACCTCCCACTTCCGGCCTCCCAAATAGTGAGAAAAGATGTCTGCTATTTGAGCCACCCGGTCTCTGGTCTTTGGGTATGGCAGCCTGAGCTGGTTAAGACAGAAGCTTGGAAGTCAGACCCCTTTCCTGGCGACTCTCCAAAGCGGAAGCTTGGTCACAGGTAGCCAATACCAGGATGCCGGCCTGCTGCCGGGGGTGGGGAGCGCAGACAGACATGGCCTTGATGGCCGCCGAGCCTGCACCTGGCTGCTGCTTCTGTCTGTTCACCGGGCAGGCATGGCCATGCACAGGGCCAGCTCCAGAGGGCGGGGGCGGCCGCCGTTCTGCGGGGCGGGGGGCAGGGTGGGCAGCAAGCAGCCTGGCCCTGTGAGTTGTGCACCTCGCCTGTCACTCACTCCCCGGGCCTAGCCTCCAGAAGGCAAGAGCTGCCCCGGGCATCCCCTTCCTCCCCTCCTGGCGCCTTCAGGGCCTCGGGCTCTTTCTGGCATCCAATGTGGTAACCAAGTGGTTTTAATTAGAAAAACGGCTGGCTGTGGACCGTTACCCAGGTAACTAAAACCCTTAATCCTCCAGAAATGCCCTGGAGGGTGGGGGTGGGAGGGATGCAAAGCTCCTTATCCAGAGTTCAGGGGCAGGTGGGCCATGGGATGACTCCAGCTGGTCTCTGGTCCGCACTGCTCACCAGGACGGCAGGGCTTTCACTGTGACTGCGGAAGGAGCCGGCTTCAAAGCTGTATTTCTTTGTCATTCACAGGGATGGGAGGGGAAGGGAAGGGAAGCGTCGCTGCCTGGCGTGGTTGGGCTTACTCGGTGTTTTTCCAAGGAAGCGTCCCTGGATTAAAAGGCTGAAGCATCCAAGCTCATCTGCTCTAGTCTCTGCCTCTGAGGGGGGGCGGCCTATGGCTCAGAAACCTCCAGAACAGTACAGCTGCCTCTTCCCTTCCTGCCTTGCACGTTTCCTGAATGAGGTGGCCTCAAAGGGGACAGCTCCCTGGGCTCTGGTGCCTTGCCCGTGCTCTAGCCCCTGCCAGTCCCTGCAGAGGAAGCAGCACTTCCGGAGGGAGGGGCGGAGGCCCAGTACATACACGTTGCCGTACTCCATCTCCGTGATGGTGATGGTCTTGACGTGCCAGACCAGCTCTCTCTTGGGGATGAACCGGTCCTCCCTGGCGAGGTGGCCCACGCAGAGGGAGGCAATGTCCCCCAGGTAGACGCTGTCAAACTCAAACGTGTCTGTGGTCCCCCTGCAGGACACAGAGGTATGACCCATAAGAGCTGCCCGAGCCCACTGAAGGAGGTGAGCATTTACGGAGTGCCTACTGCATTCCAGGCACGGATCTGAGGAGCAGGGATGGAATGGCAACCACAACCTGACGTCAGGCCTGAGTTCTTTGAGGGGTTCCGTCTAGTTTTGGAACAAGACAACCACAGCCATTAACAAGCCCTGCTTGGTCCAGTGAGCACCAGTGAGTGGTAATATCATGAGGCCCATAGAGCCGGGGGTGGGGGGTGGGGGGGTGGGGAGGGGGAGGCCCTGGGCTCTGGGTGTTGGGCTGGGGAGGGTGGTGGTGTTCAGAGAGCAGAGCCAGGGAGGAAGGGAAGAGGCCCCCAGGGGGAACTGACTTGGCGCAGTCATGGGATGGAGGCACAGGCATCATGGGGCGGGGGGAGGTTACTGGCTTGGCTGCAGCCGGGGTTCAGCCAGGTAAGTGGCAAGGGGAGAGGTGGGGTACGGCCCGCCTGTGGGGGTCTGCGAGTGCCAGTCTAAGGAGCTCAGACTTCGTTCTGATGCACAGGGAGTTCGCGTGGAAGGTATAGTGGGTCATGGGACGGGGAGACTTCTGTCAGCAGATCTGGGGGGAGCGGGGAGCTGAAGTGGGCATCTGGGCAGTTCAGGGCGGGCTCTGGTGTGGAGGAGGAGGGGAGACTCTCCCGGCGAGCCTGCCAACCAGGAATGGTGAGAAACCCAAGTCTGATTTTCCTATAAAGCATCTTAGAGGCTCTCTCCTCCCTTCCTCCTTCTAAGTAGAACTTAGTTCTATGCTGTCTCACATGATGATTTTCTTGCAATCTCATGGCTGAATGTTTTCCTTTTCAACTAGACCGTTTGCTCCTGGTCTGCACTGACTTGGAGGAGGTCTGCAGGGCTGTAGGTCCTGCTGCAAAGTGGGCTCTCTTTAATGAGTTAATTATTATTTTTTGCTGTAGCTTTCCATTAACTTTTAAAAACTGAAATACATTTGACAGAAGACTGTAAATTTAAGGTGTACAGCGTGTTAATTTAGCATAGTTGTATATGCTAGTATGACCGCCGTCGTAGCAATAATTAGCACCTCTAGCATGTTACAGAATTAGCCTTTCTTTTTAGTGGTTGGAATAATTAAATTCTCATGTAGTGGCCTCTCTTTGAGTGGCAATCTCCTCCTTTCCCTTTTATAAGGGAAACTCCTCCATCCTGACGAGTTTGCACGGGGTTGGCACACAGTAGGTGATCCACAGTGCAGTTTAGGCCCATCTGTATACTTATGGCGCCCACCAAGGGGGCTGGTTTTGCGGGTTCCTCTCTTACCCACCCCACCCACCATCATTCCCCTGTGGAAACCCCTCTTCCTACTTCCTAAAGGCCCTCTGTCGGGAAGAATTTTCCACGAGAAACTCTTTGGATCGGTTCTTCCTGCCTTCGAGGATGAGCCAGACGTTCTCCCTGGTTTCACCTCCGTTGCCCGTTTCTATGACGATCTCGTA
This sequence comes from Ursus maritimus, assembly GCF_017311325.1. Taxonomy (NCBI): domain Eukaryota; kingdom Metazoa; phylum Chordata; class Mammalia; order Carnivora; family Ursidae; genus Ursus; species Ursus maritimus. Next base: position 26,600,728 of record NW_024424230.1, on the reverse strand, counting down.
GGCTGCGGTGGAGAAGGTGGGAGATGGTCAGCTGGGGGAAGCAACCCCCACTTGCGGCTTCCAGGTCCCCCATCTGATCTTAGACCATAGCCTGGGGGCAGGTGGAAGTCTCCACAAGGAGGCACTACAATGAGAACCTGCCCCCTCGGGGACTACTGGAAGCATCTCTTTTAGTTATAGAGCAAGTGCTTTGCCAGGTGACCGTGGCAGTGGCTGGGAGCGAAGCACCAGGAAGCAGCAGGTGGGGATGAGTTTTGGGAGAGGTGCTGGAGCCTGGCTCTCAGGGATGGACAGCCCCCCAAAATGCAAAACGGAGATCACGTGCAGAGAGAGGGAGGAGAGGGGAAAGGGACAGGGAAGCCCTGGTAGGCCAGACTCCGGGAGAGCCTTGAAGTCTGTGCACAAGTGTCAGGTCCTGCCTGGTCTCGGTTCTCACTCTGATGTCTGCCCTCCTCCCCGGCACTGCCCTCAAGCATGTCTGCATTCATTCAGCAACATTTGTTATGTGGGTGCCAAGTGTCAGGATACGGTTAGATTCTGGGGGACACCGGAACTCCCTCTGTAGCCCCAGACGCACTCTGACTACCACCCCCAGACAGAATGTGCTAACCTTGCAACCTTACAACAAAGGTCTGAAGGAACTCAGGGCGAGAGGAAAAATCAGCTGCTTATTACCTCTCCAACCCCATCTTCTCGTATTTTCTCCCTTGCTCCCTCCATGCACTCTGCCTCCCTGCTGTCCCTGGAGTCCTGGGGCGTGCCCTCGTTCCCTGCGCTGCAGTGCTGCCCCCCTTGCTCTCTTCACCCACACGGGCTTGGCTCAGCCTTCACCTCATCCTTGCTCACGGAGGTCAGCCCCAACCCCTCAATTAAGATTGCACCCTCACTGCCCCCAGCACTCCTGGCCAGTCTTCAGGTGCTCCGTATTTTTCTCTTCTCTTTATCACCTGTTACCTTGTAACATGCAATGTAGTTTGCTTATTATTTTACTTTTATTGAACTCCCCCTTCCACCTGAATGTAAGCTCCATGAGGGCGGGGGAGGGGGTCCTTCATTTTGCTCACTGATACATCCCAAGTGCCTAGAACAGTGCCTGGCACACAAGCACTCAATACATATTTGATGAGCAAATGAATGGATCTTCGGGCCACAGGAAGCCTCAGGAAGGAGGCAGCATTCGAGCCTGAGCTTGAAGAAGAGCGATGAGGACCATCGGCAGAAAATGAAAGGAGGTTCTAGGTAGAGGGAGGAGCACAAGCAAAGACTGAGGGCGTGAGCAGGGCTGCGAGTTCACGTGAGCCAGCTCCCGCTCCCCAGGAAGCAGGCCAGAGGTGGAGCTGTCCAGAGTGTCCCCTGTGCATGTGGCTCTTGCAGCAGTAAAGGAATCATTGAGGGTCTGGGATTCTGGATTCAAAGCACAGCTCTGTTTCTGCACCTTTCTCCCAGAGATGTGATACAGACAATAGAGAGAAGGCACGGCTGCGTCTGCAGCTCAGTGTAACACTAGCCCTTCTGTTCTTGTGACTTCTCTCAAGGAGAGTGTCTGCTGCTGAGACAGGTGGGATGAATCTGGACAAAGAGGCAGGTAGCCAATGATAGGGGAGGAGAGCCACAGAGAGCACATAACTCCTGAAGGAGGTGAAGCTCTGTGGGTCTGTACAAATTCTAGCCCAGGACACTGAGGACCTGTGATGGCTGAGCCATTGTCAGGTCCCACTGCCATTCTGCTTTCCCTACAGAGGGTGGGGTGAGTTCTGCAAACCCAACACATGGGAGTTCCAAGTGGATCCTGGGCTCTGTTGAGGAAATGGTTTGTTGGCACCTAGGGGAGGAGGCAGGGGAGCTAGGAACCTACAGGCTCACTAGGTGAACTCAAGTCAGAGATTCAAGAACCAATGCAGATGGAGTGCAAATGGACCATGATACTTCCCTGTTGGTCCCAAGGTAAGGTAGCAAAGTAAGGTGTGTCAGCAAGAACATTTAGAGAAATTAGGAACAAATGTTGCCAATGGCATCTGTGGTCTTTTGAGAGGAAGTTTCAATGAACATAGTTCACCCTGTCCTCTTCCCCGGTCTTTCATCAATGGCTTGATAAAAATGTGGAAGGTGTGACTCTCAACTTTGTGTATATGTTGCTGGGGGGAAATGGACAGAGGAGCATCAGGGACCTGAAGGATTGGGGCAGGTGGGAATGGTGGGCCCAGGCTCGTGGGGACCAGTGTAAGGTCACCCTTGAGGCCAGCACACCCACAGGGCAAGCCTGGCTGGAGAAAGGAGCTCAGCAGCCACAACGTGAGTCACCAGCACAAAGGGGCCACCGGAAAAGCCACCATGGGCTCTGGCGGCATGAGTAGATTTCAAGTGGCAGGACAGGAGAGGGGAGAGCAACCACCCTGGAAATCTTGCTCTTGGGCATGGCATCTGCAGAAGAAGATGAACAAGAAATGTGGGATATCCCATCACATGAGCAGGTGCTGAATAAACAGGTGTTTGTCCCGAGGCAGGAACTGCAGGGACACATGATGCTGGGGAATGTCAGGAGGAGGACAGGGGGCTCCCGGAACTTGCTGTTCCAGATCACCTTTCCCACCTCACAGTGTCAGGAGGACTCCTGCTCTGTGGGTCAGATGGCCAGTCAGAATCTTCCCTTGGGAGACACTCTCTTCCCTTCCACTGAGACTGTTAAGTAGAAGGCTGTGGGGTTGGGGCTACCAGCGACCGTCTTCCCACAATGTAGAGAAAGAAGCAGAGCTGAGAGGAAATGGGGGACAGAGAGGTACTGAAATGACTGGAGCCTCTGGAGACAGCCAAGTCAAAGCCAGCTCCACCTGAGACTTCCAAGTTCTGGGAAACAACACATTCCCTCTTTGCTGGAGCCAGCTTAGATTTGGGGTTCAGGCACAAACAACCAAGAGTGCTGACCACTCTTGAAATTTTCTGTTTGACTCCACTGGGACTCCCAAAGATGGGAGCTTTGAGAACTTGAGTACGAAGATGGATTTTCTAACAGAGCTGCCTGGTGAAGTAGTGAGTTGGTCCTCCAACCCCAGGGAGTTGGTCCTCAAACTGGACTCTATCTGGCCTGGAAATGTTGTAGATAAGGCTGACTGAGCAGCCCTAAAAGATGTCAAGGGAGGGAGAACAGGCAGGAGAAGGGCTGTAAAGAGGGGGGACTGGTCCTGCTGGAGGATGTCCCTGTGAGAGATCGTCCCAGGTGTGTGTGTGTGTGTGTGTGTGTGTGTGTATGCGTGTGCATGCATATGCACACAAGAGCATGTAATCCTACTGTTCAGCCCTTACTCTGGGTTAATTGCAACAGAATCTGGGAGTAGGACCCAGATGTCATTGTTATTTAAAGGCTGCCGATGGCTTTCAGCTTTGCTGTGCACTGGAATCATCTGCAGAGACAGGTGCTCGCAGAGGGCTGGCAGCAGCTTCTGGAACTGCTAACAGGAGTTAGAGGTGAAGGCAGAGAACAGGGGCTAAGCCAAGTGACCCATCTGGAGACCAGCCAAGCCCAATAAGGACGAGACCTCCTGCAGCAGGGCAGTGAGTCCTGGTCTAGGAATCAGGTCACCTGGGTCCTGCCAGCTGTGAATGGGCCTTAGATGTGTCACTTTACCTTTCTGGGTTTTTGTTTTCCTTACCCATGGTATAGAGGTGTGAATTTGCCCCCTCTCTAGCTCATGGGGTGGGAGTGGAGCTGTGAAGACCTAACGAGAACAGAAGTGCAGAGTGCTTTCCACACGTGAAGCTCTGTTTGGTACTGAGAGGGTGTTTGTTCTCGCAAGCTGAGTCCTCAGAAACGCCCCGGGGTCACAGACACTTGAGAGTCAGTGCCACCAGGGCAGGGTCTTGGTTTTATCCAGGGGTGTGTCCCAGACCTCAGAAGAGGCTGCGGCCCTTGGCAGGTGCTCAGTACATCTTTGCCAAATGGTTAAAGGGCGCTGAGGACTGGGATGTCTGGTTCCAGCTGTGTCCAACGCTCTCCCCAGGGTGACCGTCCATCTGAGGACACAGGGAAGGTCATCTGTCCCCCTGTGGACGCCTAGAGGGCGCCACTCTGCCCTCCGCGGCCTCTAGGGAAAGACAGATCACCCCGGCCAGCTCCTGGGCTCCACGCCCCTGCTGTCCCGTCTCCAGCCTGTAACATCCTTCCGGAACTAAGGCGGGTGCCGCCTCCCCTCTGCAATCTCCCTGCCAACCCAGCCCCCGCAGGTCTTAGCAGCGTTTGGCAGGAAATCTGCGAAGGAGACTCAGTGATTATGCTCTGAGCCGCACAAATCTCTCCTCTCCTGAACGCCAACAGCCCGAGGAGCCTCTATCGCTCCTCTTGGCACGTTTGTAAGGGGCTTAAGCATTCCTATTGCATAAGGGGCTTACGCTTCTCCCTCTAACAAGATAGGAGGCTCTAAGAGAAAGGGCCGCCTCTTCTTCCATTTGCTGAGCACTAACTGCACACTTAGCAAATCTCAAAACCTACAGAACTGCAGAAGGCTGCAAATGTGAATGACTCTGCCCCTGACCTCTGGGAGCTCCTAGTTGTACAGGGAGACTAACCACGTGCAAGTGCTGATACAAATAAACTGGAGGTCACAAAGCAGGGTGCACCACTCACAGAATCTATAATGAAGCTGGCCACCTGGTAATTCCACCCTGTGAATTAGGGAGGAATCCCTTCACGGTAAACCTGACAAGGGGGTGCTTGGCCCCTCCTTTGCATGCTCCCTGGGACACAGTGCTCACTATCAGAGCAGTTAATTTCATGATTGGGTAGTTTGGATGGTGTGGCCAACATGAGAGGGTGTCTTTCTACCAGAGATCCATGTTTCCCTTCCGTGGTATACAGTTTTTCCACTGGAGGGGCTGTCCAGCCAGGGACTACATTTCCCAGGTGCCCTTGCATCTATGTGGAGCCAAGTGATTCGTTCTCACCAATAGAAAGTGAGTCAATTTGTGAAGAAGGTAGGGGAGCATGCCTTCTCCATGTTCTTTTCCCTTTGTAAGAACTGTGGGAGCCATATGTTGAAAATGGCAGAGACACAGATCAAAAGAGCTTGGGTCCCCGAATCACAGTGTGGAAGGTCTCCTGACAATAGCCACACTAGATGGTTTATTACATGAGTGAGAAATGCATTTTGGTTTGTTAAGCCATTGAGATTTGGGGGTTCACCTCTTAATGCAGTTAGATTACCTTGAAAACTGAGGTTAAAAATCCTTTCTTTATACCTTTGATAAGACTTCTTCAAATCTGTTGAACCCAGACATTGGCATCTGTATTTAAGAAACAACTTCCTAGTCCTGGGATGACCATCCACTTCAGGGATCAATTACTTTTTCCCCTTTAAATACCCCCTGAGGAAGGATCAAAGAAAGTGGCTGCTGGAGATGCTGGCTCCCCCTACACATTCTGTTTCCAGAAGTCTTGATTTGTCAGCTGTTGCCACAGGCACCAATTGTATGCCCGTGATATAAAAATAAACCAGAGACAGAGCTTCCCACCAAAGTGCCCAGCCCAGCCCTCAGGGCAGGGTGAGCTTGTCCCCAGTGGTTTTCTGGCCACCTAGTTAGTCCCTGTGATTGGGGCCATGATATGGGACCAAGGTCTCGGCTGTTCCAAGTTCACCAATAATATTTAGGGTGCTTATTTCTGTACCTTCCCCAAATTCTTCCCTTCATTGGACATCTGATTCCCCTCTGGCTATAACGCTCTCTACTTCAGATTTACCGACACCATTCCCCCCCACCCCCAGCTACCTCTCGTTTAACTCTGAAGACGCAGCCCACGAGTCACACCTGCCCCCCACGTACTGGTCTCCTCCAGCTCATCACGGATCTTGTTGTGGGCACAGGCCAAGTCACGGAGCGTCTGCCTGTCCCCCTCACTCCTAGAGAGCCAGCGGTCACACTGGAAGCGGAAGGTCTCGTCACGCGAGTTGTCCCTCACGTCGATGTAGCCCAGGTGCCAGCCGGGAAAGATCCCTGTGGAACGACAGCGTGGGGAATGGGGGCTGAACGTGCTGCCCCGCTTTCAGCTTTCTGCTGCCCCCGCCCCCGCCCACTGGCTGTGCAGTCCCACGCAAGTTCTCTTTCCTCTCTGGGCCTGGCTTTCCTTGTTGATGAAATGAAGAGGTGGATTAGATGGGTCTCTGAGGGCTCGTCTAGCCCAGAGCATGTCATTCTCTTTGCAAAATCCTTAGCCTGGGGTTCATGAGCCCTTAGAGGATCTGTGTATGGGAATGAAGCAGTCCAAGGGCCCAGAGAAATTGTGCTGTAATTACCCATTTCACCAGGGGTAGGGCTCATAGCTTCCATCAGATTCACAATGGGGGCCACTGATTTTTGGGAGTTCACACAGCTGAAGGATGAATCCTGTTACCTCTTGACACCACTATGCACCTGACTCATGCCCATTACCCTTCTAGCATCAGTTCAGGCATCACCTCCTCTGGGAAGCCTTCCCTAGCGTCCCCTGATTGCCCAGAAGGCTTGTATCTGGCATCCCTGCACCTGTCTTGGCCACACCCTGAGCACCCTGTGTCACCATTGTTTACATGTGTCTCCTCCCCGGACCATGAGCTTTTGGGGGCAGGGTCCAGGTTTTATTTGTTTCTGTTTCCCTAATGCCTCGCATACTGACCGTCACACAGTAGCTGCTCAGTGAATGCCGGACGTGTATGTCATGACTTCGAGGACCTTGGCTGTTCGGCAGTCATAGAAGGGATTCGAAACTGCTCTTTCTTCAGGGTATATGTTAAACCTGAAAGGTCTTGGCCTACTATTGAACATACAGCTACTTCTGTTGTAACTGGCAGGGCCTCCCTCAGAAGTGCTCCCCCCAGATCATAGCGATCAAGTATGAATCTCTGCATTTACTGTGGAGCTGTGTCATGTTTGTACCCCACACTGATTCAGTTACTCTCCGCCCTTCAAAGTCCCCGACAACTCTGAATGCCAAAGCGCCCGTCACATGTGCGGGGAATCCAGTTGTGTAACAGGTTATGGTGATGATACTTGCTGCTCATAAACTGTCCACAAGGCAACCTGTCAAGGAAGGCACATAAACGTGCTCATGTCTTGCCTCCCATGTCCCCTGGGCGTGTGGGGGCCATCCCATGTCCCCACCAAAAAGCCATTCTCTAGGATCGGACACTGCCCTCAGCAACACCTGTCGACCCTGCTGCTGGTCTCAAGGGTCTTATAAGCACAAAGACACACAAAGATGGACACAGACTTCTGGTCCCTCAGACTTCCGGGGGTGGGGGGTAGACGTGGAGATTCCCGGGCAGGGCATACATACTGGCAGCCCTAGGATAGCTTAATTCTGGGTTTAAAAAGCACTTCACATATTTTTTAAACATAGATCTTTACTGAAGTAGAAACCCATGAGTGCTAAAACAATTATGTTAAAATTGAAAACACTTCTGTGGAGTTAAACAGTGGTGAGTAATTTCATCAATAAACTTAAAAAGAATCTCAATAATATTTTTATTCTTCTACATTGGGGCCAGTTCTGACTGTAAGATTATAAACTGGCTGCATTCTGAGATGGTCCCTGATAATGTCACGAAACTGATTCGACGGCGTAATAATCCCTGGTGTGTTCAGCCTGGAAATGAGGAAGAGGAAACCTACTGGAGCAGTCCTTACAGGCTTCCAGAGCGGAGCCGAGAATGGGAGAGGCAAGTAAAAAGGAAGGCAGAGAGAGACATGTTGGGCCTCTTGGAAGTGGCGTGTGTGTGTGTGTGTGTGTGTGTGTGTGTGTGTGTAGAGAGAGAGAGAGATGGATTCTGCTACCCAGGCCTTACTCAAATCAACTATAAAAGCATCTCTCGAGTAGGAGCCAGGCATCAATGGTCTTTACAGCTGCCCAGTGATTTCATGTGTAGTCAAGGCTGAGAATGAGGACCTCCACTGCAATCACCTGGGCCCCCCCTTCCTGGAGATTCTGTTTGAGTGGGTTTGCAGTGAGGTCCATCAATTGCCGTCTCCAACTAGTTCCTAGGTCATGCTGATGCTGCTGGTCCCAGAGCCACACCTTGAGAATCACTGGCTTAATGATCTCTCCTGACTCCAGGATGATGGTCTTTCTATGACATCATGACAAAATGATCAATGGGAATCAATGGGAATTATAAGTGTGAGAGTGTGTGTGTATGCGTGAGTGTTAGTGGAGAAGGATGACATTAATCGGAGAGGTGGGTCATCCCAAGATCATTTCTGTTGCCAGAACACACTACTCACCCTGCTTCAAACCCAAGTAGACTTCACTCCTGAATTACTCCCTGGACTCCAGGCAGGGTGGTGACAGTATGCTGAGGGGAAGGGTGGATTCTGGGCTGGCTTTTACTTTAGCCACAGACAATTCAGTGCTGTAATGTAGGGGTGAAGACCACCAAAGAAGGAATGTGCCTGGGTTGCCCTGGTGCATGGTTGCTTCTCCTCCCACCCTTTCCCCCTTTCCCCTGTCCTCTGAAACCATGGTAATGTCTCACCCATCCCCAATTCTCTTTTCAAGTAGGAGTTCTGAGAACCAAATAAACAAAGCACCCTCCTTCCATAGTAAATAGCAGGCTAACCTCAACTCCTTTAGATGAAAGAAACTTGTCCTCAGCTCTTTTCTCATTGCTAACTTAGTTGCTTGTTTTGGAAATGTTTGATGTGATTGACAGGGATCCTACCACAACTACCTCTACTAATAACCTATCAGACATGTAGCTGGAAACAGGAAGCTCTGGACAGGCTGATGTCACATGGTTGGCTTTTACTGGTAAAGACAAATCCATAGTTACAGCTTGGCTAACGGTGTGGCCAGCACTAGTCTGATGGTAGAGACCCTGCCTGACCCTGTGCACCAACAGGGATCCACCTGAAACCTATCATTAGAGAGTCTGTTTCTTTACAAAGTCTCCTCTTTTTAAAAATTTATTTATTTGAGAGAGAGAGAGACCTTGCACAAGAGAGAGCATGAGCAGGGGAAGGAGCAAGAGGAAGAGAGAGAAGCAGACTCCCCGCTGAGCAGGGATCATGACCTGAGCTGAAGGCAGAGGCTTAACCTTAACCGACTAAGCCACCCAGATGCCCCCAAAGTCTCCTCTTTAAACTTACACTTTATTTATTTATTTTTTTTACACAAAGATAGTTATCCCACACTGCTGGACACCATACCTTTCCACTCACAACCAATCCATATCAGAGCATATCTGCCTCATTCTCTTTCATAGTTGTATGGCTTTCCTATCCATGCACACTAGAAATTATCTAAGCACACTCTACCTTGTGGACAGATAATTAGTCGTTCTCTGGAATTTTACTCCTATACTTGATGCTATAGTTATCATCCTTCCACATATATCATAGTGATCTTTTAAAATCATAGATTAAATTCTGTGGTAAAAAGGTTCTTCAGGGGGCACCTGGGTGGCTCAGTCCATTGAGCATCTGCGTTCGGCTCAGGTTGTGATCTCAGGGTCCTGGGATCGAGCCCTGCATCAGGCTCCCTGCTCAGCGGGGAGTCTGCTTCTCCCTCTCCCTCTGCTTCTCCCCCCAACAGTCCTTTCTCACTCTCTCTAAAATAAATAAATAAAATCTTTAAAAAAAAGTTTTTTTATTTCCCCAGAGTTTTCATCAGAGAAAGCAAGAGAGCAAGATGAATTAGAAAATAAACTTGGTATGTTATAATTTGTTCAGTATTATAAATGCTATGCAGGTAATTGGAATTAAGGGGAAGAATAAATCATTTACCTTGATTTTCTTCTCTGGACTATATCTCATGGTAATCATGGGAGCACTTTTTTTAACAAAAGAATTGTAGCTAATAAGTGGATAAGAAAGGATAATTAGAAAATCGCCATTTGTAATCCTAATTGATCGTCACTGGATGAAGCCGTTAGATGAACAGTTACTGGGGGTGGGGCTGGGGTAACCAGGCTGACAGTCCCCGGATCCACTATTCAATGTGAATGTCAGGAAGAGTAGGATTGCTGTGAGGTAATGTGAAGTACACGGTTCCTATTTTAAAGAAGCCCTGATGTCACCTATAGAGTATTCTTGCCAAAGGAAGTTGAACCTGAATCCAAGCACTCCTTTAGGGCTGACTTCCAGATTGTAGGAAACACAGGGAATCGAGAGGCAAAGGCACTACTAGAAGCAGACAGACAGATCCAGAATGCAGACATTCTATAGATCACTGGGCCCAGTCCCTTCCAAAGCCAATGGCATGACAAAACAAAAAGAGTAGGCATGCTCTGCGTTTGAAGAGACTGAAGGGAGATGGCAGCTAAATGTAGAGCGTGGACCTTGTTTGCATCCAGATTCAAGCAAACCCAAAAGTACAAAGGCATTTTTTATGTCAAGGAAATTTGCATATGGAGTGGAAACGGATGGCACAGGAAATCATTGTTAAGTGTGATAGTGGCATTATGTTTCACTCAAAAATGTCCATTTTGAAAAGGGAAACATACTAAATATGTTTGGGTTGAAATAATGAAGTTAGGGTTTGATTTTATATCATCTAGCAACTGAAAAGAAATTAAGAAAGAAAAAGAAAAAGTGAAAAGGGGAAGGCAGGCATGACAAATCATAATGGCTGAGTCTATGTGACGGGTTTGGGGAGGTTCATTACACCAGTTCCCTCACTTCTGTGCATCCTTAAACGTTTTCATAAAAACATTACTGGATAAACAAAGATGGAAAGGTAGATTCAAGGAAAGAGACAATTGCCATGCTATTAAGGTAACTAAACGTTTGTAACTTAACTTATGTGGCATCACCGCTTTTTTTGTGGAAAGCTCTCAAACGAAATATTTTTGTCCTCATAAATTGCTATGCAAGGGAAGCATAATGTAGCTTGAATATTTTTAAACTAAATATGAAAAAATGTGGCATAGAGAGAGAGAGAGCTTAAGGACATATTTAGCTGTCTTGGCTCATATTAACATTTAAGCTTCCATCTATGGAGGAGAAAGTTACTATAAAGAGGAAGCTAGGCAGAGAACCTGGACTTCCCTGTACCTCTCCTGACCCTCGTATCCCTGCCACCTGGGTTCAGTGAGGCTACAGACAGACATCTTCCTTTCCCTGCTTTCAGATCCAGAGTCTGGCTGGAGGGGAGGAGGCCCACTCCTCTGCCTAGAAAGGAAAGAGGATAACATTGGTGCCCCGGGGTTTCTTTAAGGCCAGGAGCCCTTATGGGACCAAGGCAATCAGATGGTCTTGAGTTATCCAAGGGAGGCATCAGGCTCTTTGAAGAGCAATGGCACATAGTGGCTGGACCTGCATGGAGCTGTCCATGGTGCTGAGCTGCCTCCCTTTTCTTTTGACAGCGAGGGGATACAAAATGATTGGCTGTCAAGTTTTTGTATAGAAGAAAAATGCATCAAGAAAAATGAGAAAGTCTAGATATGTGCATAGTCAGTGTTGGGGGCAAGGTGGGGAAGCCGGTATTAGTGGACCTAGTCATGACCCTGAGATTCATGGCCAGGACTTAGTTTTTGAAAGTATTAAGGCATGGGAAAAACTCTGATTCCAGAGAAATGTAGGTTTCCTGTGACTGACGCATGGAAAAAATCAGGAATGGATCTGAGAGGGTGAAACGTGGCTATAAATAAATTCTATTAAAACTATATTAAGTCCCTACTATAGTACAAGCAATGTGATAGGCATTAGGGAAAGAGCAATGAACAACGGTGTAGTTAGGAACTAAGCTTGATTTCTAAAATTTGTCTAGAAACACAGGACATTTTCTAACTGATGAAAGTGTCAAAATGGTGGCAATCAACAGTTTTCAGTTGCCTGCCACCCTGAGGTAGAAGGGTCAACATGCTGCCAGGGGGATGGTGGAAAGGTGAGGTCTGCTATCCCCACCACCCTGACTTTGAGCGGGAGCTACCTTTGTTGTCATGCCAGACCCTCAGCTTGCAGAGGTGGCCCAGGTTCAGCATGTCAGAGAAGTTGAATGTGTCTGTGTTGTTCCGCTCAAACTTGTTCCAATTGGCGGACTGCTTCAGGGCCAAGGTCCCGCTGTCCCCGTTCTCCCCGAAGATGATGATGAACACATTGGCATCGGTGCCTGCTCCTAAGGAGTGCATAAAATAAGGGCTCTGGGTGCCACCCTCTCCAACACACAGCCCACTTGCTCTGGTTTCCATCCTGGCTTCCTTGGAGGACTCAGTGGTGCAGATGGGAAGTTTAACATCGATGAGTCCAGTGGAGAGGCTGGAAAGGGCTGGCTAGTTTCCTGGGACTCCTGGGTCTCCAATTCTATCCTTCATCTTATCTCTGTGCCTTATAAATGCTATTGGGCCAACCGGAGTCCTGGTTAGCAAGTGTGAGTGGTTTAGTGCAAAAGCTCATTAATTTCTGGGGAAATATACCCATACTTAAAAGGTGTGCTGAAGACTGGCTTTGCAGTTTAGAGATACAGGCTCCTTCCTGCACAACGTGGGTTCAGAAGGAAACAGGAAAGTTCCTTGTTACCCAGATCTACCCCTGGTTGACAGTCTATATTACAGCTTTGTATAATTTGCTTAAGCCAGATAGAGGTTTCTTTTTAACCCTAGTTAAATAGAAAATGTTTCTGGAAGAGGTAGCTCCATGAAGCTTTCCTAACATACATACCCTGCGGTTATCCAGGGACTTATCAACTATTTTCTGAGAACACATCTTGAGGGAATGTAGGAGTAGAAAACATGTGGACACTTGGAGCTTTTAGCAAAAAGAGTGAAGCCTCCACTGTTAAGAGAAAGGAAGAAAAGTGGTGCCAACAAACTTACCCACGATACTGACCCATCACTTATGCCTAAGATCCTACCATGAGAGCTTAATTTCTTTGGCTAAATGCTTCTCTGTTGAAAACGTAAGCTATTAGGGCCAACACGTTAATCCCTCACTAGTCATTTACGATCAGTATGAATGAGTTTGTCGCATTCCTTGCAAGAGCTCCTGAAGAGCAGTTTTGATATAGAGAAGGGCAGGCAGGAGACATTGCCTCCACGGTGAGAGCGTGTTCCCTCTCAACCTCAGACCTTCGCAAACACTAGCATTTTTGCTTGGAAGGCCCTTCAACTGGTGTTCCATCTGCCTCAGTGGCATCTGTTTGTCTTTCTGCACCAGGCTCTGGTATCACCCCTGGGAAGCCCTCCATGACCCTTGTCCCTGATCCCCAGCTAAGTAAGGCACCCTGTTCTGGGTTCCCCAGATCCTGCGCAGACCTCTGTCAGAGCTTCACTGTCATTGCTCCACTAGAATGTCTGACTCACAAGACTCCTCAGACTCCAGGCCAGAGCTGGCACACAGAAGATGGTTGCCAAGCACATGGATGTGGGAAGGAACCCAAGGGCATCTGAGACGCGTAGGACCCGGGTGAGGGGCATGAGGCAGCAGCAGGAAGACAGAGGGCCTCTGAGTCACGCTCCTGCACAGTTTTCACAAGTGCTTGACCAGAGTGCACAATCAGGTTCTCCCAGACCTGCTTGAGGGAGGAGGGTCAGAGCCAATTCGGTCACTAGGAGGAAATAATTTGGACAGAAAGTGACACATGGTGGAAAGGACTCACATTGACTAACATTTGGCTAGCAGCCCAAGAAAAGTGAGAGACTGACCGGAGCCCAGGACCTGAGACAGAATTTGAGGGAGGGCAAGGGTAGCGGGACGTGGGACTGGGAGATGGGAGGGATGCCCTGACTCACCCAGGATGTCACTGGTCTTGACTGAGACAGTGTAGGAGGTCCACTCCATCATCTCCTCCCCATCAATGACAGCGCACATTTCACACACGAGGGTCTTCTTGCCCTTCCGCTGGGACAGCCAGTCTCCATAGTAGAACATGGTCAGGTCTCCGGTATCCATGTTCTTCAGGAGGATCTGGGTGAGAGAAGCCAGTGTGGGAACATCCTCCCTCCCCTCCACCAGCTTTCCACCTGCGAATGCAGCCCGCTTGGCTGGACCCCAAGGACCCACTATTCCAGACCCAAGATGAATTCTGATTTAGATTCTCTGGGACAAAGACCCTGCCCGGTATGCTTTGCACAGGGTCAGAAGCCCCTTAGTTTGGGGATTTGGAAATGGGTAATTCATCCAAACATGTTTCTGAGAGGTACCTGTTATTGTGCACAAGAAGTGTTTGTTGAATGAATGACAGAAACACGGACCAACCAAACCACTGTCAGCCACAAATACCTGAAGTTGGCCAAGTTGTCCTTGGTATGGGCACCATATTGTTGGCTCAAGAAAAATCTGTTAAAGCCTGAACAGGGGAGTGGGAGCCTGACGGGACTCGGGACAGATGCCTTTGGTGGCTGGGAGATTTAAGGACTGAATCAGGGAGAGCAGAGCCCAAGATGGGAAAAGAGGCAGCTACCTAATGTGTGATCACAGGGCACCAAAAGCTGCCTGCCATCCTGCCTGAAGTCCCCAACAGTAGAGCCTCTGCTGCCCTGGTTCTTGCTGTTCCTCTGCCAGTCCTCCCAATTTACCTCCTCCAGGAAGGACACACTAAGTCTCTGTCCACATTACACTGACAGTGCATTCTGGACACAAATAACTAAAACTATGTTCTCCGGTTAATTCACACCAAAGGGCACACTGGATTATGTAGGTCTGGTTCATGTCGTAACCCTCTAAAGTGACATTTGCTCTTTAACCAGGTCCACTGATAACCCAGAAGAGCAGGAAGAAGGGCTGGGCAGCAGGTGGAAGGAAGACATCTTACCCTCTCCAGGAACCATTCAGGCCGGCTGCCCAGGCCATCAATTCGGATCCGCATCTTGGTGAATGGAGCAATGTCCAGGATCTCCATGACGAAGGTGTCATTCTGCTCCCGCTCAAATCTAGGGGAAGAGAGGAGGGGCATGAAGTGAGGACACTGGCTACAGTGAGGAGCTAGGCCAGGGTGAGGAGGGAAGGGGAGGCTCCCAGTGACTCCCCAGTAGTTTGTCTCTTGCACCCCAGATGGGTTCTTGAAAGACTGGGTTAAGTAAGTTTGGCTGATAGCATTGGCCCTGAATCAGGCTCTGGGTCCTAATCTCATTCCACTAGCCACCTACAGCAGTCCCAGCTTCTCTCTGGGACTTGGTTTCCTCATCCTTAGTCTGGGGGAAATGACACTGGCCCTGCAATCTCACAAAACTGTCAGGAGGACCAAATGAATGTGACATCAACTTAAAATGTAAAAGGAATTCCATACCTGCAAAGCTTCAAATGAAATTCTAGGAGTGACAGGGCTGTCATGAATGGTGGGGCAGGTTGTACACTGCTCAACTCTAGATGGTACCATTTACATTTTTCTATATACAATCTGCAAAACTAATGGCCTGAGATTAGGTAATGTTACCAATAACTATTAAATGGCAGGCAAAAAAAAGAAGGTAATATTGCTTTTGTTGCTATTACTGTTTTTCTGCTGAATGACCTCATTATCTCAGAGACGCTCTACCTTGACTTCTTACTGCTCTTCCTACAGGGCTACATGTGTAATGCAACCTTCAGTGCTGACTGCTTGACTGCTGACTGATTCCAGATGCTGCTGTTGCTAAGCCCTCGGGCGTAATGGAAGCAGCACTGAAGACAGGACCCTGCATGGAGACTGGGCTTCCTTATATACAAGACATATGTTTAAAAACAGGCCACAGCCAGTGGGGGCTGGGACTGAAAATGCTGCAAACTGGGAACTACTCCTTGTTTTAGAGACAGAGGTGGAACAGAGGCCTAATCCTTTGTGATAACTTACTCATGTGTATTTTATGATTATTAGAAGTGAAAACATTCTCCCAGAAATCTGCCCTAAATCCCTCCTGCTCTGATCTAAGCCCTGCCTGTCCTCTGGTCCTGTGGAAACTAGAAGGAGGTGCTCACAAGTTACTTGTCGTGCTCAGAACACATACGGGAGATTCTCTCAAATAATCTTTCAACTAGCTGATTCCTCACTAGGTGCATAATTTTGCAGATCAAAGGAGTTTTAGAATTTTTTGCTTTGTGTTTCTCTTTAATTTTCACCCTTTGAATTTAGCCCAGTATTCCCATTTTAGGGAGATTTTATGGTGGGGCAGGTATAAAAGGGAGAAAGAAATAAGCTTTTCTTCTAGAAGACTATAGAGTGGACGACTCTGCCCCCTCACCCTTTATTACAGGCTAGACACCAATTACTACTGGATGGACCACCTGTCCTCAGGGTAAAAGGCCCACGTCCAAAGCGAAAGCCCCTCTGCGGCCCTTCATCCCTCCACGACTCACTAGCCACATCTTTCCTGCTGCCCCAGACCCCCTCAAGACACCTCAGCTGACATGCAGGAGGACTCCCACATGGAGAGGCCACCCTGGGAGTGGTGATCAGCCTCTGATCCAGGTCCCCGTGCCTCTGGCTCAGGAAAATAGGGCAGGTCCAGAGATGGCCCCGCTCTCTGCTCAGAGGAGCCGCTACTCAGCAGCTGAAAAGGGGCATTTGGGGGAGTGCAACCTTTGGCTGTCCCTCAATCCTTTCCTGTTCTGGTTTCCTTCTCTTCCCTGCTCCTCACCAAAGGCTGTCCTTGGGAAAGGGCCCAGCACCCACTTACTCCCTGGTCTCTGTGACCTAGAAGAGCCAGGGAGCTAACCAGGGCCAAAGCATTCGTGTGGAAAAAGCAGCTATTGAGTGGAAGAATTTCAGACATGGCTAAGAAGCTAGGGAAGGTTTGTGGGTAGGGAGCCGGCAAAGGGGCTAGCTGGAAGACAGGGAAGAAGGGTGTGGGGTCCGAAGTTGGCCTCGCTGGGGCAGCCGCTGAGGCAGTCTGCCTTTGTGCCCTTAGAGGAATGGCTGGGGCTCCTGGGAACGGCAGGGCTAGAGCCTTCTCTGCAGCTTCATGCTAGACCAAGCTGCCTCCAGGCTGGAATCTCTACACCAAAGGCCATCTGATTCAGGCCCTGTCGCCTCCAGTGACGGGCCCTGCATCAGCCTGGGGCAGCCCTTTCCCTCTCTGGATGGCCGTGGCCAACTCCTAATACGTTTGGTTTACATTGAGCTGGACCTCCCCTCACTGGCCCCAGCTCTGCCCACCAGACCTAATGGTTTCATTGTCAACAGTTCGGCCCTACTTGGTGCCTCTACTCCTCTCCCCAGTCCTGTGCAACAGGCCATCTGGCCTCTTTTCTCCGGGCCTCCACAATGGAACACTGGGCAGCAGTGAAAATGAGCAAATCGCAGCCACACCCAGTGGCTCAGAGAAATCTGAAAATCCTAATGTTGAGGAAAGAAAGAAAACATAAAAGAACACCCGCAACCTGATTTACTTACGTAACACTGGAATCCAGACTAAACGGAAGCTGATTGTTTAGGGAGGCCCGCACAGGGCCGGGATCAAATGATAAAGGAAAGCAAAAGGGTATCGACCTTAAAAGCCAAGACAAGCTCACTTCTAGGGGTGGGGAGGTCCAGTGAACTGGCCTGGGGGGTGGCTGCCTAGGTTTTGCTCTGTAAGTGTTTACAGTTTATGTACATATATATGCATGCATGTTACGTTTGTTATATATATATATGAACAGACGGCTGGATACAAGTAAATATAACTACATTCTCGGATTAGTTGGTGCCAAAGAGCCATGAGGTTATTGAATTATGTAGACCATAGAAGGACATCTATCCCCACCCATATATATTTCCTAATAAACATTAAAAAAATTAAATGTCCCTGGAACTTTTGACCATTCCTTAGATGACAGGGTCTTCAGAGCCATGCTCTGTGGGTCACAGCCCCTGAGGTAGGGTCCCAAATAAGCCCCCTGAGGGTGACCCTTAATGCAGTCACAAGTGTCTTCATAAGAGAGAGGCAAAGAGAGATTCGACACGTATGCAAGGGAGGAGGTGGTGTGAAGGTGGAGCAGGGACAGATCGCAAGATGCTGGCCTCGAAGACTGGAGAGACGTGGCCACAAGCCAAGGAAGTCGGGCAGCCCCCAGAAGCTGGGAGAGGCAAGGAATGGATTCTCCCCCAGAGCCTTTGAAGGGGGTGCGGCTGGGCTTGATTTCCGCCAAGTAATACTGACTTCAGATTTCTGGCCTCAGGAAAAGGGAGAAAATACATTTCCGGGGTTTGAAGCCACTAGATTTGCAGTCAATATTTATCACAACCCCAAGGAGCATGGATGGAGCACTTCGGGAACGTGAAGGGGGTTAGAGGAGGGCAGACTGCTCTGGAACCGGCACAGGGGGAGCCCCGAGGATGGGTGAGCAGCAGGACGAGTGCTTCAGTGGTGGTGTCAGCGTCCGCGGGTGCTGACGTGCCTGGAGGGTAACAGGCAGAGCCGACAGCCCCTGGCTCCTCGGATCCGTCCTCAGGGAGCATTAACATAAGTGAGCACGGCGCACGCCCCATGAGATAGAAGGAGGTGGCGGGGAGCCGAGTCCACCTGCCTGCACCCATATTGTACGAGCACCCTTGCAGTGGTTTGAATGCAGACCAAAGTCAAAGAAATCTCGAACAGATTCTAAATATCTGTCATCCTCAAATGCCATGATCAGGCCCCATGCATGTTCAAATCTGCCAATGTTGTTTTAAAGGGTGGCCTCCAGGCTGAGGATAATGGGTCAGGAGGGCTGACCCAGCAGTGGGGGCTGGGACTTTCCAACTGCCTGACCCGGGGGCCCTCAAAGGCAGCCTGCCTTCCTCTTCTGTCCCCTGAGACTTGCCTCCAAGCCCGACTGAGGGAGGGACTCAGCCTCCCCAGCAACTCCCCTGCCCTTGAAGTCCCCAAAGATGGGACCCTTCCATTCTCAGAGCTTTCATGCTACCCAGGTAGCATGAGTTCCAAGTGATAAAGATACAAAATGCACGAGCTTATCAAGCCCTGGCCATGCCCACTGCTCCAATAGTTCCTTCCTGCCTCCTGAACTGGCAACGGGAACCCCACTGGGCTCTTCCCTCTGCTGGCGCTCCTTTCGGCTCAACTCCTCATCTCCTTTGCACTGAGGGCTAGTGAAAGCCATGGAGCCATTCTGTTGGGCAGACCCACAGAACTCTGAATTCCCTTTGTTTCCAGACCAAGGAATCTCCCAGGGCATGAGGTCTTTACCGGGCCTGGGAGTGATTCCTTACAGGTACTTACTTCCCTAAAAAAAAAAAAGGCCACATACCTTTGTCTAAAAATAGCACCTATCCCCACCAGACACCAAATGACTCAAATTCCACCATTAGAGACTCATTCCTTGGTTTACACCTTACCTTTTGAGGATGACATCGTTTTGGATGCCACATTAATTCACCAGCAACTCGGTGTGAATTAGTTTACCAGAACCATTTCCCCCAAAGTGGCAAGATAAGAAGTTGGGGACTTCAGCTGGGGAGTGGGGTGAGTGAACGGCTATCGACTTCGGCCTCTGGGTACAGCATCTGACAACAGGGCAGCTGCAGCAGTCAAACCCACGTCATACCGCCTCTGTGTGCGCACGCATGGTTCTGCCTCCTATCTGGTCACGCACCATCTCTTGGGGGAGAAGCATCTCCTTGCACAACACCAAGCTGTGCACATGCCACAAGCCCAGTGAGTCTTACTACCCAAGTCCCTGAGTCGAGACGCTGACGCGCGAAACCAGCGCAGGTCAAACAGAGCCACCTGCAGATGAAATAAAGCAAAACTTGCCTTGGGTAAGAGCCCTGAGCTTGCAAACCAGAGGAGTTAAGGAAAAAGGGCTCTCAGCACAAAACAAGTCTTTATTCAGAAAAACAAAATCCTTTAACTAACAAGGTGCCTCGAATCATTTACAATATGGTTATACTATAATGTGACTCTCCAGCAAGACCTCTAGAATTTAAGCACTGCCAGGAAGGCGTCTACCTCTCCTACCAGCAGTTATGTCTGCGTATGTCTGTGAAATAAGGTGGCATGTTGACATGGGATAATCAATTTAAAAAAAACCAAACCAACAGGACTTTGGGTTGGGATGGACTTTGGGGGCAGAGTATAGAGGTGAAGACTGACAGAGCATGAGAATCCAAACAGACGGTGGCCAGGCCACGTAAGGCCACGGAGCTGGGCCCCCCCACCTCTGCAGCGGGCCTCCCAGGTGGCCAGACCACAGCGGGAGCAGCAGCAGGCCCACAGTGGCTGGGACTTGGTCCACGACTGCCAGCTTGGGCTCTGGGGTCGCCCCGCTCTGCTGCTCAACCTATCAGGGGCCAGGGATGGCCTGGGGGCCAATGGCTGAACACAGAAAACCAGCCCAAACTCAGGACTGTCGGAGTCAGGGATTCAGTGAAAGGGACAGACAGTAAGAGCTGTAGGAGTTTGCCTTTATCGTCATTACTCATCGCCTAAGGGGCAGTAGAGCCTCATGTTTATGACTAGGGACCCCGGGTACAGCTCCCGGTGCCATGGTCTGCTGGTCATGTGACCTTTGACAGCATGACTTCACCTTGCTGTGTCTCGGTTTTCTCTTATCAGAAATGGGATGATAAAAACGGTCCTCACAGAGCCGCAGGGAGGACGAGCTGCGTCAGTACACTCAGTGGGCTTAGAGAAATGCCGGGCACATGATAAGGTCACTCCGGTGTTCAGGCTGTTGCTGCAGTTCCCCAGGTGTTAGGCAGTGTGAGTTCGGGCATCCTCTCCTCCTGGTTATACTCAGTCTCCAGCATCTGGGACAGTGCCTGCCATATACTAGGTGTTCAGTCAGTTTTTAATATTTATAAAATTCTTTGGGCTTTTTATTTTGCAATCATTTTAGAGTTGTAGGAGAGTTGCAAGAATAGAACAGTTTCTGTGTTCTCTTCGCTCAGCTTTCCCTAATGTAAACATCTTACATCACCATGGTACAGTGAAGGAAAGCGGGAGACTCACAATGACACAATGCTATCAACTAATATACAGACCTTACAATAAACATTTTTAAGTGATGAAGGGAAGAAGGGAGGGAGGGAGGGAGGGAGGGAGGGAAGGAAGGAAGGAAGGAAGGAAGGAAGGAAGGAAGGAAGGAAGGAAGGAAGGGAGGAAGGGAGGAAGGAGCATGCTGTGGGCTGAAGCGATCAAGGAAGGCTTCCTGGAGGAGGGGGATTTGAGCTGGGCCCTGGGAGAGAAAGGTCCTGGGACAGAAGAGAATGGGTGAAAGGAATTCCAGGAGGGAAGAATCACATGGATAAAGGTGTGGAGGCTAGAAGGCCCTAGGTATGAGGGGAGAGTGAGGGAAGCAATCTGATTGAGGCAGGGTGGGATTAGAGGCTGGGGGATTGGATGTGCAGAGGGGCGAGGGGCGGAAGCCACCTCTGGATACCTGGCCTTCTTTTTGTCCAACTTTACTTCCTCTGTGCTGCCATTGATGCCGTAGAGGGTCATGAAGATGTTGGAGTCGGTACCACCGCCGACCACATCACCCGTCCACACCGTCATCTCGTAGAGCACCTGCAGGGAAAGGGATGCGAGTCCTGGGCCTTGGCCTGCCTCACTCTCCCCAGGGCAAGACGCCCTCCAAGTTCGGTGGCTCTGAAAAGAGCCCTTCCCCTAATCCATTTCTAATGCCTGGAGAACAAGAGTCGGGCCTTGTCACTCTCTGTGTCCTTGGCTGTGTCCCGTCCGGGGCTAGACAGAAGTTCAGTCTCCGACAGAGAACACGTGTGTGCTGGAAGCATGACTGAAAGCCCCAGTATTCCCCAATTTCTTTGTCAACCAAACCCCAGGCTGCGCTCACACAACTGAGCAGCACGTGGTGGCAGGACAGTGGGTTTTGGAGTCAGCTAGCGGGCCTTTTGTACCCGGGCCTGCCACCTGCCAGCTGTTGAACTTGGGTGGACACCTCCCCCCCAGCCCCCCATGGCCAGGCTCAGCTTCCTCCACCGAGAAACAGGGATAGACGTTTGTAGAGCCGTGGGAGTTGCAGATAGTTCACCCCGGGCCCGTGCCAGGCCTGCCATGAGCTATGGGTCAGCAAGCAGCAACTGCAGGTCCACCCTGTATCACGCACGGCCAGCACACACCCGAGCCAGCACACACCCTGAACGTCCATGAGCGGTGATGTTTGAAGGAGCTCTGGCTCCATTCACTTGTGAAGTAGGACAGCCACTGAGTCCATGATTTGCTCTGCAGGTTGGGATTTTGCCCTTTTGCCTGAGGTTTGTTCCAAGTAGGGTGTGTTCCTTCCGTCTGTCTCCACCAGCTCTTCCCTGGACGGTGCCCCCACTGGTTCTTTCTCCAGAGGCAGCCTTGTGGCAAGAGGGGTCATCTTTACTCATGCTCTGGAACGTCCCCTGGCTTCTTACTCCCTTCCCTCCTGCCAGGGGCCCAACGACTAGCATAGGTCTCAATGGCTCGGGAGAGGTTTGCACACATGGCCACAGAAACGCCAGGCTGACTGTCTCCCCTGAACACAGCTGGCCCTTCCCTTCCCCTGTGACTGCAGCAGTGCATTCGCACCTGTTCAGGTGCCTGGTCCCCACTACCCGGAAGCCCTCGAACTCAGAACCCAAGTTATTTGCACGTTGTGCCTGTTGGGTGCCAGGTGCTTTTCAAGCATCTAGAATCTTCACCATGATGCTTATGAGGTTAGAAGTGGCATTTGCAGGTCTGGCCCAGAGGACAAGTTCAGTACTTGTTTGCCAAGGTAATGATTGAAGAGCCTCTTGCTTTATCAGGAAGATCCTCTCAGACCTTAACACGGCATCGCGGTGGCAGAAGGAGCTACTGGGAATGAAAGCAGGAGCCTGACACTTTTTTGCTCTTATTCAGACAGGCATGAAAAATAGAAAGATCAAAATGAGTGCTTTGGTGACCCCATGGAGACTGGTCCCTTAAGGCTAGTCCCTCCAGACTGTCGTGGTCTCTGGGCCCATCTTTCTCTTCTTTACACAGACACATCTCTTTTTAGGCAATAGGTTGTTTCCAGAAAGAGACACAGAAATGGAGCTTTTGTAATTGCGGTCTGATATCTCCTGGGGAGATGGCCAGTCCAAAGAGCCCTGTGGTTCTTTGCAAAGTGAGAAACCTGTGTTCTTTTGTAACATGAATAATAGGGGCGTGGGTCTGCATTTCCACAGACTGAAAGGCTCAGGGGGAGATACAGCTGTACTGAGTGGGGTGTGTGTGTGGGGGGGGGTGGCACGTACACAGACACACTCACGCCCACATGCATGCTGGGAACTGGGTCAGGACAGAGGTCCCCGGATGAACCCTGTGCTCACCCACACCATCCATCTGGCCACAGATGGAGATGTCTGGGTAAGGGAGGGGAGTGTATCTATGCTGTAGAAAATTCTGCTTTCTGGCTCTCAAGCAGGGGAGGGGCAGGCATCCACACTCCTGCCTGTCAAGGTTCTCAGAGCCCCAAACTCAGCCCTTCCTTCTGTTTCCATATACAATATAAGCAGGGCACACTCAGGTCCAGGATGGTTTCTTCTTATCTTTGTAGGACACCTTCTGACCTAAATCTATGGCCCATGGGTTTAGATTCAGGAACAGAGTTGAGGGCTGGAGCATTCTGTCGACCCCACAGCTTTTTGGAGGGAAAGAGAAGCCTCTAGGGTCGCATGAACCAGAACTGTCTGAACCACCAACTGGCCATGTATCCTTGGGCCTGCACCCAGGCCTCCAGCACTGAGTTGTGAGTTCACACAACTTCGTCCTAGGTCATTGGATCAGTTAGAGGTGGAGCCAGGACAGGAGCTCCGAGCTCCTGCCTTGAAGAGGGTCCCATGCAGGCAGCTCTCACTGCGCCGCAAGATCCGAGGCACACGGTATCCTAAATGCTATCTTTCCCCACCACCGTCCTCGGGCATCGAGGGAGCCTTTAGAAAAAAAACTCCACACATCTATGCAGAGCTTGCAGTGCTCTTCATGGACTGCTCACGATTTCATTTGCTCTCACCAAGATCTTACATGGAACGGGTTGGAAAGTGCTATTTCCATGGACTGTAGGAGAAGACCAAGGCGATTTGCCCAAGGTCACATAGCAGTAGACCCAAAGAGACTCAAGTCTCTTGGCTCCTAGCAAAGCGAGTCTGGCTGGTATACCAGGCTGCAGCCCCTGCCAGTGCCCCAGTGATGAGTCTCCTGCTTCCCTCATTCCTGTCCCCCTTTCTGCTCTCCTACCCCAGCCTGCACGGCCCTTGCCATGCCATATGCACACCCAGGCCCCTCTCTATACCTTTTTCCCAATGTTCACCACCATGGCATCCAGGAGGTCGAAGACACGGGAGGTGACACCATCGCCCCGGTCCTTGGCAAGCCAGCAGTTACAGCGCAACGTGTACTTGGTGCCTTGGGTGGGCACAGCTAGACACAGTTCCTCCACCAGCCAGCAGCTCTCAGGGGAGGCCCCATCGTGGCCCAGCTGGGAGGGAACATAGAGGGTCTGGGTAAAACTGGGAAGGAAGCCCTCACCACTCAGCATCCCCTTCCTTATTCTGCACCCTCCTTCCTCAGTGCTTCCTCCTAATTTGCTCTGCATGCAGACCCAGGTCCCTCTCATGGAGGTGAGGAGGTTTTGCAGATAAAATAGAGGAGGTCTCTAATCAGATGATTTTAAGTTAATCAAAAGATTATTCTGGGTGGGCCTGACCTAATCAGGCAAGCCCTTTAAAAGAGGGTCCAGATGTCAGAGATGGGAGAAGTCAGAGAGATTTGAAGCAGAAGAGATCACGTCTAATTGGCCTTTAAAAAAAAAAACTGCCATGTTTTGGAGAAGGCCATGTGACAGGGGAGGCCTGCAGCCTCTGGGAACTGGTGGCCTCAGTCTTACAACCGCAAGGAAATGGATTCTGCCAACGGCCAATGAGCTTGGAAGAGGACTCCCAGCCTCAGATGAGACCACAGCCCTAGCAGCAACTTGGTTTCTGCCCAGTGAGACCTTGGGAAGAGGACCCAGCTAACTCACATCTGGACTCCTGACCCAGGGAACTGGGAAATAATATATCTATGTGATCTTAATCTAAGTCTGTGGTAATCTGTTACACAGCCACAGAAAACGAACACACCAGGCATCCCCATTAGGCGGGTGGAAAACCGAGACCTGGCAAGACAGTGACTCCTTCAAGGTCACCTAGTTGATGGCAGAGGCCAGGGGACCTTCCCGCATGACCTGCTCTGAGGAGGGGCTCCAGGTCAGTTGCTCTGCCTGCCCTCTATGCCTCCACCTGTTAGGTCCTTGTTGGCTCCTTCCTTCCCTGGGGGTGGGCACCATCCCATGACCCGGGGACCAGCACCTCTATTTTCTTGATGATGCCCACATCCAAGCCTGCAACATAGAACTCCTCCACGGAGCCACAGCTGAAGCCCTTCTTCCCACGGGGGAAGTCCAGCCAGATGCGGTTACTGCATTCATCGTCCTCCCCGATGAGTAAGATAAAGGCCCGGCTGTCGGTGGCCGCATCCTTATGCTTCCCGGTGGTGACCGACACATAGTAGGGAATCACTGCAAGAGATTATGGGGCCCAACCTCATAACAGGCCAGGTGGACATGGGTGGGCTCACAGACTTGGAAATGACCTTTGGAGAGCACAGATCTCAGCTCCCTGCCTCTGAGACAAAGTGCAACAGGGCCTTCCAGACCGGTGAATGATCTATGGTGAGCGTCTACTCTCCAGGGAATGGGAGATTGGTATCTCCCAAGTGAAGATCACCCTAAAATAGCATCCTTGGCACTTCTAAAAGCCCCGCTGACCAATGATCGCAGTTGCACCTAGCCCTCCCATGTGGAGTAGGGCAAGAACAATAGCCTTTCGCCAGGTGCGGGGGTCAGATGCTTGGAAAGCTTTCTGTAGTCAGCAAAAAGAAGGTTGGCGAAAACAAGGTCTCACGGAAAGTAGGAATTTGGGGAAGAAAAATAAAATAGTGTTATATGTGTAACATGGTAAACGGAAGTTCTAGAAGGCATCCATTTCCAAAGCAGACCAGATTAACCAATATAAAACCTTGCTCGGGTAGTGCAGCACAGAGTTCTAATTGCCCAGCAAGTATCCATTCTCCTTGCAGCTACGGGTGCTCATAAAATGGAAGCAGACATTGTTGGATGGGTTCCTAGGGAAATTTCTGACTCAGCTGGGAGAAGCACCCTTTGGCCCTTTACCCTTCCATTCCTTCTGCTTGGAATGTGGATGCGATGGCTGGAGGTCCAGCAGTCATCTTGGAGCCATGGGCAACCTTTAGGATGGAAATCCCTGACTTCACTGAAACCTGCTGTATCAGTCCCAGTTGCCTACCTTTGAACTTTTACGTGAGAGAAAAGAAAAATCCCTCATTTGTTTAAGCCACTATCTTGTCTCAGTCGCTTGTAGTTATTAACTGATAGAAACTGGAAACCCTTCTCTGGGATCATCTTCCTCCATATCTTGGGAGACAATGCTCTGGTATAGGTTATAGGTTATGTGGCTGTAGGTTGTGCAATTTGTATCTCTTTGAAAGTTTCCAACCTAGCCCTTCCTGGCTGGAATTACCAGCGCTGTTTTCTGCATCTGCCTACGGCCTTATTTCGTCTTTACAGGAGGGCTCCCTTGGCCTTTCACGGTTGATCACAGTGCTTAATTCAGGAGAAGCACTTTCTTGTGAGTCTGTCATTTATTCACAGAGTGAGAAAGTAGAATACAAAATGATTGCCTCTGCTCAGCCCCAGAGACACCCCCCACTACATGGTCTCCTGGAGGGGAATACAGTGGTTGTCAGGCTCTATACTTAAGAGGGCTGAACAGATACGCAGTGACTTTAAATGTCGGATAAACAAACACAGAACTGCTTTACCTCAAAGATCTGGTTGGAAAAATGAGCTTGTCAGAACCAGTAGTGGAACGTAAATGCCCCTAAAACCATTTTAGGACTCCTCCCTCTTCCTCACCACATCACACTGCGTGGCTCAGGTCCTCCGTGTGATGCCCTCCTGACGCGCAAGGGGGCCTCGCTGCTGCTGCTGCTTCTGGTCTGCTGACAACCGTCCCTGGCCCTTGGGGCTGAATCTACATCCTGCGAGGCTGGGCAGGGGCACAGCGTGCGGGGACGCCCTCCTGGTGGCAGGGCAGCAGATGAAGGGCATCCTTCCCCTAACTTCTCTTCAGCTTTTGTGCCCCCTTCTGCAACAGGGCTGATCGCTGCCCTGGCAGGCTGTGGTGGGGCGGGAGAGCGGCCCTCTGTGTGAATTATCAAGCGTTCGGTGGGCCATGGCCTGCCCCGCCCCCGCGGAGCTCGTGGCCCGGCTTACCCGGGCCCTCCTGCACGTAGGCCGCCATGGGCCCCGTCACTGTGGCGACGTCCACGTCGGCCATCTTGGAGCTCAGGGCGATCTCCCAGAAGTCAGCCGGGCTGCTGCAGTTGCTGCTCCGGTCCCCGGTGTACTCCTGCCGGAAGAGCACGGCCCAGCCCCGCTACAGCTCTGGCACCTTCTGCCAGAGCACGAGGCACAGGGACGGGGCGAGCCCTGGCTGAGCCAAGTCCCCCCCGCCCCGCCCCCGCCTCTCCTGCACCTTCTCGTAGAAGAGCCTCTCGAGCCGGCCGTCCTCCTTCTTCAGGGACAGCCAGCGCCCGCACAGGAACAGGAACTCGTCCTCATTGGTGTCGTTCCAGATCTCCACCTTCTCCACGTACCAGTCCGCACACCACTTGGTGTCGTCGTGGCGGAGCTTGATCTTGTAGATGACACCCAGGTCGGCGGCCTCGATGATGAACGTGTCCGCCTGGGGAGTCCAGATGGGGGAACTGGGTGGAGGTGCACGCCACTTCTACCCACTGCAACCCCGACCGTCCAGTACCTCCTACCCCCCTCAGCTTGGGCTGAACAGACCTTCCTAGCTGGGAGCCCTCCAGGCACAAGTCCCTGACACGGAGCGTTGGGTATTCGGAGGCCTCGCTTTCACCATGGCCCCTTCCTCCTGGGATACACCTGGTGGATGTCTGGAGGATGGAATGTGAGTGGGTGTGGGGCAGACGAGGGCGCTCAGCCTGGTCCTGGCACCTGGATGCCCTTGGTTATATGGAGTGTCAGGAGGAGTTCAGGTGGGGGGCTGGAGGGAGGAATGGGAGGGGGCTTGAAACTCCCAGGGGGAAGCTGGGAGGCTGTCAGAGGAGCCACTGGGCCAGGCCCAGGACAGGAGACGGCAGGGAGAGGCTCTGGTGGAGGCCAGGCTGAGGGGAGCTCAGGGACGCCATCTGGGATGCGGGTGTAGGCAGGTTTTATGTGGGGTGTGATGTAAGGCCCTCTAGGGCCCCCTTTATCCCTTCAGGACAGGGTTGTGACACTCTGGGGTGCTTGGATTCTTTTGGGAATTGCTCAGTGAGATACAGAGTTCCAGGCCTTGGGTGAAGTGCAGTCAAAACACAGGCTGAATGTGGCCGGCAGGCACCTGGGGCAGGGGAGGAGAGGCTGGTGACCCTGAGTTACAGCGCTTTTCTTCCAGAAGATGTTAGATGTGCTGAGTCACTATGGAGTGCTGGGAACCCAGACATAAATCCAAGAAGGAAGCCCCTGCTCCTCCTTGGGACCTCCGAGCCCAGGACAGGGAGAGGAGGAGGGGGGTAATCACGGCCCACGTGTGGGATCAGCCCCCCGTCCGTGGACTAGATGCATGGCTGGGAAGACTCTTCAGGTGGTGGCAGGAAGCTAAGGATGGCTGGGTGGCCTTACAGGCACCCCAGCAGGTCACTGTGCGGGTGGAGGAGACTGCAGGTGAGCCGTGCACCCAGCCGCAGGCCACCGCACTCTGACAAGTGGCTAAGCTCATTAGGGCAGAAGCAGGCTCAGCCTATGACCTAGGAATCCCACTTCTTTGCTTCTGTCCTGAGGGGACACCTTTACATGTGCACAAGGATTTTTACTGCAGAGTCATTTTTACTGTGGAAAGCTGGGAGCCACCCGCCGTCCGGTGCTTGGGGAATGGCTAAAAACCTTGGCATATTGTGTGCAGAATGTCATGTGTGTGGTGGTTATGAAGAATGAGCCAGCTCTTTCTACGCTTGAATATCCTGACATAGAAAGATTTCCAAGGTACTCCGTGGCAGGCCAAAGGCGAGCTGAAGAAACATTCATATAGGCTGATGTCTTTTATGTAACAAATTAAATGCCATGGAACGGCATTATGGATTTTCTATGGGCACAAGTACCTGGATGTGGAGAAGATGCCCAGAAAGGTTTGGAGACAGGAGAGTGTGAGGCATTCTGTGGTGGACACTCCACACAGGGTGGCCGGCTCGGCCACAGAAGGTCGTGAATCCTGCCAAGGGCTCAGGCCAGATCTGGGATCGTGGAGAGCCCCTGGGGGGCTGTACGACTGTCAGTTTGGAGAGGTAAAATGAGGAGGCCCGGGGGACAGAGCAGGGAGCCCAGGTGGCTCCATAAGCCAGGTCCGCTCAGGAGCTGATCTAGGAGCCGTGCAGAAGGGAGACTGTCCAAGACCTGGCTTTGGACTGGAAGTGGATGGGTGGGTGCTCGTGGGGGGAGGTGGCAACGGGGACTTCTGTCTTCTGGAGGAAATGGTCAGAGAAATGGAAGCTGCTAGATGCTCAGCACTGAACTTCAAGTCACATGAACAGTCAGTGAGTAAACCAGAAGTAGCTCTGGCCCCTTTGGTAGGAGGGAAAGAAGGGAAAGGGATGGGTAATAGAGCAGGGCAAAGCTTTTCCTTACGATGTCACCACTGCCGAGAGAGAAGACATCTGACTCTGAACCCAGAAGGGAACGGATTGCATCACCGTCATTTATAAGTTCATTCGTTAATGTGTCTACAAATTTTTCCTGTGCCTACTCTGTGCCTGGCTCCATGGATCTGGCCACAAAGAAACATCGATCTGTCAGCTGTGTGCTGCCTGCTGCTGTCTTACAATGCATCTCTGGGTGTCAGCTCCAGGCACCATGGAAGGCAGGGGAAGGTGGGCTCCCCAACCCTCAATAACACTCAGCACTAACGAAGAGCTAAGCACTTCAGATGCTTGACTCAGTGAACTTATTTTAGGGTGGAAAGAACTGAGACACAGAGATGGTAAGTAACTAGCCCAAGATCACACAGCTAGTCAGTGTCAGAGCCAGGATGCGAACTCAGGTGGTCTGGCCCCAGCCACAGGTCTGGCCACTGAACAGCACAGGTGAGTGAGCTTGATAATCATGTCCCCAGCATCGAGTCCGGGACACCACATGAGCCCCTTGACCTCTTTGCATTCCATTTTTTTTCCCCAAATGGATAGACCTCCACCAATTAGCTAGAAGTGCAGCAAACAATAACACCTCATGTACATGAGTGAGTGTGTGTGTGTGTGTGTGTGTGTGTGTGTGTGTGTGTGAAATTATTTCTCCCTGACACAAAGTGTTCTTTCATCTCCTGTTCTGTTTGTCAGCCCAGGGGTCTCAGTAGCTATCACACTGCTATTCCCACTTCCAAAGCAATAAAACAAAGCTAAAGGTAAATAGCCTGCTTCTTCCTCTCCCACTCCCCCTGCTTGTGTTCCCTCTCTCGCTGGCTGTCTCTTTCTCTGTCGAATAAATAAATAAAATCTTTAAAAAAAAAATAAAATAAAGGTAAATAGTTCCTGGAACAAATGAATGGGGGCCCCCCCGGGCCTGACTTGCCCGGGACCTCGAGGCCAGGTCGGGACTCCTTCCAGATGGCCTGGCCCGTGGGGTCACCAGCCAGCTGCAGACCTTCTTAGATGCCGCTGCTATCCTTGCTCCAGAGCAAATTTCCTTCTCACAAGGAGCAAATGTTTCAGTGCCAAGGATCACGCCCGGCTGAGGGCTGGGCTTAAGGAGACCCCTGCTAAAAACCTCCTGGTCGATGCAGGAAACCCCCATGTGTGCACGGCCACGGGCAAGACCACAGATCAGGTTACCTTCCTCTGATAACCCTACAGCTACTGCCTGGCCTGTGGGGAAGTCTGGCAGATTCTAGCGAATGGAGAGAAAGGCAAGAGGCTAAGGCTGAGTGAAGGGGGTGAGGCAGAAAGTGCCCTGGAGAAAGCTGAGCTAGAGCTGGAGAGGGAAGCCGAGCTGCTGGGAAGGAAGTGGGACAGATGTTTCCTTTCCCTAAAATCACAGTATGTTGGAGCCCTTGCCTAATAGAGGCCATTCTTGGCACCCCAGTAGAGTGCACTCTAATTGAGGCAGTGGGGTACTTGTCTGCTCCTCTAATCCCTCCACGCTCGCATGGGGTCTCGGTGCTGCCCAGAGCTCTGCAGAGCACAGCTGAGCCCATTCACATAGGGCTCATTTTACAGACAAGGAAACCAAATCCAGAGAGGGTCAACCAGATCAGAAGCTGATGGCAGGAGCAGGCCTCCAGCCCCACAGATGGGGCAGCTTCTGCCACTCTGTGACGTTTACCACCATGCTGGTGACCCACCCACAGTGAGCTGGATTTTCTGATGATGCCTCCCCGTGACCCCCAGACAGCCAGCAACCTGGGGCTCAAACAGGCCTCTGGCTTGCTCAAGCCCTACCCTCCACTCTACCTCCACCCCAGATCAGGACCCAGGGCCCACGCACAGGCTCAGAGAGGCGACCGGCCACTCTGCAGGGGGAAGCACCACGGGTAAATGCCCACACGAGGGAGTATGACACCGCACAAGGTTCACGGACAGGCTCTGGGACCGAATGGAGCTGACTCCAGGCCACTGGACCTGGGAGGAGAAGAGAAGGGGGTAAACTCTGTGTGCCCCACATACCGTTCCTCTCTCGAATTTGTTGGTGCGGTTCTCTGACTTGCCAAGGTACCGCTCCCCAGTGTCCCCCAGATCTCCGTAGATGGTGATGTAGACCTTGGCGTCCGTCCCTGCCCCGGGAACGTTTCCTGTGAAGATCTGCACCGAGTACAGCACAACTGGGTGGGCAGTCCGACCGACGGACAGATGGACAGACAAAGAGAAGAAAAGAATGGCATTGCTTTAGGATGGAGGGAACTGGAATTGTAGGAGGTATTAAGCTTCTGGCCCTGGGCCCCAAGGAGGAGTTAGTGTCTGCCTTTTATTTGTTCACTTGTGCACATCTTGCTACAAATCCGCAAGAATTTGCCAGTGGGAAGTCTGCCCATCCGATCTGGACACAGGTGGCCTCGAAGACCCGGAGGATAGCGGCTTCTCCCAGCAGCTCTCAAACCATCCACCCATCCAGCTGCCTGCACTTCCGGGGGGAGCCCGCCCTGAGCTAAGGGCGTTGCTCATGAAAACCCAAAAAGAGGGATTCTCCCTCCCTGTCGTGACTGAGATGGCCTTTCTCACCAATCCTTGCGAGTGGGCTCAGACCACATTTAATTAAATCGAGAAAAGGAAGGTGACGTGAGTTGCTCATGCCCACAGTTATGGAACGTGTTCACGCCCACTGCGTGGTTCCTGGTCTTTTCCTCTTTTTCCCTTGGATGCCACTGCATTATTCTCTCCTGCTCTCCATCTGCCTCTCTGGTGGCTCCTTCTGGAGCAGCTTTACGGCTTCCTAATCTTCTTCCCGCCCCTCCGATGCCTGGTTCTGTCCTCTTCCCTCAGCTCCCCTCCCGCACACCCTGGCTGTTGACTTCCGTGAGTTCCCCGAGTCTGTATCTCCAACCCAGTTCCTTCCTGGGCTCTGGATCCACAGCCCTGTCACGTAGGGGACACGTCCGCCTTGACTAGACGTCACAAACTCACCTGCGAACCTGAGCTCTGCAAGCCCCTTTCCGAACCTTCTCCCCACCCCCCCCTCCCTGCCCGGCGCTCTGCTCTGCAGACCTTCTCGGTGCCCGGTGGGCATGGCTCTCAGGGGTCTGTCCCTACCCGGGCTGGGAACCAGGACTAGTCACACTGCCCTCCACCCCTGCCCAGCTCAGCTTAGCTCAGCACAACATCTGTCAGCATTTCATGCATTGCATTAATAAATAAAATCTTCTGTTTGGTGTGTAAGAGTCAACATTACCTAGGTCTGTCTGGCTCACACAGACAGGAGGTGACATAGGAATCTTGTCACAGTTTAGACACAACAATCAGCTGTCCTCCCCTGCATGTTTTCTCCCCAGACGCTTCCTGGTGTGCATTCAGCCCTGCTCCACACTGATGTAGGACCTTTTCTAGGAGCTCTTGCCCCAGAGTGGGGAGCTGTGTCACCAGGGGCTGTGGCTGAATGGCCCTCCTTCTCCCCCTCCTCCACCCCCCACGGCTCTTTCCAGTCCTTGGGGAATGGAAAACTGATTCAGCTTCTGGGTGCTGAGCAGTGCAGTTGTGCAGTCAAATCCGGCTATTTCTGGATCTTCCTCCCTCCCTGTCCCACCCAACCACACAGCTCTCAGTGGAAAGATGTTTCCCTAGAAACATCACCAGGCACGGAGTGGGTTTGTGGCATGTTATTAATACAGAACAGCCCAAGTGTGCCGCTGGGACAGCTTTCCGGGGTGTCCTCTGGGATCCAAGTAGAAAAGGGAATTTTCCCCCAGACTTAATAGCAAAGGGATTTGGGTAGGGAAAGGCACATTACAGAGGCGACACTTGCTTTTGTCTCTAAGCAATTGGCAACTGAGATGAAAAGTTACAGCTCTAGCTGGTTGACACGCCCCTGGTTCCATATGGGGCCTGGAATCTTGGATTTTACTCCTTCCCCCCCCTCCCCAAGAAGGGATGTGACACAACCAATGTGAGCTGGCTCTCCAAGCTCTCGGAGCATCTCGGATCCGTGCAGACTGCCCCCCGTGGAGAGATGCATGGTATTCTTTTGTGTATCCTCAGTGGTAGAAAGCCTGTTTCTTCTGTAAGTGCATTTGATTTTTGACACAGCTAAATCTCATTCAGGGCTGACTGAATAACCTGGGGATTGATGGGACAATGGCATCGCTGGTCAAAAAAGAGGTGTGACTGTCCCCGTGGTCCGGGAGGAATGGGTGCACGCACGCGTGCCTGTGTGTATACACACACACACACGCACGCACACACGCCATGTAAAAAGAAGGACAAGAGAAGGCTGAGGACTGAGTCTGAGGAATACCACCAGGCACGAAAGAGGAAAACAGCCCTCAGCGGGATAGCCAGAGAGACAGGAAGAGAATGGCCCACAAGCGGAGGAAGAAGCCCACGGCGGGTGTGGTCAGGCTGACGCAGATCCCGCAGAGAACCCCGCGTCAGGGAGCGGCGGGAACTACACTTAGAGAAAAGCAAGCCACGGCTCTGGCTGCTCTGAGGTTGCACCCAAGCCCTGTGCGCAGCTCCCACTACACACGAGCCCGGATGCTTCTTGATTCATACGTCGTAGAGGCAGCTGGATCCCGCGAGAGCGGAGCGCCCGAGCCCTGCGGAGAAGCAGCGGAATCGGCGAACAGGAGGGAGGCCCCGAGGACCAGGAGAACACTGTCCCGCTGTCAGGCCAGGGAAGGACAAGCCGTGACACAGCCGGGACCCTGAACAGCCTGCCACGTATCAGCCGTGTGAACGTGGGCAGGTTAGACCCCTTCTGGGGGCCTCAAGTGCCCTTTCTATGGACTGGAGTTAGTAACAGACTTGGCCTGGCACGGGGCAGGGGCCCTACAAGGGGGCTGCTGCTGGCCGTGAGCAGGGCACCACACTTACTGTCCAGAGGCTCCTCCACTTCCTTGTAGACTTGCCTTAAGGACCCATCTTTCATGTATTTCTCAGTGAAGATGTCATAAGGGACCAGTTCTCGAATGGTCTTCTTGTCGTCCTCTGACGTGGCAAGCCATCGATCGCAAGGGAAAGTCAAGGTCTCTGTGCCCTGGGGTGAGGAGGCAAGAGGAAAATTAGTCCTTTGTGCGGAACCTTCCGGCTTCAGGGGTTCATCAGTATGTCAACACTCATGGGGACCAAGGACGAGGGTCCTGGGGCCCCACAGATAATGCAAAAGCTGCGGCGGACCCCAGGCTCTGCCCCGATTCCAGCACATCCGGTCTGCCTTAGAGCCTTCAACAACCGCATCGGGGGCTGGCTCTTGAAGGCAGGGTTCCCAGGGTCACTTAAAAATAGGTATCAGAACCCCATCCCACAGACTCAGAGACCGTGGGTCAGGGGAGGGGCTCAGTATTTTTAAACTGCTCTCAAATCACTCAACCACAGCCACTCCTGAGACCTGCCTTCCACGTTTAGGATTCTGTGGTTTCAGAATGTTTGCCAAGTTGCTCCGCTGGATTTCTCTGAGTTGACTTTGAGCAGCAGGAAGGGCATGCTTCGCCACTCACTAGCAGTGTGGCCCTGGGGGTGGGGAGCAGAGAAGGGCTGCCCAGACCCTCCTCCTCGACCCCCTCTATGAGGTTCTAAAAGGTTCTGCCTCGGACCTGAGCTGGTTCCTACACTCTGAGTAAACTGGGTGAACTGTCCTCAGATTTTACCTCAACTTAATAAGGCTGCAGATTCTTTTTGTTTTGTTTTGTTTTAAGATTTATTTTTATTTATTTGAGAGAGAGAGCATGAGTGAGCAGGGGGAGGGACAGAGGGAGAGAATCTCGAGCAGACTCCCTGCTGAGTGTGGAGCCTGACACGGGGCTCTATCTCAGGACCCTGAGATCATGACCTGAGCTGAAATCAAGAGTCCGACACTTAGCCAGCTGCGCCACCCAGGCACCCCATAAGCCTGCAGGTTCTTATCAGGAATCGGCCTCGAATGTCCTCCGGAAAGCGGCAAAAGAAACAGCAGGACAGATGAGTCAGGAACTCACATCTTTATCTGGGAGGAGCCTGCGGATGTCCACGTGGGAGCAGTGCCACCCAGGATTTACACCTGTATTGTCATGGCCAATCCGAATTTTCTCAATGATTTCCCCCACGTCTTCTAACTGTGGAAAGGAGAAAAGGCACCAGGCGGGAGCTGAAAGGTCAGGGAAAGTACAACTACAGCAACATCCCTCCTCCCCAGGGCATCTGCTCTTAAGTCCCTTTGAACGTCCAGGGGCCACTTTCTCCTGACATGTTCCCCCGTCCGGCTGAGTCAGCCCCTACTCTCCACTATGCATGCCACGCTCGAGCTTTCCTTCCTGTCTCCCCACTTAAAACCAGCCTAGACTCTAGAACTCAGTTCAGTCAACCTCTGGGACACTGTGTCCCCTTTCCACAGTGGAGCCCACCTCTCTGTCTTCCATTACTTACCATTGTGGTGGCTCGTTCCTGGCTTGAGAACTGACTTGGGTATCAGAAGATGAGTTCTGGTTCTGCCCATGGCCTGTCTTGCCAGCCTGACCTTCTTCTTGGCCCCTAAGAGCCCCTCTATCTCCAGCTACCCCTCTTCTATATCCCTCAAATTCCAGTCCCTCAAACATTCTCTTGCCACAGGGCCTTTGCACAGGCTCCCCCTGCCCCTCCACTTTTCTCTTCTTTACCTCAACCTCAACCTCATCATTCAGGTCTCAGATCAAGGATCATTTCCTCAGGGAAGCCGCCTTGACCACCTCAAGAAAGTCAAATCTCTTTATGACAGACACATAGCACCCAATGGCACCCCTGCCCCCCAGCCCAGCACTTTTGCAGCCTCTCTGCAGAGCTGATGGCCTGGCCGGCACGGGCAAGTTCTCGGTCCTAGGAGACTGCAGTCAGCTCTGGGGTGGGTGAGGGCTCATGATGAGCAAATGGCATCTGAACGATAGATGAAGTCATTCGTCAAATGCAAAGCCTCTAGAACCACAGACGGAAGTGACATCTGAATGAAACGGAACAGCTTCCAACCACTGGTTTTCTTCTTCCCCGCACACCCACCACAGCGGGCAGCCAAGGGCAGGCCCATCAGCACTGCTTGAGGAATGTCCCCCCACTCCCATCCCCACCCTCAGCCTTCCCAATTGGAGCCATGGCTCTGCCACCTATGACCCGCATAACCTGAGGCAAAGGCACTTGACCCTCCAGGCCTCCACTTTCTTCTCTATAAAATGGGGAGAACAATGTCTTACTCAACGGAAGAGGCATGGGCAGGGCAGCCCCCTGAGGTCACTTCTAGGTCTAAGATCCTAGCCATGGTTCCTTTTGGCAACGATTCTCTCCTTCCGTGACCAGCCTGGCACCACATTGCTGGAAACTGTGAGAATGAACAAGGGTGCTGCTGTTCCTTCTGCTCCCCACCGGCCAGCTCACCCTCGCTTCACCACAGAAGTGCTGTCCCCTGAGAGCCCCCGAGGGGCGGTCTGATCATTAAACACAGATCGGTGGCCTTAGGCTGACGTTCGTGCTCTGGACATTTTTAACGAGGCCTCATTCCCTCACAACGGAAGAGGCACAGAAGCTATGGAGGCCCACACAGGGTCCACCTGCGGACACTGAGCTGCCAGCTGCATCGAGGAGCGAAGAGTCACCTGCCTCTCCTCCTGCCCAGGGGCCTTTTCTCCTCCTTCCCCATCCCATCTCTGAGGTTCCAGATGTGTGGACCTGGGCTTCAGTGGTATTTCTGGAGCCTGAATCATTCGGCCACTCAGTCAGGCATGCTGTGTCAGGGTGGCCGTCTCGGCTGTGACCCTCAGCGAGCAAGAAGGCCACTAGGGGATTGCTAGCCGTGGGTGGTGGGCTCAGGGCGAGACTCAGAATCCAAGGAAACCCTAGCATTCTCCTGAGAGGTGGAAGAGCTAAGCAGAGAAGGTCCTGGAATTGAACCGTTTGAGTCTAAATCTTGACTCTGCCCTTTGTTAATTACGATGCCCTGAGCAAGCTTCTTAACCTGCCATTTCAGCTGGAAGGAGCGATAATTATACCACCAACTCTGGGGGTGATGAGGACCCCATGAGTTGATACACTTCAAGTGCTCAGAACTGGGCTGGCACGAGCCAAGGGCGGAACAAATACTAGTTATGACTGTTATTTTCCCAGCCCCTCCCTGTGTCTTAGGACAAAGCCACAGAGAGGGGGAATAGCTTGCTCGTAAGTTCGTGCCAGAGCCAGAGCCACAGCCAGAACCCAGGGTCATGGGCCAGCCATCCAGTGCTCTGTCTCACCTGAAGACCAGTCAGGAAACAGACATGGAGAGACAGAGGCACAAAACTTTTCCATTTGTTTCCAAACTCTCACACTCCCCCATCAGCAGCCAGAGAGATGTGAAAGGGAAAAAGAAAAGACTCAGCAACAAATTACTGGCAAATTACAGCTGCCGATTAGTGGGCATTTCATTGATAAAACTCCATGGAAGTCATGCTGAGATGAACTCACAGCCCCCCACTGACGGCGTCAGCTGGGGTGACTCACGTACCATGCCGTCTTGGGTGGGTGAGCTGTTACTTAGTGTGGATAAATGAATCACCCTTGAATTTTCCTTGTTAGAGACCCACCAAGGTGGTGACCTTCCCACAAGGGCTGACTGCTCCCAGAGTAGGTGGGGAGGGAGCAGGGAGTCCCCAGCACAGATGCCAGCCGGGGAAGGAGGAAGGGCATGTCTCCAAAGGTCCCCACTATCTGGAGAGTCGAGGCTCCTGAGACATCCAGCTCTTTTCCTTCAGAGCTGTCCCCTCTAAGTCCTGCTTCAGCCAGTCCTCTACCCATCATGTCACTCTCCTGCTGTCCATCTGGCCAAACCTCATACCACATGCTGTGTTTATTTCCACCTCTGGCCTTGACCACAATGTTCCCCTGGCTAAGAATGCCTCCCCTTCTTGTCCCTGCTTATAGTCGCATTCAGTCCAGCTCAAAGACACCACTTCCAGGGAGCCTTCCTCTTTCTCTGGACACCCATCACACGCTCAGTCAATCCCTTACTCACCATCCCTCACCACAGGCTAGTGTCCTGTAGGGGCTAAGAGCACATATCCTGAGCCAATTCTCCTGGGTTTGAACCCTGCTTCCACTACACCCTAGCTGTGTGAATTTGTGCGAGCTCCTCAACACTCCGTCCTCAGTTTCCCCATCTTTAAACAGGGATAATGACAGTGCAGAGTTGCCATGGGGCTTAAGTGAGTTAACAGATAAAGCCCTATGACAGCACCTTCTTACCCAAAGGATCAGTTATTCTAAGGATGACCAGACTCTCTCATTAGCCTTATCTGGAGGTTCGGGGTTCTCCAGCTGGACTGCAAGCCCCTTGCAGGCAGAGTCTGGGTGCCCCCCTTCTCTCGTCTCTCCCATCCAACCTAGCACACGGTGGCGTGCAGAGGGGAGACGCTGAGCTGAAATGCACAGGAACAAGCAAGCCCCCAGGCCAGAAGGGGAGCTGGGGAGCATACGGGATGTCTGGAAGCCCGGCTCTCCCCGGGATACATGTGTGTTGTTGCTCGCACTGGAGATGATCCCAGCAGAACCGGAATTGTGCCTCTAGTTTCCCCAAGCCCTGTCCACCCACTGTCACTTTAGATCCTGATACTAGTCCTGGTGGGGCAGGTGCAGTGCCCCGTCCTCCTGGTGACTCAGATGTACTGAGTGAGGCCCAGCGAGGCTGGGTGAACTGCCTGGCTTCCTTACCAACAGCAGCCCATCAGGGTGCCTCTGGACACACGGTTCTTCCTCCCCCGTCTTCTGGTGCCCCCCACCTCCCAGTCCTGGCTCCTCCAGCAGCCTGTGGAGCCCGGGTACCTCCATAATGAAGCGGGAGGCTGACTTCCTCTCAAAGAACAGCTTCTGCTCTCTCTTGTTGGTACACAAGTACTTCTGCTGGGTGCACACCGCGTCGCAGCCATAGATGACAATGAAGATGTTGGCATCTGTCCCGGCGGCGAAGACATCGCTGGTGTACAGGGTGATCTCATAAGGGACAACTGAGGGTGGCAGGCAGAGGGCGAAGTCAGAGGGGAGGTGAGAGCAGAACACCGATGTGGACAAGTTCACATCCTTCACCGGCACCACTCCTGGGGCCCCATCACCAGGAGCCGCTGCCCAGGGACCTGGACCTCCACATGGTTGCTTAGCAACCGCAGGTGCAGGTGGAAGGGGGGAGGCAGTGTCCTGTCACGCCTGCTGTCTCAGACCCAGGTCTCTGTGCCTCTCTCAACACAGAACTAGTCCAGCAGTTTGGCTGAAAGCACAGGCTCTACTCTGACCTTCTGTGTGACCTGGGCAAGTCACTTAGGAGCCTCAGTTTCCTCTTCTGTAAAGTGTCCTCGCCATGGTCCTTAGCTGTGGCGACTATAAACAGGAGCGTTATATTTCAGGGGACAATGGACCAACTGGATCAGTGCTCCACAGGGTGAGAATCCTTTCTCTTCTTGCCCTCACTCGTTCCACCCTGGCCTGCCCTCCCAAACCCTCCATAACGTACCTGGCCCTTGCTGGGCTGGATGCTGGGATGGGGAGTGACCCTGAGGACTCCTTAAAAGGAGGCTGATTCACCAGTGCTGTGGGCAAGCAGCTTCCTGGCGGGTGGCCGTCAGCAGGGGTAGAGACCAGCATTGCCACTGGGTGGGCCAGGGACCCTTTGCCACAGAAACTCTTTGGGTCCTTATTAAACACACAGATTCCCAACCTCTCTTCAGATTCTCTATGGGATGGGTTCTAGTGCTCTGAATATTTAACTCAGACTTGACACTGAAGCTTGAGACCAGTTTAAAAGAGTGTGTGGCTAACTACAGATTAACAGGTTGTAAAATAAATTTCGTGGTAGTCACCAGTATTTTAAAAAATATGTGGAATTGAATAGAATTGAATAAAAAAATACCATCTATGTGGACATCACTCACAGTAAGGGTAAACGTTTTTTGAGACACTTATTTGTTGCACATGTATATAAAATGCATATCTACTCACTCTAAGTCACAATAATAAAAAAATATGAAAAACCCAGAGAAACAGTTTCAGTAGAAATCTACCCTATCCTGTGGTCTCAACCTCGAAAGGAATCACACTAAAAGTCACCTTCTCACCCGGGGGCCCCAGTCTTCTCCAAATTTGCTCCAAAGCAAATGAATGTTCTTTTCATTGATTTACCATGACGGTCACTCTCCTGTCGAACTGCCGTCGTAAGGTCTATGATAATGGTCCTTGCCGTTCGTGGCGCACATGCTCTCTACTGAGCGTTCTACCTTCTCATCTATAACCTTCACAATGGCCTATGGAGGAGACATCATCATCCTTCACTTTCTAGATGAGGAAAGCAAGGCTCAGAGAGGTAATGTGCCCAGGTCATATGGCTGGTCAGAGGGGGAGCCCCAACTTGAGCCTCGGCTTGTCTGACCCCTCAATCCTGTGTGGTCCACCTCTAGGGGTGCTGTTGTCAAGAACTGGAGGTGAGTACTGCTCCTACTCTACAAGTCCCAGGGCCTTTGGCCTGGGGAGGTGATCGCCATCCCCATAGTGGCCTGCACAGGGCCCTCACCAAGGTTAAGGAAAAACATAGGCCATCGCAACAATGGAGGCAGCTTCCTTGGAGTCCTCTTGGGTGTCTCCACGGTCTAAGGCCCAGGAGGCCTTGAGCAGAGAAGATTACCATGGACTTGAGCTTTCCTGAGACTAGCTGGCGGTGGGAGAAGCTCTAGAAGTATCCGAGTAGGAAAAGCCCACCCTTTGGCCCTCATTGCTCTAGGCCTGGGGTCCGATGTGTTTCCTGGTCTCTAGTTCTGCCTCTGCCATTGAGGAGCTGTGTGTCCTTGGGCAAACGGATGTACTTCTCTGAGCCTTTTTCTTTGTCCATAAAATGAGAGGGCTTAACAGAATCTGTGGTTTTCAGACGGTTTAACTGAAATTAATTTTCAGTGGAATATTTTTGTGTCATTCTTAAAAATACCTTTAGAAGCATGCTCAGGAAAAAAAAAAAACTTGACTTTTTAACGCTGAGGAGCTGCTCTGGATGGCATGAACTGGGGAGCTGTTCCCTCTCATCCTTTCCCCTCCCCACCAGCAATCCTCAGAACACAGGCTTAAGGCTGAGGTGCCTCTCAGCCTTAACATGGCATGATTCTGACCTTCAGGGCTTCACGCTGTGTGGAGCACGTAAGTTCAGACCATCACAATGCTCCCTTTCCTGATGGACACATTTCTACCGTGCAGGCAGCACATTTAGTCGGTCTGGAAGTAGAGCCATCGTGCTCCGTTCTTCCGGTTTCATGTGTATTGGGCAGCCTCGATGAACTGCTGAATCTAGTTCTAAGCCTTCTAGGCCCCTGACAATGACACCTGGCCACCACTCCTGGGACTGCAACTCCCCAGCCCCTGGAGCTCCCTGGCTCTGGGCCCTATGCTCCTGCCTGGTGAGAGCTGCCCTTTGAAGCTGCCTCCATAGCTCTCCAGTCCGAAAGACAAACCTCTCCTGCATTTTTTTTTTTTTAATGTGAATCTAAGACAAAGGCTTTCATATCGGGCTAGAACTGAATATATTCAATCAGGCCATACAAATCCAGAGCAAGGCCTGTCCTAGGGCACAAAAGAAGAAACAGCTACTTCTGTCTGGAAGTTTCTCAGCCAGCACAGCTGTCAGCTCTGCATACACAGGTCACTGTGTCTGTCCTAGACTGCAGGCGGCTCCTGGGGGGCAGTGGCTAGATCCAGGGTTTGCTTTGTATATGCAGAGATTTTACTAGAGGGAAATGTCACTTTCTTTCAGGCTTTGGACCAGAAAATATCTTGATGGATCAGGTCTTTTCCAGTTTAATTGCTTTAGGCAAAAAAAAAAAAAAAATCATCACTGATTCATATCGTGTAATTATGAGCTGTTCGGGGGAAATCTTTTGGTAGAGCTAATAATTTGGTTAGGGAAAAAACTGTATTCTGTGGGTTCGGTTCTGATGTTAGCATATTCAGACAGATTTGTATAGTTTGGTTGACTTCAGTTTGATTCTCAGCACCTAGTATGTACCTACATGTAAATAAACATTGGATACATACTTTCTGATGACACTGGAAAGGAAATGTCAGAACTTCACCAAACTGTTCCCCTCCCTCCTTTCCTTTAGCTGGTAAAAGGAGTTACATTTATCATCTTTTCAAGTTCTTTCGTCCCCCCCAGCCAGGATAAAATCTGAAAGTGGGGGAATTCTTTGTCCTGTTACTGACTAGACTGAAGACTGGGGATGGGGTTGATAATGACTTCTCACAGTTCAGACTTTGAACTTTCTTTCCTTTGCGGTCTTAGGAGGAAACTGAGCCCCAGAGAGGTCAGGCTCTCCGCCTGCTGTCACCAGCTGGACTGGGGTGGAGGTTGGACTAAGTCCCATATTTCCTTACCCTGGATCCAGGACACTGCCCACAGCCCCTAGAGGGCCCAGGGAATTTGGGAGAAGAGTGAAGAGACCCAAAGCTCCAAGGTGGGCCTGGCCCAGGTCAGGGCTGGAGGAGGGGCCGGGACCAAGTTGGGGTCATGGGCAATGGGGTCTGGGAAGAAAGCCTTGCCCAGCGCGCTTCTTACATGGTGTGTACAGCTTCGTCTGCAGCTCCGCGTGGAAGAGGTCCCTGACGATGGCTCCGTCATCTTCGTTCTTCGCCAGCCAGCGGCCACAGGGGAATGTCATGCACTTTCCAAGAGATGGGGCGTCCACCTCTACCCAGTCTACAAACCAGCCTGGAGCCTTGCCTGGAGTGAAGGAGACACGGAGCCCACCAAGGAGCTCCACACTGATGGTTTACTGTGGGCAAATCAGGGATTCCACACATTCTTCCCGGACCCACGGTTGACATCTACAGCTGCACCACGCACATGCCACTGCTGTCGCTGACAGCTGTGCTAGAATGACTCCTGTTCGAATGTACGCCCAGCTGAAGGCTGGAGCTGGATCACACCCCCGCCAGCTGTCCATGAAATTAGCAAGAGCAGAGGAGCCTGGGGAAGAAGTGACAGGAGGTGACAGCAAGCACACTGTCCAGAGTGGAAGACACTCTAAAGAGGGAGCCTAGAGAAGTCACAGAGATCTTGTGCTAACAAGGCTTTCATAAGTCCACCCAGAGACAAGGATGACAGTCCGAGCTCCCTGGCCTCCGTCTGTGGTGCATGAAGGGAAGGGAAATTTGTGAAGGACTGATGGTCTTGCCTGGAAAGATGAGTGATCGCGTTTAAAGAAGGAAGTGGGGGCTGAGCAGAGAACTCTGTCTCTTCATCCCAGGGGCCAGCGACAGGGCCTTCCTCCTTAGGCTTAAAATACTTAGTGAAAAGACCAAGAAAACAAGTCTTCCTTTACTAAGAGAGAACAAACTTTGGCTGTGCTGTCAGTGGGTTCTGGGAAGAACTGACTAGATCACTAGTTCTCAAAGTGGAGTCCAGCGGCCCCAGCATCATGTGTGAGAAATAAAAATGTATGGGCCCCACCTAGACCTACTGAATCAACACCTGCATGGGTGGGGCCCAGAAATCTGCATTTAAAAACCCCCAGGGTGGCTCTGGTGCTCACTCAGGTCGGAGAACCGCTGAGCTAGACCGGGGATTCTCCAATGTGGCCGCGCAAAGAAATAACTGGCAGGTGGGGCTTGGGGGAATCACTGGTGTCCAGGCCCCAGCCCAGGCCAGCTAGACCAGAGTCTCTGCATGCGGCTGGGGCTCCACTGGGCCAAGGGGACTGAGGAAGCTGTGTCATCATGCAAGGCAGATGACATCCCAGTTTCCTACACATTCTTTCCCAGACACCCACAGGGACCTGTCTGTGGTTCTCACATTCTTAGCAGAAAACAGAGCGGGGAGGGAAGCCAGACCTGTGTTGTCATGACCAATCCTGACTTTCCACAGATCTCCCAGGTCCAGTGTCTCCACTGTGAAGATTTCGATGCTGTCCCTTTCAAACTTGTCGCTGTTGGTCTTGGAGGATTTCAGGAGGGTCATTCCTGCCAACCCAATGGCCCCCGTGTGACTGGCTGGGCCTGAGACCTTCAAACCTGGTCTCACTGCCCCTCTTCGTCCCTCCTCAAAA
The DNA here is from genome assembly GCF_017311325.1 of Ursus maritimus. Taxonomy (NCBI): domain Eukaryota; kingdom Metazoa; phylum Chordata; class Mammalia; order Carnivora; family Ursidae; genus Ursus; species Ursus maritimus. The sequence goes on along the minus strand of NW_024424230.1, from coordinate 26,556,123 downwards.
TGACCAAATTTTTCTAACTTTCATAAAATTTAGACCGTGCAAGTACCATCCACTGGGTACCTTTGCACATTTGGCAGTTTTGGGGGGGGTCCTTATATCGAGCTTTGTAATTAGCCTTTGAGGTATGTATTTTTATTTGCAGTTTGTATGTAAAGAACAGGAGACACACCGAGAGGTCTTATTCAAGACCATTCAGAAGACAGTGCTTTGGCCCTAAGTCAGTGTCGGCTCTGTTTCCACACTCCTCACATTTCTCTGCATGGGGTTGAAGCCAGTGACAAAACCGCCCTCCCCGTGCTCCCTGGGGTATCAGGGACATCCTTGAACAGAAGGTGAAAGCTGACAGAAGACACAGAGAACAGACCAGTCACTGTTTGCACTGGGAGGCCCTTCATTATGGTTTCAAAAGGTAAACAGAGCGATGCCTCCAGGAAGGGCCCAGGAACTGGTAAAAAATCTCAGAAAGGCCTAGAGAAAGAGTGACCACAGGATCTGACACCATTACCCAAGGAGAGGACGCTGAAGGGAAGATGATTCCTATGGCTTCTATCTACTTCTAGGGTGGTAGACATAGCAATGAGGACAGGAGAGAGGACAGGGGGCTCTCTGTCCCCTGGAGTAACAGTAGGACTGACTTAGTAAGATCTTGGAAGAATCTCTAAAGGAACCAAAATTCACAATCCAGGTAGACGAGTCGCTTTATGTGGAGATTTTTTTTTAAAGATTTATTTATTTATTTGAGAGAGAGAGGGAGAGAGAGTGCAAGCAGGGGGAGGGGCAGAGGGAGAGCGAATCTCCAGCAGACTCCCTGCTGAGCATGGCGCCCAACTCGGGACTCAGTCCCAGGACTCTGACATCATGACCTGAGCTGAAATCAACAGTCCGACGTTAACTAATCGAGCCATCCAGGTGCCCCTCACATGGAGATTTTTAAGAAAAAGGGAACTGCCTTTCTCCAATGGGGCTGGTTGCACACAATCTTCTCAAGTGTGTGAGGCTTGCAAGAATACACAACAGGAAAAGGTCAGTCTCTTCCACAAACAGTGCTGAGAAAACTGGAAATCTATATGCAAAAGAATTAATGTGGACCCTTATCTTTCACTATACACAAAAGCCAACTCAAAATGGATTACAGATGGAAACATAAGACCTGAAGCTATAAAACTCGTAGAAGAAAACACAGGGGAAAAGCTTCATGACATTGGTCTTGGCAATGATTTCATGGATATGACATCAAAAGCATCAGACAACAAAAACTAAAATAAACAAGTGGGATTGCATAAAACTAAAAAGTTTCTGCACAGCAAAGGAAACAACCAACAGTGAAAAGGCAACCTTACAGAATGGGAGAAAATAGTTGCAGACCGTATATCTGATGGGGGTTCATTACCACGATATCCTACAACTCAACAACAGAAAGCTAATAACTCAGTTTAAAAAGGGGGCGAAGGACTTAAATGGACATTTCTCCAAAGAAGACATACAAATGGCCAACAGCATATGAACAAAGTGTTCGTTGTCACCAAGCACCAGGGAGATGCAAATCAAAACCACAATGAGAGCTCACCTCACACCTGTCAGGATGGCTACCATCAAAAATAAAAAAAGACAGCAATTGGTGAGGATGTGAAGAGACTGGAACCCTCGTACACAGTTGGTGGGAACGCAAAATGGTGCAGTTGCTATGGAAAATAGCATGAAAGATCCTAAAAAAATTAAAAATAGAACTACCATATGATCCAGCAATCCCACTTCTGGGTATATATCCAAAAGAATTGAAATCAGGATCTTGAAAAGATATTAGCACTCTCGTGTTCATTACGGCACTATTCACAATAGCTAAGATGTGGAAAAAACCTGTGTTCATTAACTGATGAGCAGATAGAAAAAAATGTGATAAGTCCATATAACAGAACACTATCTGGCCTTAAAAAAGAAGGAAGTTCTCCAATATGCAACAATGAGGATGGTCCTTGAGAACATGACACTGAGTGAAAGAAGCCAGACACAGAAAGACAAATATAGCATGATTCCACTTAGACAAAGTATCCAAAATAGTCAAATCCATAAAATCAAAGACTAGAATGGCGGTTACCAGCAGCTGGGGAGAGGAGAAGATGGGGAGTTATTAATCAACAAGCATACTTTGAGCTTAGCAAGCTTAGCGAGCTCCAGAGATCTCCTGTACAATCTGTGGCTATAGTCAGCAGTGATGCATTATACATTGAAAATTGGTGAAGAGGATAGATCACATGTTAAGGGTTCTTTCCACAATATAACGAAGTCAAACAATAAAGGGGAATTCTTGAAAAAAGTTTTTAAAGAGAGAAGAACAGAAGCGTGACCAGGATTTCCTTAGAAAGTTCTGTTGAATCTCCTTATCTTCTTGGGGAGGCATGTGGGTGAGCCTGGGCCCTGCACTGCTTTCTTACCAGTGTTGTCTTGCGTGCCAAAGAGCGTGATGAAGACATTGGCATCCGTGCCTGCGTTTTTCTTGTCCCCAGTCTTTACAGTCACTGAGAATGTGGTAGATTTGTCTGCCGGGAGAGGAGTGTGGAGAAGTGAGTGGTAGATTGTCCCTCCCACGGAGGGAGGAGGGAGAAAACGTACTGAGTACGTTTCTACGTTCATGGTGGTCATTTCTATGCATTGCTTTACTTGCAGCGTTTGTTGTTCTGCTTGCCTTTAGTCTGGAAACTTCCTCAGGGCAGAGGTGAGGTCTCTCCCACCTCCAGCTCACCCAGGAAGCTCTCAATCAATAAAGTTGTAGGATGCTTAGGGGAGACGTGGGCTCATCAGCCAGGAGCCTGGTCTGACTCCTCCAGGTTGGGAAGAGTTTTAGGGATGCAAGTTTCAAGGAAGGGAAGCACCTTAGAATTCTTGAAAGTTCATTCTTTCCCCTGACAAAAATGTATTGAGAGCTTACAGTGTGCCTGGAGGGGAGGACACAAAACTAAATCAGAACCAGCTACAAGTATTCCATTCCATTCTATTCTATTCTATTCTATTCTATTCTATTCTATTCTATTCTATCCCATCCCATCCCATCCCATCCCATCCCATCCCATCCCATCCCATTCCATTCCATTCCATTCTATTCCATTCTATTCCACTTCATTCCTGACAATAACTTCATGCTAACCACGTACTTTACACCGAGCCTTATGCTAGACATGTGGGAACATGTCTCGTCACCTCCCTGCTCTTGCCATGGAGGAATGAGAAGGCAGTATAGCCACATTGCCAGGGGAGGAGTTGCCCAGAGCCCAAAGGGAAAGGAAAGATGGAGACCGATGATGGGGGAGAGGCAGAAGGGAGGGAGCTAGAGGGAAGAAACCAGCTCTAGTTCAGGAAACCTTTCTGCTCCAGGGCCAGGCTGTTGAGGGGGCTGCTGTCACCGCCTCCCCCACCCTCCTCATCCTCGCTTGGCAGCACGTAGGACTCGTCCACTGGCAACAGCTCCCGGGACAGCTGGCCATCATCCTCTTCCACTGCCAGCCAGCGCTGGCACGGGAAGTAGTACCTGCGGGGTGGGGAACGAGATAAGGTTGGGAACGTCTCTTTGGAAAGGTTTCATGAAGGAGCAGTCCTGGGCTGCGACAACAAATATGAGGACGTGGTTTGAAGACACCCCACTGAAAATGGCTGTATAACAGTGCCTGGAGCATATTAAACCCTCACTCAGGGTCGTGTTGGAGGTATCTAGAAGAAGAGCTTCCAGGGAGTATTCCAGCCTTTTCTAGAATGAATCTGGTAGCCAAAACTACTTTAGCAGAGAATATTGTACACAGTAGGAGTTCAATACCTAAGGGCTAGATAAATGGATTTTAATGGCATGATACTCAATTATGCTTCTGGAAGGTACAAAGAGTGTGGCTAAGGAGCTGGCATAGCAGACAGCTGGCATCATCTAGGGATGGGAGGTCCAAGTGAGACTCCTCAGTGTAGAGGCTGAGCCCAGAGAAATGGGGACACCTGGACAAAGGAGGAGGCAGGAATGACAGGGGTAGCAACATGGGGTAATTAAGGACTCGTCTCTGGAGCCATCCTGGGTTTGAGTCCTGGCTCTGCCACTTACAGTCATGTGACCTTGAGCAAGTTCCTTTACCTCTCTGTTAGGGTTGCCAGATTTAGCCAATAAAATCACAGGACTCCTAGTTAAATTTGAATTTCAGAGAAGCAATGAGTAATATTTTAGCATAAGTATGTTCTATCCAATATTTGGGACATACTTACACTGAAACATTACTCACTGCTTCTCTGGAATTCAGTGACTGGCCATTCTGTGTTGTCTCTGGCAAGCGTACATGCTTCAGTTTACTAGTCTTATTGCTTATTTCAAAGTTGTTACGAGGATTATGCGAGTTAAACATTCTACAGTGTTCATCGAAACGCCCGGCTCTTGGTAAGAATTTGCTAATATGATTGCTGTTGTTCTTCTTATTGTACTTCCCTCTGTTTCTCCTCTGCCCACGCGTGGGAGTTCTGGGGGCTGCGGGCTCGACAGCTCCCCCGGGGTGCCCAAGCTCCCACACCAACTCAGAGGGTCGGGGAAGGCAGCCAGCCCATCTGTAACGGGGGCCATTCCGCCCCATCTCCACCCCTCCCCGCCAGTCTGGATGCCGAAGATGCATTCAGGGGCTGGTCAAAGTCTGGAGAGGAGGAGGCGATGTGGGCGGAGGGTTTCACCTCTGTCGGAGCCCCACGTTCCCAGTAGACATTAGAGCCTGCCAGTGCCAACCTGTTAGCAGAGCAGAACCAGAGAACACTTCCTCAGCCCGCGGGCTCACGCGGGGTGCAGAGGGGCAATTCTGTGTTCGTGGACATGGACTCAAAGGGTGGGAGGAGCTCAGCCAAGGGTGATAAAGGCTAAATTGCAATTAAATTCGTGTTTAAGTGAAAAATGTATATCGTTCCACTTCCTAGTCTTTAAATTATGAACGGGAAAGTTACTTTTATATTCAACCAATTAACTTATGAATAATAGGCTTTAGCTCTAAATTAGGGCCAATTAAAGGAGAGACAGAAAGAAAGAAAGGAGTGGGGCTGGGGCAGAGGCAGAGACAATGAGAGTGGGAAGCTGGAGCAGAACGAGGACAGAGGGAGAAGGAGACGCGAAGAAGGAGTGGGAGACTGATCCTGGGAGAGAGAAAGCAGTCAGACAGACAGCAGGGGTGAGGCACAAGCCTGCCCACACCCGCCAAGCACGCGCAAGTGCAGGGATGCAGAGGCAGGCTTTCCCGGAGCGCCCACCCCACTGTCCCCGAGATACCTGCGCTGGACCTCGAAGCCCCTCAGCACGCCCCCACCACAAAGTCCCCCTCCCCCTGAACCCCCTCAGCATGTGGGGGTGCCACCCTGAGACGGCTGCCAGCTCGCTCTGCCTTGCAGTCCCCACCGCCCCCTGAGCTCCTTCATAATCCTGCACATGCCCGTCCCTGCCTCGCCGTGCTGCCCCTTTTACAGGCTGACCGACGAGATTGGTACTGCCAAGGGAGAAGAGCCCGTCCTGCCTTCCGCTGGGCGCCAGGTGCAGCACTGGGCCCTCACACGGGTCCTCTCAGTGAGGCCTCTTGACAACTTTGTGAGGGAGTTTTATTATGCCCATTGTATGGATGGAAGAACTGAGGCTCAGAGGACCCCCAAGGCCACACACGTAAAGAGTGGAAGAGACAAGAATTGGACCTAAAACATCTGCCTCCTAGACCATCACAGTTTTCCCACTCTTCAAGGGCAGTCAGAATCAGCCACTGGACCCTCAGCACTTAGCACACCGTGTGTTTGCTGAATGAATGAAGGAATCAATGCATCAAACGTCATACTAAGTTGACTTAGTATCTGTGGTATGCCTATAGTGGGCCAGGCCCTCTTGTAGGTACTGGGAAGGACACTGCAGGGAACAAAACAGATGAAGTCGTTAGCTTAGCCAGGGACCTTATATTCAGTTGTAGGAAGAGGAACAGTGATGAAATACTGCAGTTGAGGGGAACCTGGGTGGCTCAGATGGTTAAGCTTCTGCCTTTGGCTCAGGTCATGATCTCAGGGCCCTGGGATCAGGCCCTGCATCAGGCTCTCTGCTCAGTGGGGAATCTGCTTCTTCCTCTCCCTCTGCCTCTCCCCTGCACTCTCTCTTTCTTAAATGAATAATGAATAAATAAAATCTCTAAAAAAATACTGCAGTTGATGGTAGGTCAAATGATAAGTGAGGTGGAGAAAAAGAAACAGAAGAAAAGAAATACAAGTTCCAGGGTGAGAGGTGGGACCTAGCTGAGCAGATGACACCCGAGCAAAGACCTTATCTAGAGAAAGTATGAGAGTGAGCCATGGTGGGAAGGAGTGCCAGGGAGAGTGGACAGCACATGCAAAGGCCCTGAGGTGGGACCATGGCCATCAGGCTAAGGAATAGCAAGGAGTGAGCAAAACAGAGATCAGGACCAAGAATTAAGGAGGGGGCATGGGGCAGGCCACTGGAAGTGCTCTGGCTCTTACTTGGGGTGAATGGGAGCCTCTGCAGGTTATTAAGCAGAGGAGGAACACGCCCCTGCGGGCTGGACTGCCGTAGACACAGGAGGGCCGCGGTGCAGCAGAGGGACCAGGCAGGAGCCTCTGACCAGGGCTGGGGAAGATGGCGAGATGGAATCCGACTCACACCAACAAGACAGGCTGGTGAGGGCGGGGGAGGAGGTGAGGGAGCCGGGAGTGGAAGGGAAGAAAAAGAGACAGAGGGAAGAAGATACCATTCACAAGAGTGAGAAAAATACAAAATATTTGGGCATAAAGTTAGTAAGACTGTAGAAAATTGTGAAGCATTGCTGAGATACTAGAAGGAACAGTTGGATAAATGGAAATGCATACCTGGGGGCAGCCTTAATATTCTAAATATATAATTCTCCACATATACATTTAATGGCATAACAATCAAAATTCCAATAGGATTTTTTTTCAAATCCCTTAATGTCTTGATTTGAAGAAGTAAGAAAAGCTAATATTTTTAAAGAATAATGGAAGAGAGGGTAGTAGGCTGAGTGAAATGAGTCAATCAGAGAAAGACAATTCTCCTATGGTTTCACTCATATGTGGGAAGATAGTGGGGGAAGGGAGGGAAAACTGAATCAGAAAGGGAGACAAACCATGAGAGACTCAATTATGGGAAACAAACTGAGGTTTGCTGGAGGGGAGGCAGGTGGGGGGATGGGGTAACTGGGTGATAGGCAGGGTGGAGGTGGGAGATGGGGTGAGTCCCATCACCCACTGCCCTGCACAGAGGGGAACTCAAGAACAGGGCATGCTCCAAGAGATATGAGGTCACAGGCCGAGAAGTGAAGTCAACGCCTACTTATTTATTGGGTGCCCACTATACTCCAGGCACTGGCAGGCCCTCAACAGCTCCACAACCCGCTCAGGATCTTGTTGGCTTTCCTCTCTACCTCCCTCCGCACCTTCCTACCACCCCTCGGACCTCCTTTCATGTCCATTGTCCCTTGGCCCCTTTTGCTCAAGAGGCAATGGGGCCTAATGGTGGAAACACACCAGATTCATCATCGATGATCTGGAGTTCTGGTCTTGGCTCTGGCATGAACTGGCTCTAGGGCTGTGGCCTCACCTCCCTGGGGCAGGATTCCCTCACCTGTCAGGAGGACAATATCCCCTTCCCAACCCAGCTCCTAATAGTCGCTGGGATTCTTGAACAGGGGCCAGCAAACTATGGCCTGGGGGCCAAATCTGGCCCACTCACCTGTTTACGTATGTCCCAGAAGCTAAGCAGGAAGTTTACATTTTTAAATGGTTGAAAAAAATGTAAGAAACAGTATTATTTTGTGAGGTGAAAATTACATGAAATTCAAGTTTCAGTACTCATGAATAAAGTTTTACTGGAACATAGCCACATCCACCCATTTAGGTATCACCATGGCTGCTTTCCTGCTGCAAAGGCAAATAAATCAAATGAGACAGGGACCAAATGGCCCCAAAGCCTAAAGTATTTACTCTCTGGCCTTTACAGAAAACGTCTGCTTCCTCCTGGTCTAGAATATTAAAACAATGGTGCTGGAAGCCACTTTATATGCGGAGGGACGGATGGGTGACTAAGTCTGGGTGTGGAGACTGGCAGGGGCAGGGAACGTGACCGTCTGAAGTAATGGCTCTCAAGAACTAGATGGGGGGGCCCTACCAGACTGTCACCTGACAGGGCAGTAGCTCCAGGGGGTTGCCCAGTGAGAGGGGAGAGAGGGAGGCAGTGCCCGCCCAGCCACCCACACGAGCCAAGCTAACATCATAGCCACCCCACCCCCACCCCTACCCTCTTTCCAAGATGGTCTAAGACGCAGCCATGGCCTTCCCCACCCTTCCCAAGCCCCACTCACGTGATCTCGTTGTTCACGTCTGTGATGTCTATTCTATCCAGGAACCAGCCTGGTCTGCTGCCCGAGTTGTCATGGCGAATCCGGATCTTGGTCAGAGCCCCCAGGTCAAGGGCATAGATGGTGAAGGTGTCAGTCTGGGAAGGGCCAGGGAAGCACTCAGAGGGATTGCACCCCCCCCCCGACACACACACATAATCTGGCCATGAGCCTCACCCTCCCAGCACCTGGGGCAGCCTGAGGCCAGCTCTGGAAAATGCAGGTTGACTGGTGTAGGGTTTGCACTGTTGTTTTTTAACCTGCCCCTACCAGGGGTCTTCTCACTCTCGCTATGTCCCAGAGGGTGGCCATGAAGGTGACTGAGGGGCAGAGGAGAAGGCAGGTTGGCTGGCTGCCCACATTTGTGTTATGGGATGTGTGTGTGTGTGTGTGTGTGTGTGTGTGTATGTGTCTAGGGCCGTTGTTGGGCGTGCGCCAACCCCCGAGCTATGTGTGCACCTGTGTGCATAAACCCCTTCAACCACACATTTTGGTTAAGCACCTGGGATGAGCCAAAGTGCAAATCCAAAGTGACTTCAGAGTGTAAATCCAGAGTAATTCACAGAAACAGGAGAGGAGCCCTTGCTCACCACGTGGGTGGGAAGACAATGTGTACGACGTGAGTGTGTGTACACGCCCTGCAGGAGGCGGGCGGCCTCAGGACCCGTAAGTGAACGGGATTCTTCTGGGCTATAACTTTTTAAACTCTTTATATTGAAAAACATTTCAAGTCTACAGAAAACTTGCAGAAACGGTACAATGAAATTTTGCAAGCCCTTCACCTAGATTTTGCAACACTGGCTTGCCTTGTGTCTCTCTTTTGCTCATTGTCTATTTTTTTTCTGAATCATTTAAAAGTAAATGGCAGACACCATGATTCTTCACCTCTGAATTCTTCAGCAGAGCTTTCCCAAGAACAGGCGATTCTCAGATAATCACAGGATAATGACCGAATTCAGGAAACGTAACATCGACACAATATTATTATCTCACATACAAAGCTGTATGCAAATTTCATCCAGCGTGCCGGTTACACCCTCTCTAGCAGTTTTCTTTCAATCTGGGATCATAGTGGCTATAATTTTTAAAGGAAAGTATAAAAAATATGAAATAAGCCCTAATCCTCAAGTCACGGCAAGGGAGTGTTGGAAGAGAAAGCAACTGGTCTCTCAAGTACATCAGAGGCCCGTGGGTACTTTCGTGGGTTTGGTTTCTTTCTCTTCCTCTGTGTAGATAAGGGAATGTGGCTTTGAGATCAGGGGCAGGAATGAGAAAGGTGACACGGGACAGTCTTCTAGCCAGAGCACACTGTAAAATCTGGAAGGACAAAGATGACAGCTGGGTTTTTCACGCTTTTCCCACTATACTTGGAAGAGGGGCATGCGTGCATTTCTTTCAACACTTCTAAAGCCTTTGTGGCTCCCACCACAGTAGGCAGGACGCGGCCCAGGCTTCTCAACCTTCTTTCAAGGCTCTCATGCCCCACTCCCCTTCATCGGGCTCATCAGGCTTCCCAGGGGCATCGCCCACCCCGGCTCAGCACTAACACAGGACAGCAGGAAAGGTCACTGTGCTCGAGCTGGCCTTCCGCATTTCCACCCTGCAGTCCCATCCCCAGGGAACACCTGTCACTGTCATCCTTAGACATCTATACCACAGGCATGGCCCAGGGTACAGCCCTCCTTCCATGTTTTCCCCGAAGCGCTGTTAGCACTTCCTCCTTGAATCCCTGCTCCAGCCACACAGACCCTGAGCTTCTGCTACTGTACTATCTGGTTAGTTCCTATGGGCTTCATGGTGCTCGACGCCCCCCTCCCCGGGCCTTTCTCATGTCCCCCAGCACAAAGCGCCGGTGCTAACAGAGGAGCCACTCCCATGACATCTGGGTGGACTGGACAAAGCACCCTGCTGGACATCATGCTGGTGGGGGGACAGGGGGGCGGCCTCGGGAATCAGCAGTCTCAACCTCCTGCCCAAGGGCCAGAGAGCCTGCACTCTACCTGTCCCTGCTCAAACTTGTTGGACTTGTCCGACTTCTTCAGGGGCCGCTCGCCTGTGTCGCCATACTCCTCACCGTAGATGGTCAGGTAGACGTTGGCATCGGTGCCAGCCTTGGGCACGTTCCCTGTGATCACCTGGACCTCATAGGTGTTGGCTGGGGATAGAGAAAAAGGCAGCGCTGAGGACACCCAGGCCTCGGGGTGGAGCTGAGGCTCGGTCTCTCGGAAGCCGCCAGCTCACGGGAGCAGGAAGGACCCATGGATTCATCCGCACCTGCACTAACCTGGAGCTAAACCTCTCCCTCCTCCGGACTCAAGACTTTCCTTTGCCGTGAAGCCCAAGAGGCTGGGAGGCATGGGAAAACACCCTCGGCCACCCTCCTACCTTATGCCCCACTGGGAGTCATAGTGGACTATATCCAGGCTCATCCTGGAGTCCCAGAGCCCTCCTGAGAGCCGTAGGACAGGGGCGGAGCTAATCCCAGACAGAGACCTGTCCATGGTGGCAGGAGGTCAGACCTATTTAGGACCCACGATGGGTGCCCCTCTGTGGGGCCACCATGCGACAGGCGAGCTAGACACCCCCTTCACCGGGCCCCCTTCAGTGGATGGGCGGACCCCTGCTTAGGCTTACACTCAGGACCCGGCTGGCCCGCCGGCACCAGCTCCACGACCAGTTCATTGTCCTCCTTGCCCCGGGCCAGCCAGCGGTGGGCTTCGAACTTGTACTCCTCAATCACCTCCTGCATCCCGGGCCCAAACTCCTCCTCTTCCTCCTCCTCGGTCTCCTCCTCCTCCTCCTCCGAGGACTCTTCCGATGAGGACTCCTCCTCCTCGTCCCCCTCGTCCTCCTCGTCGCTGCCCTTCTTCTTCTTCTTCTTCTTCCTCTGCAGCTTGGCCTTCAGCTGCTCCTTCTTGAGTAGCTGCCGCAGCTTGTCCTTCTCCTTCTTCTTCTGGGCCTCCTCCTCGGGCGTGAGGTCCGCCTCCCGCACCACCAGGCGCCGCAGCCACAGCGTGTCCACGAACCAGCTGGGTCCGAAGCCTTCGCCTGTGTGCCCCAGCCGGATCTTGAAGACCTCACCCACGTCCTCTGCCTCCAGCTGTGCAAAGCGCAGGGCAGTGGCTGAGGCCGCTCCTGGCGTCCTCCCTTCCTCCCCCGCAGAACCCAGCAGGGGTCTGTGTGCAGTGCCACAGGATGGGGAGGCCCGGGGCCTTGAGCCAGAAGCTTCCACCAGCTCCCTCTCTCCTACCACATTCAGCCTGGTTGCTGGGCCAGCCTTCCAGGACCATTGGCAGGCCCCACCCTCCATCCAAACATATTTCCTTCTAACCCCAGGTGATGTCAGGTTGGTGTCCCTGTCTCTCTGTCTCTTCCCCTTCTCCCCCACCCCACATATGCACATGAACACACACACGTGCACATCACACTCATTCCTGTTACTCCTAGTTCCATAGCTCTCTTCATGCGTTCCCCGCACCCAGAATGCCTTTATTCCCTTCTCTACCTCCATATAAAAGCTATTTATCTCGTTTTCTGAGCTTTATTACTACTTTCCTTTTTAGTTTGTGCTTTTTGCATTCTCTTTCCAAAGTTATTTTTTTTAATCATGAATCACATATAACTTTTGTAATAAGCAAGAAAAAGTGTTATTTTTCAAAAAGAAAAAAAAATCTCACCCACATTCCCAGGAAGCCTGAGCCCCTCCCCCAGCACACGGGAGACACAGAGCTTGGCTATGGTCCTGGCCTGTCCCGGATGGTCTCACTGTCCACGTGAGCTGCTCCCCGCCCACTGGAGTGGGAATTCCTAAAGACAGGGACTGTTCGTTCTTGCTTCTCTCCCCCATGGGGTCTGGCGCACGGCTGGCTCAAAGGACAGTGTGGACGGATTCAGCTTTCTTCAGAGGGTCAGGCCCTCAGCCTTCGGTCTGCCACTCTGTTCTAAGCCTCACACTGCATGAGGTCCAGCCCCTGCACAGCTCAGGGGGGGTCACGTGGGGTGCCTGCTGGTTGGGCCACTCTTAGGGTTCCCCATTCTGATGGGCCCTTATCTGGGTGTCCGACACTTTTCAAAGTCTGGTGCCACCGATTTTCCCACATGTGTCCTAGTGAAACTAAGGCCTGGGGCTGTCTCATGCGTTGCTCAATGCCCCATATTTGGAGTCCAGGCCTGGATGAGAACTCAGGTCTTCTGACTCTGTTCGTGAAGCTACGATGTAGCCAAAACCACCTTTATGAGAAAATGATCAGCCAAAATGGAACCCAGGAGCCCCGAGAAAGAGGCATTTTTTTCTTCTGGGCTACTGAGGGGATGGGCTCTGGACCTGGTAAGTCCCTTCTTCAGCACATGAGATCTCCTCTCCAGCATTTTCCAAGGCACAGCATCCCTGCCATCAACCTCTGCAGGCAGGCCTGCTTACCATCCCGTGCCCACATCTGTCTGCCCAGCCATGACCGCGTCCACCACCACATCCAGCCACACAGCCTGGGGGCACTGGAAGATGCCCTGCTCTGTGACGTCTCCACAGCTGGTCACAATTTCCCAAGGACCTTCTCTGACAATGACTGTTTGGACCCTTCCAAGGACTGTGAGGAAGGCTAGGTTCGAACTGATGAAGAACGTGAGGCTCAGAGAGGTGAAATGCTAGGGCCTCTACCTCCTCAGCAGCGTAATGGGGGGGTTGGATTCAGGGAGACCCCCTCCACCGCTAACGTTCCATACACCCTGGTCCAGCTCAGCCAGACCCTTCTCGGCTGGGCACGGGGGCAGGACTCCTTGCTCAGAGCTGTCTGCGGCACACAAACACACAGAGAACACCCAGCATGAACATGCTCCCTGCTACACACATCTGCACACGCACACCCACACCCACACACTAGTGTCCTAGGTAGAACACAGTTGGGGCGCCTGGGTGGCTCAGTCAGTTAGGCGGCTGCCTTCTCGGGGTCATGATCTCAGCGTCCTGAGATCAAGCCCCACATCGGGCTCCCTGCTCAGTGGGGAGCCTGCTTCTCCCTCTCCCTCTGCTACTCCCCCTGCTTGTGCTCTCACTTGCCCTCTGTCTTAAAATAAAAAAATAAAATCTTGAAAAAAAACCCAAAACAATACAGATATGTCCCCCAAGGGGCATCCCACTTGCATCCTCCTCTCCTACCAACAACATGCTCACATCCTCATCTCTTCTTCTCCACTCAAGCGGAAGTGCAGAGTCCTGGGGCACTAAGAACACAGCCTGGAGACTCCGCCCCAGATCCCGCCTGGGAAGCACGGCCCTGCCCAAAGGCAGAGAGAGCCACAGAATCAGAGGCTGGCAGTGGCTGCAGTAATTAGGGGCCTCATGCCATTCTTTGCCAAATTAGAATCATCTACTCTAGCAGGACTCAGAATGGCAGCATTTTAGCCTCCCTGGTAGAGCTTCTAGAAGCATAACCCAGAAAACATACCCCACCGTAGAGGTTCTGACTTAACTGATCCAGAGGTGGGCCGAGCAGCCATTTTTTTCCTTAAAGCTCTCCAGGTGATTCTAAGAAGCAGCCAGGGACGAGAACCACTGATCTAGTCCAATCCCTTCATTTTGGGGCACCCATTGGCAATCTGTGGGCACCCCCACTGCCTGAACCCCGCATACCTGGAATGTGTCCTTGGACGCACGATCAAAAACTTTCGAGCGGCTGGAGAGGAAGAGCACTTCTGTCTTGCCGTCCTTGCCATAGATCTGCACGTAGACTCGAGCGGTGGTGCCCGCGCCGCCCACGTCCCCCGTCCAAATCTCCACCTCATAATGGACCACTGGGTAGGCACATGGGGGGAAACAGGACATTCAGTGATATTAACAGCAGCAGGGATAGTAACGAAACAGACATTCCTGCCCCGGTACCACATCTGGGGCTTCACAGGCATTGTCTTCTCTAATCCTTTCATCAGCAACACCATGAGGACTGTCACCGCCATTTTGCAGGCTGACAAGTTGAGGCTTAGAGGACCTGAGTAGGTGGTAGAAATGGCAAACTCAAGCAATCAGACTCCAAAGCCCGGTTATCCACTGCACCGCATGTGACTTCGGAAGCCAGGAGTGAGGGGTAGTCAATTTACCAGCTGGCGTTCTCTGCTGTGTGCCCAACCCCTGGGCAGACATCATGGAACAGAAAGAAGCAAAGGCTGTGTGTTTGTCTCTTTTCCTTATTTTCAGTAAAGGACAAGGGATTGAAATTGTAATTTTTTGAGAAAATTTTTAAATTTTAAGATTTTATTTATTTGAGAGAGAGAGAGCATGCGTGTGCACATGGGGGTGGGGGGAGGGAGAAGGGCAGAGGAAGAGGGAGAGAGAAACCCAAACTGACTCTGCACTGAGTGTGGAGCCCTGAGATCAGACCTGAGCCGAAACCAAGAGTTGGACGCTCAACTGAATGCACCACCCAGGCACGCATATATATATTTCTGTTGTTGTTGTTGTTTTGTTTTCTTCTCGTTTTTTTAAAGTAAGCTCTATGCCCAACATGGGGCTTGAACTCGTGGCCCCAAGATCAAGAGTAGCATGCTGTACCGACTGAGGCAGCCAGGTGCCCCTGAAATAATAATTTCCATTTAAATATATTCATCTTTCATATATTATCAACATATACATCTACACAGAAAGAGCTGTCTGTATTTTGAAGTCATACTTGATCAAGCAGTTAGAGGGTGGAAATGTGTTACAGGTATGCACCACTAGAGGGCACTTCCCAGCGAAGAGCAAAATGTCGACCAGAACTGTGGGTCATAGTTTTTCAGGGACGACTACAAGACCTGTGCTCTCAGCAATGCCATAACACGATATCATGATTTTTTCCCCCAAGATAAGACTTATTTTCAACAAGATGGAGAATCTTCCATTACCAAAGCAATGTGAGAGATTTGCAGAAAGCAAGAGGACTGGCTGAGAGCCTAAAGAAGTTGAACTAGAGATACCAGGATCAGCTGGGAGTGAGAGCGGGTAAGCGTATGGACAACAAGGGGATTCAGTAAAAGCTGACATTCCAAATGGAGAGAACTCCCAACCTCATTCCCTCTCTCAGAGCCTAGAGCAATAAGCAGCCAGGATTACACAAACCTTGGATAGATAAAAATTAGCATTCAGAGAGCAAAAACCAACTATTGGAAATTAACATGTGGTAGCTGAAATGAAATACTCCAGAGCAAGGATAAAGTCAAGGACAGTTCATAAGAACAAAAGAGGAAATTTCCCAAGAACAAAATGACAAATGATAGAAAGGTAAGAAAATCAGAATTCCAACATCTTACCAAGAGTTCAGTTCTAAAGACTACAGAGAATAGAAAGTTGGAAATTGTCAAAGAAATAATATCGAAAGAAGTCCCAGAATTAAAAAATGCTTCTAGAAGGAGCCCATGAGTTCCCAGAACAATGGATGAGATTAAAATCACAAAAGGCAGTGAGGACATCATGAAATTTCAGAATGCCAGGAATAAAACTAGGATCTTACAAAATTTTAGAGAGAAAAAAATCCCGAAAGTTTGGATAACAGAATGGCATCATACTTCCCAACTGCAACACTAGGAGACAGAAGATGGTAGAATAATTCCTTCTAAACTTTAAGGGAAAATGAGTTCTAAATCAGAATTCTGTAATGAGCCAGATTCCTGAGACATTTGCAGACATTTCTCTTCTGTGCACTTTTTCTCAGGAAACTACTCAGTAGAAATGAAAAGAAAGAAGAAACCAAAGAAAAGGAAGACATGAAGTCCAGGAAACCGGAGATCCAACAGGAGAAAAAAGAAAGGAATTTCCAAAAAGATGGCCAAAAAGAAGTCCCAAAGGACAGCTTCATGGCAGCCTAGAACCTTTAGAGGTTCCTAACGGAATGTCTTGGGACAGGGAGTGAGTGGAAGGAGGCAGAGAGGAAACAGAATTGCTCTTGGGTTTGGACTTACGAAAAGAATTTTAGTTCTATTGGAGGGATGGAGGTAAAATGATGTTATGGGAGAACTGTCTTCTTCCTTCCAAATTCATTGTTGAAGCCTAACTTCTAGTATTTCAGAATGTGACTTATTTGGAGATTGGGCCTTTAAGGAGACATTAAGTTAAACTGAGGCCATTAGGGTGAGGTCCAAATCCAATATGACTGCTGTCTTTATAAGAAGAAGAGATTAGGACACACGCATGCAAATGCCCAAAAAAAGACCATATGAACAGGCACCAAGAAGGCAGCTATCTGCAAGACAAAGAGAAAGGCGTCAGAAGAAACCTAACTTCCTGACACCCTGATCTTCTGGCCTCTGGAACACAGGAAAACAAATTTCTGTTGTTTAAGCCATCTAGTCGTGGTATATGTTATAACAGCCCTAGCACCCTAATACAGATAGGTGGGTATACAGAAATACAGATGGGTATATAGAAAACTACACGAATGAAAATGAGGCTATTATTAACACCAGAAAAATACAAAAAGTTGTGCAATAATTCATATGCAATCATCATACAACAGGTGTCTCCGTAATGAATATTTACATAGTCATAATAACGTAAAAATTGAATATTGATTTAATTTTATTAAAGGCTGGAAGGAGGGGAAATGGGTATGTACGCACACACACAGAGACACACACATGCATGTGTATTCAAAGAGCTAAACCCTCCCCTTCCATTGTAGAAAGTCAAGAGTTAATGTCTATGAATAAAATAATAAAGAAATTGGTAAGCAAATTATTAAAAACACAGAGATAAATTTCAGAGGAAAAGTGAAAGCAATTTAAAAGTTGTTACCTCTGAAGAAGGGAGATAGTAAGGGAAGGCAACTACTGCTTTTTAAAAATCTATATCTTGTGATGGAAATCAAGTTTAATTTCTAAAAAGAGGAAAAGAGTTGAAGAATCACAGTGGCAGGTACCATTACAAACCACGTATATGTTTGTGACACAGCCCTCAAGGAACCTACAGGATAGTTGGGGAGAGAAAACACACACATGAAAAGATGCAAGGAAGAAGAGATGCGTTCATATTGGGGTTCTTTCTCAGGGAAACTTCTGGTGGAAGTGAGCCTTGGGCAGAGCGTTCAGGGTGGATGTAGAAATGCAGAGGTGAGGGAAGTGACATTCTCTGCACCAGTTTTTGGTGCCACTGTCTTCCTGACCCTCTAGATGACCTCTTGTTTCTCTGACCCCTACTGCAACTATGGCTCTCACATCATGTACAAAGGGTGGCCAGATCGCCTTGAACTTCACCTTCATTCAGAGATGTCGCCACCCTGTCCAAAAATGTCCTCCACCGCCACGCCATGACTATCGCCCTATCCTGTTTCATTTTCTTCATAGCTCTCACCTGGCGTTGTATTATAGAGTTATTGTGTGCCTCCCGTGGTGGAATGCAAAAGGGCAAGCATTTAGTCTACATTGTGCCTAGGGCAGTGCTGGCTCAGAGAAACAGTCTATATACATACTTACTAAATAAATGTATGAATGAACAGCTTTATCTCCTCAGCGAGTCTTCCCAGGGAAGACACAGACTATGTCTCAAACTCTTGTACACAGGGCCAAGAATGTGCATGTCTTAATAGAGTCATTTGCTGCCTTTATTCCAGAAAAAAATGTTTCATCCATCGAGTCCTCAGTTTCCCCTCGGTAAAATGAGCCCTTTTGCCCCTCCAAGAACTATAATACCACAGGCAATCAGAAGCCCCATTATCTCCCCTCAGGCTCCCCCCTTGTAAACAAGATCTGAGTCACCCCATAGTCCCTCCCCCTTCCCTACTGCCCCATCCCACAGGGGAAACAATGCTGATGGTCCCATCACTGCTCCTTCCATACGTTTCTGGATCTCCACGACCTCACTGGGATAGAGCTCCACCTCCAGGCGCCCGTCGGCCTGGTTCTTGTCCAGCCAGCGGTTGGCGGGGAAGGTGTACTGCTTGCCTTGGCGGGGCACGCGGATCTGGACGCTGCCGAGGAACCAGCTGGCGTGCATGCCCGTGCTGTCATGCCCGATCACCAGCCGACTGATCTGGGGGGAAACCCAGGGTGCGAGTGAGCAAAGAGCTGGTGCGTGGAAACCTCTATGCCTCCATCCCTACCCACCCTGGCCCCGCAAACACTGGTGCAAACTGCTGTCCTCAACCCAGACTTTCATTTGCCCAGAAGAGGGGGGGGGGCTCAGCCGGAGGACACTGGGTCCCAGTCTTGTCCACCATCAGCCAGCTTGGGAACTAGGGGACCACTTCTCCTGCCTGTAGCCTCATTCTCTCCTCTTAAGAGCGGCTCACCTCTTGGGGAAATTGTGAGAAGCAAGCAAGGGGAGTGGGTATGGCGTGGACTTTGAAAGCTCCAGCATGTACTTGGGTGGTGGCCGCAGGAGAAAGCAAACATTCAAGACATTAACCATTTGCTTCTGATAGCCATGGTATTGATTTGGCTTTGTTTTGTTTTAAACAATACACTATTGTATGTATTTCTGTATTTCTTTGACGTACCCATCCTAGAGGTGAGACGATAGGTGGATGACCTCTCAGGACAGCCTCTCTGTGGTTCTCTGCTCAACCCCTCCTCTCACTCGACCCTGAGGAACATCCTTCTCTTTCCAGTAACACCCAACAGTCACCTTGCTTTGCTATTTTACATTTTAACATCTTTACATTTAACATAGATGATTGCATCGATCATCGCGTTACCATCCTTAGGAGTACTTGGTTTTTCAACATTCAAATCACTTTAGTGCTTTTTTGAAATGCTGTTTGCAGGGCAATTCTACCATTAGATGGAATTATCCAATAGCCTTGGAGATCCTTGCCAAGCCTCCCCTGCAGATTCTCTCTGTGATGGTTTGGAGTGGTAATGCTAGCCGTGAGTCTGAGGCCAGAAGGCTGGTTCTGGAGAATTGTCCCTCCAAGCCCTGTTTTTGCTCTTACAAGAACAAAGTGCCTCTTTGAGCTGATAATGAAAACACCATCATAACTGAGTGCCTGCCTGTAGCTCGGGTCCCCTGGAATTATAGAAAGGAAACCAGCTTTGTTTACAAAGCCCGACAGCCTTTTGGGTGGGTGCCCAGGGTCACAGGAGAGCTTTCACTCTGGTGCTGGGACAGTGACAGGACCAGCTGGGAAGAGTGAAGACAGGGACAAGTGTCTTCTACCTGACCCAATGGGAAGCTCCTTTAAGGACAGAACTCCTTAACTTCTTTCAATTCCGGACCGCCTAGCACCTCCCTGGAGCAACTGTTCAGTCAGGAGCAGCTAGCATTGATTAAGCGCTTACTGAGGGCAGGGGTGTTATCAATATAGTTAAAGCTAACAACAATCCCATTAGCATCCCCCGTTGTTGCTGCGTTGTTATGAATGCAAACAAAGGTGAAGACAGGCTTGGCAGGTAAGTGGAGACAGGGCCTCAGGCAATCAGCAGCCAGACTGACCCTCCCGACCTCTTAGCCATACTGCTTGCTGGGGGGTTTCAGAAACACAAGGAAAGGCCCCAAACACCACCCCCTCCCCTTAGATGTCTCATCTATCTGCTGGCTGTTGCCAGAAATCCTCAGTAAAGGGAACAACATTTCACTCTATGGTTATTAATTCAGCTGAAAATGTAAACACATTTTAACGAAGGAAAACCTTGATTTAAACTCATTACCATCAAAGTATAAAGGGCTGACATGAGATCTTTCCCCAAGAGCATTTTCATGGAGTACCTGAAAGAGGGCAAAGGGATTGCAAGAAAGTAAGGTTGCAGACGGGGGCTCGTCAGCGTCCCAGTTCCGACTAGCCACACCTTAAGAAGGACAGGTGGTCATAGGAAACCCAGCTCAGAAATTTTTAGAAAAGTTTCCAGCACTATGGTCCAGGGGGTTAGATCTGAACTTTTCCAGATGAAGAGCTCAGCCTGCTAGCAGCAGGGCCACCTTGGGCCTTGACAGAGAGAGACCCTCAGTGCCATCTTCAAAGGCAGAATCTCTCCAGTGTTGCCAGGGGTGCAACTGAAATGAGTTTCCTGAGCATACCTCAGATGCAAACCCAAGTTTGGAATTGGGAAGTATTTTCAGCCCTTCTTTTCCTTCCCTGCATGCCAGTGTCCCCTTCTCCAGTGTCTGGGACCCAGCCGCATTGGTCTTGGCTAGGTAGGCAAAGAAAATGTTGGGACTACAGACACCAAAAATAGGCATTCCATCCCTAAAGGGACTGCAGAAGCTCAACCACTGGTCACGTATCTTCTGCAGCTCTGGGTCATAGCTGGAAAACAACGTATCCCACCCACCCCCAAGTGCGCATCTTTCCCCTTCAAAACGGGTTCATGCATGTGCACGTGAATGCATGGATGTGTGTGATGTGGGAGTGTTTATGCACGTGCATGTGAGTGGGCACCCACATGTGGATATCTGTGGCGTGAGTGAGACCATGTCGCACAGTCTCGGGACGGAGACTTACAGTTCCAATGTTCAGGGTCTCGAGGGTGAACTCATCCACCCGGGCACGTTCAAAATAGTCTTGCAGGTTGTTGTCGGAGACCAGAAGAACTTGCTTGATGGTGTCAGATTTATCCCCGTAGAGCTTGATGTAGACCCGCGAGTCTGTGCTGGCCCCAGAGACATCCCCCGTCTTCAAGCTGATGTGGTAGCGGAAGTCTGGGCAGTGCAAGGGGGAGGCAGGGAGGGAGGGGTTAGCGCAGGGCAGGTGGGAAGGGCTGGAGCAGGAGGGCGGTCTGCAGCCGGGGTGGGACACTGGGCTGGGGGTCAGCAGGTCAGTCCTTGCTCTAAGTAGCCCTGTGATGGGGTAGGGCTCCCTTCATCTCTGTTGGGTCCCCTCATTGACAACGTGGGATGCGAATCCCTGCTTGGCCCGCCCATAAGGTGCGCGCATGCCAAGAACAGGAAAGCTTTCGAAGAACACTGAGTGCAAGAGACTTGAAGGACCTAAGGCAACCGCCTTGTCCAGCTTCTCATCTGAAGGATGAGGAAACGGAGGCAAAGGAGGGTCAAGCTTGGCAGACAGTGTTTAGAGCGTTATATACGCAGGGCTGTTTGTTGCTAAGTATTCTGATCTCGGCTTTACAAGCCAGGGATCAGAGCCTTAGGAGGGTTCATGTTTGGCTCAAGATGTCAACAGTTCAGGAGGAGCCAGCCAGGAGCAACATTCTAATGTGGACCTAAATCCCCTTATGGAACAGGGCACCATGCCGATGGTGCTCCATTTCATCACCCAGAAAGATCTGAAACGTCTGTTTGGCTAGCGTTACTGCCTTTGTTGCTCATACGGAAAGAGGCCTGTGTGCGCTCAGGGCCCCACATCCAATGCCACAAAGAGACTGTCTACACCGCCCAGACAGCCAAGAAAATTCCAGATCGTCCCTCAGAGCCTCTTCCTCTCCCCCCCTCCCGACTGCTGACCCAGGGGAATGAAGCAACAAGCTCAGGGCTGGCTTCTGTGCACCAAGGGGAGGGCGCCCCTCTCCCCAGGGACACACCCGCCACCTGGTCACAAGGATGACTCACTCTTCAGTGTTGCATTGCTGTCACTGGGCAGCAACTCTCGGACCAACTGACCGTCATCCTTATCCTTGTCCAGCCACCTGGTGGGCAGACAAGGGGCTGTTAGCTCTGAGCGGCCGGCAGCCAACCGTCGGGCTGCTCCTGCGGGGTCACCAGGGAGGTCAGAACTGTGCATTCGGCCGAGGAAAAGACTCTTACAAGAGCTGAGAACAAAGGGTCACTACCCAAACTGGGGAGGGAGGGCTGCCCTGCGGAGGTGATATTGGCTGAGGTTGGAAGAGTGACACAGAGTTGGCTGGGAGAAGAGGGAACGGCATATGCTGGGACAGAGCAGAGCCTTCAGGGGCTGAATGAAGGCCACTGTGGATGGAAGGCAGTGAGGGGAAGGGGTAGCTAGTGTGCAGGGAAATGAGAAGGGTCACAGGATGTAGGACCTTGGCAGTCACACTAAAGAGTTTGTCTTGAAAGCCAAGAACGCCGGAGTCACTGTTATCAGCACAAACAATCACCTCTTTTTGGGGGAGCCCACTGTGTACAGGGCCCTGGGCTGAGGGCCCTGGGGACGGGGAGAAGGCAGAAAAGATACGCTGACATCAGGAAGACACTGCTTGACCCCTAGAGAAGAGGTCGTCTAGTTAAGAAGATAGGACTCACTAGGGACACCTGGGTGGCTCAGTCGGTTAGACAGCCGACTCTTGATTTCAGCTCAGGTCATGATCTCAGGGTCGGGAGATGGAGCCTCATGACGGGCTCCACGCTTAGTGTGGAGTCTGTTTGAGAGTCTCTCTCCCTCCCCCTCTACCCCTCCCCACACCCGTGCACACACGCTCTCTCTCTAATAAATAAATAAAATCTTTATTTAAAAGAAAAAGAAGATACGATAGACTAGCCAAGGCACTGAAAGCCAGGACAAGGATGGCTGTTGGACCAAAGTAAGTGTAACAGGAATTTGGAGAAATGAGAACAGTTTGTGGGGAAGGGGCTTGCTCGGAGTCCTCAGGGAGGAATGAGATTTGCCAACAAGGAGAAGCTGGGTCTGGACCCCACAGGGCTGGGTTTGACGGCAGGGACTCATCTATTCATCAGAGTGGGCCATGACCCCAGCTCTCTGCTGGCCATCCACCGGGGGCAATACGCTGGACTGGTTCACCTGAAGAGCACCATCCCCACGGAGCACGGGGACGCAGCCAGAGAAATCAGACGACCGTGCAAGCAGAGATGCCCCGGCCCCAGTACTCATGAGGGTCTGTGATACAGGTGACGGCAGCAGAACAGACACCCTCAGTGTTCTCCAGCACCATGGGGAAGCCAAGGCACCTGCCTCTGGACCAGTGTCTCCCCATTTGCCTGCACATTGGAGCTCGTCTTGGCAACCCAGCCCTATTACACTCTTGGCAGGGAGGTGCCTCCCTGGCCACAGAACCCATCAAAGGAAACCAAGGCATTGCCTCCTCTCCAGCCCTCCTGACATGGAGCTCAGGCCTCCCTAAACCACAGTCCTTCTGCCACTATACCCCACCCGAGGGTAGGGTCCCCATCCCTTTTCTCTCACCCTCCCTCCCCAAGCACAGGCTCTTCTATTCCCCCCCGGATGTTGCTGCCTGCTGGCGGTTAGCTCGCACAAAATGTTCATCAGCAGCTAAGTGATGACACTTGTCATGGGCTTTGGTGCTGCGAGTCTCGAACGCCAAAATCATCTGGGATTCTAAGACATGAAGATGCCATTGCAGAATTCTTGGCACTGATGATGGGGGCGGGGGATATTTGAGAGCAGGGACTACTGCCTCGAGTCCCTCCAGTGAGCCCATTAGGAGCCTCCCCCTCTGTCCCGTGGAGGTCACCCGGCATCTCCCACAGACAGAGACTGCAGAGAAGGGTTGGCCCGGCCACCACTCACAGGGACGGGAAGGATGGAAGCCAGCAGGCCTGTGGCCCTTGGGAAACCCACGCACCCTCCCGCCACTCTCTCCACCACTCACCCACCCCCAGGCCCACCCCAGCAGTAAAGGGACACCACGGCTTGTCATTTTAGCTTCCAACAGAAGGATATTAATAGATATTTCCAAATATAGTCATTTTCTTTCAGCTTCAGACACTTGGGTCCAGGTTCAGCGTGAGATGCCGCTAGATGGGTGAGCCCCTCTGCTGGTGATTTTATTGCTCTTTCCCGGGCTCACAAAGCATGTGCAAGTGTGCACACAGGTGTGCACGCAACACTCACACAGCTGCCAGGGCTAAACGTTTACACCACCTGCCCCTGGCAGGGAAGTTTGGTAAAGGGGCCCGGTGTGTCCTCCCCCAGGCAAACATACAGCTCAGGTGAGAAAGCAGCTGCGTGGGAGGGCAGGCTCTACCTCCAGGGGCTTCAAAGGCCTCCCGGGCCCTGAGTCCGTAATGCCATCACCACATGCCTCAGCAAGGTACAGGAATTCATTTTCTTAAAAATGCATGGACGCTTTAAGTGTTTGGGGGCAGGGAGAGCTCTAGGGTGTTTGGGGGCCTCGGCTCACCTCCTGCCCTGCAATCAGCATCACCTGTGCCTTTGGCCGACTCGGCTCCTTTCAAAGCGCAACCCCATTTCACCCTCACCATCACAGTAGGTCATATGCAGGTCGGGAATGTGCAGAAGACCAGAGAAGTTAAGAAATTTGCCCAAAGCCACACAGCAGGGAGGTGGCTAGACTCCTAGTCCCACAGTCACCCTGTACCATGCATGTAGCAAAGCAGGCAGTGTGGGCATACCGACTTTTTCCTCATCCCCTTTCCCAGGTTCCCTGTCCTCCTACTGACCTGTCTCAGGGCTCAGTCCTCGCAATTCTTCATCCACTCTCCCTGAAGGATCCCACCATTTCCCTGACTTTAAATTCCATTGCTCTGCTCTCATTTCCTGGAGTTATTTCTCAAGGCCCGACTGCCTACTTGACTCACAAGCAGCTCGTACCTAATATACCCCAGCTAAACCCCCGGAGTCCAGCCCAGCCCCCCCTCAGGCCTTCCCCCACCCCAGGCTCCCTGCTGAAGCAGGGAGCACGACCTCTGCCCACCTACCAAACGCAGAGACCTGGGGTCTCCAGTTGCCCTTACAAGCTCCACCTCCGGGACCTGTCTCTGGTGTAGCTCCCTGCCCCTACCTCTACTGCCACCGCCTAGGGCCAAGCTGCCACCTTATGGGTTTAAATGTGTCCCCTAAAAATGATATGTTCAAGTCTTTACCCCCAGTACCTCCGAATGACCTTATTTGGAAACAGTGTCCTTATAGAGGTTAGGGAGTTAAAATGAGGTCATTAGGGCAGGACTTAATCCAAAATGACTGGTGTCCTCATAGAAAAGGGAAATGTGAACACAGAGACAGACGTGTACAGAGGCAAGACGACGTGAAGACAGGGAGAAGATGGCCATCTACAAGCCAAGAATGCTGTGACCAGCAGAAGCTGAGAGGCATGGGGTAAATCCCATTCAGAGGGAGCACGGCCCTGCTGACACCTTGAATTTGGACTTCCGGCCTCCAGGACTATGAGACAATAATTCTGTTGTCTAAGCCACTCAGTCTGTAGCGTGTTATTCCAGTAGCCTAGCAAACTGATACGTGCCGTTGCGGGCCCTGCAAAGCCTCCTGCCAGGCTCCATTTCTCCTCTGGATGCCCCATAGCCTGCCCTCCACCCAGAAGCCAGAGGGAACTTCCTCAGATGGACGTTCCTTGCCCAAAGCCGCATAGTGGCTGCCTGTCCCTGCCTGACACCAGCCTCTGTCCACCTCTGACCTCACCTGGTGGCCTTCTCTTTTGTCCACCTGCTTTGGTCTCACTGAAGTTCTAGAAGCCTCAAGCTCTTTCCCCAGCACTTTCCTTTTTATCCCTCAGGAAAAGTCAGCCTGACTGTCACCTCTGCAGACAGAACTTACCCACCGCCTCCATCTCTAACTAGCCCACCTCAGTGAGTCTGCTCCCATCAGCTCCACGCCATTGTGTGTTTCCCTCATCCCACACCTCACAGTTCATAAGTATGGCTCTCTGTTTATTCACCGGCTTATTGTTCAGTTCCCCTCTAGGCTATATGCTTCATGAGGTCAGGGAGCAAGGGCATAGCAAGTGCTTAATAAATATCTTTCGAGGGGATGAGGATAAGGCTGCTCCCCCTAGCATCCCAGCCGGGCAGCCTCCTGGCTCACTGGGGGCGCCATGAGTCAGTGATGGACTTGGAGAAAGACCAGAGCTCTCCCACCTCCTCCTTCATCCTCACGTGCCAGGTGGCCCCCTGCCAGCCTTTGCATGAGCCACCCCCTCGGTCCTGTGCCTAATGCCTCTTCTCCAACCCGGATGACCCACCGCCCCTTCTCCCCATCCACCCACCCTCTGATCATTCCTGGCCCAGGTCTAGTTCTACCTGTTTCTAGAAGCCTTCCTCAGCCTTCTCAGCCCCTTCTCTGAGCCTCTTTCTGTCCATTAGTGCCACTCACCTAGAGCTGCGGGAGTCATTACTTAGCTTCTTAATGTAATCCCTTGTCATACTAACAGAGGCTACGCTTCGAAGACTGTAGAGACCTTTGTCACAGACAAAAATGTTTCATAATTACTGTCCCATGGGATGGTCCCAGTGGCCTTCCATGGCTGGGAACTTGCTCCTCCTGGGCTTGTGGGTGGTAAGCAACGCAGCTGTAGCAAATACGTCTGTGCGGACGTGCGTGCACACGAGTGCACCTGTGCACGGTTAGAGAAAGAGGAACACATTCACCGCAGGGCTGTGGGCAGCTTGCCCCCATCCACTCCAAGGAAGACTGCCCTTAGTGCAGCCACCCTCAAGAAGCCCGGGCCAGCCCTAACGAAGGGAGCTTGGACAAGCAGCTCCTCGCTGATGGGTGCAGGTGGAGTCCGTTGCAGAGCCCCAAGCCAGGCAGACTGCATGCACCCCCCAGACATCGCCCAGGTGAATGTGGATGGCCCGCCCGCCTGTGCAAAAAATACTGATATTGCTCCTTGTTCTACAAATCTCTCTGTCAGTACCTTCTAGAAGTCATAACCCAACTGGTTATGAAAGAAACCCAAATGTTTAAGAAGAAAGAAAAAAGAAACTTGACCTCCCTAGGAAGCTGGGGAAAGGGAATGAAAACAAAGTAAGCTATCCTGAGAAGACATTCACAGGGACAGGTGTGGTTGAAGGCCCAGACAAATGGACAAAAAACACCTGACTCAAAAGTTGAATTCAGCGGGTAACTAACACTCTGAGGAACTCAGTTAAATTCTGAAATGGTCGTACTGTATCTTTAAAATGTAAGGATACTCTGAGACTTAAATAGACACCCCAGCGGTGCCCTGGGACACCTGACACCAGTGGCTCATCACCTGCAGGGGCAGGAGTCTAAGCACCACCAGCAGGCCCCCCCCTTCCTGCCCCGGCTCCGTCCTTAAGCCACGGCTGTGCTCTCTGGTCCGTGGTAGCAGGCAGGGCTGAGTCTCCCCAAAGCCAGGGCCCAGGACCGGAGCTGGGGAGCACGGAGAGCAGCAGGACCACACACCTGAGACACGGGAACTCCACGTTGTCGCTCTCGGGCTGCCCCTCTTCTCTCACCAGCACCCGCTCCAGGAACCAGCCGCTGCCGCTGCCTTTGCCGTCATGCCTGATCCTCACCCGTCTCACCTTCCGCATGGTGACCGACTCGATGGTGAACTCATCGGCCTGCAGAGGGGAAGACAGCAAGGCCAGTTGGACGGTGGCTCCCTTGGGACCCACACACCAAGGGGAGACACAGGCCCAGAAATCAGAAAAGTGCAGGCTGATGGGTTGGGCTACTTGTCTTTCACAGGTGGATTGGGGGATACCTAGAAAGAACAGGTCTAACCCCTCCTCCAACTGCTCCCAGTGGGAAGTCATTCCATGTCAAGTTCCCAACAAGGGAGGGCTGTAATTTCTGGTTAAACAATGCCCATTCCCTCTGATCTCCTTCTACGAGGAGGAGGAACACGTTAAGCTGTTACGAGTCACTAACCGTATATCATGAATTAATTCCTTAGCTAATCAACCTGGGCTCCTGCTACAGAAGGATACTAGCCCCCTTTCGAGGAGGGGCATGGCTAGGACTGACGGGGGGACCAGTGGTCTTGCTAATTGCACAGTCGTGCCGCCCCTGCTGGGATAGCAGGAGTGCCGTAGGAGCCGGGGGGCTGCCAAGCCTACGTGAGCACACCTGGGAGCCTCCGGGAACAGGAACACGAGGGTGGTCCGGATGGACAAAGGAGTCAGAAGAGGTAGAAGGGAAGAGTAGGAAAGGGTGGGTATGGATGGGAGGGAGAGAGGAAACATATCAATTTATGTGAAGTCGCCCCCTCCGTCCCTCCCCAAATGAACCTCGGTGCGCCCGCCACACTCAGATTATTTTTACCACCATGGCCTTCTTGTGCCTGTGACCCCAAGAACCAGGCTAGCCTGCAGTGGCCTCCGAGAGAGACCTCCACTCGATTTCCAGGGCTTGCCCTGCCCTTGCCGAGGATGGGGCAGCAGAGGCGGGGAGAGAGCCAAGGCTTGTGTCAGGTCAGTCTACAAACCCACTTCACCTGGTAAGCACCTTGAGCCGCCCTTGACCGCAACGACGACTGCACTGAGCACCCGCTCCGTGATGCAGGCCAGGCGGTCCATCTGTGCTCCTAACCCTCCTACGGCTGGCCACACGCAGGCATCTCGTCCCCATTTGAGATGTGGGGAAACTGAGGCTCGAGGAATGGAGCGACTGGCCCCACACTGGGTCTGCCCCCAGATCTGCCTGACACTTTGCCCACTGCCCCACACAGCCTCCTAGAAAACCCGTCTGACAGGCGGGGAAAATGAGGGGGAGCACCCAGCACATCTGTAACGAGGCCAGGGGCAGAACCCAGCTCTTCCACTCCCACATTTAGTGTCTTTCTTGGTTTCTCCTTCAAAAAGGAAATGGACAAGGTGCCACCAGTGGTCATGTCTAGCGGAGAAGGCAAAGGTCCCAGCTTTCTACTAGCCTGGGTCCTCCAGCCCACAAGCAAGGTGCCCAGCATCCCTCCTTGCCTGGTCACCCCGAAGGAAGAAAGGGGCCACTCCTACCTCCAAATGTCCTCCTGTTCCACCCCCTTCTCAAAGCTGACGGGTGGGGAGGGAACCTTGACCCCTCCAGGGTGGCTCTCCGGGTCCCAGCTGGACCATCCCAGAGCTAGAGGGTGTCATGCATGCTAGTGCGCTGTGGCCCTGAGTACGCCTGTGTGACGGCTGGGGCGCCCACGTCAGCTGTACTGCAGCAGGGCCGGGAAGACAGGGCGATGGGCCCTGGGGCCCGGGCCGGGCAGGCAGGCCGGGGCTCGGCCGTACTCACAGCGCCCTTCTCAAACAGGTCGGTGTTGTTCCTGCAGTTGTACAGCAGCCGCTCTCCCGTGTCCCCCACGTCGCCGTAAAGGCAGAGGTAGACATTGGCATCAGTTCCGGCACCTTCGAGTTCGCCGGTGCACACGGTCACACGGTACCGGGCCACTGTCGGGGAGCGAAAGTGACACAGTGGCTGACGGCCCCCTGCTCCCCGCACTGGCCCTGTGGCTCCTGCCTCTAAGCGCCTCCCCCCGCCCCCCATTCCAGGTCTCGCCCGGGCTGCCCCTGCTGCCTCGCTGGCTATGCCAACCCCATCCCACCCAAAGGTCAGCTCACCTGCAGGCCCCTCTTCCCAGACAAACCAGAGGTTCCCAGGCCTGGTCAAGCATCAGAATCCCCTGGGAAATTCTTGTAAGAATGCAGATTCCTGTGTCCCACCGAGACGTCTCTGATTTTAGTTTCCAGAAGTAGGATCGCTAAAACTGCTTTGTTTATATGCTCCCCCAGGAGACTCCGAGGGCGTTGGCAGTGTTTGGGGACCACAAGTGTGATTCAAACATTCTGACCCTTGATTCCATCCAACCCAGCAGACTCTCTTGCCTTAGGCTATTCTCCAATTCATACGTGTCCTGTCCTCTCAAGTAGGAAAGATAGCTTTTCTCTGTGAAGCAGAACCAGCTCCTCTTTGCTTCGGAACGGAAAGGTGCAAAATGCAGCCACTGCGGGAGGGTAGCAGCTTCTTTTCCCTGTTGAAAATGTACCCTGGAGGGGGTGGCCCTGCATCCCGGCACATCGCAGCCTCCCTTCTCACTTCGAATAAGCTAGAAAGTGAAACTCATTCATTCATTCATTCACTCATTCATTCAGTTGCCGTCTTTCTATTGACTGAATGAAGCCCAATGCCAGGCACCCTTAGAGGATAGGGACTCAGCAGTGAGCAAGACAGAGTCCTGCCCCCATGGACGGGTGGAGAGGAAAAATGGACAGTAAAATCATAACAAATTACGAACAGGAAAATTTCTGAG
The DNA here is from genome assembly GCF_017311325.1 of Ursus maritimus. NCBI lineage: Eukaryota > Metazoa > Chordata > Mammalia > Carnivora > Ursidae > Ursus > Ursus maritimus. The sequence goes on along the minus strand of NW_024424230.1, from coordinate 26,525,917 downwards.
ATATGTCTGCAACAAAGATTACATAGGAGAGGGGTGTCCCAGAGAGGGATGGAAGTGCGGGACCGTACGGTGAGGGAGTGAAGAGGACCTAGAGATGCAGAAAAGCTTGCAGCAAGAAGTTGATGTCTGGCAAAATGCCAATAATGAGGGGCCAGCCACAGGAAGCTCTGGGAAAAGAGGGTGAGAGTTAGTGCAAAGCCCCAGTGCAGGGATGAGCAGCGAATGTTCCAGGAGCACAGAGACGACCAGTATGGCTTGGGTGAGTGGGGATTAGAGGAAGTCCAGAAGTGGACCCAAGGCCAGCATGGGGACGGGGTGACAGTTCAAGATAAGAAGTGTGACTTCCTTTGGTTGGTTGTTGTTGTTTGTTTGTTTGTTTTTTAAATACAATGGGAAGCCATTAGAGGGCTTTAAGCAAGAAGTAACCTGATCTGATTTATGTGTTTTAAAGAGCACTCTGGCTGCCATGTGGAGAACTGATTGTAGGGGAAGTAGAAGTGAATCAGAGAGGTCAGTTAGCAGAGTAATTACAGTTGTCTAGAAAAGACAGGAGGGTGTCTAGGACTGGGGGTGCAGTGGAGATGCAGGGAAGCCAGCAGATTAGAGAGACATTTTTGAGGTAGAACCAACAGTACTTGGTGATGGATTGGATAAGTAATTGAGGGAGAGAGGAATCATGGATGACTCCTAGGTTTTGGCTTGGGTAACCAGGTAAACAGTATTTCCAGTAAGAAGTAGGGAAGCCTGAGGGAAGGGTGGATTTGGAGATAGAAATCAATGGTCCTATTTGTTCATTATAAATGTGTGCTGTCTATTAGATGTTCATAAAGAGAGGCCAAGATGGCAGTTGAATGTGTATCTGGAGAGTCAGGACTATTGACATGACTTTGGTCATCACTGGCACACGGATTCTGTTGAAAGCTATGGGACCAGATGAGATCCCTATAGAGAGGATTATAGAGGGACACCAACATTAGAGATCAAGCCAGGAGAAGCTAGCAACTCAGATGAGAAGCAGCCAGTGAAGCAAGGGGAAAATGTACTGCTGGACATGTCTCTGAAGCCAAGAGAAGGGAGGAATGATCGTCTGTAGCAAATGCCCCAGAGGACAGAGAGTGACCTTTGGTTTAGCTACATGGAAAGCACTGGTGTCAAGGACAAGAGCAGCCTTAGTGCAATTGTGGGGGAAGGGACGAAGCCCTATAGCAAGAGTCTGAGTACAGAATAGGAGATGAGAAAGTAGATGTAAATCGTTCCATTAGTCTGTTGTGAAGAGGAATACAAAACAGAAATAATAGCTGGAGTGGGGTGTAAGTTTAGAGAAGTTTTATTTTAAAATGTTTAAGATGTGAGATACTAGATTATTATACTAAATGGGAATGTTCCTGTAGAGAAAAAGAAAATGATAACGTAGGAGAGAAGAACTAGTGAAATTCTTTGGAGAGGAAAAAGAAGAATGACCAGAGCATAAATAGAGGACTAGCTCTGCTAGGGTTCAAGAAACTACAACTATAGAGACTGGAGGGAAGGCAGAGGTGTGGCCACAAAGGCAGTGATAGGTTGTAGGACAGCCTTGAGTACAAACTGAGACATACCGAGTCATGAATTTAAAATGAGACCAGTCTGCAAGGCTGCATGTTTTCCTACAGCAAGTCTATAATAACTGAATAGGCCATTTGTTGGCTTTACCTGGGATAGGGTTTATCCAGGCAAGCATGATAGAAAGATATAACGGCAGAAAAGGTAAGGGCATGTTTAGAGGTAGATTATAATGGTGGCTAATGCAATCCGAGCCAGGTATAGAGGAAACTGAGTATAAGAAGAAGGTGATAATAAAATCAGTGGATTATAGGTTTTGATGAAGTTAAAAAGTGTTAGGGTGGGAAAGGCAAAACTATGGAGGCAGTAAAAAGATCAACAGTTGCCAGGGTTTGGGTAGGGGGGGAAGGGAAAGATAAGTAGGCAGAGCACAGAGGATTTTTTAGGGCTGTGAAATTACTTTGTATGATACCATAATGGTGGATATATATATATCATCATAAATTTGTCCAAACCCACAGAATGCATGATACCAAGAGTGCTCCACAAGTAAACCATGAACTCAGGGTGCTAAGGATGTATCACTGTAGGCTCATTAATTATAACAAATGCATCACTCTGGTAGGGGATGATGATAATGGAGAGGGTATCCATGTGTAGGGGAAGGGAGTATATGATAAATCTCTATACCCTCCTCCCAATTTTGTTGTGAACCTAAAAATGAAGGAGATATTAAGATAGTCTCAGATAAACAAAAACTGAAGAAATTCATCCCTAGTAGACCTACCTTAAAAGAAAAAATGTATTTATTTTTAAATTTTTTTTAAGAGAGAGAGAGGGAGAGCGCATGAGCAGGGGGAGGGCAGAGAGAGAAGCAGATTCACCATGGGGCTTGATCCTAGGACCCGGAGATCATGACCCAAGCCGAAGGCAGATGCTTAACAGACTGAGCCACCCAGGCACCCCACTCTACAAGAAAATTTAAATTTAATGTCACATTAGACATTAGACGCAACTTGAATTCACCCAAAGGAATAAGAGCACCAGGAAAAGTAATAGCATAGTAAATATATAGACAGTATTGTGTAATTATTGCTTGTAATTATTTTCTTCTCATATCTTACATAAAAGACAACCGCATAAAGCAATAAACGTAAAACTTCATTGGTGGCTTTATAACGTATACAGATGTAATTTGTATGACAGCAAAGCACAAAGGAGGGGAAAGAGAACAAGCCTATATTGGAGTAAAGTTTTTGTATATTATTGAAATTAAGCTGATATTAATCTGAACTAGATTGTTATAAGTTAAGATGTTAATTGTAATTCTCTGGGCAACCATGAAAAAAATAACAAAAAATATATATTAAAAGAAACAAAAAATGGTATTCCAGAAAATATTTAACACAAAGGAAAGTGGTAATATAAAAAGAGAGGGACAGAAAAAAAGATATGAGACATAAAAAACAAATAGCAAAATGGCAGCATAAATCCTGCCAGATCAGGAATTACATTAAATGTAAATGGACTAAATATTTCAATCAAAAGGCAGAGTGTGGTCACCCTGCAGAGACAGGGTGGTCCCTTCACGCCCTATTTGCTCAGATATCAAGGCTGATGATGTCACACATGTATCAAGAGTGAATATAAGATGTATCATGCACATAATGAGGAGTTCTTGGAAGAATATAGTAGGTTTCCAGGAAGGTCCAAAATGGCTTGAGACAGCAGTGAGAAGTGACTAGATTGAGATTTTATGGTGACTAGGAGGTTCCCTTGCGGGGGGTGGGAGAGTGGACAGGACTTGCATGGCTTGAACTTTCCACCAGTGTTAAGGGAGGAAGCATCCAGTCTTCTTATCAAATTGCCCAGATGTCAGGCAGAAAGGGGGAGGGGAAGAGTAGCTTGAAAGCTATCAGAAGTCAAACACCCAAAAAGGTCATGCTATTACATAGAGATTTGCAAAACTGATAATGGATCTAACTATCGGCTATATGGAGAGATACACTGTAGATTCAAATACATAAATAGGTTGAAAGTAAAAGAATGGCTAACAGAACTGGCTATATCTGAATAGACTTATAACAAGTGTAAAGATTAAATCAGTAATAAAAAAACTACTCACAAAGAGAAGCTCAGGCCTCAATGTCTTCACCACTGAATTCTACCAAGCATTCAAAGAAGAATTAATACCAATTCTTCTCAAATTCTTAAAGAATACAGGGGAATATTTCCAACTCATTTTATGAGGTCAGCATTATTCTGATACCAAACCAGACACAAATATCACAAGAAAAGAAAATTACAGACCTATCTCTCTTATGTATATGGATGCAAAAATCTCCAATAAAATACTAGCAAACCAAATCTGGCAACATAAAGAATTATACACTTGACAAAGTAGAATTTATCCTAAGGATACAAGTTTTGAAAATCAATTAATGTATCACATCAATAGAATAAAAAACAAATTCAACAAATGAATGGATAAAGATGTGGTGCATATATACAATGGAATATTACTCAGCCATCAGAAATGATGAATACCCATCATTTGCATCGGCATGGATGGAACTGGAGGGGATTATGTTAAGTGAAGTAAGTCAAGCAGAGAAAGACAATTATCATACGGTTTCACTTATATGTAGAACATAAACAATAGCACGGAGGACCACAGGGGAAGGGAGGGGAATCCAAAGGGGGAGAAATCAGAGGGAGAGGAACCATGAGAGACTATGGACCCCAGGAAACAATCTTGGGGTTTCAGAGGGGAGGAGGGTGGGGGAGGGGTAACAAGGTGATGGGTATTGAGGAGAGCATGTGCTGTGATGAGCACTGGGTGTTACACTTAACTAATGAATCACTGAACCCTATATCAAAAACTAATTATGTACTACACAATAGCTAACTGAACATAGTAAAAAAATAAGAATAAACACAATTACAGCATAAAAAACATAACATGATCATTTCAATAGGTTCAGAAAAAATATATGACAAAATCTAACACTCTTTCATGATAAGAAAACCATCAAAAAACTAGAAATAAAAGGGAACTTCATCAACTCATAAAGTCGTCTATGAAACACCCATAGCCAACACATAATTAATGGTGACAGACTGGATGCTTTCCTTAAGATCAGAAACAAGACAAGGGTATCTGCTCTCACCATTTGTTTTCTTTTTTTCTTCTTCTTCTTCTTTTTTTTTTAAAAATATTTTATTTATTTATTTGACAGAGAGAGACAGCCAGCAAGAGAGAGAACACACGCAGGGGGAGTGGGAGAGAAAGAAGCAGCCTCCTAGTGGAGAAGCCTGATTGGGGCTCGATCCCAGAATGCTGGGATCACGCCCTGAGCCGAAGGCACCCGGGGCACCCAGACGCCCCTCACCATTTGTTATCAGCATGGTACTGGAGGTTTTAGCCAAGGCAGTTAGGCATCCAGATTGCAAAGGAAGAAGTAAAACTATCTCTGTGCATGGATGACATGATCTTATACATAGAAAATCATTAGGATTCCATTCAAAACTATTTGAACTAATAAATGAGTTCAGCAAAGTTGTAGGGTATAAGATCAATATGCCTGAATCAACTGTATTTCTATTCTTTTGCAATAAACAATCTGAAAACGAAATTAATAAAACATCTCCATTCAAAAGAGCATAAAAAGAGTAAAATATGAATAAATTTAACACAACGAGTGAAAAGCTTATGCTCTGAAAACTACAAACTGTTGTTGAAAAAAATTAAAGATTACTTAAATAACTGGAAGCGCATCCCATGTTTACTGATTGGAAGACTTACCACGGCTAAAAGGCAAATGCTAAGTGTTTTCAGCCTTTACCCTTTAGCCTCTGCATAAAAGAAGCTGATACTTCTGTGTTTCGCTCCCAGTGACAGAACTGATGGCAGTAAGAGGGATGAACAGCATTAAATGACGTGAGAACTGAAATGGGCAAGCACAGAAGGGAAGGAGAACACCAGCCTCCCTTATTCTTAATCCTACGAAGGACAGTTCTGCTCTTTCAGCTGTAACTATCAGGCAATTCCCAGAAGCAAACTGATGAGGGAATGCAGCAATCCCTTGGCCGGGGAATTCCAGTCCTGTTTGTTCAGGAGCGCTGAGGTCCATTTGGCTGGAAGTTCTCAGGGCTCTGGATCTTCTGCAGGGGCCCCTCCCAGCCCACGAGCCACTGAAGTCCCAAGCTCCTTCCTGGCAGGAAGTCTACGGACCGTTAAAAATAACTGTATTGTTAGCCATCAGCAGTGAAAGACTTCAAACAGATGGGTAAGTACCAGAGCCTCTTGTACTTTAATTTAAAAATTACAGCTCAGCCTGATTAACAAGAAGCTCCTCTTTTCAGCAACTGAGTCCAGTGGTCTCTTGCCCACTCATCAGTGGTGTGTAATCACTTCAGCTGCACACGCAGGGGAAGAATGCCGATCGCAATGCTTCTACCGTCTCACAGAACTCCTGAGGAAGGGCAGGGCGGACATACCTCGGAAGCGGCACATATCTAGTCTGTGTCCCCTGTCTGTGACAGTCAGTGAGGTCACTCCTCAAAGCCTTTTGCTGTCAGACATGGCATTAATTGCTTCATTAACTGGCCCTTCTTTTTAAGTAAACCAAGAGTATACAATTCAAAGTCAGGGAACTGGTTTTTTTAATTAATTTATTTGTATCTGTTTATTTGGTAGGAAGAGTGCTCACGCACGTGTGCGGGGGTGGGGGGATGTGGAAGAGCAGACGGGGAGGGAGAGGGACGAGCAGACTCTGCTGAGCATGGAGCCTGATGCAGGGCTTGATCCCAGGACCCCAAGATCATGACTTGAACCGAAGCCAAGAGTCAGATGCTTAGCCAACTGAGCCACCCAGGTGCCCCAAGAATGGTTTTATTATTTTTTTTAAAGATTTTATTTATTTATTCGATAGAGATAGAGACAGCCAGTGAGAGAGGAAACACAAGCAGGGGGAGTGGGAGAGGAAGAAGCAGGCTCATAGCAGAAGAGCCTGATGTGGGGCTCGATCCCATAACACCGGGATCACGCCCTGAGCCGAAGGCAGACGCTTAACTGTTGTGCCACCCAGGCGCCCCCCAAGAATGGTTTTAAATTGGTACTTATTTTATGTGAGTCCAAGACCTTCCACTTAAGGGACTGCCAGGAAGCCCTGCACATTATTCACTATACTCTAGTACCAGCTGGAGAAGGGGGACTTGCCACTGTTACAAAGAAGCATCCAGACCACAAAAGGAGATCCAAGTTCCTACAGAGGAGAGTGAGGACATGGGGGTGTTCCAAGCACAACAGTACTTTATGTACTTTATGTTAAAGCATCTGGGAGATAGAATCCAAGTTGACATGGGCTTGAAAGTACTGCCAAGGACCCTCCAGAAGACATGAAACTTCCTATAGAGCCAGGACAGATAGTCCTTCGATCTAATCCTGTTCACTAGAGACTTTGTTCATTAAAATGGTTCTTTAATAGTATTACAGAAGATAAAAACCAACAGCTATGACAGCCCCACATCTTGCACACTGTTTAAAATGTTACATGCACGTTTACACGTGTAACCTATAGACACGNTCTTCCTCCCCACTCCCCCACCATCCCTCCTTATCTGTCAAACCCCTACTCAGAGAAGACCTAGCTCAAATGGCACCTCATCTGCAGGTTCTGCCAATGTCCTGGGCAGAAAGTTCGTCTTGCCATTGTGTCTCCCCAGCATGCTTTCACCAAGTCGTGCCAGAGCTACTTTCAAAATAGCTCTTGAATTCATCCTCTCTCTAGTCTAGCCAATTCTTGCCCACTTCCAGTATTTCTTCTTCTCCCCCCTTAAGAACTTCTTATGGGTTTGCCCCTAAAATCCATCCTCCATGCATCTTATGAGACAGGCCAGAAGAAATGTTGGTAAGAAGGAGCTAGAAGGAGTTCCAGGATGGGGTGGAGTGTCACCAAGGTCATGAGAGGGCTAGGAGGCAGGAGCCTGAGCCAGAGGTGGGGCATGTTGCTCAGAGAAGCTTCATGGGATGATCCTGAAGGAGGTATTGGGGTCGGGGTAAGTGGGAGAGAGGCAGCCATCAGTTAAGTGGATGAGGACCAGGAAGTGGGTGATGGGATTTTCCATATGAACACTGAAAGGAGCAGGACAGAGGCTCTGAAGTTTTGATGTGCAAAAAAATTACTTGGTATGCTTGATAAAAATGCAGATTATCAGGTATAGCCCTCAAAGAATCTAATCAACATCTTTGGGATACAGCCAAATTGTGTCCCCCCCAACCCCCATTCATATGTTTAAGTCCTAACAAGCATGCTTGGGTGGCTCAGTCGGTTAAGCGCCGGCCTTTGGCTCAGGCCATGATCCCAGAGTCCTGGGATCGAGTCCCGCACTGGGCTCTCTGCTCAGTAGGGAGCCTGTTTCTCCCTCTCCCTCTGCCTGCCACTCTGCCTACTTGTGCTCTCTCTCTGTCAAATAAATAAATAAAATATTCAAAAAAAAAAAAAAAAGAAGAAGAAGAAGTCCTAAACCACAGTATCTCAGAATGCAACAATATGGAGGTACGGCGTTTAAAGAGGTGATCAAGCTAAAATGAGATCCTATGGGTGGGCCCTAATCCAATATGACATAAGAAGGGACTAGGACACAGGCAAGAACACAGACAAAGGGAAGACCATGTGAGGACATAGCGAGAAGGCTGCCATCTCCAAGCCAAGGAGAGAGGCCTCAGAAGAACCCAACCCTGCTGACACCTGTTGATCTTGACTTCTAGCCTCTAGAATTGTGAGAAAATGAATTTCTGTTGTTTAAGCCCCCGGTCTCTGGTATTTTGTTATGGGAGCCTACTTATACACTGCCCTAGAACAATGGCAGGAGTGGGGGGTCTGGAGAGTGACCGAGAGACACATTACACCACCTTCAGTGGAAGAAAAAAGTAACCAGAGGACACCAGAGATGGGATTGATCAGGGGCAGAGGCGACATGGTGAAATGGTGTGAGCTCCATGTCTGAGTGCGCAGAGGGAGCCAGGCAAACCCCCTCCCCATGGCCCCAAGTCTGTGAGGAGGGAAAACAGGTTTGGAGGGACAGGGTAGCCAGGCTTCAGTCAAGTTAAAGAGGAGGTGGAGGTAAAGAACATCTTGGGAATTCTAAGTAAAAATGGTAGATTTCTCTCTAGAAAAACCTCACTAAAATGACAAAATACAGGTATTTTCAGGACTTAACCAAACAAAAAAAGGGACAAGTACCAGCAACAAGATTTTGGGAGCTTGGCAGCCCCTGGAAAAGTGATTAATACCTTAGCATAGCGGTTCCTCACCGGCAGCATCACCTAGAAGTCGGTGAGACAAATTCCTGGGTCTCACCCCAGACTTCCTGAGTCAGAAACCCCGTGGGTGGGGCTGCGCCCTCTGTTACGACAAGCTCTCTGGGTGACAACACACATGGAAGTTTGAGGATCCCTGACTCACCAGACCAGAGAGAATGGATCAGAGCTATCACTTGTGAAATTTGAAAGGCAAACAGCAAAAAGGGTCAGGAACGAAAGCAGCAGGTAACTTCAGAAACAGGAGATGAGGAGCTAAAGTCACAAGAACTGGTTGGGAAGATTGAGGAAGCAGTTAGGTCCCAAGACCCCCTCCCCACTGGTTCACCTCTGCAGGCTCAGTTCTGGCACACAAAGGGGACAGATCTGACAAGAGCAGGTGTCTTTCTGCCTCGATGGGCTACATTATTATATCAAGTCCCAATTTGAGGCAGAATCCTATAATCTACCATATTCCCAGGGAGACGGCTGCCTTGTTGCCATAGAAAATATTACTGAATGTGAAAAGACAGAGTATAGCCCCTGACCCAGGAGGCGGGAGACCTTGTTCTAGGTCTGACTTTGTCTCCAACTGTATAGTCAAGACAAGAACTGCTCGTTATCCTGAATTGCATTAGACTATTTTAAAGGCCTTTGAACCCAAATATTCTATGGTCACATTTTTAATTACAAATGAAGAAGAATCTTAAAGTAGATGACAGATAGTGCTAATGACCAGCACTGCCTAATTAGACTAATAGACAGGGTGATCTTTTAATCGATATTTGCCATGTGGGCTTTCTATGTTTTGGAGTATTTACTTCTACTTAAATCATTTTCAACAAAAATACACAGAGCTCCTACTGGATGTACAAATGTCTGAGGAGCGACACTATCCAAACATTTAGAAGAGCTACTAGAACTATAAGCGACATTGTTTTCTATATATTCTTAACTCTGTAATTTTGCAGTATTACTATATGATTTAAAAATTAAGGACCACCGCAATGATAGCAAATAGGTTAATTATCTTAAGTGCCAATTCTGATCAATTGCTAATGTCTGCTTGGAGGGTTGTATTGGAAGCTTTGAAACTCATTTCAGACTCAGTGGGAGAGAAAGCTGGGATCACTCAGTAATGTCTGCTAAGGGAAAAGGACTGGTCATGTGCTGTGCCTCTGTCTCTTCTGCTATTATAACCTAGAGGCAGAATGATCTCCCTTTACCCCTTTGAACATGGAAATGGGACCCCCGATTAAAAGCTCAGTTCCTCTCCTAGGAGCCTTAAATAGAAACAGAGGACTCATGGCAGGCAGCCAATCATGGCTTCCAGATACAGTCTTCCTTTTGGGGAGCATCTTATGCATGATTTGAAGAGAATGTTTCTTTAACGTCAGGAAGGCTGTGGAGAAACATTGCTCAGTGCAGATTCTTCTCATCCCCTCACCCACCCGAAGACCCATAAATGTCGCCTCCCTCCCCACAGCCACCACCACAGAGCTCTCGCATCATGCCTCAGAGATGGCTTCTGCAAGCCAGTCGTATGGCTGGGAACTTCTACCTCCATCCTGGCATTTGGAGGGGGACTGATGACGTACAGCGGACGGGACCATCTGCTCATGGGCCAGACCCCCTCTGGCACACGGACTAGGAGTTCCACGGCCTCCCCCGGGATGGAGAGCTGGTGAGTACTCACTGCCCATTATCCTCCGCACTGTTGGGCCCTCGGCGGTCATTTCTCTCACGATCTCATTGTCATCCTCGTTGGCATCCAGCCAACGATTGCAGTTGAAGTTGTACTTGTCCTTGGTCAGAGTGTTCATCAGGGTCATCTGGAATGAAGTCCTGGGGTGAGCAAGAGAGTGTAGCAGCGATATACCACACCCTGGGGCCGCCGTTCTGCTATTTCATCCAAGGGAGGCCCTGGCCGTCCCGTAAGGATGACTCTTGTGGAACGTGGCGTTCCAGATTTAACATCTATCCCTCTTGCTCCCTGGAGACTCACGCTTGCCTAGCAGCCAGGTGACAGGGGAAGAATGCAAGTCTCCTGAACACCTGAACATTTTCTCAATCGACTTTTGAGGTCCTCTCCCCATCAGGCAGTCCCCGTGTCCTATGTCCAAATTCGGGTCTCACTGTGAGACCCACGCTTACCCATCCCCACTCCCAACAGACACAAAGGCAAACTTAGGTGACAGGGTCATTAGAAAGGGACCCCTCCGGTTCCTCTCCCAAGCACCTCCCAAGCCCCGAGATGGCACACCTCACCCTTTCTAAATGCCATCCAGAACCAGGGCTCCTTCTGTCATGCCACACCCGAATCTTGTAAAACCTGCCAAGATCTGGGAGCTCAATCTACAGGGAGAAATGACAAGGTTTGGGTGGACATAATCCAGTGAAATGTGTTTAGCGTCACAGATGACCCCTTGCCAGGAGGGCACCCACTCCGGGCCGTGTCTTTGGCGGTGCGGATGGCTTTTACTTCAAGCTGCCCTTGTAGACTGTATCCTTTCATGCCCTTGCACCCAAGGGGCACGTGAGGGCGAGGCAGCCGTGTAGGGCCTGGGTTCAGTCTGGCCTGGCAGAACCGAGCAAAAATAACTGACCCACAGTAGGATCCAGAATAAAGAAAATCTTCCAAGCAATAAACTCCCAGTAACAAAACCCATATGGCAACACTGCAAATTAGCACAGGCCCACAGCCCCAGGGCTCCGCTGGGCACTAGAACAGACAAAAAGATCAATACAGCAGTCATGCCCTTTCCCTAGGGGCTTGCAGTCTAGCCGGGAAGACAAATACATGAAGAGCAATGAACTGAGTGTATAACAGAAACACCAGTGGGGTGCTCTGGGAAGACAGCTGAAAATTACAAATCATTCTCACCTAAAGGTCAGAGCACACTTCTGTTGGCAAAACAAGCCTTGCTCTACTTATATACGCATCAGAAATTCAAAGCTAAATTTCTTTTAAAATATTCTACTATTTATACTTTCCCTTCAATTTGCTTCTCACTCTCTCAGTCCAGATCAGGCGGTTTGATGCTAATGTGCTCAGGGTCTCTGTTCTACAATGATTCCCCAAGTTTCTAGGCTCCTCAAGAACATTCTATACCTGCTTCTTTCCCCCAGGCTTGGTTCTGGAGTGTCTGATTCAGGTGAAGGGCCAGATGCAAAGTGTACCCCCATTCAATCAATAGATCATTCTGGCACCCCTTGCAGGGGCCTGAATTTATTGTAGCACCCTTTTGTCCTCAAACTTCATTCAAAATCTGGCTTAGAAGACCATCCTCATGACAAATACCTTTTATATCCCTTCCTCCTCCCTCCCACCCATTACACTTCCCTCCTACCCTAAATTTCTCAATTATGCCTGGTTTGAACCACTTGTTGTTGGGATTCAGGAGAATCTCGTCTGTCCGCCCCTTCTGCCCATAAATCTGGATGGAGATGGGAGAGTTGGTACCAGCTTTCTTCAAGTCGGTTGTCCAGACCCACAGGGACCAAGGGAATTCTGCAGAGACAGGTCAAGTTGTCCCATAAAGATTTCAAGAGTAAAAAATTTTCATGTTATCAGTGGGGAAAAGAAGCAAGTCAAAGGTGTTCAGGACTGAAGGGCAGATCATGCACAGGTGTGGCCCATTCTAAGAAACCCACTATAACAGGTGCCAATATTAGGGACCCAAGGAGTCCTTGCTATTTGAAAAAGGGTATCTCAATGATCCTCTTAATGGCAAAAGTCTATTAGTATGTTTTAAATAGGGAAAAGTGCTCACTCCTTGCACCCTATGTATATTCAGAGTGTACTGTGAATGGTTCAACATCTAGCCCATCATAGCAGCTTATTCAATTTAGGGTCGTGGGGGTACTACTACCCATGGTGCTGGATGTGTAACTCTACGTGGCCTGTACCTTGGAGAAACGAGCTTCCTACGGGGCCCATTCCCTTCCTCTCTAGAGGAGAACTGGGAAGCAGAAGTGGACCCCTTCACAGAAGAGCTCTTGCCCAGGGGTCTGACATCCTGGCCTCTGCTGGCCCTGGCTGGAAGGCCACCAGCCTCTGGGCCCTCTCCACCTACTTTTCAGCCTCTTCTTCCTGAGAGACACCATCTCGTAGAGCTGCCTCTCGATCAGCCCATCCACCTTCTTCTCATCCAGCCAGTTGCTGCAAGGGAAGGTCTGCTGAATGCCCGTGAAGGGGCACAGAATCACCACCTGGCGGGGAGGAAGATCATGAGTCCCCTGCAGCAGGTCCCCTGGTTGGGACCTCCTTACAGTGTTTGACAGCCTCTTCCTGTTAAGGCTGGTCTACTTTAGGATTCTCAAGGAATGGCACTTTTCTCCCTGTTGCCGGTCTCATTAAATCTTAGATCAAGAAATACCTCCTCCCAAGTAGTCTTCCAGAGTAGGTATCATCCATCCTCCAATTTATTAGCCCAAACCTTCTTCCCCCTACACACAACATCCTCTTTGAACACCGTATTTCTTTATGTGCATCATAAAATCTCAGTCCAAACCAAATGAACTAGGATACTAAATTAATTCCTTATATTGGTCTTGTAGGAAAAAGGTCGATCACATAAAAGACAATGGATATCTGGAATATAATACAAAAACAAACTGCCCTCTTCTGGGCTTGAGCCTCATTCAACCTTCTTTCCCACATTGTCTCTACTCCACTCACATTCTGAACTCATGGGTTTGAACTAGGCCTAGGCCACTCACATTAGATATGTCCGAAAGAATATTCTTGTGACACTAAAAAATTTTCTATCGGCCAAGAATTGACTATTCACATTGCTAGATTCTCAGCTTACCTTCTTCTTAACTTGAAAACTAATATGACCCTACCACTGATAAAGCATTTTGACTAGACACTGTCTTACTGTGTTTGTTGTCAGTTGTTCATGGTTACTACCATTGACTATAATTTCCTTGGATTGAGTTATTACCCTTAGGTATACCCAGATATCTCTGAGAATTCAACTAATACTATCTGACTATCGTAGCTGTATGAAACCGTAACTTATAAGCACCAAGGGGAGGGGAGACGAGATTGGCGGAGGGAAGTTCGTACCTCCTCAACCTCCCAGAGGAACTCTCCTCCCTCAAGATAAATGATGGCTCAGAGCCTCAGGTGGTAGCCTCCTCAAACACTTTGGTTTGTGACACAAATGTATTAGCAATTAATATAGTCTACCCTAACGTGCATTCAAGATATGGGAAAGCGGAGGTCCAGAAAAGGGAATGAAGTGCCCAAGTTTGCACAGTTGGTGGAAATACCAGAAGCATAAACGCTCCTGACTTCTAATTATCAGTCTGGGGCCTTTTATACCCATCAGCAAGAATTTCAGGACTCCTATTATGGCTGAGGTCCACTGGGACCCATTACTGCACTCCATCTTTTATGCTGAAGATTCTATGCAACCATGTATTCAGAAGCGGACCTACCCATACATAAAGTTGGAGGGTGATCTGGGGGCAAAGAAAAGTTCTAATCGCCAGCAATTATTTAATGGGCTTTCTTTCTTTCCTCTGAACAAAGCCTGCAGCTGTTTCCTCCTAGTTTACTCCCGAATTGTTCTCTAATTGTTACATGTGTATTAGTCAGTCTTGTTTGATCAACAAGATGGCAAAGTCCTAAAAGGCTGAAGTTGTACGTTCTCACCCCTTATGGCTCCCCCAAACACGGTTCTAAGCCTTCAGTAAGCACTTAAAAATACTTGTTGAAAGTTCTGGACTAGGTAGTCCAGCAAACTAGGTAGTCTGAAAAGCCTCCCACCTCTGCAAAATACCCTGAGGCCAGATGAATAACACAAAATATCCTTTTATATATATGGTTGAACTGACAAGAAATTAGAGAAAAGCCACAAGAGCCAGCAAAATTCAGAGTAAGCAGAAGCCAAGAGAATGGGCACATGTGAATGCTAACTTTGGTGCTGCACCAAAAGCAAAAGGCAATACCACACACTCTGCGACCGGGAAATCAACAGCCACTCAAGAAGCAGGGGACTGGGCCTTGTGTTTTGCAAACTAGAGGATCTGAACTACCAACCCCGAATAAGCAGAAACACTTGAAGGAGCTGCTCCCTCAGAAAAAAGATAGGCAGGGAAAAATCTGCAAAGGGAAGCCTATCTTCTCTGCCTTTGCTCCAGACAAATAATAACCTCCCCTGAGAATCAGTTACCGTAAGCCTGGTCACAGGCAGGAGTAATACACGTATGCCTAGATGTATTGAAGAGAAGCACCAGCATGACAAAAACAAAGAGAAAATAAGAGCCCCAAGAGAGAAAAGATAGCTGATGGCAATTAGACTAACAGAAGCCAGAAAATATTGGGCAAGGGGGTGCAAAATAATTCACTCTAGAACTCTGTACTCTAAAATTATCTTTCAAGAATGAGGACGAAATAAAAAACATTTTCCAAATGGACAAAAATAGAGCCCACCACCAAAAGACTCTAACCAAAGGAATTTCTAAAGCATATACTTCAGGAAGGAGAAAATGGACACCAGAAATAAGGTCTTTGATGCAATAAGAGATGGCAAGCAAACTGGCAAACATGTAGGTAAATCTGACAAACGATGATTTTACAAAACAATATTTAATGTGTGGATTTAAAAATAATTCAAAATATAACTAAAATACTAGGCAAACATAGCATGTGACCCAGATGCAGGGTTATTACCATTAGAGATTTTAAAGATCCTTGTATTGTCCAAGAAGGAAGTAGAGATGGTGACTGAATTTTGGGTTTTCCACATTAAGTATTTACAGTAAAATTGCAGTAGTAACCACACACACACACACACACACACACACACATGCACACACACAGAAATAGTATATAATTTCTAATTTACTACCAAGGAAAAAAACAGCCAATCCGAAAGAAACAAAAACTGTAAAAGCAGAAAAACAAATATGCCAGTAATTACAACAAATGTAAGTGGACTAAATTTGCCAGTTAAAAGACAGATGGTGTCAGACTGGATTATGGTAAAGATTCAGTTCACCAAGAGGCTATAATAACTCCACACTTAATAACATAGCCTCACACTACGTACAGCAAAAATTGTTAGCTCTACAATAAGAAATTGAAATATCTACCACTGCGGTGGGAAATTTCAACACATCTTTCTTAGTAATTAAGAGATCAAACAAAATGCTAGTAAGGAAATAGATAATTCAAATAAAATTATTAAACTGAATTTAATATATAAAATCAAAACCTTAGATTCAGCTCTTGGAACAAATACACAAATTGAGCATACATTATAAAGTAAATCTCAAATCTCTTTAAATGACATCATACAGACTATGTTTTCTGGTTAAAATGATATTAAATTAGAAATAAATAACAAAACATAACAAAAGAACACGTATTTGGAACCTAAAAATCACACCTCAAAATAACTAATGGGTCACAGAAGAATTTCAAGTGAAATAATAAGAACAAAAAAGCATAATGCATAAGAGGAAAAAATTGACAAATTGCCTTTCGTCAACATTAGAAGTTTCTGCTCTTCAAAAAACATTGTTACGAAAATGAAAAGGCAAGTCACGCATTGGGAGATTATATGTATACAACACAGATATATAGATACAGCTATATCTGACAAAGAACTCGTATCAAGAATATATGAATAACTCTCATAAATCAATAATAAAAGGACAAAAAAATCAGATAGGAAAAAGATACCTCACAAAATATATACAAATGATCAATAAGCACATGAAAATAATGTTCAAACTAACTGGTCATCAGAGGCATGTAAATTAAAATGACAACTAAATGCCACCACACACTCATCTAAAAAATAAAAAGATTGACAGTATCAGTGATAGTGATGTTGTGGAACAACTGGAATTCTTTTTTTTTTTTTTAAAGATTTTATTTATTTATTCAACAGAGATAGAGACAGCCAGCGAGAGAGGGAACACAGCAGGGGGAGTGGGAGAGGAAGAAGCAGGCTCACAGCGGAGGAGCCTGATGTGGGGCTCGATCCCAGACTGCGAGGATCACGCCCTGAGCTGAAGGCAGACGCTTAACCGCTGTGCCACCCAGGCACCCAAACAACTGGAATTCTTATACATTGGTGGGGGGCACACAAAGCAATATAGCCACTTAGAAAACAGTTTGGGAGGTTTTTAAAAAATATATGTGTATATATACTGCAGGATCCAGATATTCCACTTTTAGGCATTTACCCAACAAAATTAAAAACATGCTCATGCAAAGCCTTGTACCTGATTATTCATAGCAGCTCTATTCATAACAGTAAAAAACCCAGACAAACAAAAAACAAAAACTGGAAATGACCCAAATGTACATGAACAGTGGACTGGATCGATAAATTGTTGTATACCCTAACAATGAAATGCTACTTAGCAATAAAAAGAAAAAGTTACTAATATGTAAAACAACACAGATGAATATCAAAAATACTACACTGAGTGAAAGAAACACACACACACACACACACACACACGCGTGCACACCGCATGATTCCATGTATATTAAGTGCTAGAAAGACCAACCTAATCTTTAGCGACTAAAATCAGATTAGTGCTTGGAGTTGTAGAGACTGACTGGGAGGGAGCACAAGAAACAGCCTGCAGTGATGGAAACTTTCTCCATATTGATTCTGGTAATAGTTACACGGTGTACGCATTTGTCAAAACTCATAGAACTACACAGTTTAAAAGAGTGTGTTTTGGTTTATGTCAAGTATACCTCAACAAAGTTGAACAATAAAATTAAATGAAGCAATAAAATTAAACTGAATGATAATAAAAATATTCTATATTGTAACATGTGGGGCGCAGCAAGGGTACTACTCTGAGAGAAAGTTATAGTCAAATGCTTATATGAGAGCAGAAGAAGGCTAAAAATTAATAAGCTAAAAATTCTTAACTTAAGAATTAGAACTTAAGAATTTAGAAAAACAGCAACATCAGAAAAAACAGCAACAACAGAAAAAACAGCAACAACAGAAACTCAGAGAAGTTAAAAGAGGTAAGGACAGAAACCAACAAAATGGAAATAGAGATAAAATGGAATATAAACAAAGACAAATGTTGATTATTAGAAGGACTAAATAAACTTTTTGTGGGAATGATGTTTTTAAAAAGCAAGAAGGCATGAATAAATCAGGTTAGAAATAAAAAAGGGGGTCATAATTATAGATGCAGCAGGGGTTAAAAAGATAAAGGAACACTGTATATGACCAAAGTCATAAGTACCAATACATTTGACATCTATAAATACACAAATTCCAAGAAAAATATAGCTCATTAAAACAGATGCTTGGGGCTCCTGGGTGGTACAGTCAGTTAAGCTGCTGACTCTTGGTTAAAGCTCAGGTCATGATCTCATAGTTCTGAGACAGAGCAGCGAGTCAGGCTCCATGTTCAGTGCAGAGTCTGCTTAAGATTCTCTCTCCCTCTCCCTCTCCCCCTCCTCCACTTGTGCACACACACACACTCTCTCTAAAATAAGTACTATATGTTGGCTAATTGAACATAATAAAAAAATAAATAAATACACAAATCTTTTATAAAAAAGATTCAAGAAGAAATAGAATGCCTGAATAATTCTATAACCAGCAAAACAGAAACAACACCTTGTTAAAATCATTAATTTCACACACACAAAATCCTGGATAATTTCTCAAGAGACTGGAACCAAACATTTGGGGAACAGATCATTGCAATTTTATACACCCTCTTTTAGGAAAGAGAATAACTCTCATTTCATGCCAGGATCAAACCTGTCAAGGACTAGATGAGAAAGGAAAATTCAGGGCCATGCCCCTCATGAACATATACACAAAAATTTTATATAAAACCTTAGCAAACCAATTCCGGAAACATGTAAAATTAAAATCCATTATGACCAAGTTTGTCTCAAAGAAATTCACAGTCAGTTTGCTCGCATTAGAAAATGCAGTCATACAGGGGCACATGGGTGGCTCAGTCGGTTAAGTGTCTACCTTCAGCTTGGGATCTGATCCCAGGGTCCTGGGATCGAGCCCCACATCAGGCTCCCTGCTCAGTGGGGAGCCTTCTTCCCCCTCTCCCTCTGCTCCTCCCCCCTGCTCCTGCTCGCTCTCTCTCTCTGCACTCTCTCTCTCAAATAAATAAATAAAATCTAAAGAAAAAAAAGAAAATGTAGTCATATAATTCACCAAATTAATAAATAAAAGAGAAAAACCTTACGACTATTGCACTAAGTGCAGAAAAAGCATTAGATAAAATTCAACAATTCATAATAAAAACTTTGAACAATACAGAAATAGAAGAGGATTTCTTAATCTAAGACTGTCTACCAAATCCCTCAACAACCGTAATTAACTAAATAGAACATTAGAAACAGTGCCTTTAAAATCAAGAACAAAACAAAGATGTCTACTATTAACCCTCTGTTCAGCATTGTACTGCTCATGTGGTCAAATAAAAAAAATTAAATATAAGCTTTGGAAAGAAAGAAACCAAGCTGTCATCATTCACAGACAATATGACCTTCTATAAAGAAAATTCCCCCCAAATCTGTAGACAAATTATCAGAACTGATTAGAGTTTAGAAAGATGGCTGTTTGTGAACTCAATATACAAAAGTACTTCTATTTCTATATCAGCAACAAATAGTTTAAAATATAATTTCAAACAGATATCATTTATAATAGCCACAAAAATTTTAAGGGCTCTATGAATACATCTAACAAAGACATGTAAGACCTTTATCAAGAAAAATATAAAACTATATTGAAAAACATCAAAGGAGACCTAAATTTTAAGAGGTATACAATGTTCATAGATACAAAAAGTATCTAGTAAAGACATCAATTCTTCCAAATGGATCTATAGATCCAATTGAATTCTTTCAGCACAGTTCTTCAGGGAACTTGGCAAGAAAATTCTAAAACTTCCATGGAAAGTTTAAAGGTCATGAATATTAACACTTTCCTGAGGAAAAAGAATAAGAGGGAGAGACAGCAAGAGAGAGAGAGAGTGTGTGTGTGCACGAAGAAGTTGGGGGGGGAGGGGCAGAGAGAAAGGGAGTCGACTCCCCGCTGAGCAGGGAGCCCAATATGGGGCTCAATCCCAGGACCCCAGGACCTGAACAGAAGGCAGACGCTTAACTGACTGAGCCACCCAGGAGCCCCCAAAATATCTGATGACGGAGAGATTTATAAGCTGAAGTGAAACACCACCAAAGTCAGGACAGTTTATAACTATCAGCCAGCACCTGCATTTGGCCCTTGGATGCAGGCACAGAAGAGCCCTTATTCCTGACCAAAAGCAAAACAAGATGGATGGGCACGTTACCAACCCAACTGCCCAATGAAAGGGACTGCCCATGTGCTCTGTCACTGGTCCAAAGGAAGTAGGAAGCAGGAAGCAGGTCAGTGTTTGTATTTGCAAGTTAAAGAAGAGGGGCAGAATCAGGAAATGGCCCCCCCACCCCCAGAGGGCACCCCTTACCTTCTCGCAGTACCAGCCTCTGTTAACGCCCACATTGCCATGCCCGATGGAGACCCGACTCAGGGGACTGAGGAGGACAGCCAGCTCGATGTGGAAGATGTCTGTGCGGCCACGGTCAAACACACCGCCTTCCAGGAAGATTTTCCCGCTGTTCTTATTCCCTCTGGCCCCGTACATGACCAGGTAGATTTTGGATTTGGTCCCAGCCCCCCGGACATCCCCAGTGAAGACGGTGACCACATATGAGATAGCTGGTGTAGAAGCCACAGGGGAGGAGAAAGTTAGTTCCAGCTGGTTACAAAATCCCACCCACACTCTCCCCTCCCTGGCTCCAGCCTCCCTAGGCCCTCCCTCCTCCATACATCCTCATTCGCCCCGGAATAAGCTGCAGGTACTACTACAAGAAGCTGCCAGCCCTGATTACAAAAACTAACAAAGACAAGGCGGAATTTGAGTTGGCTAAGAATAGTACTTGTTATTA
The DNA here is from genome assembly GCF_017311325.1 of Ursus maritimus. Classification (NCBI taxonomy): domain Eukaryota; kingdom Metazoa; phylum Chordata; class Mammalia; order Carnivora; family Ursidae; genus Ursus; species Ursus maritimus. The sequence goes on along the minus strand of NW_024424230.1, from coordinate 26,505,110 downwards.
ACGTTAATTACCATGTGCCTATTATTAATATCTGCCGGATGAATTCTGTTATGTCTGATTCAATTATAACCATCAACTCCATTAATGGAAATTTATATTCAAGGCTATCTGATTCATTTCACTTGCTCTTTTGCTCATAACTTAAAAAGACAGCTTTTAATAGAGGGCACTGATGTCCTCCTTCCCTGCCTGATGTGATGGGATGAGGGAAGAGTGAGGGAAGGAGAGAACATTGTGGTTGGGCCATTTGGGGTTTTGGTCAGTCAGGAGGCAAGACGAGGACATGAAGTTCTGGGCAAGAGCTATCAAAGGGCAATTAGGCTCTGAGATGGGAATGAGTAAAAGAAAACACCAAAGACAAACACCTGGACAGGAAACTCTGCTAAGGTCTAGCCTCCCTTCCTTTTGTCCTGGAGTCGAAGGCAATGGCCCTTTAGTCCTTGTTAGTTTTCCCGAGCCCGCGCACACCCCTCCACCCTACCTCTAACCCCACCCTCATCCCCGGAGCCCAGGGAAATGAAAATCCCCAATTTCCTTTGGAGCTAGCACGTGCAGCTACGCGGATGCCTTATTCATTCACACATTTACACCTTCCTTTGCTCAACAAATGCTGATTGAGGCCTCGGGGAGACAACGAAGATGGGAAAAAGTGGCCACTGCCCTCAAAGGGGGGGTCTCCAGCTCTACTTCTCCAAAACACATGGACCTGGGACGTACTCCCATGGCCCAGGCTACCAGCCATCCCCAGCCCTTGGCGGCCACTTCTCCTGCTCCGCTACCACTGGGGGCAAGAGTCACATGGTGAAAGGGGTCATAGCAGACCCATTCTGGTATCTGTTTTTAAGTAAATACTTTGCAAACTTCAGTTGCAAAGTTGTGAGGTTGAAAGGTGTTGGAGCGGAGGAACACTGATTTCCTAATGGAGAGCAGTCACGGTCTAGGGCAAAGGAAGGGAGTGCCCTGTCTACAGGAGGGAGGGAGGGCTCAGAGGGAGTGGCGGGTAGCATAGAGAAGAGAAATGGCATCACAGGCTAAGGAGAAAGATGTTCTAAAGATAAAGAGAGAGAAAGATAAAGATAAAGAGAGAGAGAAAGATGTTCTAAAGATAAAGAAAGATAAAGAGAGAGTAAGACCAGCAGGGAGGGGAGGGGAAGGCATGGCTGAGGTGGGGGAAACAGAGGAGCGGCTAAGCAGAAGACAGATGGATGAGGTGGAAGGAGGGTAACGGGGCATAGGTTCAGGAAAGAGGGACAGGTGTATGGATGAAGTGGAGGAGGATGGGTGGGGAGGTGGAAGAGGGGAGATAAGATGTTGAAAGATGCTGCCAATAGCTGGGGCTAAACTGTGGGGCAATTTGCATACTGTGTCCCAGAACTTGGATGTATTCTCTACGCAGTGATTTTCCCGAACACCCATGAACTTCCATATTGGGAGTTGCAGGTTTTCTGTGGAATTCACCCAGGGTAGAGATTTAGGTGGCAGACCAAACCCTGAATCTGTCACTTATCAGCTGTGTGACCTCAGACAGGTGTCTTAACATCTATGTGACTCAGTTTGCTGATCTGTGAAATGGGAGCGCTAACAGTTCCTATGTTACAGGGTTACTGTGAGGATTAAAGGAGCTGAAATGGGTCAGGTGCCTGGCAGAGGACCCGGTGTGTATAGTAAACACTCAGTAGGAGGAGGAGTTCAGAGCAAACCCATATCCTCATAAACGTCCCCACGTAATAGGAGTTCACTTTCCCCCTTTACGCGGTGGATAATCTCTTTTGCCCTGGGAAGTTAGTATCCGCTCGGGGGCATCTCCCCACATCCTCTGACATCAGCAGAGCCCCAGGCTCCAGCACAAAGGGACAGAATACTTTCAAGAGCAGGAGGAGTGGCTGGCTCCCACTTGATCACAGGCCTTCAGGCCCACAGATGAGAACACGGAGACTTGGACAGAAAGTGAAATAGCCAATCGGGCCTCCCCTTTCTTCAGTTCTACCTGTGGTCTCAGCTCCGCCCACTAAGATATCCCTTTGGATTTTGCCGTCGTCTTCGTCCAAGGCCAGCCAGCGGTTAAGCGGGAAGTCATATTTCCTTTTGTTCCCAATATCTTCAATGACAATCTGGGAAGGAGAAGAGAGGGAGGGAATGACCAGTGTCACGGAGGGCTCATCTGGTGATCGAATCCCTCCACCACTTGAGTGCACTCTGAGAATACACTCCCACCTTCTTAGGGGTGCAGGGAAAGCTTATCACAGGGACACGCCTGGTGCGGAGCACTGAGAGGCATGGGGGATGACTGGCAATGACCTCTTACTTGAATGACTGAGCCACTCTTCCCTCTTCTGCTGCAGATCATTTAAAGGACTGAATGCAGGAAATTCGGCAGGAATCGCCCCATGAGAGCCAAGTGGGAAGCCTGGATTTGCGGACTGCGACAAGAGCGTCACCTCCCCCACCGGCTGAAGGCTGGGACCCTAACCTTCTTGGTGAGAAGCAGAGTCCACGCAAGGAGAACTACGAGCCACAGATCAGGCACACAGAATCCCGGGATCTGGTGATCAGGTCAGGAAACGTCAGCCACTGACAGGGAGGCGAGTGGCATGGGCCATCTGCGAAGCTTCCCGCAGGGCGCTCACATGTGAGTTAGGTTGGCGAGGCTGAGAGAAGGTGTCTTTCAGCGTTTACCAGGAGCTGAGGGGCCCTTCCAAACGTCCCAGGAACCCAACTGAAAACCCACTTGAAGATAAGCAGACGGGTCAATGACTAGAACATGCCCTCCACTCATAGCACTGTGCGGGGAGAAGCATCTGAGGACACACAGGGTCAGCTGGAAAGTGGGCGTGTCTGCCCAGGCAGTCCCGACTGCCTGAGAAAGGGGGGACTCTGATTTCAATGAAAGACTCATTTCCTAATATCAAAGTGTCTGCACTGTGCAAACAGGGCACACATGGGCTGCCTGAAGGCATCTCACCTTCTTCCAATTCTGTGTTTCTATAGGAACCTTCTGGGCTAAGAACTGTCTTCCTGAGGACACCACCCACTAGGGGGAAGCCAGTGGCCTGAGCCAGTAACTAGAAGCCACATCGGGCTTCTCTCCTCAGATAAATCAGCATTCAGGCGTTGGTTTATAAATCAGTCCCTTGTGAGTTTGGTTGGTATGAGTCACCCTTCAGAGCCTGCTGATTTGATTGTCTGTACTTCTCAAGCTGAGTGCCTGAAGACCACTGTGACACAGCCCAGAGAGGCTTCTGCCGCCGAAGTCCAGCCTCTCCCAACCCTCCTATCTGCACATTTCTCTGTGGCTTTCGTCTCCATGTTAGGAAGAGACTGGGGAGTCGATGACAAAGGCCTGAGGCTTCAGCCCGCCTCCTAACCCCCCTTACTCTGAGGCTCACAGAGTTGGAAAAGCAAAGTGAAGGAAGAGAGGACTTAGTTTACAGATAGGCTGCCAAGTCTGCTGATGCACCTGGATGTACAGACTCGCCATCTCTGTCTTTGAACGTTCGCAGACGAGGGTGCCGGCCACGGCTTCAAGAGCAAGGGCACCACCCTCACAGCCCACGGAGCGGTCATCAGTAAAGGGCCTTCTACTGGCCTGGAGTCTGATGGAAATGCCGGACCTGGGAAGTTTAGCTAATCTGATAAAACAGAACGTGTACCATTCAGTACTTCCACAAGACAAAACTAGCTGGATCACAAAGGAAACAGACGATATTCAAAATATAAATTTTTGAATAACAATCAAGGTGCTAAAAACTAGATTTTCCAAAAATACTAAATACAAAGAAAGGCCAAGAGAGAAGAGAAAAGCTTGAGTACTGGCACAGAAAGTATAAAAGTCTATGGACAGTTCTAAAAATTTTCCAGATGCATATTAAATGTGTACATAATTAACTATGAAAACTCTTGGCCTCAAGATCTGCAAGATGAGGCTGGAGGACACAGGCTCCCCGAGAGCTGAATATGCGGGAGCATTTCCGGTAGCATGGTGAGCACGCAGGGAAGGAGCAGAGAGGTGGGGGCAGGGAAGGAAGTGGCCAAGTGGCCAAGCGCCACAGTACAGAAAGACTAGCCAGGGAGGGGGGCAGCGGGCTCTCCCGAAGGCATTCTGGCCTCTGCTGACATAGGTCCTGGCTGCCTCATGACCCCAGCTGCACGGAGGGGCATAACCAAGGGTCCCTTCTGAGGGAGGAGGGAGCAGCATTCCTACTTCTGTTTATGACGTGTCCAGACACCTCTGAGTTTTCATGGAGTTCCTTGTAAGACGTCAGGACATCTCAGGAATGGTTTGTGCTAACAGAATGAAATGCTAGTGTTCCCACCAGACCGCTGCTTCACAGATTCCGTTGTTACGGCAGAAACCATTGCAGAAGACAACTGGGGAGATAGAAACACCCTCCCCGTGACTGAGAGAAGCACACGCCTGGAGAGACAGACAGAGAGAGAGAGTATGAGAGAGAGACAGACACTCAGACAGAAGCAATGACCAAATAAAAAACAAGAACCATTATCTCCTGGGGGAATACCTTCCATCAGAAGACAGGCCCACAGGCAGGCTCGCCTTCTCAGAGGCGAGAGGGAAAGCTGGGGTCACAAGGCCCCAGGGAGGCGAGGCCTGTCCATGCTGGAACCCACTGTCTTCAGCGGCAAGACCAGCCAATGGGAAAAGTCAAGAAGATTCCACTATCCCAGAGGAGAGGAGGAAAAGGGGGAGCCGCCAAGCAGGGGTCACCGCTTCCCTGTTCTCTACCACAGTTCACATACGCACCCAATGATCCAGGGCCTCGGGGCATTCATCCCCACCTGCCCCCCCCCGCCCCCGCCAGGGTAAACACACGTGCATGAGCACAGGGAGCGGAGCCTGGAGTCAGCAGCGTTTAGGTCACCCTGGAGTGTCAACTGTGACCCACAGCAGCTCTCCCCGCCCTATACTGGAACAACTTCCACCGATTTCATGTAAGCTGATTGGAACAGAGGCCCGTTCTGTGCAGAAGTGAGCCCTCCCCCCCACACAGAGCAATGTGAGGAGGAAGAGGGTCTCCTCCCTCCCACCCACGTGCCAAGGTGCCCACGATCCACACGATCTGAAGGGGCCACAGAAGGAACCGCTGTGTACCAGCCACGAGAACAGGCAATGCACGTCAAACACGCCTCTGCCTTCAAGGAGTTTTCAATCTTCCCTTTAAAAACGTGTCTAGGTTATCCAGTAAAAGGGGCCCTCAAGCAGCCATCGCCACATTCCCATCGCCTCTGTAGAACTGTGGCTTCTTTTTAGAGTTCTAAGATCCTAGGGCAAAGGACAGGTAAGTTTTGACACAGGAGGGAAAATTAAAAAAAGGAGGAAGACTTTTGGAGCTTATGAACCAACTTTACAATAAATCTCAGCATCTAGGAGTTAGCAGGGAAGACCTGGGTTCCTGGAAAAGCGAGAGCATGTTCTATGGGGGAAACTGAGGCCCACCAAAGGAAGGCGAGATCTTCTCCCTGTCACGAGGCTATCCTTCCCCACAGGCTCCAGGTCTCCGTCATCACACTGAAAAACTCCATCACATAATACACATAACTGTAAACAGTTGAATGGGGACACCCTAACATTTCTTCTTCCTCTGCACTTCCTCTCCTCTGAGCCCACCTGTACACCCACCCCCTCATCACCACCTCCATCAATAAAGACCTCTGATGGCTTATTACGATCAGGATCTGCAGAGGTCCTGCCCACACCTACCTCCCTAATATTAGTTCCCCCTTCTCAGTCCTCTGAGCCCTGTGCTCTGGCCTGGAGCTATCAATCTCCCTGTCCTTCCCTCCAGCTCCTTCTCCCTGCCCCTCCTGGCAGAACCCTACCCATCTTCATGGCCCAGCTCCCGTGGCCCCCTGATGGCCTGTGAGACACAGCTCACCCCCACCATCTTCGTTTGTACCTGACTCAAGACTTTTATCTCCTCCTGTTTTGCATTAAAGTCATGGTAATTCTGCTTTCTGGTCTTCAAACCGGGAAATCTGGTCTGATCGACACGAACCTACTTGTGGGACTCCCACAACAGCATGTTTGAAAGCTGGGCTCTCCCTGAAAGTTTGGGATATAAGGGTATGGCAGCTACACTCATTTTAGGGACTTGTCTTGCTCTTTTAAGGAGAACAATGTTTGCCACAACAGCTGCAGTTGGTAGTCGCGTACATGTTTGTTGGCTGGTGAGTAAAAGAAGGACACACAGAGCTTCTTGACGTCCCTGAAATCAATTCCATGAGCCTCTGTCTCCTCGTCCTACCAGAGCCGGTGCCGCAGGCTGCGCTGATACTCCCGGCCGCACGCGGCAGGCGATCTCCTCATCTGGACCGTCTAACATGTGACCTCATGGAGGGAATCCAGACTGGGGGTCCAGAGGACCTGGGGTACGTACCAGGCCTGCCACTGAAGAGCTGCAGGGCCTTGGGCCAGTCTCTTTACTGCAGCAGGTGGACCAAGGACAGGACCCACTGGTGCGTGATGTTCCGCCTTGGGACTGTTGCTCTTCCTAAGTGGTCTTTGAACTGCACTGACTATTTGGGTTGATCAAAATTGTGGACTAACAAGACGTGGGGGCCCAAGCCATGGGTGGGGACAAGAGCTGGGGGAGGGGAAGATGCAAGCCCCCCAACTTCGGGAGAGGGAGAGGCAGGGGGGAAGGGGTGTGTGGGTCACCCCGAGGCCCATCCACCTGGGTTGAAAACGGCACACGTGGGCAGCTGACTAGAAGGGAGACTACCTATGAAGGGGTTAATTACATCGGATTTATCCCGCCAAGCCCTTCAATGTAAATAGCAAAGGAGCGGCTGTCATGTGAAGTCCAAGGCAACCAGCCTGGCAACTTCGAGGACCAGGAGCACTTACTGTGCAAGTGTCAAATCTGGAAACATGGTCAGTTCAACAGCCTCTTTACCTGGCATCCCTGGGGAGCTGAGGGCCAGCAGGCCAGTCGGAGTGAACTGTGGAGGGGCGGTATGAGGTACAAGCGAGGCAGGGGAGGCAGGATGCTAGAGCTGGCTGCCCACGGCATAGTCAGAGTGCTTTCCCCCTGCCTCTGGCTTCCAGCTTGCACCCACCCTGCCTGGGACCTAAAGCCTTCCTTCCTCCCTTCCTTGGGAAAATCGCTAGTAAATCCAGGCACACTGGCCGACAAAGTGCTTGAGTTAGTTTTCTGTCTTATCCCCACGAAGCATTTCGGTTTGGCTTAAGGTATAGGAATAGGCTGTTAGGAGTTTTTCAGAAGGCAGCGAACCTTGGAGAGGGACACAGGCCTTGGTACTACAGGGGAGGAGGGGAGGGAGCGGGCAAGTGGGGCCCTGAACTCACCCCGGCACATGATACAGCCGCAAAGAGAATAACCAATCTCACACTGAAAGTAGACTGCTTGGCCTTCTGGTTCAAAATAGTGTCTGACTAGCAAATAAGAAAAGAAAAAGGAAAGAAGGAAGAAGGGAGAGGGGAGGGCAGGAGGGAAGGTGGAAACATCATTCCAAAGAAGAAGAGCAGAACTCCGCCAAGGGCCTCACGCAGGGTACATACAGTGCAAGGACTCAGGAAAGCAGGGCATGCTTCGTGGAATACAAGATTCGGTCTTTATGAAATAGGACTAAACATCTTTAAGGATAGCAGGGGCTGCACGGGAAAGGCAAAAGGTGATATTAAAAGGGAACTAGGTTAAATGAGGAAAGGTACCAAGAAAACCAAAAAGCAGCAAATCCATCAAGGTTCTCACCATCCTGTGAGTCCTGTAACCAACTCCTGGGAATTTATCGTGGGAAGTAATCCTAGATGTGCGTAAAGATAAGCTACGAGGATGCGTGTCAGTGCGCTCTTCACTGTATCAGTGATGCTGAGGAAAAGGGTGTTCAACACAAGATCGGTTTAATAAGTCACGGTATATCGCGCATACTAGAGCACTCGTTAAAAACTTACGTCGAAAACCTTCACGTCATTCTATTTAAACAACCTGGGGACATCTGCATGCTCTGTCTCAGAGTGGAAACAAAGCATCTTGTAAAACACAGTGTTTACGATGACCCCATTAAACAAAAAGATATATGTATATTAATTCACAGAAAAATAGCTGGACGATATGTACCAAGATATGCACACTGGTTATCTCCAGCTGGTGAAATCATGGTGGTTCAGGGTTATCTCATTTTTTGTTTATTTGTATTTCCTAAATTTTTACAATGAATATGTATTACTTTTATAGGAAGAAAAAAAATAGCAGAAACATTCAGAATTAAAATGCACATTGACAGGAGAAAGGAATGGACCCAATAGCTTGGAAGAGCCGACCAACATCTGGGTGGGGGAATGTGACGTGCTCTCACAGGAGGCATAGCACAGCGGATGGAAGGAGCCGAAGGGCAGCTGAGAGCTTTGCAAAGCAGAGAACGGAGATCCTATAAATGGCTAACTGGTCCTCCCGAAGAAGAGGCCAGACAGATGCCAGCCAAGCAAGAACCTGGTACGTAATAGGAGACCTCTTTTCGGAGCTATAAATAAATAAATTAAAAATAAATATCTTTTGCATCAAAGTAAGGACTAATCATGTCCCTGAGACATTAACAACAAAAGCAAAACGAAGAGGAGGAAAGGAGGGAGGGAAAGAGGATGAGGGTATAAATGAACTAACATAGCCCCCCTCTTCTGGACTTTTTATTATAAATATAAAGAAAAAAAATTCTGCAAGCATTCCGGCTGAAAAAAAAAAAAAAAAAAAAGATTATCCTGAGAAACAAAAATCCCCTTGGCTTCAGTATCACATTTCAGAAGGCAACAGAATGAGATTTACAACATCTTCAAGGGAAAAAAGGAAAAGGAAGAAAACATGTTCTCACTCTGCCAAGCTGCCCTTTCCTTTGAGCACGAAGACAACAAAGGGGCCTGTTCTGGCGTGCAAACCCGCCTCGTTCGTGAAGTTTCTGAGGAGGGCACATCGGGTGAGTGGGCCCATGTGACCAAGAAGGAGCCTGACCTGAGGGTGGGGGATGCAACTGCAAAACCTTGTCAAGGCCACACTCAGGCCTGGGGTACGCCTTGCAGCTCTGGGCACTAACCCTGGGTCTGCACTCACACTGTCTTCCTTCCCAGGAGGGAGGAACGGGGCCTAGAGGTACCCGCTCTGTGCCCCACCCTGGCTGAGGTCACAAAACACACCTGCCTCCTCTCCCTCCTTCTCCCTAAAAGACACATTTCTGCCTGCTCACTGGCTACTTAGGGTTCTGGAATCCTGCCCCATTTCTTCTCCAATCCAAGCAGCATTTAGCCTCCTGGAACCCTGTTCAGCACCAGGCCGGCTACTCTTAGAACCAGGAAAGCCCCCTCCTTTCCAAAGGAAACTTGGCCACTCCTCACTTCACCAATTCATGCCCCATCCCAGGCTGAGAGCTGGGGCGGTGCCCTCGAGGACCGTCCAGCCTAGTCATGGAGAGGAGTGTGGCAGACATGCGAGGATGTTCACTCAGCCTTTTCCCGAGCCCCTTCTTCTTAGCCCACTTCTGTTATAAAGACTGGAAAGCCAGCCACTTGTCCTACTTTCCGCTATAGCTAGGGTGGCCACACGACTCATTTCTGGCCAATGAAATGTAGGCAGAAGGCCCAAGGAGGGCACTGTGTTTCTCAAAATAAAGCAAGTCTTGCCAGAAAAAAAAAAAAATCATTTTCCCCTTTGGTCTTCCCTTCTGCTCTGCCTGGAACACAGATAAGATGGCTAGAGAGTCAACAGCCATCACATGATCATGAGGCAACCGGGGTGGGGTGGCAGGGATGAAAGCCACAGTGCCCAGGATGGTGACAGAGTAAGACAGCAGGTGTCCTAAAAGCAGCTGCACCAGCCCTGAGCTGACCACATCTGGATTTTGTGTGAGATGAGAAATATAAGCCCCAGCAATGTAACACTGCACTTCAACGGCCTGATAATTGCAGTCAAATACTGCTGATATAAGAAAGTAATGAAGTTAAGCACTAACGAAACCTCACCTATCAGCCAGCCTCATTATCTATAGTCAAATTGTTATAAATCTGAGCGGTTTCTGTTTAAGCAATACGATCTTTCTCAAAGTATTTTTCAAATATATATTCTACAATAACCTTTCCCTATCATCCTGTAATGAGCTGAAATATACCGATAGCCTCATGAAGGGAAATATATGCAAAGGGCTGGTAGCCCATTTTCTAAGTGACCTCTGACTTCTGTGGATTTTGAATATTCTTTTGGCTTTTTATATCTTCTCTGAGTCCCCATTATAGTTCTCAATAGCCCTACCTAATACAATGATTCTTTCCCTCTCTAATCTTCTGCTGTAGGTTTAAAATTGCAGGCAAGAGTTTCGCTAGAAGGGATTATAATGAGCATTAAGCTGAGAGAGAGTCGGAGGGGTCTTGACTTCAACATCAGGACAAGGAAAAAAAGAGCCAGAGCCATGAGCTCTCCTCACTCACTTCGAACCGGATATGCGTTAGCTTCTCAGAAGCCTTTTTGTTTTCATCTTGATTCCTACCTTATTCCTGGGTTGGTAAGATTATGAGGTAAGTCACACGAAAGCTTATGATCAGGGTCCAGTGAATGCCCTAAGCAGGCAGGGTTATAAGCATTCGTGGGAGGGAGAGGTTCTGGTGGGCCAGAGTCAGGGAGAGCTTGAGTCTTGAAGGACGACCAGGCCCTGGCTACTTTCGGGTGAGAGCCTGGGGCTTTCTTAGAAGCTGGTAACATGCGCAGGGTCTGGGAGGCTGGGAGTCAGGCAGCATGGTTGGCCAGCAGGCTTAAGCAGAAGAGTGGAGACAGACAGACCAAGAGAGGGAGGCTAGGGCTGAAATATGCCCTCCTAAGAGCCAGAATGCCCCCTCCCAGGCCACGGGGACCACAGATAGGCCGCTGGACCTACCTTGGACAGGAACCAACCTGCAGACCCGCCCTTGTTGTTGTGGCCGACATTGATCTTCATCAGCTGCCCCAGATCCGGAGCATCGAGCATGAACTTGTCTTCAGCTCCCCTTTCAAAGTTGTCCTTCTCATTTTCCAGCCGACGCTCCCCTGTATACACACACGGGCAAGAAACTTACAAAGTAGACTGGAGGAGGAGGAAAAAACCCGCTTCTAAGCTTAATGGTCTGCCCGCTGGAGGGTAGTCTCCAAAGTCAACAAGGTGGGAGGCGGGCGGTGGGGGGCGCAGGGACAGGTGGTATGTAGGTACTTTCTGTACTTCCGCTCCATTTCGCTGTGAACCTGAAACTACTCTAACGACAATGTGAAATATTTTTAAGAAGTCAATACGGATAGCTCTACCCTGAGATCTCTGGCCCTGTAAATCCCTCCAACCTCCAGTCAAGGAAGAAGCTTGCCCTGCGTGTGGCTTGAGCCCAGGTCCCATAACTGGGTTTCTGCTTTCTGCCTTAGCCTGGAGTGTCCATCCTGGTAACCCCATGTACACCCCCATCCTTAGAGCTGAGGTCCTGCCTGGCTTGTACCAGCCTCTTGTCCTGAACCGGGAGCATTGCCGTGGGAGTTGGTCCAGGCCTGTGCTGGGCCCCTGACAGCCAACAGACCTCCTTAGGCCTGCCTCCTTTTCTGGAAAACAGTGATGACAGCTACCATCAGACACGCCAGTTCGACAGAGATTTTTTTCTTTTCTATTTGTCACCACAATCCAAGAGGGGTATTATTAATCCTGTCTTGTGGCTGAAGAAACGGGCTTAGAGAAGCCAGATGCCATGCCAGAAGTCACACGGGTGATAAGCGCATCATCAGAATCTACTCTAACCTGTTCTGACTACTCTGCAATACTCCGTTATGATATCCCCAGGCCTACAGGGCCTGTTAACGCTTTCAGCATTGCCTAAGCTTCACGCGGGTGCCGTCCATTCGCTTTCGTTTCTAGAATTCAATTCTTTAATGTTCTGCATTTTGAACTGCAACAATGCAAACATACAGAAAGGAGCCTGAGACACCCACACACCCACCCCCAGATTTCAGAGGCAGAACAGGTGCTAACGCTCTGCCTCATTGGCTTAGATCTTTCTCTTTTTTAAAGAAGAGATGACAGGTCGGTCTAACGTCTCACTGGCCACCTGACTCTCCTACTCCCTCCCCCAAATAAACACCACCCGCAAGTGATCAGTATCGCTTCCATGAATTTTGGCTCGCACGTGGATGTCCTCATAGAGAAAACGTACTGCTGTGTTTTTTTGGCATGTTTTAGAATTGACAAGAATGACATCACAGCGCATCTCTCTCTGTCCGAGGTTCGTCATCCACGCAGCAGGGATGCGAACAGCACCACCGCGTCGGGTCCGCTGTGAGAGTGAACTGAATTGGTCCCCACGAAGTGCCGGCCGGTGCTAAGTGCTGGGTTCGTGATGGAGGCTGCTGCTAGGGCTCCCCTCACCATCATATCATCATCATCACATGCCCCCTGCAAATGACTTTCCTTTCAGCTAACGCTATGCTTTTCAGATCGCCTGGTTGATGCGCGTAACCTGAGTTCATTTGTGCAGCCGCTGTGGAACAGTCAAGAACGGAGACAGCACTGCCATGTTTCTACCGGTGGACATGTAGGTCGTGCCTCGTTTTTTGTCACTGTGAACAGCACTTGGCGCGGACTCTTTCACCCCTGCCTTCTGCTGCACATCTGTGACAAGTGTTCCGAGTAGACACCTACAAAAAGAGTCGGGGGGTCCTGGGTGGGCCCACCTCAGCGTGTTAGGTATTGCGAAACTGCCCTCCAAAATGGCTGCCGCACAGCCATGACCCCCGCCATGTATGAGGGGTCCCATTCCCCACGTGATTATTCACATAATTATTTTAAAATTTTATTTCAGTATGTATACACTGGTATCTCTTTGTGATCTTAATTTACATTCTCTTGATTATTTGGAGAAATTAAACATATACATATATATGCATATTTGGAGAGAGATCTATACACCCTTATATGTTGGTCACTTAGACCTTTCCCTTCTCTAATTTTTTCTGTTCATATACTTGATGATTTTTTTTACCATCTTTCCTCTGTCTATGGTGTTTTTTATCATACAGATGTTTTTCCTGTTTTCATGGACTTTATCTATCTTTTCCTTTGTTGTTTGTGCTTTTAGTGAAGTGTTCAAGAAACTCCATTTGAAGGTGAAATTCAAAAGACATTCTTCAAGTTTCTTCCAAAAATCTCAAGAGTGTCGCGTGTTCACATTTAAGTCTTGAGCCCATCTGGAAGTTATTTTTGCGTATGGCAAAAGGTAAAAAGATCTGATTTTATCTTTCCTCCTATGGTAGGACAATTGTTTGCACACTGATAATTGAATAATTCATCCTTTCTCTCTGATTTATAATGCTGCCTCTATATGTGCTTCTAGACTCTATTCTGTTTCACTGGTTTATTTGTTTCTCCTTCTATCAATACCACACTGGTTTAGTTTTTAGAGATCTGTGGTGTTTTAATATCTGCAAGGGTAAATATCCCCACTTATTAATATTATTTTCATTATTCAAAACAGTCCTCGCAATAGTTAGCCTTTATGGATGGGAATTTTATTAGCAGCTTAAGCTGCGGGATATTGCCTTTCGGAAATGTGACTAAAATGGCACTGCATTTATAGCATAAGCTGGGGAAAAAAATTGACTTCTTAATGACTTTGAGACCTTCCGTAACGTATTTCTCCATTTAAATATTCTTACATATCCTCAAACAAATATTTATATTCTTTCCAGAAAGCTCTAAGGTACCTTATAATTGCTATCGTGAGTCATGTATTTTTAAATTAAACATTTGCTTGTTGTTTTTATTAAGATTTGTAAATTAATCTTGTATCCAGCACCTTTATTAAACCTTCTCTCAAATTGGTTCTCATGATTTGTAAATCCTCCTGGATTTTATAGATGATTATTATTTTTTATGAAAATTAAGTTTTATTTCTAAATGGGGTGAGAGGTAGGAGTTTCTTCGAATTTTATTGACTACGATCAAGGAATGTTGTGTCCCTCTCCCTGACTAATTTCAGTTTGTTCAGATTTGCTTTGCGGTTTAGTACGTGGTCATTCTGTGCTTGAGAAGAATGTGTGTCTTCTCCCAGCTGGATGTAGGAATCGACATGGTTCCAGTCAATCAGGCTTATTAAATGTGTAGTTAAAATCTTCTGCACCCATACTCAATTTTTACCCATTTGATTTACCAATTATTTGAGAGTGTTTTATTAAAATCTTCCACTGTAACTTCTTCAAGAATTTTGTTACTTTTTGCTTCACGTATTTTGGGAATATGCTGTAAAATTCGTTCCAGTTCAGAATCATCACATCTTCCAGGTTAATTCTTCCTTTTGTCATTTCGTCTGATATATTTTTACTTCCAACAGAGTGTTTTTGCCTTAAAGTTTAATTTGACAGATAATAATACAGCTACACCCCCTTCTCCCGTGTTGATATGCTCCTGATATACTCCATGTCATTCTGTTTATTTTCAGTCCTTCTGCATCCCATGTTCCAGCTGCATTTTATTTCTTTTCATTTAATATGAGAATACCTATCCTTTAACTGAGGAGTTTAGTTTATTTCTATTGTGATTATTTATACATTTATTTAATTTTTTGTTATTAGCCATGCTTTTTCTTTTCTTTTTTTTTTTTTTTAAGATTTTATTTATTTATTTGACAGAGATAGAGACAGCCAGCGAGAGAGGGAACACAAGCAGGGGGAGTGGGAGAGGAAGAAGCAGACTCATAGTGGAGGAGCCTGATGCGGGGCTCGATCCCAGAACGCCGGGATCACGCCCTGAGCCGAAGGCAGACGCTTAACCGCTGTGCCACCCAGGCACCCCGCCATGCTTTTCCTTTCCTTCTGTTTCCTCATTTCCTGCCTTCTATTGGGTTGAGGATTTATTCCCTTTTATTCCCCCCACTGGTTTAGAAGCTATACATTTCTTATTGGGCGGTTTACTCTTACAATTTTAATATGCATACTTGACTCACTGAAGTCTAAAGTTCATCGATACCTCTACTCTCCTATCACTTCGGGATGAGCTGTGACCAAGAACCTAATTATGTTTTAACTTTCATTATCTACCTTCCTTCTTAAAGATTATTGTGTTCTAGCATTTTGGGTCCATGTTTTCTCATGCCCTGATGATAGTCACTATTAGTACTGTTTACTATAATCAATGCTTGCTCAGCTTTGTTACATCGATATCAATATTTTTGCTCAATTTCTTTCTTGCTTCACCTTTCTTGTGGGTATATTTCCTTTTTCTTAAAGTATATTCTTCTGCAGCTGTTTAAGTATATAGGCCTATGAGTGGTAAACCTATTTCTCTCTGCTTGCATGGCAAGTCATTCATTTTGCCCTCACTCTGGAATGATAGCCTAGCTGGACACAGAACTCTAGACTGATAGATATTCCTGCTCAGAACATTAGAGCTATTATTCCATGAACTTATGACCTTGTACAGGTAGCCAATAGGAATTTGCCATCAATCTAATTGGTTTAGTAGAAGATAATCTGCCAAATCTGGTTACCTTCAAGATCCTTCTCTTTGCCTTTGGTTTCACCACAATGTATCTAAATGTGGATTTGTTTTCCTTTATCCTGCTCAGTGACTCCTTCTGTTACTTTAGTCTGAAAATTCCTATCTTTGCTCAATTTTGAAAAAGTTTCAGCCATTATCTTTTCAAATATCTCCTTTCACCTATTCTCTTCTCTATTGGAATTCCTGCTCACCATCTATCAGAACTTATTCTGTCCTCCACGAATCACGATCTCTCATTTGTGTTTTCCAACTCTTCATGTCTCTGCTCTGAGTTATTGTGCTCATCCCCGTGTTACAGTTTGTAAGTGTCTACTCAGTGGTTTCTAATTGTGTCGTTTAGCACATCCATTAAGTGCTTATACTCAGTAACTATACTTGCATTTTCTATATTTGTTTTCTATACTTTTCATGGTGCCTTGTTTTCTTCATTTGTTTTGTTCATGTCTGTAGTCCATTTAAACATCTTTAAACTATAGCTTTTCTCAGATTACTCTATTATCTGAAATTTTTGAGCATTTACTCTCATTGTCTGTTGTATCCTGATGTTTAGTCGTGGTGGAGTATGTCCTCATCCCCAGTACCTTATCTTCAGGAATCTCATGCAGTCTTGCTAATGCGTCTGCAAGCACCAAAGGTATTACTGTCGTGGAACCAATTTTCTGTGCTTGGGGAGGGGGGTGGTCCCCAAATCACACTTGTAGTGTAAAATCAGACATCAAGCCCACATGAGTGTGAGCAGAAGGCATCAATTTCTCAACAACTGTTTAATCTAGAGCCCTTGGAGAGATAAGGTTATTGTACTGATGAACGACTTTTTCCTGGGCTGATTTTTCACTGAAGATGTTCCTGTGAACCTTTGGGGCTCCTGGCTTTCCATGCAGTTCTAGTCTTGTCTATCTTGCTTCATGCAGGACAAAATCTTATTTTTCTGACCCCAAATTGGTATGAAAACCTATTTTGTAGATTGTCGAACATGAGAGCTCCTCCTTCCAAGAGCCACAGCACCGATTCACAGCTAATACTTTGGTTTTGAGTTCCCTCTTCATTTCTGGCACTGGAGAGTTCTCTTTTGTTCTTAAGCTCAGCAATGAATTTTGAATTCTTTAATATATTGCATCCAAAATTCATATCTCAGTAGCTTTTCTGACTCCTATATTATTTCATTAACTTGGAAGAAGCTGGCGAGAACCACCTGTCTCAGTTCTACTGGCCTGAATGTCCTCCCAACGCTTGCGGCCATGCTTGTGTCCTCAGTTCTTGCTACATCTTTGAAGACGAGTCTAATTATCTATGCCTGGCCCCATTCTACTCTGCATCAAATCGCTGCACTGAATCAGGCCATGCCCAGCCACATTCTAAATATAACGCGAGATGGCCATGGAGCTTACGGAGATAAACTGACAATGAGTTCTTTGGTGATACAAAGCTTGGGTCTGTTCATAGTCTAGGACGAAGGACAATTTTAAATAGACCCCAAACCCAAGAACACCTTACTCTGAAAACACATCACACACCTACATTTTACAAGATGGGCACCTTGCTGCCCAGGGAAGGCCATGAAAAACCGCCCCACAAGCAGAATTGCTGTCACCAGAGGAGACTGGAGCTGCCTTCCTCTGCCAGGCATGGGGGCGGGGCATCAGTCCACCTAAGAAGCAGAACTGGGCACAGCTTGGGAAGAAAGGATTTCAAATCCATTACCTGTGTCTCCATACTCTCCAAAGATATTGATGAAGACGTCCGCATCGGTCCCCGCACTGATGACATCACCGGTATACACCTTGACTTCATACTTGTTACCTAGAAATGAGGACAGAGAAAGCCTCAGCTCATCAGGATCCTGAAGAGAGAAGAAAAAGGCCCCAAGGTAGCTACCACACCACCTACCCTTCCCTCCCGCAAAGCCCGAGGTGTCACCATTGCCGTCAAGAACACAGCAAGAAACAAGCTGCCTGACATTGGTTCCAAACGGTCATTGCCAGTATATACGTGTATCAAGTCAACACACCGCACACCTTAAACTCACACATTGCTACATGTCAGTTACATCTCAATAATGCTGAAAAGAAAAGTCAAACGGTCATTGCTAAATGGTGTGCACAGCATAAACCCGGTAGAGGGGACTTCTGTTTTCCTCTGCTAACACGCTGCCTTGGGATGCATGAATCAGCCCCAATCCAGATGCCACACTGAACCAGACCACCAGCCGATCTCCCCTGGATATTGAAGTGCTTCTTACTGGGCCCACTGCACATCTACTCTGCCCTCTCCAATCTGTTCTCCACACCTAGCCACAGTGTAAAAATTCACTAGGGAAAATACAATCTGCAAATGAAAATCAAATTTATATGTAAATTGTCAGGACCATAACCAATGCAAAGACTAGAGGTGCCAGCAAATATGTGTGCTCAGTGGTTACCTCACTTAAAGGTCTGTATTGTTTCCTCTTTCTTTCCCCCATTCGTGGAACCCCATGCACTGTAACCCCCAAATGCCTCAGCCCTGGCCATGGCCTCGTGGGGGGATGGGGCTGAATGTCAACTAGACAACAGGCTGAGCTCTGCCCAGGTCTCCCCAGCTGGAGCCTGGCTTAGAGTGGGGAGCAAGGGACACGGGTTGCTGTGTGGTGCAGGAAGGAAGACTCCTCTACACTTTGTTTGGGTGCTAACAATTCCAAGGGCTGAGGCGATTTTCCCTTCCCTTTCCCCTTCTTTCAGTGACTTTTTATTTTTTATGTAGGAGAATTTTGTTCAGATTTCTTATGCCCGATATGTGAAGTTCATAAAAATTAGAGGTGTTTCACTAACTCAAAAAGGTATCTGTACCCCCCGTGTTTACTGCAGCATTATTTACAAAAGCCAAGACATGGAAACAACCTAAGTGTCCATCAATGGAAGAATAAAGAAGTACACACACACACACACACACACACACACACACACACTGGAATATTGTTCAGCCACGAAGAAAGAAGGGAGTCTTGACGTTTGCAGTAACATGGATGGACCTTGAGGGCATTATGCTAACTGAAATAGGCCAGTCACAGAAAGACAGAAGGCATGAGTCCACTGATCATGTGGAATCCAGAAAACAAGGAACAACAACGAAAACCTAGAAACACCCCTAACAACCCCGAAAGCAAAACAAAACACAGATACAGAGACCAGACTGGTGGTTGCCAGGAGTGGGGTAGAGGGGATGTACGAAATGGGTGAAGGGGGTCGAAAGGTACAAACTTCGGTTATAAGACAAATAAGTCATGACCTGTAACGTACGGCATGGCAACTACGGTTAATAATACTGCGTTGCCTGTCTGAAAGGTGCTGACAGAATAGATCGTAAAAGTTCTCATCACAAGAAAAAAATGTGTAATTCTGTATGGCGATCGATGTTAACCAGACTTTTCGTGATGCTCATTTCTCAATATATACACACACCACATCATTATGTTGTAAACCCGAAACTAATACAATGTTTTATGTCAATTATACCTCAATAAAAATAAATGGGAACTATTTTAATTGAGGCCCAGAGTTCCAGGCCCTCTGCCCCCCCCCCTCAGGCCTTTGCTGATGTCCCAGCCCCCAGGGGCTTTCTCCTCTGCATCCCTGCTCTGCCATGTCATCTGTGTCAATGATTTCCAAGCTCATCACCTATTGCCTCGAGCGGTTTGCTGTTTCCTGCAGGTGAGGCTTCCAAGTTCTTCAAGAATAAAAAAAAGTCTGGGGCAGGACCTCCTTCTCATGTATAGCCCCCCCCCCAAACAGCCCCAGCACAGTGCTGGGCCCAGACTAGAGTCTCACTAAGTATGTCCAAAAGCAACCTGATTCACATTTCCTAAAGCTCAAAGTCCCAGGGAGGTCACTCAGGGCAAAGGAGTAAGGCGGGCGAGATAAGGCGAAAACTCAATTTCACCCAGTCCCTATCTTGAATCCTGCCCAGCAGCTGCCATCTAGAGATGACCTGATGCAGAATGTTGCAGGGCACCCAGAGAGGTCCCCCCCCCACATATACGCAGCCCTGAAGGCTGATCTTTAACCTTCTGAGACCCTGAGCCAGGAGGGAGCAATTCTCTCCTAAAAACTCACTCGATGAGATCCATCACGAGAGAGGGAAGACCCTCCAATTCTTGTCCCCAAACAAAGAGCTCCCAGATTCCCACCCCACTTTCTTCCCCATGAAGACCCCTCTGAGATGGGAGACAGACTAGGGTCTTCAGAAGAACGCCTAGGTCAGTGGCTTGACGTTGGAGCCACATTCAGGCTATACCAGGGGAGCTTGCCGAGCAGGGGGGCTGCCACCCCCTCCCTCCCCGAAGATCCTAAGGCATGGCTGTGAAGGACCAGGAGGGCCTTGGCCAGTCCAGCTGCCCCTGCTCCTGATCACTTTCCAAGTCGCAGAGGCCTCTGGCCGCAGGCTGTCCTCTCCTCCTCTGAGAACCCTTCATTTTGGTTCACATCCTTTCTCAGCTCCAGGCTGGGCCTTACTTCACACAGAGGCAAGTCCCCTCTGCAGGGTGACAAGATGCCCAGGGCCCCCTTGGCTGGTGATGCCAGGATGAGGTGGGGGCTGGGGACGCCCTAAAGGCCACTGCTGAGCATCAGTCAGTCAGAGAGGGCAAAAGAACTCCAGAAAGAACTGGGCACGGTGCAGCAGGAAGGATGAGGGGGGCTGGGGAGCCCTTGGGGAAGGAGTAGCAGACATTCTGCCTCATTCCAGAAGGCAGAATTGGACTTAGCACTTGAATTATAAAGAAGGATATTTTAGCTCACCAAAAGAAACGTTTTCTAGCAGCTAGGGCTATCCAACAAAGGCATGGGATGCCCTTGGGGGAAGTGAGTTTCCCATCCCTAGAGACATCTAAGCCGTCACTTTGTGACAAGCACATTGGTGGAGAGCCATCTGTCAGGGAGGCTGTAAAGAAAATGCCAGAGGTGAGAGAATGTGAGAACACTAAGGGTCCTTTTCAGTCTGCAATTCCATGACATCTGACCAGGAAAGGCAGCCTGCAGACAAGAAAGGGAAGCCAAGAGATGGAGGGGGGCCTCTCAGAGAAAGGGAGGTGCCTGAGGCCACGCAGGCAGGCCTGGGGAGCAGAAGCCCATGCAGGGCTTTGGGAACACATAGCACCCCCGTCCCAGGAAAGTCCAGCGAAGCAGGTATCAGGGCTGAAATGAGGCAACGTAGGAGACAGGAGTGGAAGGAGCTTCCAGAACTTTCCAGCTGAGGTGGACAAGGGGCCTAAGCCATGGGGTCAGAAAATCAAACGAACTGAATGCAGGAGAAAGTCAGTTCTGGAATAAGGCTGGACTGTTCTCTGACCTCTGCAGAACTCTCTATGGAAAGATGGGGCCCTGGGTCCTCATGTAGTTGGCTGGGTGAGAAGCAGGACCCTCGTGTGCCGCATGACCTCCCATCACACTGAGGAGGGGCTGAGAGCAGCAGCAGGATGGGCAGGCATACCTCACAAAACTGCTCTCTAAAAGGCCCCGAAGATGGACAATGAGGCTTCTTATATTACTGTTCTCCCTGCTCTTCTTCCACATTTCCTCTCCAAGCAGAACCCCATTCTATCTGATTTGCCGTTTCCAAACAAGCCCTAGGGCCCCGCGCCAACCCTAAACTGTGATTAAGTGCATATATTGTTGAAAGAGCAAGACAGGATAAAAGCAGAGCCTCATTCTCTCATGGCTGGCAGACTGTCAGCACAGTGCATCAGGCCTTCCTCCCAAGTGGTCATGAGAGTCCTCCCAGTTTCCCGTGATCAGAATTTCAATGAGCACAAAGTTGCCATTCTGGTCACAAGTGGGTTTATATATGTTGAGTTCACCCCTGTGATCTGGTGATCCATGTGAGAGCAAAAGGCCCATAGGTGAAATGTGGCTGCCTTCCTGGTGAAAGGACCGGCCAGAGGGGAAGGTCCCAGGCCAGAAAAATCCCTGCCCCAGAGGCCAGAAGGGAATAAGGGGGGCTGGAGAAAGCAGATGAGAGCAAAGAGTTCAAAGAGGGTGGCTGGGGCTGGCCGACCTTCTAGAGCAAATAATACTAAACGGTCACCCAGGCCTTGCAGCTCACGAGGCCCCTGCATGTCCTTGATGTCACCTGAACCATACAATGGCCACATGATACAGGCAGGACAGATACTATTGACGTTCTCATTTACAGATGGGGAAACGGAGGCTCAGGGGGCAAGGAGGCTTGCCCGGGGAAACACAGCTGCTAAATAATGCAACAGGGGCTCAAAGCCAGGGCTCTCGTCTCTGAAGTCAGGGCTCTTTCTAGAATGCGCCATGGCCTCTCATTCTCTATGCCAGGAATAGGCAAATTTTGTCCGTAAAGTGCCACATAGGAAATATTTCAGGCCTTGCAGGCCACCTGGTCTCTATTGCAGGCACTGGACTCTGAAGCGGTATCATGAAAACGGCCATGCGCAATACGGTAGTCCCCCCCCTGCCCCCCTTACTTGCGGGGCTAGGGCCGAGACCCCCAAGGGATGCCTGCGACCCTGGAGAATACCGAACCCTACAGAAGCTAGGCTTTTTCCTACACAGACATACTGTGATACAGTTTAACTTCCAAATTAGGCCCAGTAAGGGATTACCAACATAATTCATGATGTTACACTGGCAATAATACGCTGTAATAAAAGCGGTGGGAACGTGGTCTCCCTCTCTCAAAATTCCCTCCCGTCCTGGACTCACCCCGCTGGAGACGATGGGAGAGGACAAATGCCTGCGTGATGACCACGTGAAGAGAATGACGCAGGCTCCGGGACGCAGTTAAGCTCCTACGCGCCTTCCGATCCCGATCACTGGTCAGCAAGCGGAGCCTGTGCGCGGGAGGCGGGCTGACCTTCTGAAACCGCGCACACGGAACCGCGGATAAGCGGAAGAGGCCGCGCGGCGTCGAACTACGTAAGCAAATGGGCGTGGCCATGTGCCAATAAACTATTTATGCACACGGACATTTGAACTTCATACAACTTTCCTCAGATATTGTTCTTGTCTAATTTCTTGACAACCCTTAAAAAAGTGTAAAAATGTTTGTTAGCCCCAGGTCCTGAGAAAACTACACCTAGTCGGCCCCCAGTCTGTACGTCGTCGGTCACCCGCTGCCCCAAGCCGTCTTGTGCTTTCGGGCACTGTTCTGTTTCTAGGCAGGGGATGGCAGGCAACTCTCTGCTCGCTGGCCTGGAAGGGGAGCGGAACTGCTAGGTGCAGGGGTGGCCAGCTGCCGGTCGCAGGGTGATCACGGCACCCTCTAATCATTAGCTTAAGCAGCTCAAGGCTCTGAAGACTGGGGAACTGTTGCCCTTTTTCTGTCGGGCTGCAGGGGGTGAGAAGGAACATATCCTGTGCCCAGTGTGGGTAGGGAAGGCCAGCTTTCCCTGCCCCACAATGCTGGGGGACTGGGCAGTAGAGTGGAGAATGGGGGCCTGGGCTGGGGTTTCCTGAAGGTGGGGAAAGATGGCAACATCAGTTCTGTAACCTCAGGCATCGTGCCTTCAGCTCCTCGCCTGGCAGACAGTGAACAAGGAGCAGAGATGGGAGGAGAGGGGAAGGTCAGGTTGGAGGAGGGGCTAGCGAGTTCACTGTCCTTCCTGAGCAAGCATGGGACCCATAGGGCCTAGTGATGGATCGCAGGAATGGTTGCCCAAGACAGTTCTAGGGTTGGTCTGTGGTTTAATCAATGTTATAACATTCTCCCTTGAACTGATTTCTCTCTGTTCTTTTAGTGGGTAACCATTAGCTCATAGGGTGCCTTTCTACAAATTAGAAAAAGGCTTCCTTCCTCAAGACACTTTACTGCCATCTGTTGGATAATTGTCATAATAAATACATAAACCTACAATCTCTATGATGTGAAAAGTGTCTCTTTACATAGTCTCAGTTGTGCAGTGCACAACTTGCATATCTGAACCCAGCAACACCACCTTTCAGAGAGTGGCTGCCCTTCCCTGAAGGTCAGTGAGAGCTCCAAGAAGCCAAAGTAGTTTGAGCATTGATCTGGACAGTACACAATAAGGGAAATAGACCAGAGATTAAGCTGATCGCAGGATACCTTCCAGAGCCAAACAGAACTGAGTTGGGGTACTGCAGGGATGCCATTAATTGCAGCCTAAAGACAGGTGGCCACCTCAAGGCCACAGCATAGGGTTGTCTGTGCCCTGCTTGCCCTGCCCAGGGGATCCCCCAGCCAAGCCTTGCCCTCTCTTTCCTCTGCAGCCCGCATGGCAGAGGCACACAGCCTTGCTCCCTCCAAACAGGAACCGTGTCCCCTGTGGGCCAACCGGAAGCTGCCTGTGTGGGCTTCCAGAAAAGGCAGGCACTGGCAAGCCCGAGCTGCCGCCTGCGCCTGGTGCGCCAGCCACCCCCACAGCCTCGCCTGCGCTCTGTCTGGAACAGTCAGCACACAGCAGCGACAGGACACATCTGAGTGAGCCACCGGGGGGGGGGGGGGGGGGGGGGGGGGGG
>NW_024424230.1:26479609-26481110 GCF_017311325.1 Ursus maritimus | reverse complement strand
GGGGGGGGGGGGGGGGGGGGGGGGGGGGGAGCGGGGAGCAGGCGCAGCCATGAGTGGGCCGGATCCCCCAGATCTGGGTGCTGAGCTGGGCTGAGCTGCTCGTCACGTTCCCAGTGACAGAAGTCAAGCAAATGCCCGGAAATGAAGCCTCGGTCCCGCTTGCCAAGGAAGGGACCATCCCACACCCAACGTGATCTGAGCCTCCCAGCAGCTCACGTGGCCTGGGCTTTTTTAGGAAGCAGGGAATCATGAATGAAGGGCTGCTGAATTGACGCACGGTGTCTCTTTCCCCAGCCTCGCGCATTCTCAGGTCCTGCGTGGTTAGAACGCGGCTGCATTCCCCCGGGCGGGTGAGCGGTGGCGAGGGGTGGCCGGGGGCTGGCCGGACTTGACTTCGGCCCACACCGACCCGAGTCCACAGCGGCTCCCTGGCACCCATCACTTCCGCTCGGCCGGAGCCAGACGCCGCGGAAACGAGAACTCATGGGCGCCGCGGAGGAGGACACGGAACCGAGCGAGAGACAACGGCGGGGCTGCCCTGGGGCTGGGGGCGAGCGGAATGTTCTCCCCCAGTCACGGAAGGCCCCTGACTCCTCGGGCCTGCGCGGGTGCGGGGAGGAGCGTCCGCGGACCCCCGCGGATCCAGCACGGGGAGCTGGGTCACAGCCACCGAGCAGTGAACATCCTCCCAGGTCCAGAGACTCGGGGCCACCTCCCCACTTGCTGCCCGCAAAAGGTTTCCTCTTCCTTCCCTCCGGTCTGGAGGTCCACATCTCTCACCCAGATTCACCTGATTCTTCAATCGGGACTGGAACTTCTCTGCCTTCTCGAGAATGCCCTCAACCTTGCCGCCCTAGAGACACGCGCACTTGTCAAAGTAGTAAGAGCCTCCGATGCTTACTGAGGACTGACATGGGCCCGTCACTTCTCTTTCTCCTGTAATCCTCACCCTGTTACTATTGCGGTCACCGCTCGCTGAGAAAGCAATGGAAGCAGGAGGTTAAGAAACCTAATCAAGTTCCCACAGTTAGAAAGGGTGAAGCCCAGATTTGGACTCAAGAGGTCCGGGCAGGAAGGTTCTCTCTCAGCTGTCATTTCGCCTACCCTGCCAGGTCTAGCTTAAAGCCCACCTGCCGGGCCCGCGGTGCTCCACTCCAGAACTCTCCAGGCGTGTACCACTTATTTGTCACCTAACACGTGCTCAAGCACATGCTGGGCCTGGTTACACAAGGACTTGAAAACATCACTCTGTCATTAGCCATTGCTCCTGGGTGGTAATCAAGAAAAACCACCCTGTCCCTTGTGTCACTGCCGAATCAGACAGCTAGTATACTTTCCTAAGACGCTGTGATGGAAGCCTGATGTTACCAGGTGCTGAAAGAGTATGGAATAGGTAGGCTTTCACTCCTTTTAGCTCATTGTGCTCACGCCCTCATCCAATTCATCGCCAAGCCCCACGGAGCCATTTCCACATGTCCCTCAGACACTCATCTTCCTTGGC
>NW_024424230.1:26152888-26479599 GCF_017311325.1 Ursus maritimus | reverse complement strand
GGGGGGGGGGGGGGGGGGGGGGGGGGGGGAGCGGGGAGCAGGCGCAGCCATGAGTGGGCCGGATCCCCCAGATCTGGGTGCTGAGCTGGGCTGAGCTGCTCGTCACGTTCCCAGTGACAGAAGTCAAGCAAATGCCCGGAAATGAAGCCTCGGTCCCGCTTGCCAAGGAAGGGACCATCCCACACCCAACGTGATCTGAGCCTCCCAGCAGCTCACGTGGCCTGGGCTTTTTTAGGAAGCAGGGAATCATGAATGAAGGGCTGCTGAATTGACGCACGGTGTCTCTTTCCCCAGCCTCGCGCATTCTCAGGTCCTGCGTGGTTAGAACGCGGCTGCATTCCCCCGGGCGGGTGAGCGGTGGCGAGGGGTGGCCGGGGGCTGGCCGGACTTGACTTCGGCCCACACCGACCCGAGTCCACAGCGGCTCCCTGGCACCCATCACTTCCGCTCGGCCGGAGCCAGACGCCGCGGAAACGAGAACTCATGGGCGCCGCGGAGGAGGACACGGAACCGAGCGAGAGACAACGGCGGGGCTGCCCTGGGGCTGGGGGCGAGCGGAATGTTCTCCCCCAGTCACGGAAGGCCCCTGACTCCTCGGGCCTGCGCGGGTGCGGGGAGGAGCGTCCGCGGACCCCCGCGGATCCAGCACGGGGAGCTGGGTCACAGCCACCGAGCAGTGAACATCCTCCCAGGTCCAGAGACTCGGGGCCACCTCCCCACTTGCTGCCCGCAAAAGGTTTCCTCTTCCTTCCCTCCGGTCTGGAGGTCCACATCTCTCACCCAGATTCACCTGATTCTTCAATCGGGACTGGAACTTCTCTGCCTTCTCGAGAATGCCCTCAACCTTGCCGCCCTAGAGACACGCGCACTTGTCAAAGTAGTAAGAGCCTCCGATGCTTACTGAGGACTGACATGGGCCCGTCACTTCTCTTTCTCCTGTAATCCTCACCCTGTTACTATTGCGGTCACCGCTCGCTGAGAAAGCAATGGAAGCAGGAGGTTAAGAAACCTAATCAAGTTCCCACAGTTAGAAAGGGTGAAGCCCAGATTTGGACTCAAGAGGTCCGGGCAGGAAGGTTCTCTCTCAGCTGTCATTTCGCCTACCCTGCCAGGTCTAGCTTAAAGCCCACCTGCCGGGCCCGCGGTGCTCCACTCCAGAACTCTCCAGGCGTGTACCACTTATTTGTCACCTAACACGTGCTCAAGCACATGCTGGGCCTGGTTACACAAGGACTTGAAAACATCACTCTGTCATTAGCCATTGCTCCTGGGTGGTAATCAAGAAAAACCACCCTGTCCCTTGTGTCACTGCCGAATCAGACAGCTAGTATACTTTCCTAAGACGCTGTGATGGAAGCCTGATGTTACCAGGTGCTGAAAGAGTATGGAATAGGTAGGCTTTCACTCCTTTTAGCTCATTGTGCTCACGCCCTCATCCAATTCATCGCCAAGCCCCACGGAGCCATTTCCACATGTCCCTCAGACACTCATCTTCCTTGGCCCCCACTCCTGGGCTCTGCAGGAGACCCTTCCCTTCCACCTGCACACCCCAGCAATCTTGGCTCCATTTCTTCCCTCTCCACCCCAGCCTCCACTCCGCTGCTGGGAAACCAGCACTTCTGGTCCACTGCTGGAGGAACCAGAACACCACACAGACTTCCTGGAAGGCAGGTGAGTAATACCTGTCAGAAGGCTTACCATTCTATAAACCCCTTGAACTAACCATTCAATCCCTGTGCATAACAATTCATTTATACTAGGAAATAATTGTGTTCATAAATGACCTATAAAGATGTCTATCACATCATAATTAATAACAAAAAATGGAGAACAACCTAAAAATATCCAAAATGGGCAATCGTTGGGGTGAATTATGATATTCACCCATGCGGCCATTTAAAATAATGGTTTAGAAGACTGTTCAATGTTATTACATAGTATTAAGTGAAAAAACCTGGTTACAAAGTTGACTGTAATACAATACCACTTTTAATCAGTATGTAGTGTTTTATACATTCATGCATAAAAAAGAAAAGGAAGGAAATTCGCCAAAATGTTAACAGCAGTATTTCCAGGGCTCTCCTGCACAGCGATTAAGTTCAAGGCTCTGGGTTTACTCTTGGTCCATCACTTCTATGCAAATTACCTAACCTCTCTGTGCCTCAGTTTGCTTCACCTGTAAGATGGGAAGAAGAAGAAGGAGGAGGAGGAGGAGGAGGAGGAGGAGGAGGAGGAGGGGAAGGAGAAATCTGTCATGGCAGTGTTGTGTAGATAGATAGATAGAAATTAGAACAATGACACTTAATGAATGGCCAATAAAAATTAGCTATTATCATTTTGGGGTGATGGGATTATGGAAGATTTTATTCTTCTTCTTGCTTATTTGTACTTTTGACAATTTTTACAATAGCCATACTTTCTTCTCTGTATGAAAACTAAAGATTGAAGTTACCTAAAGCCAACACTTTAATAAGTCATGCCCTCTGTAGTCCAGAAGGAGCTCTTGAGAACCGCCAGTGTGTAAGACACACCTAAGGAAAATTCATGCACTTGGTAGACACCCTTACACCCTCGAGCTGGCTTTGGTACCAGAAAACTTTGAGCTTGCTGGTCAGGGTGGCTGGGAAGCTAGAGGGAGGGTTGAGGACTGGACTAAGGTAGAGAAAAGACAGAGGCCCACCAGATAGGTATCCAGCCCCACATAGGTGGGAACCCTTTCCCTGCACCCCTGAGCCACTCTGGCTGACACTTGGAGCTCAGGGGAAGGGTCCAGCAGGAAGCCACTAATGGCTGGAATGGACACCCACAGCTGGATCTTTGCCAAGGCAATGTCTGTATTATAAATTCCAATTTTCATGCATACGAAATGCAGCTCTGAGAAAGTGCTCTCCACAAATAGGAAAAAAAAAAAAGGTTATTAGAAACACCTACTTGAAAACCTCATTCTGTTTGGAAGCCTAGAAACCCCTTCTCAACTGTGAAGTCTCAATTGGGCATCACCTCCTCTATGAAGCCCTCCTGATTCCTCCTTCCTCTATGCTTCCATTGATCTAGGTCATTCCTTATTTTGAGCATTCTATCTTTTTGTACTGATTATTTACTGGCTCGACTCTCTCTCTTTTTAGTCTCTAAATTCCTAGAGAGAAAGACCTGTACATATTTACCCTGAGCAAAGGATCTGGTTCATAAAAGATTCCCAAAAGTGCCCATTGAAACACTGAATGACATTGGAAGAGCACAAGGTGGCATCTGGAGCCCAGGGCACTGGCTCTGCCCACACTGGGTGACCAAGAGCCAGTGGCTTAACTTCCTGAGGCTTCTGTTTTCTCTTCTATAATACGGAGGAAGAGTTGATAAGGTCCCTTCCGGTCCTGAAATTCTCTGATATTCCTCACTGGGGCCTCATTGGAAACAGTTCTCTTCTTCCCACTCTTTCCGGAGATGATTTTCTGCAATGTTAGGTGGGAGCAGATGGGGTGGGCGGGGAGCTGCTGCGAAGTTCAGAGGAGGAGAGCGCTGCAGGACCGGCCCAGCTCCCCCCCACCCCGAAATCCTCACGGCTCTGAGTCCGTGGGCCCAGGCCCACCTCCAGAGGGTTTGGAGGAACAATGACTCCCAAGCAGCATCTACAGCAAATATAGCTCAGAGGGCTCTGGATACATTTGAGCTGGGTTAAGGGGAAACATCAGGGAGAAGGAAAAGGGTTTGGAAGAGAGGTTCTCCCTGCAGGCGTCTACTGAAAACAAGGTCATGAGCCTATTTCCAGTTGTCTAGATGAGCCTGCTGGATTCTAGAGGGGATCCTGGCCCTCAGGGGCTCCAAAGTCCTACCTGATTCTGAAAGGCCAGAGTTTTGAGTCTGTGCATCTCAGAGTCAGACTAAGCCTGGATATAGGGGAAGAAGAAGGGGAAACATCAGGATCGTAACAAGCACCACCCCCTTAATACTGGTGGCATGTACTGAGCACTCACTCTAGGGCCAGCGGGGCACTCAGTCTATATGTTCATTTCCTGCATCAAATCAGCTCAACCACCTTATGAAGTGGGAATTAACATTATCCCCACTTTACAGATGAAGAGACAGAGGCACAGAGCGTAAGACGTCTGCTCCTGCTTACCCAGCCAGTGCAGCGGCAGAGCCAGGTTTGGACAGCAGAGAATGGGAGTCCAGGGACTGCGCTCACGGTGGGGAGATGGACACCATGCAGAAGAATGCTAAGTGCGGGAGGGGGTGAAATGAGAAAGAAGTATCCACAGCAGGAGGGAGGACACCAAAAGCCAGTTTCCTCTGCTCCATGGAGGAAGGCTAGCCCTAGACCCATCCTTCTCTCTTTGGTTATGACACTCTATTAATCCTAAGAAGCCCTCAGAAACCACCTAGGGCACCCACTCTCCAGACAAAGAAGCTGAGCATGGGAACGGAGCTGAGATCTGCCCCAGGTCTCGTCATTTTGGGGGGCAAAGCCAGACCTAGAACTCACTGTTCACAGTCTCTTGTGCTTTCTAACCCAGCGAGCTATATTTTAAAATCAATGATCTGATTACTCGGTGGTATTGTCCTTTGGATGTGGGAGTGAGTCAGGACTCCTGGTGTATTTGGCAGAGCCCTCGCGATGGGTGCTTTCTGCATCCATCAGCCAGGCTGCTGGAGTGCTGCGTTTGCTCTTGCACTGGGCAGTTCTCTGGCAGGCCCATCATAATCCACCGCAGGTCAGCGAAATTTGCACAGGCCCCGAAAATGTTCATCATAATCCCTTTTTTGTCCAATCCCCTTTTCAGATGCACCATGGGCACTGTGCCCAGCACGGTCTTGCCAAGACTGGATGCACATCTGGAGCTCTGTGATAATCACTGTGCCGCACAGTGTGGGCTGTAATGAAATTATAACCCAGTTGCCTGATGAAATCACTGGGAGTGGAAACAGTGATTATGCTGGACAAACACAATCCCATTTCTACCTGTTTCCTGGCCTCTGGGCAGCTTTCGGCCCAGCGTTAGCTGTCCCATTTGCTGCAGGAAGAAGAAGAAGGAGGAGGAGAAGGAGAAGAAGAAGGGGAGGGGGAGGGGAGGGAGAGGAGAAAGGAGGGGGAGGAGGAGGAGGAGAAAAAAAAAAAAAAAGAAAGGAAGGAGGGAGGAAGGCAGAGAAGAGGGGAGGGAGGGGGAGGAAGCCAGACTAGGACGAAAAGGTCATCGGCCCCTCCCAACTCCCAACTACCTACATGCCCCTGGCCCACCTGCCCAAGCCGGATGCTACTTCCGCAAGCAGCCCCTCGGTCTCTTTGGGGCATAGCACAATACTGGCTGCAGCCATATTTACTAGTAACCCACCAAAGAAGATAAATGCTCCTTAGGGAACGGGTTGTCCCAATGGAAGCCTAGGGTTCAGGCGCAGCTGGGAGAAGGGGAGGGGCAGGACCCACTTCAGACCCAGCCCTTCTGAAAGCAAGGGCATCCTCTGCGGCCGGCAAGGACTGGGTCTGAAACATCGATGAGCTGTTGTGCCTGCTTTCTGACAGCCCTGGGGTGTGAGCAGCCCCCAGGCCAGCTGGAACTCAGCTCTTGGCTTCGGAGGCCTGTCGCATTGCCAAGTTGGCAGAACTTCCCCCAAGTGATGTGGTGTGGGCTCAGTACTAATTTAAGCCACGTGATCATCTCAGTGCTTTTTAAGGTGGGAGGGTTTGTGGGTTGGTGCTGGGATGAGGACAATTACTTGGCCAGAAAGCAGGAAGTGACATCATATCAGCAGTGAGAAAGCCAGGCAGGGTCTGTCCTAAACAGGTCTGGCCCATTCCAGCCTCAGAGATGTGTCCTGAGCCTCCCTGGGGCCAGAGGGATGGGCAACCCTATGGTCTCAGCCTGAGCAACTCTGCACTGTACTCACAATCACATCTCAGTGTTGGGCCCCAGGAATGGCACACCAGAGGTAACAACATCAAGGTTCGGGGAGTGAATTCAGGGGGTGGGAGACCTGGAGCCCGGGAAGGGAGACAAGGAGACATTTAGCTAGCAGAATATCAGAAGAAAGCCAGTGCTACAAAGGACCTCAGAGAACATCTAGTCCAACCTTCTGGTAAGATGAAGAAGAGGCCAGAGGGGACCAGTAACCTGCCTAAGGCAACCAGTTATTGAAGGGCAAGACTAGAACAAGTTATCTGCCCCCCCACTCCCTGGTAGAGCTCTTTCTACCCATCTCTGCTGCTGCTCTTCATAAGTGGGTGTGTCTACACATGACTCACCACCAACCACCACTACACACACACACACACACACACACACACACGCAGGAGCCTTTTTCTTACTAATTTCATTCAAGCCCCCTAAGTCCCAGTGGCCAAGTTGGCAGGTATGAGTGAAATCACCAGGTGGGGAGACCCCAGAGAAAACTGAGCTTGGGTGGAGAGCCCGGAGAGACACATATTCAGCAGTTGGCACTCAAAGAGGCCAACAGCAGTCCCTGAGATAGGGGGTGTTTCAGCCGTTTATCCATCTTATGACACTTGAGGGTTATAACCCATCCCATCAGCCACAGTGCCTTCTTCTGGCCATGAATTGGCCAGACCATGTCTGAATCTCAGGGAGCACAGTGAAAAGTTCCTCCTCCCTGCCCATGGGGTTCTCTACACATCCCTGACTGCACCTGGGTTGAGGCAACCCCTGAGAATCCACTTCTGTGGATGGCGCAGGCTTCAATTTCTCCAGAGTTTGAAGGGGGAGAACCCAAGGTGTGGGAGCAGGCAATGCTGTCCAGAGAGGCCAGGGCTTTACCCCCAGTGGCATTTAGAAAGCATGGGGAAAACTGAAACACAGGACAAAGGGGAGTACACAAGGGCGCTGGCTCTGATGTTTCCTCTCACCCGGAAATATGTTTTGTTGACAGTCTTCTCACTAACCGACTTGATGCAGAAGTCTGGGAGCAAGGGTAACCCTTCCAGACATCAGTCAGGCAGGACTCTGGGGCTCTTGGGTCCTTGTGGAGCTTGATGGGACAGGGCCTGAGCCCCAGAAACTTCTGTCATCAGTCTGGCTTCCACACCACCATCAGGGAGCAGGTGGGGAGAGAATGTCTCATCCTCAGACCTGTTTCCTATGGGTCCCTTGAAACTTCCATGTGGTTTATGAGTGCTGGAGAGAACAGCTTTCAGAGCCACCGTCTGCCAGACGCTGAAGCCAACACAATCTG
The DNA here is from genome assembly GCF_017311325.1 of Ursus maritimus. Classification (NCBI taxonomy): domain Eukaryota; kingdom Metazoa; phylum Chordata; class Mammalia; order Carnivora; family Ursidae; genus Ursus; species Ursus maritimus. The sequence goes on along the minus strand of NW_024424230.1, from coordinate 26,472,420 downwards.
AGCAAACAAGTTGAGAAATGGGAGCTGCTGGTGCAGGACTAAGAAACAGAGGGAGAGGTGGGAGGTGGTCTATGCATGCTCACCTTGACCTTGATATAGGTGTAAAGTGGGGATAAGAATAGACTTTACCTCTTAGGGGCGCCGGGGATTTGTACAGTATATGCATATGAAGACGCAAGACTACAGAAGTATTTGTCCAAAGGTCACCTAGCTAGACGGTAGTATTTTGGGGATTTGAACCTAAGACTCTTATGTCTTGAGACATGGAGCTCTGAACGATGTGATGCCCTCCCCTCTCCTTGAGGGTAGCTCACACTATGGCAGTCTGTGTCCTCACTGGACTGCAAGCAACTGGAGTGTCAGGACCATATCCTTACCCCAGACCCAGCATTTAATAGCGGCTTGGGAGGTACAGGGGCATGATCCATGACAGCTGCTAATGGCGAGGTTCAGTTCAAGGCCTAGGAGACTGTGCTGAGACTCTGGCCAGCGGCCCTCACTGTACAGATGTCAAGGCAGCTATTGTGCCTCTCTGGGTTCTGGGTTGTCAAGAGGGGAAGCCATTCTAGACAGAAATCCTTTAGGAAGAGAGTCAGACATCCATGGCAATGAGGGGATGCCAAGAGGCAGATGGAGGGATGGAAAATTCACTACAATTCTGGAGCAATTTGATAGCCAAGATTGTATTCCCAGGGATAGTCAATGCAGACAAGCTGAGGGAGCGGCTGCCAGCCCTCCGCAGGCCCCAGAATGTGCCAGGACCCCTGACACCCACTCTAAGAGGGAGACGAGCATAGAGATGTCTGCGAACTCCCTAGTAGGGTGCACGTATGTCTGAGATTATTAATCAGGAGGTGTGATGTCTCCTGGACCATTCAACTAAGATATGGAGGGGAGCCAGCCAAGAATGGGCTACCCACTCCTGCTGACTCACGTGGGAATGAGTCAGGAGAATTCAGGTTGTTTCTCCAGAAGCCTTGAAGTCCTGGGCAAGAACTGAGGACTTGGGGCAGAGACAGCATTTTCATCTTTTCTTCCAGGGAAAGAAGAGCCCTTTGAATGCAAAGTCAACGTGGTGCATTGTCACTGTGGTGTATTGGGTTAATAGAAAGGCAGGATTGGTTATAAGAAGCAGGACATCAAGAGAGCCTGAATATCCAGACAATCTTAAAAGAAAACAACAAAGTTGGAAGTCTTACACATCGTGACTTCTGAACTTCCTACAAAGCTACAATAACCAAAACAGTTCAATACTGACTTAAGAGCAGACATTTGGGTCAATGAACAGAATAGAGAATCCAGAAATAAGCCCTTGTGTATATGGTCAAATGATATTTGACAAGGGTGCCAAAACCATTCAATGGGGATGGGACAGTCTTTACAACAAATCATGCTAGGAAAACTAGATCTCCACATGCAAAAAAACCCCAAAAAAACAAAACAAAAAAAACCCCCGAAATTGGACCCTTATTTCATTCCCTATACAAAAATTAACTAAAAACGGATCAATGGCCTAAATGTAAGAGGTAAAGGTATCACACTCGTAGAAGAAAACATGGCGCAAAGTCTTTATGACATTGGGCTTGGCAATGATTTCTTGGATGTGACACCAAAAGCGCAGGCAACAAAAGAGAAAATAATAATTTAGACTTCATAAAAATTAAAATCTTTTGTGCATCAACACAGCTCTTTTCAACAGAGTGAAAAGGCAACCCAAGGAATGGGAGAAAATGTTTGTACATCAGTCACACCACAAATACATACTGGAGGGACCCCTACAATTCAACGACGAAAGCAAACCACCCAATTTTAAAACAGGCAAAGGACTTGAATGGATATTTCTCCAAAGAAAATGTACAAATGACCCAAAAGCACCAGAAGAGATGTTCAACATCACTCAACACGGTTATTATAAAAAAAAATAATAAAACCCAGAAAATAAAGCATCGGCGAGTATGTAGAGAAACTGGAACCCTCGTGCATTGTTAGTGGGAATGTGAAAACGATGCAGCTACTGTAGAAAACAGTATGGCAGTTCTTCAAAAAGTTAAACATAGAATTACTATCCAATCCAGTAATTCCACTGCCGGGTCTGGACCCAAAAGAAATGGAAGCAGGAATTTGAATAGCTATTTGTACACCAGCGTTCATAGCGTTATTTACAATGGCCAAAAGATAGAAACAACCCCAATGTCCATCAACAGCTGCATGGATACATAAAACAGGGTCTATGCATATAATGGACTATTATTCAGCCCTACAAAGAAATGAAGTTCCCACACATGCTGTCACATGGGTGAACCTTGAAGACATTATGCTAAAGTAAAATGAGCCAGTCCCAAAAGAACAAATAGTCTATGATTCCACTTATATAAGATCCTTAACTAGTCAAATTTATAGAGATGGAAGGTAGAGCAGAGGTTCCCTGGAGCTGGAGGAAATGGGAACGGGGAGTCATTATTTTATGGGGACAGAGTTTCTGTTGGGGAAGATGAAGAAGTTCTGGGGATGGATGGTGGTGACGTTCGCACAACATGGCGGATTTACTTAATGCCACTGCATTAGATATTTAAAAATGGTTAAGTTAGTGAATTTTATGTATGTTTTACCGTAATAATAATAATTTTTAAAAAGAAGTAGATTGATGGAGTCAAGGAGCCCCCATCTGGAACACAGGGTTCTTGTCTAGGAGGTGCATTCTTGGGTAGCACTGGCAAACCAGAGCTGCTCAGAGAGGCAGGCTGGACACGTGGCCTGAGAGGAGAGGCCAAGAGCAGCCTGTCTTCACGTGGCAGAAGGGCAGACAGGAAAACGTACAGGGTGTTTGTCAGCAGAGGACTGCAACAGGCTAGCAGAGGAAGTCCCAAGGAGACTGTCTGGGGTTTAATTTCCGGCAGATCTTTCTGACGACCAGTGCCACCTAGCACTGGAGTGGTTGAGCTGGGTGATGGGGAGCTGTCCACCGCTCCGGAAAGGCTGGATTCAAACCAAGGCTGGAGAAGCAACTGGTGGGGACGCACGCTGTGAAAGGGATCCCCGTGACCGTAGGAGACTGGTCCCCTTGCCCTCCACGAGCCCTAGCTGTGACCCCTCAGGCCCTGATCTCTTAGGGGAGGGGCCAGGCTGGTTGCCCTGCCCAGGAGACAGGCGGGAAGCCTATTCCGAGAATTAGGAGCCCCGCATTCTAGTCCCAGCTCCATCTGTGGTCGGCTGCTTGATATTAGATGAATCACCACCTCTCTGAGCATCAGTTTTAACTCATCTGTGTATTAACACCTGCCCGCCCTCCTTCACCTTGCCTCCCCCAGAGGTGTGGTAGGGATGGAGTGAAGCCAGGACTCGTGAAGAGGAGAGCCCAGATATCTTACCAGCCCTCCTGCCCTCCTCCCCGCTTCTACTTTCCTGTCCTCCCAGATCAGGGCCGGTGGTGTTTTCCAGCGTGCAGTTTGCACGCCTCTGGCGGCACGTGGGATGCTAATGGTGATACAGGAGGGTTATCTAACATTGTATATTTGTCTTAATATGTGCTGATGTATACCTGATATTTAGCAAATGATAACGGGTTTTCTTTTTTAAATTAAATTTTCTTTTTAAAATAAACTTACAAGACAATAGATAAGTTGCCAGAAGTGAGTTGAAGAAGAAGTAATAAAGGAAGTTGTTGTACTTGAATAAAGCAAAAATCTTGAAGATGGAATGTGAGTGGCTGGGGTTTGGGAACCTCCGGTGGTTGAGGGAACACAAAAACCTGTCTCCCCACGCCCTAGCAACAGATCCCCAAGGCCTGGCAATCAGACACAGAGGAAACCAAAAGGGGAAATGTTTGGGTTAGCCCTGATGCCCAGTTTCCTTAAGTATCAGATGCAGAGATTTTTACCAACAACCGAGAACCACTGAGAAACTGAACTTGACTCTAGGATCTTCCATCCACACAACTGTGAGTTGGCCGTCATCCACCCCCTTCTTTTGCAACCTCCTGTCCTTGTTTTTCCTCATGCCTACCTTTGCCAGAGTGGGCTCCATGAAGGAAGAGGGTGGCCCTGACCAGGCGTCACCCCAACAGCTTAGGAATATGTTGGGCACTTCCCCACATTTAAAGAAAACCCTAGAGAGGTCAAAATCATCTCCATGACAAAAGTCAGGCACAGTGCCATGCAGAGAGGGTGACGTTCTTGTCCAGGGCAACAGTCCTAAAGCTCCACAGCTCACCAGCACCCACAGGCAGGGCAAGGTCCCCTCATGCCTGTGTCTTTAAGGATGATATATGAGATCCCTTATAGAGGAACCATCTAGAAACCTGATCAAAGTCCAGCCCCTCCACCCCTGCCACTATCTGCTGATCACCTCGGTCAAAGGGTCAGTTGGTCAGCCTAGAACACCTACCCTACCCGAAGAGCAGGAATGATAGAAGGTTCCAGCTAATTATCAGCCAGAACTTCAGGAGATGGTCCTGGGGGTGGGGAGAGGGGAGCAAGTCTACCCAGCTAATGATCCACCATCCCTTGGAGGGTCGTGAAGGGATAAAATATACACTTAAAATATCCCCTTCTATTACTGCCCATATCCGATGTCTTACAGTATTTTCATCTATCAAACTGCATGGACAAAGAAATAATTATCTTCCCCATATTGATCATCAGAGACCTCCTGCAGCAACCAAACATCAAGCCGGCATAATTCCAGGCAAAAGGCAAAGAGAGTTTAACCTTTTGTTTACCAAGACAGTCCTTTGAATATTCGAAGAACGCCCTTTTCATTCCTTCTTCCAGAATTCAGCCCAGGGATACTAAAAACCCAGCACCCTCCAGCTCAGAAAAGGGAGGGGGACCCAGGTGGTCTGATTCAGGGGTGACGTCAGCGAGTGTCTTTTTCTTTCCTGCCAGGCAAGAACACCACCCTGGGTGATTCTTGTGGAAAGTTGGAGAACCACGGAGTGACACTAATTCATTCTTAACGGTGTTCTCAGAAGCTCTTCTAACAGAGGAACCCTGGATTTTCATGTGACCAAAGCAAAAGGGTGGATGAGTAACTAAATGGTGGGAAAAAGCCAAGAAAAAGGAGAGCTAAGAGAGGAGAGAGATGGCCAGCTTGACAACTTGCTAAGGATTGACCCTAGTAAAGAGACTGGATCAAGAATTAAAGATACTTAAAGTCTTTGGGAAAAATCTATAAAATTCACCCCAAGTGAAAAGATAGGCATGGGGGCATGGGCAGACAACCCTCTTCCCGCCCACACACAATACAAATGGCCAATAAACGCATGAAAAATATCCAACCTCACCAATAACCAAAGAGAGAACATCGCAAAGCCCCCTTTCCTATCCAGGTGGAAAATTAAACGAAACTAAGTATTGAGGGCGGGGGGGGAGTCGGTGCTCTTGCACAGCTGGTGGGATTGTGCCCTTGTGCACCCTTTCCAGGGCAGTTCGGAAAAGCCCATTAAAAGTCTTAACGTTGGGGGCGCCTGGGTGGCACAGCGGTTGGGCGTCTGCCTTTGGCTCAGGGTGTGATCCCGGTGTTATGGGATCGAGCCCCACATCAGGATCCTCCGCTATGAGCCTGCTTCTTCCTCTCCCACTCCCCCTGCTTGTGTTCCCTCTCTTGCTGGCTGTCTCTATCTCTGTCGAATAAATAAATAAAATCTTTAAAAAAAAAAAGTCTTAACGTTGTGCGTTTTATTTGACCTATAAATTCCATTTAGGAATTTATCCTAAGGAAAGACTCATTTGTCTGTGTAAAGATTTAGGTGTGTTGTTTATAGTAATAACAAAATTGCAAAGGGGGACACAATGTCAATGTCAGACAACAAGGGGTTCAGTGAGTCAATGATGGTACCTCCCTACACCAGAACACTACATAGCCTTTGCAAACAGGGGTGTCCAACAGTATTTAATGGCATAAAAACAAACATGCTCAAAACAGGATTTTGTACCAGCCCGTTCTTTCAAACCATATATGCGTGGAAAAAACTAGAAATGAGTGCACAAAAATGTCACCCATGATGTTTATCCAGGTGATAGAATTACAGGTATTCTGTTTTTATGTTTGCAGGTGTCTCTGTTTTCTAAATTCTCTACAATGATCAAATTTGGCTTTTGTTAAGGAGAGAAAGATCAATAACCTATGTTTTTAAGAAAAGAAACAGTGATGTTGCAAGTTATGATGATGGGGGCCACAGAGGAACGAGGCAAGTTCAAGGTCAGCTGGATGGTAGGAAATCAGAGGTAGACAGAGAAAGAAGAGCGGAAGCCCAGTGGGACATGGGATGTGTATATTTCTGCCCAGCTGGGTTGCAAGAGAGGATGGAATTTGGAGACCACAGGGCACGTGCTGGAAGGTAGAGTCTAAGGAGTGCGTCTGCCTTCTGCTGCTTTGCTGGGTGACCCTGGCAAAGTCACTTCTCCTGGCTATCAAATGCCTTTCCCTCCGATGGCCTGTGACTCTCTGTGAGCAAGGTGTTATGATGGTGGTACGCACATGTGATGTCTCCCTTTTTGGAAAGTCAGATATGTCCAAAAATGAGGTGCGATCAGAACTTTAGGGAACAAAAGTGTGATAAAATAGGTCATGGGATATGGTGTGTGTTTTTACCTGATTTTTTCCCTTGCCTCCTGTTGAGCTAAAATGACTGAATTTAAGGCCTCTGGCCAGAGATGCACTTGAAATTCATTGTTTCCCTCCTCATAAAATCAGAAAGAGATGGGGACAGCCTGATGGAGCCCTGGAAGCTGTGAGTTCTGATTCCCATCGGCCTGCCCTGGCTGTAGCTCCCCTTCCTTTGGGCATCAGAAGAATGGTGAAGAAATAGGAAGACAGGGAAAGCTGCCTTTGACCTCAGAGAGGACTCTCGACCGATACCCATCAGCAAGTTGTTGAAAACACAGGGCTGCACCTACTCCCTCCATCATGCCTCCGGGTCCTTTTGCTTTTCCCCTTCCCGTGAGCCCCCAGAGCACATAAGCTTGCTTATGGGCAAGCCACGTGGAGAATTTGGGGCTTCAGCCGGGCCCTAGCCGACAGGAAGACCCTGGAGGAGTGGCAAGGGGACAGCGGACTGCCCAGAGCAAGAGAAAGGCACTGGCCGGCGCAGGCAGGGAGGGAGGACAGGCGGGCCAGCCTCGGCACTGACCTCGCGGCATGTCCATGGGGTCGAAGCTGGCTAGCAGGTCACGGCACCACTGGCGGTCACCTTCCACCTTGCTCAGCCAGCTGTTGCAGTTGAAGTAGTAACGGAGGTGAGGCCGCTTCATGTCGGTCACGATCACACGAGCCAGGTACCAGCTGGCGTTCAGGCCTGTGTTGTCGTGCTCGATCCTAGGGCGGAAGCGGACACCCCCACGTCATTGGCAGAACAGACATGACACCCCTTCCACACTGGAATACCCGAATGTTCACCCCAAAGAGGGGTTCCATCATTTTGTGGCTTCAGCCCTCGAATCTCAATTTCCTCGTCTGCAAAATGGGAATACCGTGTAAGGTAGAGGTGCTTGTGAACGAGGGTTACATGGTTACATCGCCGGCAAGGCAATACTGCCTTCCAAAGAAAATCCAGCAGAAAATCCTTCCCAGGCTTGTGGCAGGACCATCTCGAGCTTCCCTTCCTTCCCTGATCCCCACCCCCCCAGACACCCCCCAGATACTCTCCTTCGTCCCACCACCCAGACGATCCCCCTTCGCCATCTCCACTGGTGGTGCCCCAGGAAAATGCCGCATGAGCTGCATGTGTGAGCCATGTACGGAAGCTTGGATTTTCTATTAGCCACATGAGAAAAGAAGCAAAGGGACTGGTAAAGTTGATTTTAGTAATATATTCTATTTCATCCATTTATCATTTCAACATGTGAAAATTCACTAATGAGATAGTTGACATTCTTTTCTTTTACTAAGTTTTCAAAAATCTGGTGCATTTATGTGCATACAGTGCATCTTAATTTGGACTCAGGAGCCAGACCTCAAGGGCTCAGGAGCCAGACCTCAAGGGCTCAGGAGCCACACGTGGCCAAGGGCTGCTGTATCGGGCAACGTAGATCCTCACCCTTCCAAATCTGGCCTCCCAAATTTCTCCCACTTCTTACAGCCCCCCTCATGCTTTGGCAGGCCCAGTTGTTCCTCTGATGTCAGTTCCTCCCCCAGACCTTGACCTCTGGATGGCCTCGCTTTGTGCCAAGCGTCTCCCCCCTGCCCTTTGCAGTGAGGCCTCATGGTCACAGGCCCTGATGGGACAAACACAGCTCAAGACAGGACAGCCCCGACGGGCTGATAATACACGTGACGGACATGAGGATGCACGCCTCTGCCTGGCAGACAGCCCAGCACCCAGTAGGATGTCAGAATAGCGGTTGCCTTTCTCCACACCAACACCCTCTTCCTGACCCTCCCCTTCCCTGTTTGTCACACCCCTCCCTCACACAACCAGTGCCAGGGCCCTCCTGTGTCCTTGATTTCCCCAGGAAAGACGGTTCATGGTCCTCTACTTTCTAGTGGGAGGAAGACAGATCAGGACTGAACTGGGGAAACATTTGACCCCTATCCAGGCCCTAGCCTGCGTGCAGTCAGACCACAGATGACCCTGCCGTCCTGACAAATGGGCATGAACTTGAATGGGCATGGGTAGTAGGGAGGGAGGGGCGGAAAGGAGGGCAGTTGAAGGCTCTTCCTTGGCAGTCAGGCTGGTAGAGTTCTCCCTCCCCACATACACCAAGGCCCTCAGAGGGCGTCAAGAGGCATCCTGCAACGTGACCTGGCGTCTCTAACCCTTGCGGAGTGCCAGTTACTGTCTGAGCACTAGCTTGCTGAGTCCTCACTAGCTCATTATGACAAGTGAGGGAAGTGGGGCTTGGAGAGGAATTGTCTGAAGTCCCGCAGCTAGTGAGGGGCGGGGCAGATGTTTGAGCCACAGTGACCCGGACTCAGAATCTGCTCCTGACCACGGTGCTGGTGCCTCTCAGAGCCGGTTCCCCGTGTGTGAGACATCATCTCAAATTGTCTGACCCAAAGAAGTGAATCTCTAATGGGCAAGTTGGGGGCACCATGACTCGGGGTGGGAGGGAAAGATTTGGGCCTTCGGTCACCCCTCAAATGACACCAGGGAGTAATCAACGCCCAGAAAGCCTCAGTAGGGACGTCAGTCCCTAATCTACTGGCCTTCGTCTCTCTCCCTCCCTGGTCAGGGGCCAGATTCGTACCTGATTTTGTAGATGAGGCCCACATTGTTGGTTCTCACCCGGAACACGTCGACATTGGCTTTCTCAAAGGCAGATTCACTCCTACAACAAACGTGCGCACGGTGAGCACAGATGTACACTCGGCTCACGAGCCCCGGAGGAGAGCCAAGGGCTGGCATCCCCCTTCTTCCTCCACCGTCCCAGTCCTGGGAAGTGCTGAGTAACCACTCCCATTCTGAGACTCCTTGCTGACAGAGGGCAAGGTCGGTTAGGATTCGCTCCTTGCTTTCACAGTCAAGTTCTCCCGTGATGTTCGCCGTGTGTCCCTAAGGCAAGTACGGCAGGCGATATTAGCCCCATTTTACAAATAAGGAAACTGCTAGTTGGGAGCAGAGCTGGGACCAGAACCTGGATCTCCCAAGCCATGACCCAGTGGGCTCTGGCTGCTCTGGGCTGGGACAGTGGAGGAGGGAGGCAGGCACAGTGAATGCCATGGTGCTCTTGGGTCTGCAGCCCCCAGGCCTCTCCGCGCTCGCCTCGCTCTTGCTGGGGGGAGTTGCAATGGCAGCCCCAGGTGGATGCAGACTTTGGGTGGCAGTCCACGGTCCTGCCATTCCAACAAGAAAGGAAACTCTCAACCCAAACCAGCAAGCAGGGAAGTGGGGCAGTGAGGGAACACATATCTAGCATCACACAGACGGTGTGAACAGAGCAAGGACACCTGAGAAGTTCCTCAACGAGGAGGGCCAGAGCAGCCTCGCCACGGGGTCCCCCGGGAGCAGAAGCCGGAATCGCGTGCGGACATCTGCTGCGTCCTCTCTGTGGGCTGGGACCCTGCCATGGGGCCTGCTCACAGCTCTTTCTGCCCCCGCAGTGAAGCTCTCGCAGGCTGGAGAGCTGTGGCCCTTCCCCCGTGCTCCCAGCCGGGGCTCCCAGCACCAGCACCCAGCCCACGGGAAAAGAAAAGCGTGGAACACACATGCCTACTTATTGGCCATTACAGTGTTTCCAAATAAAGAGGGAGGTGAAGAGCCTTCTCTCTAAGGCAACAAGGCTCAGACTCTCAGCAACAGAAGGCTTGTAAGGTTCTACGGACGCAGAAGCTATGGTCCTGCAAACAGACCCACTTCAGCAAACGGTCTGTCCTGAGAAGTCCAGCACATCGAGAGGCACGAGGCCTCAGGCCTCCTAAAGCCGGCAGAGCTCATGAAGTCAGGCAACAAGCGTACACGGAGCAGCCTTGTCAGAGGAAAAGTTGAGGTCTGGGCACAGACAGTGAGGAGGAGAACGTGCTAGAAATTTCTGGATTTTTCTCGAGTGAAAGGATCCATCTGCAGGTTTGCTGCACATACCTGTCAGAACCGCACCTCCAAAAGTGAATAACGCCACAGCCCACGTTTTGTTACAGTCAACGCAGCTGTGCCATGGCGTGGAAAACACACGAACATCGATTCTGTGCCTCGGGATTGTGTGAATGGGGAAGAAGTGAATAAGAGGTATTTTCTGTTTCAACATGAGACAAGGAAATACATTTTTAGAATAGACGAGAGTGTCTGTATCTGTACATCGACCTAAGAAATAGTGGCCCTGGGAAGCTGTGTGGCAGAATACCACGCAGCCATCAAAACCTCCCGCTGCAAAAGAGTTAACGGAACAGAAACAGGCTTACAATATAGGCTTACGAGAAAAAGCAGATGAAAAATAGAGCGTATGAACAGACGACCAATGGAACAGGACGCCAACTGCATTGAGAAACAATGGGGTGGACGGATTTACACAAAAACATCGTGTCTAGATGGTAAGACTATTAGGAAGTGTTGGTTATTTATTCTTGTCTGTATATATTTCTTTTAAGTTTTCCGAAGGGAGCGCGTCTTGATTTGTAATCACGAACACAGCGCGGTCCCGTTTCCGCAGCCCCCGCCCCCCGCGGCCTGCAGCTGCCTGGCGTGGCTCCTCGGGGACAAGTTTGAGGATCGTCAGGCTTCATCTGCTGCGGGGCCTGGAATTTGGGAAGCCGCCAGTGCCGATGAGCAGGGGGAGAGGGGGGCGATTTGGAAGGAAAGCAGCTGGCATCCTGGGGAGCCTCTGACCACAGCCCCTTCTGGAGAAGCTCTGACAGCTGCCTCTGACCTTCAGAAAAGTACTGTGCCCTTGACCAGGTGGCATGTGGACTTGGACATCCCAGTGTGTTCGTTATAGTTGACCATGGTGCTTTACTGTCATTCAGAAAACAAATGTTAAAAAGCAAGGTGGAAGGAGGGAGACCAGGAGAGAAAGGTCTGCCAAGATGGGCAGAGGGTCCCAGGACCCCAGTGGAGTGTTCTGGGGTAACACAGGACATGGAGCAATTGTCCGCAGACCTCATGTGAGGGGGCCCAACGTCTCCCTGGCAGAGGAGAGGAAGGCCTTCTGTGGCCCGGGGCCGCCCTGGTATAAGGAAGGGAAGGACTGCAGAGACAGACCTACCCAGACTCTCTTCTTGCAGGGAGGGGCCGGGATAATTCCAAACAAGCCCCAGCCTCCACCCACCGGGTCAGATGCTGAAATCCCCACTTCTGGGAAGTCAGAATGCCGTACCAGTTGGTTTCAGAAAACTGACTGGAGGCGAGAGAGAAGTACCAAAGGACGGAGGGTCCCCTGGCGAAGGAAACATTAAAAATGCAGACTTGTCCACATCTCCTTGTGGGAGTACGTGGCTTCCCCGTGGCTGCCGGTCGCTCAGCAAATGAAGGCTAACACAGTACACAGCTGCCTCGGCGCCCGAGCCCACCCGCTCAGCAGGGAGCCCCACCCGGGAGAGCCTGCAAAGGCCACACAGGGCATTTTAGCCGCCAACGTGGCAGAGCTAAGGGGCTAAGATGCCAGGCGTACTCTGACACTCAGATGGTGAATTCTCAACAGGAGAACTGTGTTCCAGAAGATGCATGAGATCCCATCCTTTTGCCATATTCTGAACATGTGACCCAGTGCTGGGGGAGGTCCTGGGTCAGGGGCAAGGGCACCCAGAACATGGTGCCTTCTTCTGGGGGCCATGGCTGTTGGCATTCAACTGGTGTGGGTCGGGCTGGAGGTCAGCTGATGGGATAGAAGTGAATGTGCCACACTCTTTGCTGCCTAAGAGAGGACCCTGCGAGTACCGAGGACTCAGACACCAGACCGTGAGGGTCAGAAGAGCCAGCATGTTAACCTCAGGCACCAAATAATTGCAGCGGAATTATTTTGTATTGGGAAAGAAACATTCTGATAGGCCAGGTGGGAGGCAGGTGAAGTCCTGGGGCACAGGAGAAAAGGCAGAAGATGGAGCAGGAGCAGAGGGGAGAGAGAAAAGAGAGGGTGTGGGAGCCGCAGGAGGGGAAGGTGGGATGAGGGGGCGCAGCCAGATGCCAAGCAGGCGGGGAGAAGTTCCAGGATAGGCAGTGGCTTGGTCTTCAGACAGCGGAGTCTAAGATCGCATTTCAAGTCATTTGTGTTGCTGTGCGGCGAGCTCGCTCTAGTTCCAAGTATCAGGGCAGTCTATGCACTCAGAACACCTTGTAGCCTCAATGTGTGTGCGTGTGCGTGTGTGTGCGTGCATGTGTGTGTGTGTAAAGTGAGGAAAAGGAGCTGAGTTTCAGTGGACACAGGAGTTGGCTCTGGGGTGAGACAGTGTGGCGAGGAGGGGACAGCAGCCCACTGTGAGATCAGAGATCGGGAGCCAGACCCCTGGGCAGGGGTGGGGGTGAAGGGTGGGCTGGAACACCTGCATCTAAATGTCACAGAGCAAGGTGACCTCTGTGGCCCTCAGCATCTGGGTTTCTCGAGCAGCCTGGAATTCCTTGGAAAGTGGTGCTCCCCGCCCAGGCCCAAGGTCTCTATCTTGAACCGAAAGCATCTTAGATGGCGAGGTTTGTGTCTTTGCAATTCTCTCTGCAGACACCTCCCCGGGTCTTACAGTGGCCAAATTAATCTTTCTTGGCCACATTGTAAGTCGCGTCTTCACTGATCAGCTTGCAAGCAAGGCCTTCTAAAGCCTGGTCCTCCTCTCCCACCCCCTTGCTCCCTCCGAGCGTCCGCAAACTGTTCCCCATGGTCTAATGTACCCTCCTCCTGCCCCTCTCTCATCGGAGTCTTTTTCACTACCCGAGGCCCAGACCATCTGCCCTTCCCTGTAAAGTCCCGCTCCAGCCGCACTGACGGTGTAACACTTACTGAGCTCTGGCTGTTTGCAAGCAACTGGGAGAGGGGCTGGGGGGACGAAGCAGACCTCCCCTCCCAGTCCGCTCCACCTGGCATCCCTCTGCACATCCCCTCTCCAGCCTCCCAGGACAGACAGCAGAGGCTACAAAATGAGCCCCACCTCTGAAACCACCCGCTCCCCCTGGGCTCCTGCAGAGTGTTCCAGACCAGCCCGACCGGGGTCCTGGCCAGACCCGTGCCCTTGCTGCCCAACGCGGAGCATGACACAGGTACAGAGAGACCCGCTGAGTCACAGGAAGGGGGTGCTGATTTCTGTCCATGGGGCTGGTGTGGAGATGCTGGCTGGCGTGTGATACCTGGAGACCTCCCTGCCCTGTCCCTCTCTCTGCTGCGATGCAGTCTTTCCTTCCGCACTGGGGAGGAAGGCTGGAATTCACGCTCCTGGGAACGGGGACTCAGTGACAAACCTTCCTACTGGCTTATGAAGGGTGACTCTGGGGCCTTCCTGAGCGGCTGTTTTGACAAATGAAAACGCTGAGGGGGCAATAGTGAGGGTACTAGAGCAAGACAATAGGAAAAACAGCGAGGAACCATTGTGAAAGGAGAAAAGGGTTCTTTTTGTTTAAAAGAGGCAGGCTGGGGACTCCAGAACCACCCTGGCTGATTTCCCAGAGCCTAGTGGCTTCTCCCTAGAATGGTGCGCTCGGGGGAGGTCACATGGCAAAGAGGATGGACATTTCATGCCTTCTCTTTACCGTGCCCACATCACCGGAGAGAAAGACTTCCGCAAGCCAGTCACTCTGCAGTGTAAGCAGTACAAGAAGACGGGTACCCTGTTCTGTGGAAATGGAGAAAGTAGGGTGTTACACCGGCCTCGATGGGGCCACCTTTAGGCCACAACCCACGCTCAGGGTAAACCTGGGATGCAGGGCCGGGTCAGTCTGCAAAGCACAGAGTTTGGGGATGTCCTGGCCTGGGGGCCCCACCCCTCCACGGCCTCCCCTACTACCCCCCACCCCCAGGAGGTCACAGCCTGGAGGCCTGGGAGGCCTGCAGGGGAAAATCCCATACACCCTCCGGGCCACAGAGCCTGCGCTCGAGGAAAATGTTCACATCACCTGGGGTTTGAGGACCAGTTTTACCATCTAGGAGCTCCATGACTCAGAGCTAACCTCCCCTCCTCTCTAGGCCTCAGTTTCCCCATGAATGAGTTGAAATAAATTTAGTGGATTTTCACATGTTTCTTGGCTATAGAACTCTTGGCGCAAATAAAATCTGACTCAGAAACTCAGTGGGCAAGACAATCATAAATTGAGCTACTCTGGAGGAAGGAAGGATGGGGCCACAGTGGGCTCAGAACCGACAGACCGATCCTGGTTCCATTCCGCACAGAAGGAAAACCAGCCGCCGAGCCCAGTGCTGCAGCCCGCAGACAGCTCTGGAATTCTAGAACTCTGCTAACGCGTCCCCATGTTTTGCTCTGGGTGTATCCGTGTGTGCACGTGTGTGGTCGGAGGAGAGGATCAGAACAAAGAGGCAGCAGCCCCTGCTGTTAATGGATTACAAATGACACGGAGGACACAAGGCGTATACACACGAACACACACACAGAGCACATGTACACACAAGTACACACACAAGGAGTCCCTGTGGCTGACTCGAGCGTGCGTTAGCGGGCAGGCAGGTGTCGTGTGATGGTGGGCCCTAGGAGAGCCTGGGTGCAGAGCGTTTTCAACTCCTGGCTCCTTCGAATGTGTGATTTTGTCTCTTCCTCTTAACCGCCCTGTGAGTTTTGTGAAAGAAGGATGATCTTTCCCAGATGTTAGACGAGGAAGCCAAGGCCTTGGATGCAAAGAAATTTGGCCAAAGTGACATGGCAACTACGTGGTAAAGCTGGACCCAGACCCAGGATTCCCGGTCCTGAGTGTCTTCTCCCACATCAAGGGGCAGATAATATGGTTCTTGGGAATTCCGAGATTCAAAGTGTATTACTTCACACAAAAACCAACAGACAGGTTGACAGGAGATCACTGGGAAGGACCCGTTCGACACATGGTCTGTTGTTAGCAGAGGCCCTGTGCCACTTAATACACCTGTGGACACACGGGTCTTCTCCCTGAGTCAGTCCCGACCAATGGCCCACGATCCCACCAAGGCCACAATCCCACCAAGGCCACGTTGGTACTCACCTGCTGGTGAGATGGAGCTTGGGAGAGAGCCCGTTCTCTCCAAAAAGGGTGATGAAGACATTCGCATCTGTCCCTGCACCACGAACATCCCCCGTGGCCGTGACCACCTCGTACACTGGAGGAGAAAAGAAGACAGATCGCAGGCTTACCAGAATCCTCCATGAGCTTGAAGAAGCCATAGCTCCCTCCAGCTCCGCAAGGGATACCCAGCCACAAAGGTCTCTATAAACCCCTACTGTAGCCCACAAGTCTCTGAGCCAGGGTCAGACCCACACCAAGTTCTGCTGTAAGACCAAAACTTCCCATTTAATGCTGCATGCTCATTTGACAGGTAAGGAACCTGCAGGCAGGGGGGGAAAGCCCAGGTCACACACCACCCAGCGTCATCGCTGGAGCCCAGCCCAGGGCCTCTGGACACCTAGTTTGTGATCTTTCCAGCACAGCACCCAGATGCCGCCTAGACATGGCCTTCAGAGCCTGCACCTGCTCTCACCCTCCTCTCTGCCCTCTCTGAATGCAGTTGCATTGCCAGCCCTCACCTCCCCTGACCTCCCGAGCACTGCTATTGCGGGCTCAGGAGGAACCATCCCAGAGCCGAGGGATGCAGAGCTTCTTCAGGGCTCCTTTCTTGGCAGGGCCGCTGATTTCCCCTCTCTTTGGTTGCTAGAAGCTTCTACTGTTTGCTGTTGATGCCTTTTCTTCTGAAGTCTCTGGTCCTGATGAGGATCCCGATCAAGGAAGCGTGAGGGAAGAGGGGAAGCAGTACATTTGCACAACTCCCGCCTTTTGTGATAAGCAAATCCTTAATTCTTTGTAGTCTACACCGCAGGGGTGCCTGATCTGTAGACAAGCCCTGGATTCCTCCCTGGGACAACTCCAGGACCTGAAGTGTTGCCCATATGGCTTTGCACGTACACAGGGGCTTTTCCAACTGAATGTCCACAGAAGAATGAGCAGCATGGTGAAAATTGTAGGACCACAACACGTGAGAAAAGACATAGAGGTCTGGAGATGCGTGGTTTGGAGAAAAGGAGAGTCTGGGGTGCAAGAGGAATGAGGAAACTGTCTCAAAGGGCACACAGCATCTTCTTAAATACACACTGGCCATTAAAAGAACTTGATAGATTGGACTTATTGAGATGAAGCCCATTATGAGAATGAAAAGGCAAGCCACCAACTAGAAGAGACTTGGAATGCATCCATCTAACAAAGGACCCAGAAGATGTAAAGACTTCACACAAATCAATAAAGAAAACAGATACCACACTATTTTTTAATGAGCAGCAAATTGTTTAAAGATAAACACACACTTACCATAAGACCCAGACGTTCCACTTTTAGGTATTTACCCAAGGGGAATAAAAACATGTCTACAGGCAGACTTGCATACAAATGTTCATAGCAACTTTATTCATAATAGCTCTAAACTGGAAACAAAATAAACAGCCAACCACAGATGAATGGATAAATAAGTTGTGGTATATCCATACAACGGACTACTACTCGTCAACTAAAAGGAATGAACTACCCTCATATGCGATATAGATGAATCTCAAGCAGGTTATGCTGAGCAAAAGAAGGCAGACACAAACTCTACGCACTATAATGTTAGTAGACTAACCTATTTGAACAGAAAGCAGAATACAGTTGCCCTGGGGTTGGAAGAAGAAGGAATTGACTGAGGAGGGGCACAGGGAACTTTGGGGGATAATTTAAATGCTTTATATACAGATCGTGCTAATGGTTATACAGATGTCTACATATTTCAATGCCTGTCAAACAGCACATTTAAAGTAAGTGCATTTTATTATGAGGTAATTATATTTTAATAAAATTGTATTTCAAAAAAATTGAAAAATGGGCAAAAGACTTACACAGCATGTCCTAGGAGAAGATAGCCCAGTGGCCAATAAGAATATGGAAGAGTGTTCAGCATCATTATTCATCAGGGAAATGTAAATTGAAATTACAATAAGATACTACCATATACCCACCAGACTGGCTAAAATTAAAAAGGCTGACAATTCTAAATGTGAGCAAGAATGTGGAGCAACTGGCGCTCTCCCACATTGTTGGTAGGAGTGTAATTTGGTACAAGCACCAGAAGCTAAACATATGCCCACTCTATGACTTAGCAACTCTACTTCTAATTATAAATCCAAAAGAAATGAGTGCATGTGTCCATCAAAAGATGTGTACAAGATTCATAGCAGCTTTATGCATAATAGCTAAAAACCAGAAATAACCCAAATGCCCACAAGCAATAGAATGGTGAAATAAATGATGTATTTATAAAATACAATAGTATTCAAAAAGGAAAAACTATACAGCAAGTCACAGCACAGGTAAATCTCTCAGATAGAATGTTGAGTGAAAGAGGAGCTAGACATAAAAATGTGTCTACTGTATGGTTTTGTTTATCTGAAGTTCAAGAATGGAAAAAAATAATCTATACTGATAAAACTGGGAAAGCGGTTACCTCTGGGAAGGAGAGTGAAGGAACTTTCTGGAAGTTGGAAAAGTTCCATGTACTGATCTGAATGGTAATTCCACAAGCATGCACACACATGAAAAGTCATCAGGCAGAAACTTTATGAAAGCTTTGTACTGTATATACATTACTCCTCAATTTACAAATTTTAATGAAAAACTCAGTTCAGATAGCTGAAGAACTATCTTGTGGAGGACAAATAGCCCATGGAAACCATAAGATTCTGTTTGGCTCCAGAGGGGAGGATCCCGAAGTGCACTGGTCGGCCCCAAGAACTACCGATGGTACCATAGTGTTGCTCCTAGCACAGAGCCTGGCTAGCGGGAGGGGCACAATAAAGAATTACCTGGGGCAATGAATGAGCAAATGAATGAATGAATCAATCAATGGAACGAATGTAGACTACAGAAATAAACTGACCGATTTTTGAATCCCAATTCTACCATTACTGGCTATGTGATTTCAACCAAATTTCCTACAGAGCTTCAATTTCCTCATCTCTGAAGCAGGAATAATTTCTTCCTTGAAGGATTATGAGAAGGATTAAATCAAATAAAACAAAATTTTCAATGTTCATTCTCACTGACTCAAGCATTTCCACTTCTGGGAACTTATCTTACAACACTCTTCCACAATTGGATGAAAGATATGTGTTCCTTAAGTGGTAGACGGCCAGCATCATCACCATCATCACCTTCATGGCCATCATCATCATCATCATCAGCTTCATGGTCATTGTCAACTTCATCACCATCATCACCTTCATGGCCATCACCATCATCACCTTCATGGTCATCATCAACATCATCATCAGCTTCATGGTCACTGTCAACTTCATCACCATCATCACTATCAGCCTCATCAACATCTCCATTGCCAACATCAACAGCATCATCATCATTCCTGCCATTATCCCCATTAATAACATTCTAAGGGAGGCTGCCCTGGGTACTGTACCCCCAACAGGTGCTAGGCAACCCCTGTCTGGGATGCACAAGAGGAGAGTGTCCCAGGGCTGGAAGCTTGTGCAGGATGGCCTCTGAGATCCCTTGTATCTCAGGTTCTGGTATGAGTCACTCTCTTCCCCTCAGGGCCCTGTGTTACCCAGGAAAGAGACCAATGCCCTGGGTTCATCCTTCCCTCAGGGCACTGAGGGAGCCACTCTCCTCCCTCCGGCTGTTGGTGAATGCCAGCGTAGCCTGGGGGTGGCCCGAGGAACAGAGAGGGAAACCTAGGCCTTTCTCCTTTTCCTTCTTCTTCTTCCCCATCACACTCACCAAGAGTCTCCTGGTAATGCAAGAACCCAGAGTTCAAGGGGGGCAGGAAACATGTCAGTCTAGAGAGCAGCAGTGACACCGCGGGTTTGGTGTGTGACTACCATTAGTGTCATTCACATTTACTGCTGGTGTCCTGCCCTGACTGGAGAACCCATGGGCCCACATCTCTGTGAAATGCCAGCATGGCACCCACCTCAGCTTGCTCTTCTCCAAGTGTTTTTACCACACTCAAGAGCAAGCACCAACCAGACCAGCTAGATTCAAATCCTGAGTCTGCTACTTACTAGCTTTGTGATCGTGGGCAAGGTACTTAGCTCCGCCATGCCTCAGTTTCCTCATCTGAGAAAGAGGACAAGAACGCCACCTGTGCCTTGGGTGGTTGTGAAGATGGCATTGGTCTGTACGAGTGGAGAGCTTCTCCACGTACCCGGCACTCCGAGTGTTGTTCTACGTGGCAGCACTGAGAGGTGAAGTGGGGACTTGCCTTGGGAAAGGGTATTTGAAGTTCTCTCTCCCACTTGTGACTTTGCTCAGGTCACTTAAGTTCCCAGGGCCTCAGTCCTTAACCTGTGAAATGGGACTAATCACTCCTGCCATGACTGTTCTCAGGAATCTTCGAGATCGAATGTGAGCATGGAAGTAAAAGAGCTTTATGACGGGTAAAAAGAAGAGCAAACACACGAGGGAGCAGATAATCACAGGGAAGCACGCAGAGCCCCTGCACAGGAGCGGACAGTGTGGTGGCTGCCGGGAGGCTTGAGAACGCACTCCGCAGCAATTGCCAATGGTGCTGTCCCCACCTCCAGCCGCAGTCCCCTCCCCACTAGCTGGTCTGAATTTGGGGTGCCTGCACTGGGGGAAGGCAGCCCCTGTGCTGGGGGAAGGCAGCAAGGCCCCACCTGCCCCAGGCCCCCCTTTCCTTCCCACAACCCCCACCTCCACTCCGAGAGGCACCCAGGACACCGTGCGAGGAAAAGGACCCCCAGGGAGCCACTGCTTTCATGCGGTGACCGACCTTCTCTGAGCCTGGGTCTGTGCTGGGAGCTGGGTGAGGAGGGAGGACAAATAAAGGGGGGCCCCACCTTCACAGGGGGGCAGGGTGACTGAGGCTCAAGTTAGAAGCCCAACACACCAGGCTTATGTGAAGCAACGGAACAATGAAGAAGTGGATATAAGCAAGGAACTCATGGTGGGCTGGAGTTAAGGAAGGCTTCATGGAGGAGGGGGAGCTGAGCTGGTCTTTCAAAGTTAAGATAGGAAGAGGGAGAAAGGGGAGGGTGAACAAGCCCATGGGCAGGCACAGGGCAGGTGTTCAATAGATCTGGTGACTGAATGGGTGAATGAATGAATGAATGAATGGGTGGATGGGTGGATGGATGGATGGATGGATGGATGGACAAATGAATGAATGAGTAAATGAACAGACAAGTGAATGAATGAATGAATCTGGAGCTTCGAGGGACTAGTGAGCCACTTCAGAGTAAGCCCTGAGAATGTAATGCCTTCAGGGACGGGGCAGGCAGCATCAGTGAGCGAAACAGATCTAGTCTGAGCGATAGGGAGCGGTGGAGACTGTGACAAACTGGCCATCCACAGGGCTCTCACGGTCAGAATCTTTCAAAACATTGTAGAAGCAAAAAAGCAAACCAACCAAACCAACCAACCAAACAAAAACGCTCGGCAGGCCAAAATGAACTCCTGGACCCCCAGTCCAGCCCTCTCTGGTTACCACTTTGAAGCAGCCCCCACCCACCCCAGGGGAGGATGGGCCTGGAAGGACAAGCCCTGGGGTGCAGAATAGCAAGTGCCCTTCCCACGTGGGCCCCAGGCCCCTTCTCCGTTGCCAAGGTGGCAGCAGGCCCCACCCCCACTGGGCAGGTGGCAAGGGGTCAGGCCCCCTCCCCACACCTCTCCACAGCCTGAGCAGAGCAGGGGGCTCTGGGCTATCAGGCTGCAGGGTGAAGACCAGGCTGGAACTTGGCTTTTGGGAAGTATAGGACTGGAGAGTGTGGGCACTGCGGTTCCAGTCTATTCTGTGCCACTGAGATCTGGGGCTAAGGGCAGCTGGCCTTGACTCTGTACAGGGGGGACCCTAGCAGAGTGCCCGTCTGTTACTCTGAGGTGACAGAGCACAGACACAGCAGGACGGTCCCTGGGCACGAGGCCGCATCGGAACCTGCCATCCCTCCCCCACGCACGGGGAAAGGGCCGTGGGCACCGCCCGGCCCGCCGTCCGCACCTTTGGCCTTGTAGTACTCGTGCTCCAGCTCCTCCTCGTCGTCCTCTGAGCCGTAGTTCAGCAGCTCCTCCTCATACAAGGCGAGAAAGTCAATGTCTTTCTTTCTCCTCTTTTTCTTCTGGGGCATCATTTTGCCCGCTGCCCCTGCCTGGCACTTGCGGGCTCACGGCGCCCACCTCCTCGCACTTTCTTGGCCCCGAGGTCTTTTCTCCCTAACCTCCTGTGCCTCTGGGTGGTCCAGAGCCCACACTTGGGCTCCCTGTGTCCACAGCCTGCTCCTGCTCCCCTGTCCTCTCCGGCCACTGAGCAGAGCCTCGGCGCCTATCTCTGTCCTTCCCGTCCCTGGCCCCTCTCTCTGCCCCCCGGTCATCAGCCACCTCCTCCTGCACCTGCCCTGGGGTTTCTCCTTGGGCCTTATCTCTTATTCATGGGGACTGAGAGCAGGCTGTCCTCCTTACCCCGCCCCTTCTCCTCCCTTCATGGAGAATCAGGTGACATCAAGCCCTTGGCGTCTTTTTCTCACCTGGCTTCACAGAAAGGGGGCCCCATGGGGCCCTGCCAGTTCACCCCAGGGGCAGGTGGGGGTCTCTCCCATGGAGATCCCCCAAATCTCACAGCATTTCAGGGCTGTGAACAATGTCCCCAGGGCCTGGCGCCTCCCTATGGAGGGCAGGGCCCCGAGCCTCTGAGCTCCCAGGACTCAGAGGCCTCCTTTTCTTTCCATTATTCATGACCTTTGCTCACCTTACAAAGCAGGCAAGGTTCTTAACGGATCCTTCTCGTTCCGTCTCTCGGCTTCCGTCTCCTTGAGACTGCTGGCTTCTGGAAGAGGCCATTTGAGACCTGCGGCCCTTCAGAGACGCTGCTCCGACCAGCACTTGGACAATCCGCACAGCGTTTTCCGAGGCATGAGTTACCAGCATTGCCAGGCCAGGGCCCTGGATGCTGGAGAGGCCCACTGCATCATGTGTGACCCCACATGCCCGGACAGGCCAGGATCTGTTTTAACAAGAACTCTCCATTTGCCCACGCTGCTCTCTGCACTTTCACATGAAATGGTACAAACCCTCCGAGCCCACTCCACTTGGCCCTTACTTCTCCCAATGCAGCCCCACACAGGGGTTCTGAGCTGGGGCAAGAGAACCCCGGCCCAGAGGCCCCTCTCCACCCTCGATCAGCAAGAAAAGTTTCCCTTAGGATCACTAGACTCCTCTTCCTTGCTTATTTTGTTTTGTTAAGATTTTAGTAAGGCACTTAATTAAGATTTTATTAAGATTTCTTACAACCTGAGTGGTAAGATTTCTGTGTAAATCCTGAAATGCTAGAAATTTCCAGTCTACTTGGAACTCTTATCTCTCTGTCCTGGCAGTATGAGGTCTTTGGACAGAACTAGAACTGCTCGCCACCTCCTGGCTGTGTGGCCTTGGACGAGGCCTGGCTCTCCATCTGTGGAAGGGGGATAATGACCCATTAAGGCATACTGAGCATTTGGAGAAAGGGCTCAGTAAGCAGAAGCCTCTGGAACACAGTAGGGGCTTACTAAATGCCTGTGACTCCTAATCAGGGTTTCTCTCTTATTTGGCATGATGTGGGGTGGGGGTGGGGGGGTGGGAGGAGGAGGTAATGCTTTGCTATCATCTCAGATTGTTCCAGAAGCCCTCCTTTGGGTCCCATTGGCAAAGACTGGCTCCATGCATCCTCCCTCCTCTGTGGGGCCCAGCCCAGCAGCACATCAGAGACCATGGGTGAATACACTGAATCGTCTGTGTGCTTCCAAGTTCCTGGGAGGACTATCTTGTAAGATAGTCCATCTCCCCCTCTGTCTCTCCCAGCCACAGCTCTGCGGGGGGCAGAGATCATGCCTCCCTGATCCCCGTTAGGCTCCCAGGACCTATCACACGGCCGGCACACTTGGGAAGCAGCCGCAAACACAAGGCCCACCGTCTGCACGGGGAAACGCAAGGAACGGACACCATTCCGAGCACATTTGGCCTAAAGAGGAGGACACCGCCTCCCATGTGAACGATGGCCCCGTAGAGCAAGCCCTGGGCTACTCCGTGGGCCTGAAAAGGCAGTCTCACCACTGGGGGCGCTGACTGCAGACAGTCAGGGTTCAACCCAACCCAGGAAGAAGGATGGGACCCTGAGTGCTGCCTCGGGTGACATCCAGTGGCCGGATGGCACCGCCTGTCAACCTACAGCAGGGGGCGCTCCAGCGGCTTGGACAGCGGTCCATCTGGTAGCGCAGATACACTAGGAAGCTGGACGGCGGTGCAGGCAGACAGCGGACGAACACTACCGGTCATCCAGCCTGGGGCCGCCGCCGCAGTGGGCCAGGGGCCAGGGAAGAGCGCTCGCCAGCTCCAGGCTCTGCCGCAAAAGCCAGGGCCAGAAAGGGTTTTATCTCCAGACCTGGAGGAAGAAAGCTTCTGTCAGCCAGGACTGGGGCGCCTGGCGCGAGGTGGGCTTTGGAAAGGAGAAGGGAGCTGGCCTGCAGCCACCACGAGACGTTTCACTCACTCCTCCCTTGTCACCTCTGTGTCCCACCACCTGGCTGCCCTGAGCTGAGCCCAGCTACTGAGCCCTTAGCCCCAAGCCCCAAGCCCAGGACCCTGGCCACCGCCTCACCCTCTCTGTTCTAGAGCTTCTTCCCTCCGAGATGTTCTCTGTCAAGGTCAGTGTTTCCTAAAGTGGGATCCCAGGGATGCCTGGATTAGCCCAGTAGAACTCCCCAAATGCCGATTTCGGACCCCTCACCCCCACCGCAGACCTACCGAGTCAAAATCTCTTGAAGACGAAACTTGGGGATCTTCAGTTTCAACAAGCCCCCTCCTCCGCCAGGGTGGAGATTTGCTCTCTAAAATTAGCAAGAGGGGCCTACACCTGCCCAGGTGAACTCACTCCCTTGATTAGTTCACCTGAACTAAGGGGAGGGGCTCAGCAAGCTTCTGTCCCAGAGATGCACATAGGAGTCGCCTGGAGAGTTTTTAAATCCATCACTGGAGACGCCGAACTTTCGGGGTCTGGGTCAGCAGCCGCTCCTGGGCATCGGGAGTTTTCAAAGCTCCCAGCAGGTGCAGGCCATCTGAGCAGCAGCAGCACTCACACCTGGAGCCACCCGCGTCCCCACCGCGGGGAAGACATCTCTGACCCCAAAGGTCATCACCCAGGAAAGATCAACTTCACCTCCGTCCTCCCCTGTTCTGCGGAGGGACAGCCCTGGAATCCGCTCAAAGTCCCGAGGAAGTGAAGTTCAATCGTGGGTGATGCACGCCCCCTGCTGGCAGCATGTGGTTTGACCTCTTGCTAATTCTGAGACTTTAAATACAGAGAAATTATTAGGATTACTACGAAAAATACTGTACGTCCAGACAAAAAAATAAAATGTTAATTTTGCACGAAGGCCGATTCAGATAAAAGACAAGGAAATATTGGGGCGCCTGGGTAGCGCAGTCGTCAAGCGTCTGCCTTCGGCTCAGGGCGTGATCCCGGCGTTCCAGGATCGAGTCCCACATCGGGCTCCTCCGCTGGGAGCCTGCTTCTTCCTCTCCCACTCCCCTGCTGTGTTCCCTCTCTCGCTGGCTATCTCTCTGTCAAATAAATAAATAAAATCTTTAAAAAAAAGACAAGGAAATGTTTATTGGACTTTTTCAAAAAATTGAAATCAATATTTTTAGAGAATTCACAACATTAAAACACAATGATTAAGAGAACAGGGTCCGAAATGGTACCAAATGTTGACAGGTACACGTAGCAACTCAAACTCTCACACCGCTGG
The DNA here is from genome assembly GCF_017311325.1 of Ursus maritimus. NCBI lineage: Eukaryota > Metazoa > Chordata > Mammalia > Carnivora > Ursidae > Ursus > Ursus maritimus. The sequence goes on along the minus strand of NW_024424230.1, from coordinate 26,447,103 downwards.
TGGCAGTGGAAAGTGGTACGGCCGCTTTGGGAAAGAGCTGACACTGTTTTCTAAAGCTCACCAGACACTTCCCACACAACCCAGAAATTCCACTCCTGGGTGTTTACCTAAAAGAGATGAAAATACACGTCCACACAAAAGCTGCCTGTGAACATTCCTACAAGCCTTATTCATGAGAGCCAAACCCCAGAAACAACTCGGATGCCCATCAACTGGCCAATACTACTCAGCCAGAGAAAGGGAGAAGCCGTGACACCTGCTACACCATGGACGAATCTCGAAAGCATTAAGCCAAGTGAAAGGAACCAGTCAGAATAAACTGCCTTCTGTCTGATGACAGTTATGTGACCTTCTGGAAGATGTAAAGCCAGACCAGTGGTTGCAGGGCCGGGCATGGGGGCACAGATTGACAACAAGGCGGCCTGAGAAGGCAATGCTTTGCCCCAGGGCTCCACCCTCTCTCTCTTACCCCCCTGTCCCACCTGCTGGTTTTTCACGTCAAGGTGAGAGCTTGTCTGCATAAGGCCCCCGGTGCAGCCTGTCCACTCACCTGAACTCATCCCCAGCTTTGTGGTGTTAGGGCCCTGCGGGGGTTGGCTGGGGAAAGGGTGCTCAGGGCACCCCCTCTCTGATCCCAGGCAGGGCCACGGTCCATGCCCACATCCTCCATCCATGCTTAGCAACCTCCAGTCTAAACTGTGCAGGGTAGTTATGGACCCTAATTGATAAAACTGATACTTGGATTCCCGTCAGTTTCTTGCAAACCGATAAAAACACAAAGAGCAGACATGGTAATTATAGGAATGCCAAACCTCTGATTACAGGGAAGGGGCTGTTTATCCCATAGGCCATTTGCATATGCTCACAAGCGCATACACATACACACAAAATGATCTCATTGCCCCGGCCTCGTTGCCCTTCGCATGCATCCTTCTGCTGCTGGATGGGTTCTCCTAGAGCTTGCCTTTGGTCCTGTCACTTCCCAGTTCAAAAGCCTTCCCTTACGCGTCCGTGCAAACAAACTTTGTTGGCCAAGATTCTGGACTGCAAGCAACGGAAATGAAACTGGCCAGTTTAAGAGAAAAATTATTGTTTGAAAAGTTAGTGTTGGGGGAAGGGGATCTCAGAATTTCCAAGAAGCCTTAGGGGCTGCACCCTAGAAAGGAGGCCTGGAATTTTACGGATCTGGGAAAGCCCGTAGTGCCCCCAGGACTGGGTCTGGGCATGCGATGTGCACCAAGCTTCCGCACTGGCCTCTGCTGCAGCCCCCTGGTGCCTCCCCTCGGCCAGAAGAGCCTCCGCCGCCTTCTGCCAGTTCCGAGTCTGGGGCTTGCGCACCTGATTGGCTGAGCCTAAGTCTTGTGCCTACACCTTCCTGCCAAGGAGGCTGGGAAATTAGTATTGGGCATTGTCAACTCTTCCATTGGGAGCTGTCCTCTCGTCAAACTTACAAAGGGCGCTCAGAGGCTAGGTTGCCAAGAGAATCACAAATGTGCCTGACACAAATTCTAGCACCTCTAGCTGACATTGGAGGCCCTCTATAATCAGACCCAACCTCCCCCTTAGGGGAGCTGACATTGTAGTTAAACTATAGACATCCCTGGTGCTTTCCTTCTGCAAGCCTGAGCTCACTGATGAGAGCTGGAGAAGGGCATTGCTGTATCATCCAGCTATTGCTACGTAACGAGCAACCACAAAACGCTCTGTGGCGTAGGCCTTGTTTCTCACGTGTCCGGAGCTTGGCCAGGGTGACTCGCTTACCCTGGGCTCAGCTCACAGCTCTGCGTCAAGCTACAGGACTGGCTGGACTTGGCTGGGGAAGCTCACTGTGGGGGGGTTCACTCTGGGCTCTTCCCGTGGCCATGGTGGAAAGACAAGGGGGTGACTCTGAGGCCACCAGCACACTTAGGCCCTCCACTTGCATCCAATCTGTGAACATCATTCGGCTGTGCACAGCGACACACGTGGCTGAGTCCAGAGGCAAGGGCTGTAAAATTTCATAGCAAAAGGAATGGACACAGCAAGGGCTGAAGAATGGGGACCAGTAATTCAATGTACCCACCCCTCTCCCTTCCACCAGCCTGCGCTCCCTTTCAAGGAAGTCATGGGCTCCCCAGTGCCTCCTAGAGTATGAAGGTGGCCCTGAAGACATGTTTAAGGAAGGAGCCAGTTACAAGTGTGTGTGTTGGGGCGAGTGGGGTGTAGAGAGCACATGTAAGTACGAACAATGTGAGTGTGTGTCCTGGAGGCTCTGGTCCCCAGCTGTGGCTCCCCACCACCACCGTGTGTCCCCGATTTCTCACCCAAGATAACCAGCTAGTCTGCCATCTCGAAATGAACCACCTCCTATTCTGGAAGCAGGGCGGGTGATGCAGTGTTGTGGGCTGGTGGTTTTCCTGTTTCACGGGAATGTTAGTTCCCACAGCCATTGCAGCCTCCCCGGGGTGTTAGAAAACCTTGCCTTCAACCACTTCTGCCCCCTCTGATTCCGCTCTGCTCAGAGCCAACCGAGGGGTTTTACCTAAAAACAAATCAGATCGTGAGCCTCTGATAAGTGTTTATTAAATAAACAAATAAACTACATTCAACTTCCATCCCCCAGCTTACTGAAACATACATTCATTCATTCAAAAATATATATCGAACTTCTGCTTTCCTGACCCCCAGATTTGTTTCTTACGATGAAAGACTAGAATACAGAGCCCAAAATCCAGTGTCCAGAATACATTGCTTGCTTGAGTGTTTGGTATTTTACAATTGTAATAAGAAACATTTAAACATCTTGCTGGCACCCATCCATTCTTGCTAGAAGAAGGTAAAAGGTGAGCTGAGGTCCAGGATCAGTAGGAGACCAAGTGCACAGAGATATGTTCTCCGCTGGAGGGAGTTGGGGAGCTGGGGACGGGAGCCACAGAAGGGTCAGGAAGAGGAGGGGCCAGAGAGGCAGGCTGAGGCTAGGGCGGCCTGGAGTGTCCACACCGGGAGGCTGGCCCTGGCTTGGGCTGGCTAAGGACATGTCAGCCTGGGGATGCCAAACATTCCGTTTGAGGTTGTATATTTGGAAGTGGTTTCCAACCCTTTCCCCTCCCCTCCTGCATCACTCTGGAATTCATGATCCGATCATTGATATGAAGGAACGGTCTGCATCTAGTATCCAGGTGGTTAAGGGACATAAAACCAAAACACGCTGAGCAGCAGGGGTCTGAAGGCAGAGAGACCGTGAAAATGCCAGCCTCTGGGAGTTGGCGCATTGTCTTCTCCGATGGGAAAGCACGGGAAGGCTTTGGACTTCTCAAGATGAGATGTGGGGAGTCTTTTCTACAGGCTAGCCCCAGTTAGGCTGTCTATGCGTGAATTTTAAAAATTGTATATATGTTTATATATGTAAATATACATATATATATAATCCTATTTTAAACATACTCATGGAGATTGGCATGGAAAGAACTTTTTAAAATTTATAAGAAGGTAATTAGAGCTCAGATGCCTTTTGCTGTGACTCTAGACCTTGACAGTGACCTTGCTTCGCGAGAGGTAGGTCTGCATAGCTTCCAGGTCTGAGCACAGCTGAGGCGCCACCTGCTCAGGCAGCCCTCCAGCCCTCCCGGCCTCTCCCGGACACCAGCCCGCGGTCCCCTCTCGGTGTCCTCCTGTGTCCTGTAGAGTGTCGCATCAGCACCGCACCTGGCTTGGCCTGGATCTGGTCTCTGAGGCCTTCCTGGGAGCCCACCTGCTCCCCTGCTCGGACAAGGGCAGGTCTCACGAGGAGACCAAGCCCCCCCCAACATGCGCCCAGGGTGGCAGGAGTCCCTCGCAAGTCCCTGCAGCCTCCTCCCGTGGGGCTGTGCCGCGTGAGCCCGATCCCCAAACACACACACGGCCACAGCCAAAGAGCCTTTGCTAGACGAACCGTCTGACTGGCTTTATTGGGTGGAAACGGGGGGGCCTTTCAAGCACAGTGACAGATAGAAAGTACCCTGATTACACACTGGGGAGAGATCAGTCAGCACTCCCGAATCCCTCAGGGACAGCCACGTGCTGCTGGCACCGGGCTGCGGGGGTGCGTGCGGACCCCGCTCCTGAGCACGGGCTGCATGAAGAGAAGGGAAGAGCTGCAGCCCCCACTCCCGCGGCTCCTCTGATGGCACAGGACGTTTCTCTGCTGGGTGATCAGGGCAGCAGAGGGAGCGAGCCCGGAGAGCTGGAGCGGATGGTTTTCAGCAACAGTCCAGTTCCACTCTGATGGAGTGTGTCCACGTCCCAGCAAATGACACCTGGTCTCCCTTTTCTTCTGCAGTGGGAAAGGCTCTATGGAGCACAGTGCAGTGTGAGCCAGCTCCTGAGAGGGGACAGCGAGAGAGGCTCGGGGCCCAGGCGCACACGGAGGTCATGGCTGCATGGCCACTTTAGGTCTTCACATGCAATAGGCCACTCGGGGTTGAGTCAGTGCCACCAACCCCTCGGGGACAAACTCCTCTGCCTTCACAGGCGCCCCGAGGCAGGGCTTTCTGTAAACCGACATGGAGCCAGGCTGAAGCCGCACACAGCTGCGGGGCAGGGAGCACCCGGGAGCACACGGCTGCGGGGCAGGGAGCACCCAGGAGCACGCGGGAGCACACGGCTGCCAGGCAAAAGGTTCCCATTGCTCCTCTGCGGACCCCATTGTCTGTCCTGGCTTCATCTGGGGAGCAAGGTGACAGGGGACTGACTCCAAACTGTAACACTCAACAAACCAGCGTCTGCTCATTGAGTTAAAGTGTGGTTAAAAAAAAGAAATAATATATATGCATATATTTCAGTTCAAACAATACAGCTTTGAAAAAGAGTTATGGCTTTCTGAAGGGAGGGCAGTTGGGTCCAGAAAGGAAATTTTTGCAGGCCACCAAAAAGACCCTGTCGCATCCCTAAAACATTTGTGCACAATGTGGGAGCCCCGGGGAGGATCAGCTGTCCCCCAAAGCAACCTGGGGCAGAAGGACATGCTCAGAAGGCAGCTGCCGTGAGTCAAGGGTCCTGCTGAAGAAGGAAGGGCACAGTTGAGCTGGCTCCTGGTTGGGCTGGCAGGATCTGTCGCTTGGGACCCCCAGCCTCCTCCCAAACAGCCACAGCGATAGGGGGCTGCACACCGGTTCTGACGCCACCTCCCTCCACAAGCCCACTTTGCTCAGGCTTGTGGCCTTGGGTGACTGTCTGCCAAGGTCAACTGCCTTCACTCCCAGCCCCCCGGGTACCGAGCGTTCTGGCTCTAGGTACCGTGAGCGCAGGACGTAGAGAGGAATGAGTACCGAAGAGGGCCCTCCCCAGAGCTGGGCAGGGCATGAGGCCAGGGGCGAAGGCCAAGCCTGGACCAGACGCCAATCAGCCTGAGCACCTCAGAGGGAAGAGAGCAGAAAAGCCCCAGAGGCTAGAGCAGGGGCCCCTCCCATGGCTCAGGAAGCTTGGGCACCCAACACCAGAACCCCCGGCCAGTCCCATGTGAGCTGGGGCATGCCACCATCATCTCTCTGGGCCTCAGTCAGGTAGGGACGTCCCTAACTGTCCCAGCCTTCTCATAGGAACCCAGCCAGTCCTGGTGGGAAATCGATGATGAAAGTGTTTGGAAAGTAGAAATGTGGGCAGGATGAGGGTAGGGGAGCCTGCGGGGGGAGAGGGGGGAGTCATATTCTTAAATTCACAGATGAATTCAGGCCCAGGTCACCACAGAGCCTGCCCTGGTCCCAGTGCAACAAAGCCACCTCGAGTGGCAGAGATGCAGAAAGAGAATTCCCTGCCCCCTTCCCCATCCACCACGCTGCAGTTCCCTTCAAGGGGGAGGGGAGGGGGAGGGGTGCATCCCCCCCTTCTCCTCGCCTTTTTTTCTTGGGGGAAGGGGTAGCAAGTGTCAGAGGGAACACGTGAGTCCAAAGGAGTGACGTTGCCCACCTCGTGTATCCCACGTTATCAGATAATGAACTATTGCAACTACCTAAACTTCAAGATACCCGAGGGCTGACCTTTTAAGCACCAAGATCTCTACAATGCTGTTTTAAGTGTTTGGGGATGGACATAATTCCAAAATGCATCAGCGGCTCCTCCGCCCTTCTGAAACACAGTATACTGAACGCGGTTTGTTTCCATGCCTGTGTGGTTGCGGACATCGCAGGGTGAGATCGGAAAATGCTGCGTTGCCCTCTGGTTGTGACAACACGTTTGCCCTTCTGCTAAATGGCTTCAGATCACATGGTGTTTTCTGAAATGTAGAGTTTTGGTCTTTTTAATGCCATTACTGTGAGGCTATTAGCTGCCACTTCTTGCTGGATCCAGCCCCTGTTGTCATTCTCTTCGTTCACTTTGTTATGAGAAACCAGAATCAAGTTCCCTAGAACTGAATTTAAAATTAAAGTGAACGCCATGAGGGATCTGCTGTTAGCAAGATGTTTGGTCTTCAGTACAGAGCTATTTCATCTGTTTCAGGGGCTCAAAATTAATTTTCCTTCATCTGAGTCCCCAGCGACCTGAGGGCTGAGTGAGCTTGCTTGGGTAAGTGGTCCTGGGGAGGGAGGTGTGCTTTGACCATGTTTCTGTAAGCTGGTAACCATATTCTTCCTTAACAAGTCTTCAAGGTGTTCAGGGGGTCTTGTAAACTTTGCGGCTGAATGCGGGATTCTGAGCTGCTGGGCAGATAAAGTTCTCCCGGGGAAAACGCCGTGGGGGGGGGGGTCTGCAGAGGGAAGGGGCAGGGTTCTTGCCTCCCGCTGGAGGGAGGGGAGATGGAGGCAGGCTCCAGATACTAAATAGCTGGTTTCAACGGGAGCCTTTTCCAAGGGAAGGTGGCGAAGGAAGAAGAGTGTGATGCAATGGGGAGGACTCCTAGTCCCTGGGTCACACAGGCCATTTCTGTAGGAAGTCTTCTCCTCACTACCTTCCTGCTTGTTTTCCATGGTTGCTGTGGGGGCGGGGACAGATCACTGCCTCATCTTCCCTGCCCAGGGCCCAGGAACTCTCTGCGCTGGGAGTGCAGTGTGGCGCACGGATCCTACCCACTTTCCAGCACCAGTCATAAAATGACCTTCACCTGGTCACAGGCTGGTGGTCCCCCCTCCAGAGACACCAGCCCCTTAGCTCTGATCACAAATGTATCCTATTCCCAGGCACAAATAAATTCTCAATTCAGGCACACTCTGAGCCTCCTAACCCGGGAGAAGAAATCTGTGTACCTTTGCTTCAAAAATATTTCTCAATGTTTATTCCAATGTTTAAAATGTTCAGAAAAAGAAAAGCTATTTGGTACCTTTAAGAAGCCTCAGGCTTGAATCAGCTTTTCCCACCCCCCAACAGGGGAAAAAGTGCAGGAGAACAGCGTCAAGCTAGTTCGAAGATCCTCTAGACCAAGTGGCCGGGGACCAGCATCACCACCGCTTGGGAGCTTGGCTAAGAAAGGCCCCACACCAGCTCCCCAAATCAGAGACCCCAGGGTGGGGCCCAGGAGCCCCCGAGCTCTCCAGGTGATTCGGACGCTGACGGGGTTCAGGTTGAAGAACCGCGGCTGTATAACAGTGGTTCCCAACCCCGCCGCGTATAGAATCATCAGGAGAGTCTGAAAGGCTAGTACCTTGGTCCTACCTCCGAACAACTGGATCAGAGCCTCTGCGGGCGGGCGGGGCCCAGGCAGGGGTATTTCTCAAAGCTTCTTAGGTGACTCCGGAGCAGCCAGGTGGAGCCCCTCTGCCTTAGGGCCATGAATCTTAACCACTGTGCCCCCCCCGTTGATTCTAATGTGCACACAAGGCTGAGAACCACAATACCAGAGAAAATAAAACTTTTACCCCAAAGCTGAGCAAGTCATTTTGTTGAAGGAAATGAGTTACTTAGTTGCCAAGGGAACCATCCCCCGAATGGAAAGAAAGACAGTCACTGATTTCTGGCTTTTGTGCCAAGAGCTAAATGACTGACTGAAGTGTAGATTTCTCTCTTGCTCTTCCTCTCCCTCATTTTTTGAAATGAAAAAAAAGGGGGGGGGAGGGTGTTCACAGAAGAGTCTAGGCAGGGGAAAATATCTAAAGACTTCAAAATGATGGGCAGAGCTGCTGTGTCTCAGGACACTGTCTGGCCAGGACAGCCGAGCCCAGCCCGCAGAGCAGACCAGGTCCGCTCTGAGCCGCAGCAAAGGTGCCAAGATTATCAGAAGCCGGGGACAGATCAAGAAGCCGGGGACAGACAGACTGGACCAGGACAACTGCTCCAGACAAAAAGGAAAATCAGAATTCTATTACAGAAACACTTAAAACAGTTAATGACATTTGAGAACAGCCTGTACCTACCTAAATGATTCTGTATGAAATAAACCAGCACAAAAGGACAGATGCCGTATGATTCCACTTATACAAAGCACCTAGAATAGCCAAATTCAGAGAGATAGAAAGCAGAGCGGTGGCTGCCAGGGGCTGGGGGAGGGGTAGTAGGAGTCGTCCTCTGGTGGGTATGGAGTTTGTTCTGCGACATGAAAAGTATTCTGGAGATCGGTCGCACAACAACGTGAATGTACTTAACACTACTGAACTGTACACTTAAAAATGGCTAAAATGGTAAATTTTATGTCTTGTGTTTTTTATCACAATCAAAAATAGAAAGACAAAGAAATCTGATTGTGTCAAGGCCAAAAGAGATTTCATAAATGTTTTAGATTCCCAATTATTTTTTGTTGCTAGTGTAATAGTGGGTTATATTTTATATTCATATTTATAGAAAGTGCAGAAGTTGGGTTGTGTGCCAGATTTTTACTTTCACTCTTTTCTCACCCAAGACCCTGGTCTGAATTTCAAGCCAGACCCCTCACCTGGCGGCAACCACTGAACGGCAGGCATCGCGGGGTGCGGTTCTCCAGCAGTTGTGCTGACGTCAAAGGTGAAAGAGAAGGAAGACCCCAGGGTGACCCAGGTTTCTGGGGGGAGAGCAGGAGAGCCATTCACCAAGCAAGGGAAGCTGCACTGGCTGAGTGTCTAGTCTGTGCCGGGCTCCGTGTTAGGCATTGTGCACCCCTATTTCACTTAACCCTCGCCACAGCCGGAGAGGTGTCCCGGCCTCGCTCCTCAGATAAAGAATCAGAGCCTCCAGGGACTTCGGCAGCCCCCTCAAGGCCACCCAGCTAGCACATGGTAAGAGGCAGCCTTGAAGCCAGGTTGTCCTTTCAACTATGCCCGTTAGGACATGATGAGGTTGGAGGTGCAGGGTGGGTAGAGACGGTCAGGAGGCCACGGTGAGCGTGCTGACTGACGCTCGGAGGGAGAACCCGCCTGCGGGTAAGGGGGCTGAGACACACGGAGAGGACGGCCCGGCTGCGTAGAGATGAGATTTCTGCAGGAGCGCTCCTGCTGCGAGAAGCAAGCCCTGAGGAAGCCTCACGGAAGGTGAATCAACAAAAGGGCCTGAGAAGGAACATTCAGAGATAGGAGGACGTCAGGGGAGGGTGGTTGCGTAGGAAATGAAGGAGGGGAGGACTCGAAAGGAAGGCAAAGCCATCCCTGTCACCTGTCACATGAATGTCAGGGATGAGGCCGGAGAAGCAGCCCCTGCTGGGAGGCAAGAACACTGGCATGCCCTGTCCTCTTCCCCTGACAACTGTCCCCGAGCCCAGACTTGCCAACTCCCAGCACAGCTCCCGTGTGGCATGTGGGCTCTCGGTGCAGCTTCTGGACGCGCCCCGGGAGGGCAGGGGCTAAGACGTGATCGTTGGTCCCCGGCACCGAGCACAACGCCCCCGCCTAAAGCGAGTGCTCAATAATTCCTTGTTGAAGGCCCGGCTGAGGCCAGCCCTGCGCCTTCCCTCCACTGGTGGAAGTGCGCCCCCCCCCACTCCGCAGAGTGGGGGGGCCCTGAGGCACTCTGCTCTCTGCAGCACCAGGTGATGAGCGGACGGAGCTGACTCGCGGCACTGCTGAGTCTCCAAGGCTGCGTCTGACCTTGAGCCACCTTCCGTTCTGCTTGGCTAAGCACTGAGTCATTAACTTGTTTTTGCTGCCTTTCAACCCTGGAGCAGTGGGTTTAGCACAAAGGAAGACAGGAGGGTTGTTTTATTTGTGGGGAATCGATTTCCCTTAAATAAGAATTGAACTGGGAGTCTGCGCTGCACCGTGGGATGGTGTCGGGGCTGCGGGGAACACGGTGGGGGCTTCCTGAGTCAATGCCCAGGAAACAGTGAGCCTTTGGAAACAACATTTCTCCCACAAACACCAACTGCTGGAGAACCAGCATGGCCTGGAAGTCAGGAGACTGGGTGAGTCCCAATGGAGGCACCGGGGGGCCATGGGGCCTTGGGCAAGTCACTCAACATGCTGTCACGTACCATGCACTCTTTCGGGGCAGCTCTCATCTGCAAGATGTAGAGATGACCTCAACTCCCTCCAGCGCCAGAATGGCACCCATTCTACCACGGGGCTGTGGGGGTGTGGGGGGTGAGCGCTGCCACGGCACGTGGTGGCAGGGGACACCTCCAAGCAGAGACTGCCTCCTGGACTCACGACAGCCTCCCAGAGCATTTGTCCCTGGAGCAGGGCCCAGTACCGCCCTGCAGTGGCACCTTCTCCAGGATCCCTCTCGTTCCAGCCCCGGTGACACTGGCTGAGAAGCGGCTAAGATGGAGGTCCAGAGCATAGGCTTTGAGGTTCCACAAACCTGGGTCCAGTTTCCTCCGTTGGGTGCCTGACCATGGGCAAGTCACTAAATCACTCTGAGCCTCCTTCTCACCTGCCCCCTGGGAGCCTTCCTACCTAAGGGGGTCTTGGGGTGATCTCAGGAGGTAATTGCAAAGACAGTGCTCCGTGCAGGGCCTGACACAATGAGCGCACACTAGATGTTAGCTATTATAATAGTAATGTGGCTCGGACCCGTACATCAGGAATACCTCCAAAAACAAATTAGAGATTGTAAAGACCCTAGAGATCTTTCCTAAGCCTCTAATTGTAGAGATAAAGAAACAGATCGGTGGGGAGAGAAGAGACTCGCCCTAAGAAAATGGGACCGTGAGTCCTGAATCCTCTACAGGGTGGAGCATTGCCTTCTAACCCCGCCCCACGAGGGCCTTGCGGGGGCAAATGCCAACCTGTGGCGCCCTCAAGTGGTGGGAACCCTGATGTCTGATTGGCCACGGCTCCTGCCCGCCCCACCGCCCTCCCTGGAACAGAAGTGTTACCCAGGGGGCTCTGTCCACAGCAGGCATTCAGTAGAGCCCCAGGCACGATCTGACCCAGGCCACCTCCCCCTTGTAGGCCTGTTTCCTTAAATGGGACAAAATGGTCTTTAGGAGTCTCGCAGTCCTGACATTCCACGGTTTCAAGAACTGGGCTCAATGACCACAAACACGGAGCTGGAAAGCTCAGCTAACTGGAAACTTCCCCGGAAATACCTTCCTTGGGAGGAACGGGCAGAGCCCAAGAAAGCCTAGTCGTCCACTGCCCTTGCACAGTGTTTCCCAGCTTATGGCTCGCTAGGGTCTACGTCGTCTCATTAGCTGCTTCGCTGCTCTACAGACAAGCAGCCCGAGGCTTGCCCAGTCAGGGCCAGGGCTCAGAACGAAGGCAGAAGGTCAGCATCTAGAACAGCGCACTCCGCAGCAGCCCACCAACAGGAAACGCAAGCCCAAACAACGTGGTTTTGCTAAGGAAGGAGCCCTGGACAGGAGCCTGGAGGCCCGGGGCTGAGCCCGCGCTCTCTTGTCTCTCACTGGCTGGGCCTGCTGCTCTGCCTGTAAAAGGAGGTCATCGGATGGCGGGCCCCCCTCCCTGATGAGACCTCGAAGCTTCCCACCCTCCTCAGGGCACCCAGCAGGCTGGGCTGGGTGGTGTCTGTGTACCGTCTACCCTCCATCCCTAGTAGAAAGTGACTCTGCCTTTATTCATCATCCTGTCTTCCCAAGCCCACCCCCAGACCTAAGCAGAATAGGCTTCTGGAAAAAGGGGGGGAGTGGGAGGAAGGGGCCTCAAGTCCCTCCAGAACTAACATTCCACGAGTCCACAAAGCTAGGTTCTAAGGCAAGTCACGGCAGATGTCTTGTGGGTAGGACCACGCTGATGGCGGAAACACCATGGGGGGAGGAAGGGGGATGAACTTCAGAGGTGAAATGCCATGTGAACCTCTTTCGGCCCAGGCCCAGTTAACCTCCCAAAGCACAGGCTCTGTGGTCCGTGTGCGCGAAGGCCGCCAGGCTGTGGGATGTGGGAAGTCCTGCCTTCACAGTGGGGCCCTCAGTGATGCTGGTGTCGGAGGCCATGACGCACTTCCATCTGCAAAGCTCGTCAGTTCCATCTCTGTGCTTTCCAGCCCGGAGCCCACAGTTTCAGTGCGGGAACACAATGTAGCAGGATTCCTCAGGATTCAGGAACAGAACCAGGAAGGGATCTTATAAATAACTCCTGGTTAAAACAGAGCTGAAAATAAGGAGGCAGGAGAGGAAGCAGATTGCGAAGCATGGGTTGAGTCAATACCATTGGCTTGAAAACCTTCGTGCAAATGGCTGGTCCTTCTCATCGGAAGATCACACGCAGGATTGGACCTGGAGGCACTGAGACTCTGTGCGTGCACGAGCTGTGCTCATGAAAGAGCACAGCTCTCAGCTGCCAGTGTCACAGCGAAGAGGCTAAGACACAGGGCTTGCATTAACTCTCATGGTGTCACTTAAGGGACTCAAATCAGTTGGAGTGACCGTGGTTAAGACCCTGGATCTCCCTGAGCCACTCTGTCTTCACAGGAAGTTCTGGCAGCTGGGTTAATCTGTAAGATCCGAGATTCTAGATAGCAATTCCCGGCTTGAGGCCGCAGTATAAAACTCTGGAAGCCAAAATCTGAATTAAATCTTGACCATGCTCACAGGTCTGGTCTCCCCCGTTTCCGTTCTGGAGGGCTTTCCTTCAGCTGCGACAAGGCCACTGCAGTGGGTGCTCTCCCGAATGCTAAAATTGAGTGCAAATGTGCTTTATTCCCTTGCAATCCCCCAAGGCCCCTGATCTTGAGGAGTGGCTCGGCAGCATGCTACCCGCGGGCAGGGTGGGGACACGGGGCCCCGGCCAAGGCCGGGACGCTTAGCACACAGCCGGCTCCCCCCGGGGGCCCCGTCCCTGCCTCCTGGCCCACACCCCCCACGCAGGAAGCTGAACGCCCGAGGTAGTGACAGCCTGACCGCCAGGCCCCCCGCACCGCGCGGCGCAGGCGGGAGAGGGGCAGCGGGGCTCTGCTCTCCAGGGGGCCGCCAGCCCGCGCCGCCGCCCTCAGCAGCAGTTGCAGGTGCCCGTGTGCACGCGCAGGATGCCCCGGCTGTGCAGGTGCAGGAAGTTGAAGATCTCGGAGGGCATGGCGTGGAAGCCGGGGCGGGGCTTGACGTTGTCATAGTAGTGGTGCGTGATGTAGAGGCCCGAGGGGTTCATGGGGAAGGCCCAGAAGCCGAACAGGTGCACCTCCTCGCAGAGCTCGAGCGCCGCCGTGGCCAGGATGAGGCCGGTGCTGATGCGCTTGGCCCGCACCCCCAGGCTGAGCCAGTAGCGCGACACGTTGACTAGGTACTGCGGGTGGAAGTAGTACACGGCCTGCGGCGACTCGAAGTCATCCAGCACGTACTTGACGCGGACGGACACGTCGGTGTTGCGCGCGTTGTAGAAGGCCGGCAGCAGCACCGATGCGTTCTCGTACACCTGCAGCAGCCGGTAGAAGGGCCGCCGCCACTTCTCCAGCTTGTGGAACCTGGGCGGGGCCAGAGCGAGAGGGTCGGCAGCCACTCCCCGGACCTGCGAGCCCACCCGGCACCCCGGGGCCTCTCCGGAGGCCTCAGGGGACTCAGGATGAACGCCCTGCCTTTCTCGGGGACAGCTGTATTTGTGTAAGTGGGACCAAAGGGACAACAGTGTAGGGAGGGAGGTGCTGCACCCCAAGGGACGGGGGCATCCCAGGGTGGACTCGGTGGGGAAGGGGTGAGGAAGTGGAGGCTTTCCCTGGAGTCCTCAGGCCGTTCACCTGTACTTTCTTTCCCAAGACCCCCAATGAAGTCCACCAAAAGAATCTGCCTGCCCTCTGCGCCCCTCCTCGCCCACAGCCCCTCACACACCTTCTTCTTCACATTAAAGGCCCTCCTCCCTCCCCGTGGGCTCATCTCCCTCCTCTCCAGTGCTCCTTCACTTGGCTGACTCTGTGTCTCTGGGCATCTCACCCGATTTACCAACTCCCCAATCTCTGGTCTCTGGCTGTCCTCCCTCTTGCCCTTAGCCTGACCTGGATGGTGTGACTGTGCCCCTCACTGGAGTTTTAACCCAGGAACCCCCTTCCCCAAGGCCTTCCACACAGACAGACCCCAGGAGGGGAACTCAGTGGGGACTGAGATCTTTGAGTGCGGCTTCTCCCCAGAGCCGCCTGGATACACCAGCATCAGAAGCTGCCTGCCCCCATCGCACACTGGGAAGCTTTACGGCCCATCTAGGTGAAGACGGTCTAGACCAGCGCTGTCCAAGGGAAATATCATGTAGGCCACATATGTAATTTTAAATGTTCTAATGATCACAATTTAAATAAGTAGAAAGACATGGGTGAAATTAATTTTTATCATATGCTATCGAATGCTCACAACGTTTTATTTAACTTGATATACCCCAAATACTACTATTTCAACATGTGATCAATATAAACAACTGAGGAGCTGTGGCCCATCGTCTTTTTCATGGTAAGTCTCTGGAATGAGGTGTGTGTCTCACGCTACAGACAGCACGTGTCAATGTGGACGCCACACTCCCCGTGGCTGGTAGCCACCCGCGACACTCACAGCTGCTCTACCGGACAGCACGAGTCCAGAGCAGGCTCACTGACCTCTCTGTGATGATGCTGGGATTCACAGTGACCACATCCGTCTTCACGCCCACATCCATGGTGTACTTCTCCGAGATGGGGGGTAGGTTGCACCTGCGAAAGACACAGGCAGCCTGGCCGCGTGCACTCACTCACCCAGAGCGAGCTGGAGCGCGGGCGGCGTGAGGGGGTGGGGAAGGCAGGGTGGTGCTCCTACAGGCAGAGGGGTGCAGCGGCAGCCAGCGGGGTGGGATCTGGGTAGCCCGCGCACAGAGGGGCAAGTTTAACTCCTTCCCCCTCCCACCCTGAGTGGCACGGTGATTATGGATCCATGACCCGTGAGATCCCACTACAACCTCAACCCCAATCCCTTTGCTCTAAGCTTTTCTTTTCAACCCATCGTCTTGATCCAGGCTAAAGATTGTAAGTGAGGATCACCAAAGAGATGAGAGGGGGCTCTACCTAAGGAAGAAGAAATACAAGGACCAGTCTGCAGCTTAAAGCCAGGGCAAAGCCAACACTGGCGTCAGCCACAAGGCTGCCCGATTCCAAGCACTGCTTCTGGAAGAGCAGAACTCAACCAGGGAGGTGGCCGCCCAGATGGCCTCACCAGCGGATCTGCACAGCCCCTGTGAGTCTTCAGGGTCCTCGGACCTGCCATGCTCTTTAGGGACCTGCCATTCTGCAGACGTGGAGACTGGGGCCCTGACAGGTTCAGCCGCTGACCCCAAGGGACAGGGCTGGCAAAGGGAAGGAACAAGCCAGAGTGTAAAGGTGTGCAGGGGTGGGGAGCATGGACCGATCACCTGAAGGACAGCGTGAGGGCACGGGGCTGGGGCGCCGCCGGAGGGAGGGGCAGGGAGTGGGAGCACCAGGGGGGTAGAAGCCGCAGGTCCTGAGCCGCGGCGGCTCTTTTACCGGAAGACGAAGTCCGCACTGTTGATCTCCCTCCCACAGCGGCTGTTCTTCAGGATGCCTCCGTTGCCCACCACTGCACACTTCTTAAACTGAGACCGGTAGTAGGGCATGTCCTGGGGAGACGGGGGCACAGCTGTTAGAGGCAAGGCCCTCCCTGCCTTCTTCCGCTGCCCTCACCCCTGTACCCCTGGCCACCTCTACAAGCCAGCCTTGCAGGGACTGTGGGGGGAAAGTGGTTATTCCACTTTGCAGATGAGAAGAGAGGTCAGGAGACTTGTTCGCAGTCCCGCTGGCAATTACGAATGAGCTGGAAGAGAAGCCAGGTCTCCACAGACTTTTTCAGCAAGCCCTGGTTTCCAGAAAGAAGAGAGTACAGGTTATGGCCAGTCCTGCTTGCTTTTGCTTTTCTCAGTGTTTGGAAGCTCACCTTCTTTATGACTTCCAAGATGTATATTTTATTGGTTCATGCAGATGTGCTGGGGTATGACAGCAGCAGAGATGGGGACAGGGCCCTAAACCTGGCCTTCACCCCTTTCAGTTCAGGTCAGGGTACACAGGGAGGACACAGGCCTGGGACAAAAAGGTCATATGGACTGGGACAGATGCTGGGACTTGGCAGCAGCAGGGACAAGAGACTAAGGGCTGAGTAAGCAAGGACACCACAGGGGAGCAGTGAGAGCCTGGAACCCCTCAAATCTGTGCAAAGAAAGAGCTCTGAGTGCAGGAGAGCCCGGGTCTCACCCCCACTGACAGTGGCACTCACAGGAGCCCTGGGAATGACCATCTCACAGCACTTTGACCTTTTCGTGTCCTGACTGCTGGGGTTAGCTCAGTCTGGGCACTGCCTGCCCACAAAGTCTCCCTGGGCATGTCCTCCAGGGGACCACAGGCAAGTTGGCAGGAAAAAGCAAACGCTGGCTGGCCTGAGGATTAAGAGTCCTGGTTCTGCCACATCCCTGCTCTAGGTCATAATCCCCTCCTGGGCAACGGGAGGCGGACTGAGCCCAGCAGCCACATGCAGGGCACAGGCAGAAGCACAGACCTGGAGTCAAGGGCAGGGTGACCAACCACCCCAGCGTGCCCAGGACAGGGGAGCTTTGCCTAGGATGCAGGACTTTGCTTGGCTCAAACCAGAAGAGTCTGGGGCCAACCAGATTGGGTGCCCGAGGCAAAAGCCCCAAGGTGAGCCTTGGTTTTGCCCCATCATGAGATGAAGGAACCATGGACAAGTGCTCTGAGTTCTCAGCAACTCTGTTTTTCCATCTGCAGAATTTGGATAGCACCATGTGAGTGTCACGCTTTTCAATGCGATGCCGCAGAGGACAGGTGCTCAGCTTGGCGCTTGCTGACATGTTGGGCCAGATCATTCCTCGTTGTGGGGCGCTGACCCACGCGCTGCAGAACGTTTAGCAGCATCCCTGGCCTCTCCCCACTCGAGGTCGAGGGTGTCTCCCAATCATGACAACCAAATGCCTCCAAACGTTGCCGAAGTTCCCATGGTGAAGAACCACGGGTATAAACAAGAAGCCTACCCAGTGCAGTGCTTGACCCACGGGTATATCTGCAAGGGGACCAAGTTGTTACTACTGTCATGGGGCCCCAGAGCTCCCCCGCCCAGGAGCCTGTGGGGCAGCCCCCCTCCTAGCACACATCGGCGGGCCAGCCCTGGATGACAGTGGCCCTGGCGGCACCCTGGGCTTCTGGTGGGGCCCACTGCCGGGTGGGGCCATGGAAAATCGCGGCGCAGCGGACCCTCAGGAAGGAGGCTAAATCTGCAGGAGAGGCTGCATCTGTCCGTGGGAAGCTGTCCCTCAAGGCCCATTTTCCCTGGAGAGACGGGCCCAAGGACCAGAAGGGGAAACAAGGGTATCTCAGAGCGGTGGGGAAAACTGCACTGTTTGACTTCTATCAGGGAAAGGAAAAAACCGAAAGTTATCTTTGGAGAGATAGAGGCCTTTATGTTCTATGTCAGTGTTTCCCAAACTTCTGTGCATCAGAAACAACCTGGAGTACTTTCTGAAAATAGAAACTCCTGGGCTCTATCCCAGAACCACGGAATCAGAATCTCCAGGGCGGGGGTAGGAGACCGAGAAGCTGTATTTTATACAAACCCAAAGAAAGACTTACCCTGAGGCAATACTTCTATGTCACAGGCTCTGATTCGGGGGGCTGGGGGGGCTCATTACGGCCTGCGGGTCACATCACACCTTCGGCCTGTTTCTGTATGCCCCACAAGCTAAGCGTGGATTTTATCTTTGTAAATGGTTGGGGGGAAAATCAAAAGAAGATGCTGTGACGTGTAAAAATTAGGTGAAGTTCACGTTTCAGTGCCTAATAGGAACTAGAGTGTTGCTGGAGCCCGGCCATTTGCTTACAAAGGTCTGTGGCTGCTTTGTGCGGGTGCCAAAAAGGTGAATAGCTGTGACAGAGACCATATGGCCCTTAAGGCTTAAAATGTTTACTCTCTGGCCCTTTCCAAAGAACATTTGGCAACCGTGCTCGAACTCCCTGGGCCTTGGCAGTCCAAACCCATGGCCCTCCGTGGACCCATATGTCGTAACTGAGCTGTGTGTGACCCACCTGCACGACCCACGTGAGATGCAAACCCACCTGCTGTCCCCAGCCTCCCGTCCCGGGCCTTGCAAGACCCTTGTAAAGGTGGCTTGTATCCATCACCCTCCAGCGTGGTGTCTGTATGACACGTCTCCCGCTCCAGCTCCTCCCCGCCGCCCCCAATGTTACCGGTGCCCTCTGTGCAAGTACCAGAGCGCAGGGAGCCCTGGGCTTTGTTTCACGACCTCTCCCATGGAAGCAGGGCAGCCTGGACCCTCGGATTTCCATCTGGGAAGACCTGAACACACCCCCATTGAGCAGGTCTATACCCTGGACCCACTATGTCCTGTTCTGGACCCAGCACTCTCCAGGAGGTGGTTACGCACACATCCGGTGAAATCTTCCTCCTCTTCAGATGAGAACCATCAGAATGAGCTGAAAATGCAGGTTCCAGGGCCCCTTCTCTGAGAGTCTGATGCCGCGATCAGGCCACAGGTGAGTGCATGTGCCCAGGCTTCAATGACCTGAGCTGTTCACTCAGGGGAATCACTTACCCCGGGGTCCCCCCTGTGACCAGGGAGCCACTGTGCCAGCCCTAAAAAACAGCCTGCGTCCAGACTCCTTTAATGTGGAAGGAGAACAATTAACATCTATCTTGTTTCAGTGAGATTTTCTGTAAGGAGCAGCCACGCCTGTTCCTAGCCCAGACTCCAGGGTTACGGACAGGGAGACTGAGGCCTTGGAAGACATCCTAACCATCCAAGGTCAGCCAACGTGAGGTCAATCTTTCTCACTTTGCTTTCTACTGGTTTGTGATTTCTTGGGCACATGACCTTTGCATGAATGTTTTTGCTCCTGCACCTGTCTCCAGTGGGGGACAAATGCTTAATCCCTCTCCCAGATGGCTTCAGGGTGTCCCCTGCGAGTAACACAATAACCAAACTGTGACAAGCACTCTCACCAAAGTTACTCAGAGAGTAGCCAGTTGGCATCCACCGTGCTCAGTCTACTGCGGCAACCAGAGCCAGGACAGTGGGTGCGGAGGGCACAGCAGAGGGATGTCACACTCCCCGTGCAAGGCCACGTAGGGCCACGTGGGGTCACCCCTGGGCCCCGCCCAGACTGCCCTGCCCAAAGCAGCACCTTTGGAAACATTCGGAAGATCTCCTGGTTGATGTGATAGATGCCGCTGGTGTCCACCTCGTACTTGAGCTTCGTCCCCAGGGGTGTGTTCTTCTGGGTGGTGAAGAGGAAGGAGGGGGCATTGCAGCACCTGGACAGAGTGGACCTGCCAGGCAGGAGACAGAGAGGGAGAGACAGGTGACACGGGGCAGAGCCAAGCCTCTGGAAGAACAGAGGGGTCATGGAACTGAGGCCCCTCCAGATGATCAGGGAGCACCGTGCTCTCCCACCCGCCCCTTCCCACACCCCTTCCCACCCCCACACCTCTGCTCATGCTGTTCCCTTGCCTTCAACACGCCTCCCAATGCCTGGGCCATTCCTCCTCTCCTCACGCTGGCCTTGCTCCCCGTGAGCTCCCAGCTGCCCACCCCATGGACCTCACTGGCCTCCGCAGACCTGGAGCACAGACTGGATACTATCCACTTCATTGCCTACCAACTCCCTCCCCGCCTGAACGGAAGCCCCTTGATGGCAGGGACCCTGCCTCTCCGGATCCTGCTCGGTGTGAGTCACGCGAGCGTCGACAGCCAGCTGCTGGCCAGTCCCGGGACAAGCCATGCCTCATGCGGGCGTTCATCAAGATCCACTAAGCATTCTACGACTCGCTGGAAACGCTATTTCTCCAGCCTTGATGGACATCTGGGGATACAGAGCTCGTCCTTGGGTTCCAGGCCCCGTCAGACTGTAAACAAGGCATTTACCCTGCCTCATGGGGGCAAAAGCCCAAGACCAGACGGTCAACAGAAACGTGCAATTTCAGTCATTGAGGAAGTGCATTAGGAGGGGTGGTCAGAGAGTGGTCTGGTGGGCTGCTGCGGGACCCTTCCTGCGGAAGGAGGAGTCGCGCTGACTTCCAGAATAGGTTCTCAGGAGTTAACTGTTTCTACAAAAAATAAATAAAAAGCCCCATCCCCGTGGCTTTCACTTGTAAAAACCCTCAAACACAAGCTTCTGCAAGCAGGCTTTACAAAAATAAAAAATAAAAATAATAAACCCCTCTAGGCAGAAGGCGGCTGCTGAGGCAGACCCGGGAGCGGACCCGGGAGTCGTCCCTCCGCCTCAGCTGGTGCTCCGCCTGGTCCCTCGCTCTCCGAGGCCTGGCGAGGGGTCAGGCCCCGGGCACCGCCCTCCCCTGCCCTCGGGGCCCAAAGCCATCCACCCTGGCTGCCAGGGGCTGCACCTAACAAAGCAGGCCATCTGCTGCTCTCACATGGGGGCTTTGAGCCCACAAGGCTCCGTTTCCTCCAGAAGCAGCAGTGGGGTGCCGAGTCCACGCCGGCCTCCTCCCCCCAACACTGGCTCCAGGCACGGTCCCATGCAGCACCCAGGTGGCCCCAGGAGGCATGGGACACCATCTCCACGGAGGCAGGATGATGACCACCACCAACATTGGCGGAGGAGCTTTCTGGAAAGTCCCCCTCCCAGGTCTGGGATGGAAACTTGGGGTTGCCACCCTGGTGTCAAGAGGCCTGGGTTCTAGTTTGTGCTCGGCTCCCACCAGCGGTGGGCCCCTGGGCAGGCGTTTTCCCCAGGCTAGACCTCGGCTTTCTTGTCTACAGAATGCAGCCTTGGCTCTTCCACCTCTGACCCTCTGTAATTCCGTGACAGTAGGGTGCCAAAGCTAGGAAGGTTATAAAGTTGTTTTTTAAGACTTTCTCTCTTGCAGGGATTTCACTGGGGAGCTCAGCTGGCTTCTGGTCAGAGAGAGAGGTCTTTCCTGTGGAGTGTTGTTGTTCAGAATATGACTAAGGCCTCCCAGAGTGGGGGCCAGGCCGAGGCCATGGATCAGCACAGGCCCATTTAGCTTTGCTGGTCCAGAAACTCAATCTTGTCAGCCTGCTGGAGAGCACTCCATGGAGGGAGACTGACTCCCATTAACCAAGCTCATGAGTGACTGATATATAAACCAGAATGCCAGTGTGTCTATTTGTAGGCAGTAGGGTGGGGGAAGGCCTCAGTTACAGGACCCCTCTCTTACAACTGGAAAGCTCATGTCCGTCTCCTAGCACACTGCTTCCACCCCGTCCATTTCATAGTGCCAGGCTCTTACAAGCCTGAGTTAAGAATCTCATCACCGTTCAATGAGCAAAGGGAAGCAACCCACTGGCCTTGAAGGTTTTCCCATTTAGAGCCTAGCAGGACCTGATGTCATCTCTCTTTTCCACACCTGAAACTACTCGCCTACCCCCACCCCCAGAACGGTCTCCCCGGGATAGTGCCAGCTGATCCCTGCTGAAGGTCCCCACACTCATCCTTGTTTTTGTCCGGCCGCATCATCTTCCCGTTGCTTCATTGTTTCCTTAGCTATGTGAATCCCACCAAGGAGACTTCTGTGCCGCTCTCAGCTCTCAGCTCGGACAACACCCTTTTGCATCTCACTGCCCTCGTCTAGGCTGGGTGTTCACGAGCCACATGGCCAGGACGCTCAGGTCTCGCCCACCCCTGGGGGTGTCCACCCATGTGGTGCCCACGGTAACACCTCTTGCTAAGCGGCGGATTTGGGGTGGCACCTGCCGCACGGATCCTGGACCTGTTCCCACCTCCCGGCACCGGGCTCAAGTTCATGTTCGACCTTTATGATGGGGGGTAGGGTCTCCGCAGACTCCTGTGGGGCCTTAGCTGGGAATCCGCAGTCTCACAGAGGCCTCTGGTCGTGGCTGCTAGCGCCTGCTCTTCAGGGGTTATCACGTTAAACATCCACATTTCTGAAAATGCGCTGCTTAAAACCACGACTCGGTCTCTGGACAGGGCCCGGGACAAATGACTTAGAAGGAAAAGACAAAATGCTTAGTGTCACTTGCTTTTCGCAGCCTCCCGGGTAGGATGGCTGCATGCTGACGGCGCCTCGGTCCCTGCAAACTACACCCTTACTTGCCCGCATCCGGTTCATGCACATTCCTAGGATCCCACCAACTCCACTCGGTGAGCTCTCTCTGCGCTAAAACAATACTGTGAGCTCGAGGAAGTTCGGCGATGGAGAGAACCCTACAGTTCACATCACTCAAAAGGAACTTCTGACATCTGCCAGCTGCTTAGTTCTCGCAGACAGGAGAAACTTAAGTTACGGCTCTTGCCTGTCTGGGCACTTAGAATCTATCGCTTTGGGTTAGAAAGCAGTTAGAAATGAGTCTGCAGCTGGCCTCACGCATCTGGTGCAGGCTGCCCCACGACGGGGTGGTGACAAGGTGTAGCCAGAGGAGATGCTCAGTGCGCCTTTGCGCTCAAGCCTGCTGGAGACCTGGAGCCCAGCACGGCACTGGGACGGGGCTGTCATGGAGACAATGCCCCTGGCCTGCAGGGCTGCCGTGAGGACGGAGGGCCAGAATGTGGGGGACAGCAGCCAGCAAGGTGCCCACCTCAGCCTGTGCACTGAGTGAGAACCTCCCCATGGCCCAGATCCCAAAGCCCAGCCAAGGGCCAGCTCTGGGGAAGATGAGCCCGGGGCTGGGCCCTGCGGGACGGGGCGGCAGGAAGGAGAACGGCACCAACGGAAGGGCTGGGAAGGGCAGACAAATCACAGATACTTAAACTGGTTGGCTTCCGAGATATTCATCGCCCATCTGCACATCTGCAGGCTCTTCCACCTGTCGAAAAGCTCCGACTGCTTCACCCTGTGGGAGTGAAGGACAGAGAGCACGTGAACACACCAGGTTGGACAGAGTGTTGGCATTCCCAAACCTCCCTTCCTGCTCCCCGGATGCCGGTTCCTGGTGTGGTCCTTTACACGAGCTGTTTTCTTATTCTGGCCATTCTGGATGCTCCAGCATCCGGGGCCTTGCTCACGCCTGGAGACAGCCAACCGCTCTCCTGCAAGCATGCCCTCCACCTGCCGACCAACCAGCCCCGAGCCTGCACGCTCATCAACTTTGTCCACTGAGCCTCCAGCCTTAAGGGAACTCAGGAACACTCCGAATTAGAGGCCAAATCCCCTGTCTGTCTGCCCATGTGCATATCTTGGCAAGAATCGGAAGCTTTCACTGGCTTCCCAAAGAGGTCTTGGATTCCAAAAACAGGGCAAATACTCACTTACCTGTAAGTGAGGTTCATCCTGCAGAGTTGGGCCCCCTGTGTTTATTTGGAAGGGAAACAGCTTGCTCCCAAACGGGGAAGCCTCCCCCCCACAAAGGAACACATACATGACTGGTGGGGGGAGGGGTGACTGCAGAAGTGTGTGGGTTTTGGAGTCAGAAGAGAAGCTGGGCCCCAGACTGAGTTCCGACACCTCCTAACTATGGGACCTCAGACAGGTTTTTTTGGCCTCTTGGAGCTTCATCTATATAATGGGCATAATAATAGATTATCACTCACAGTCCCAGATTTGTTAAGATTATTAAATAAAGTGATACAATAAAGGGCTAGGCATGGGAAGTGCGCATGGAAATTTCCTGAGAGAGGTAAGTTATTTTTATGATTAAACTGCACTGTCTTGATGATGTTTGCTCACAATCCCCTGGACTTTTTCCTTTTGTAAAACCTGTAACCCGTCCCTACTCACTCCTGATCCTTCCCACAAAATAGCAAATACTGTGGGGGCAGGGGGTCAGGCCTGAGTTCACCCCCATAAATCCAGGGCTAAGGCACACGGCTGATGTGTGGGAAATAGGTGCTGAGCATATCAATAAATTAGTGAATGAACCCATAAGTCTGAGTTCAAATAGAGTCTATAATTATTGATTGAACTCCTCTATGTGGCAGGAGCTAGGGATAGAGCAGAAAACAAAACAGCTCACTGCTCCCACGGAGCTTAAATACTAATAAGGAGGCAAAACAGAAAACAGGTATGTATGCATATGACAGCAAAAGCAAAAACAGACAAGCGGGACCACGTCAAACTAAAAAGCTTCTGTATGGCAAAGGACCACAATAGAGAGAAAAGTCAACATACAGAACGGGAGAAAGTATTTGCAGACATAGATCCGATATGGGGTTAATATCCAAAATAGATAAGGAACTCCTCCCACTCAACAGCAGAAGACCAAATAACCGGATTTTAAAATAGGCAGAAGACCTGAACAGACGTTTCTCCAAAGAAGACATCCAGACGGACAACAGGTACATGAAAAGGGGCTCAACATCACTCATCATCAGGGAAAGGCAAATCGAAACCACAACGAGATGTCACCTCCCACCTGTTAGGATGGCTAATGGCAAGGAAACAAGAGATCACAAGCGTTGGCGGGGACGTGGAGAAAAGGGATGCCTGGCTCAGTGCTGGTGGGATTGCACACTGGGGCAGCCAGCATGGAAAACAGTATGGAGGTTCCTCCAAAAATTAAAAATAGAACCACCCTGTGATCCAGCAATTCCACTTCGGGGCATATATCCGAAGGACTTGCCATCAGGATGGGAAAGAACTAGGTGCACTCACTCCCGTGTTCACTGCGGCATTATTCAGTACTAAGCAGGGTATGGAAACAAGCTAAACGTCCCCTGATGAGTGAATGGGTGAAGGAAATGTGCTACGGACATACGTGGAACACTATTCAGCCTTTAACTAGAAGGAAGTCTGTCATAGGTGACAAGCTGGGTGAATCCGGAGGACGTCGTGCTGCGTGAAATAAGGCAGTCACGGAAGGACGTACATGCCATGATTCCACCCACGAGGCATCTAAACCGTCAATCCAGAGGAACGGAGAGTAGCATGGTGGTTGCTCGAGGCTCTGGGAAGGAGAAAGGGTGAGCTGCTTGCTGCTGACGGTCTAAAGTGTCAGGTATGTGAGACGAACAGGTGCTAGAGATCTGCTTACAACATAGCGCGACATTTAATGATACTGAGTTATAGGCTTAAGAATGGGTTCCGAGGGCAGATCTCAGGTCAGGTGTTCTTAGCCCAACTAAGAGAAAGAAAACAGATAACGATGCCACGTCAGGGAGAGGTGAGTGCTGTGAAGTAAAATGAAGCAACGTAAAGGAAGCAAACAGTGACTGTTTCAGAAGGGTTGGTCAGGGAAGACGTCCCTGATGAGAACTTTGCACAAAGAACTGAAATGGTTGGGAGTGAGCCGTGCAAACATCTGGGGAAGGAGTATGCCCGGCAAAGAGGAAAGTGAGTATAAAGGCAGTGGGGCGGGAACTTAGTTGGCACCTTTAAGGAGCTGGAAGGAACCCCCTCCCCTTCCATCCTGATGCCTTCCTCTCGCTTCCCAAAACGGTGGCCCTCACCTCTCAGACTAATGCAACATCACAGGAGAGGCATTACGCAGCAACCCCTGCCTCACCCACTGCTTCCCTTCCTGCTCTCTGCAATCCAGAGGTCCCCAAAGCAGCACCCACATGGCGAGTGCCTCGGACGCCTCCTGGAAACACAGTCCTTGCAGGACTGCAGGCCAGGGTCCCAAGTCCAACTGTTACCAGCACCTGGGTCCCATTCTCTGTGCCTCCAAAACCTCACACTGGACCAAAGCTGGGGCCCTGAACACACAACCTTGAGTCCTGACTCCATCCCCAACTTACAGTGTGACCTTGGACAAGTCATTGAATCTCTCTGAGATTTGGGTGCTTTATCTGTATAATGGATATCATAACCTCTGCCCCGCTCATCTCCAGGGTTATCAGAAAGATCAAATGAGACAATATGCATACAACCATTTTATAAATTGCTTTACAAATGTAGAGATCACCTTTACTTTAAAGATGAGGGGTTGATTTCAGGCTCTTATCTTCTTTCTCCCCAGACACCCCTAACATTCCAGAAGAGGAAAAAAAAGGTATAGACCTACCAGTTGAATAGAATGATGGGGTTGGGGGAGTTCAGTGGAAGAGAGATTTCGACAAGTGTGTGGAAGAAGTAGCGGGGACATAAGGAAGGGTGGCACAGCCCAGAGACAGGGTCCAACCTCACAGGACATTTTTAAAGAGGGTGGAGGGTGGGGATGGGGCATTGTGCTGAAAATGAGCATCCGTTGTAAGTCTGTATCCAGAACCATCAAACCCACCCCCACAGCAGCCAAATAGTCTGTGTCCAGCAGAGGGAGGGGAGGGATTGTCAGTTTCTACCAAAAAAGCAAAAACAAAAACAAATTATCATCCCCAGGGAAAAGATTTCTTCCGATATTCTAGCAGCAAAAGGAGTAGCATCTCCAACAATGACTCTTGAGGAAAGCCTGCTCTCCTACAGAGTTCCTATCTGCTTTTTATTGTTCTAAATTTAAACATGAATAGATAGCCAAGGATCACCTTGTCAACCAGAAGGAAACAGACGAACCGAACCGTCAGTTAAAATATCCAAAGAGAAAAATGCTGGAGGAACAAAATACAACTTTAAAATATTCTACTTAGTGTCTCCAGAGATAGTCTAGAAGACATGACACCCTTAAAGGTAGGAATAGATTGCTCTGAGGACAGAGAAAGAGCTCTGGGGTGGGGAAGAATTTGCTGAAAGAGCTGGAAAATGAAGTCAAGGACTTTTTTCAGAAAGCAAAGCAATGGGCAGAGACAGAAAAGATGACATCAAACAGAGAGCATTACACGAGCATTCCAGAAGGTACGGTGTACAACTCTTAGAAGGACTAGAAAGAGGAAGTAGAGAAGAATGGAGAGAAGGAAATATTTTTAAAAATCCAAAAGAACGTTCAAGACTTTGGACATAAGCCCCGGATGAAGAGGTCCAGACATTTCAGAACCACAGGATCCAGAAACACTCCAGGGAGAAGAAAACAGGTCACCTCTAGTGTCATGCTCCCATAGCCCTGGACTAGAAGGCGATGAGGAAAGTCCTCAACATTCTGGGAGGAAGTGATTTCCTCCTAAAATTCCAACCGCACCAAACCAAAAATCGAGGGAAGAATTAAGTCATTTAGACACAGAACTCAAAACCTGACCTCCTAACATCATTTTTTGGGAAATGACTGGAAGATGGGTAGAAGCAAAATGAAGGAGTAAACAAGAAGCAGCTATGCGTTCTCCGCAAAAGTGAATCCAACCTACGGAGGGAAGGGAAGTTCCCAGGACAAAAGCGTGTGACCCACTAGAGAGCAGCCTGTCCACCCACGGTGGAGCACGAGGATAAAGAGAAACTCTGAGGGGAAGGCCTGGTTGATGGAGACGCAGGCAGAAACCCCAAATAGGGCATAATAGAGACAAAGAGTTCAAGAGGGAAAAGATGAGTAGAAGCTCCAGGAAAAAAAGGAGGGGGAGGATATATAAGACAGGAAGTAGAATCACTATTTTCTGGTCTTTAAATTTTAGAGTCAACCTATAGAGGAAACCTCAAAAAAAGCTCGTTATGGGTATCAACAGAATGTAAATGTTATCAGTCTTGACCTTTTAAAGGTAAACATACGGATGATGGGAACCAAAACATAGGGATGATTTTAATAGCCCCATCTTACAAAGTACAGGCTCAGGAAATACTGCCAGTATTTGGTAGAACCAGAAACAAGTTACTCAGGCAATCCATAGACAGAAGAACTAAAAACAGCAATATCTCCCAACCCAGAAGAGTGCAGAGGGGGTGGGGGTGGTGTAAGGGGGCTGAATCCTCACCCACCGAGGCAGGACGTCCGTGCACGCCACGGTAAGTCGAGAAACAACGGCAGGTGCACGTTACTGAGAGGTGTGGAGGTAATGACCAGAAGAAACAGCCAGAGCCGAAAGGAGCAGGGCTGGGGGGCGAAGGCGTGCGGCAGGGACTGTGCTTATTATTGGCAGCTTCTCTACCCTACTTGATTTTTCCTGCCGTGTGCAAGAGATGGTGACGATAAGGAGGTGATCATGACCATCTTGGTTCTTCTTTCTCCCCCTTTCCTCCGCTGGCCTCCTCTCTTTCCACCCAGCTCTTGTGTACGTGCCCCACCCATTCATTCGTGTGAAGGCCACGTCCTGAGCCCGTGCAGGGTCACACTCGAGGGCTCAGAGATGCCTGGGCACGAAGGGGCCTCCCGGACCAGCCAGCCCTGGCTCCCAGCCTCTGCGCCTGGGTGCAGCGCAGGCCTCCCCGCCCCGTAAGATAGGGAGGGGGCAGCAGGAGAGGCCCCAGGGTGACATCCCAGGCACCACCCCACCTGGCAGTAAATGGCTCAAAAACCAAGAGACTCTAGAATGACTACCTTCAAACAAATAATGTGTACAAGTGTCAGTGAAGATGTGTTTCACAATAAATCCCCATCGAGTAACTGCTCCTGCGTCTGCTGTCGTCAGGGACCGAGGCCGCCTCCGTGTGGGAATGTTCCGGCTGACTGGTTTCTCCCAGTGTTTGGAGCGATTTTGGATCAGAATCATTCCCAGATGAATCACACCCCTCCCTGTCTCCTCAGAATGCCAGCTGACATTCTTATGCCTTGAGGGCCCCACAGCCCAACGGCGCATCCCCCTCCATGCACAGATGGCAACTTAACCCTTCCCCGATGACTCAGAGTCTCCCCTGGGAGCAGCGCTCATGGCCCCCCGGCCAGAGCACAGTGAAGCCCACGGGTGCCCAGGTGATGTGAGGACCATCTGAGTGCGAGGTTGGCCTCCGGGCTCTCTGATGTCAGCCCTGGAGTTCCCACCAGCCTCAGCTTGCAGACCCAGGAAAGGAGACATCAGCCTCACACCCATGCTCTGCAAACAGCATCCGCCTTTCCTCTCCTCTCAGAGCCCCGGGGCCACCAGGGCCCAGATTCCCAGGGTCTGGGGACCACCGCAGGTGAAGGAACAGGGTGGTGCAAGGCCCAGGGGTCACCCGCTGGGATGGCTGCTCAGCTCGGGAGACCAGAGGGGGTGCCCCAAAGCAGAGATGAGAGCTCAAGACTAACACGCAGGGCACCAAACCTACGTCCCTGACCAGGGTCAAAGGTGGGCACCGATCACGGGAAAGCTGAGGTTCCTCACCCCACCCCACACCGTCATGATGCAGGGCCCGGTGGAAGCTGGGATAGGGACTCTTACGGGCTGAATCGCCTCTCCCTCAAAACTCCCATGTTGCAGTCCTAACCCCTGAGATCTCACAATGCAACTCTTTGGAGACAAGGTCTTTAAGGAGGTGGTTAAGTTGAAATGAGGCCATTAGGGTGGGCCCGCATCCAGTATGACTGCTGTCCTTATTAGAAAAGGAAATGAGGACACAGACAGGTACAGAAGGAAGCCCATGTGAAGACAGAGGGAGGACGCGGCCATCTGCAAGCCAAGCAGAGAGGCCTCAGCAGCCACCCCTGCCAGCACCTCGTTCTCAGACTTCTGCCGCCGGAGCTGTGGGATCTAACGTCCTCTAAGGGCCTGAGGTCTTTGAATTCCGGGAAAAGACAAAAGATCTCTGCTCAGGAGCTGATGAATTTGGCTTGTGCCTGAGGTCTGGATGGCCACGTTTCCCACTAAATCCCCGCTCCTCATGGATTACATCACACACACACCACCGGCCACCTGCTTAAAGCCTTCCCATGGGTTCCCGCGGCCTTCAGATAGCACAAGACTCTGAATCCTGGTCCGCACGCAAGGCCTCGCCAGGTCGGGCCCGGTCTGCCCCTCCAGCAACATGGCTCCCGTGTCCCCGCCTCACACTGGCATGCAAGCTGCCCTGACCCTTCAGAGCCGGGACACAGTGGGCTTCCTCTTGGCACAGGGCCTTTGCACAGACTGTTCCCTCAGTCTGGTACCTTCCTGGCCTACTTACTTCCTATCGTCCTTCCAACAAGAGCGCCAGCATCCCTTCCTCAGAGACGCTTTGTCTGACAACCCCCTCTCTGCCCCAGCCCAAGTCCAGTTCCCCGCCATCCCCTTGTCTCCCTAGGGTAATTGGGTATTAATGTCTGCTTCCCTGCTGGGCTGTGAGCTCCATGAGGGCAGGACCATGGTGTGTGCTCGGTCTAGGGTTGCGGGGGGTTGACGGGAGGGTGAGCTGCCTCACACGTTCACCTCTGGAGAGGGTCCAGAGACCTTTGGTTAGTACAGGGACCATAGCGCCCCTAATCCCAGCTGGACGCATCCTGGGAGCTTTCCTATAGCTACTCGATTTATGGATTCTGAATGACGGCCCCAGGAAGCTGCTGCTGTGGCTGGCGGTGGTTCCAGAAGGGGAAGAAAAGGGAGACAGGCACGTGAACGTTTACTGAGCACCTATTACGTGTGCTACTATGGACGTGGACTGCGGGCCTAGCTGCTCTCACATACGTTACTTCTAGTCTCTGTGGTAACCGTTAAAGGCTAGGTAATAGTGCCCTAATTTTTATAGGTAAGGATAGGCTCAGAGAGGTTAAGTAATTTGTATAAAGATGCAGAGCTGGTAAGATCCCAGGTCTGCCAGCCCCCCAGGCCCATGCTCCGTCTATGACCCACACGACATGGGAATCGTCAAACGGCGAAAGGCAGAGTGGCTCCTGCCTGTGGGCCACGGACCGTGATCCCAGGGATCGTGTCAGGGACCCATGAGTCCCCAAGAGCCCCCACACGACCTAAATCTGAATAAACTATAGCCCTTCCACATCCAGATGGAACTGTTTTCAAATACATATGAATTTTCCTTGAAACCAAATATCATGATGAGCATGACATTCCTTTCAGGGGGCTGATGAGTTCGTGGTGGTCCCGTGTGGGAGAGAAGGGTGGCGTAAGCTCACACTCACTGAAATGTGCAGCGTGTGATGGGCTTTTCCTCCCAGAGCTTGTAAAAGAGCCATGGGTGTCGTGATGTTGAGTGACGAGCAGAAAGTACAACTCTTTCATGATTTGTGGGAAAATACAAAATAAAGCATATCCGCGCCCGGGTGCCGGTTTACGCAGACTCTCGGGCGACATGCACAGGACGCCTGGCTTGCCTCGGAGGAGAACCGAGGGGCTGTGAGGGGGGAATTTCCACTATACATCTTTTTGTACCATTTGAATGCTGTATCATTTAAATAATAAAAAAAGTTTAATTTAATGACTATAAAATTTTGAAAAGGCAACAGCACGAGGGCACCGCGGAACCCTCGACTCAGAGTCCTGAATTTCAGGTAAGATGCTCCTGTGGTCTCTTTGGCTTCTGTACAGGAGGCGGCCAGGGACGATATCACGGAGACTGGAAATTGAGACAGGGACTGAATCCCCCGAGTGACCAGAGGTGACCTTGCAAATTTCGCCTTTTTTCATGAAATGCACAATTATCCCTGCTCTCCAAATGCCAGAGGCTGGGAGGAAGAGGATCTCATTCTCAATCTGTGGTGTCCCTGCCCCGCCCTGCCCCCCAGGTCCTGCCCCAACCACATGCACCGTCCCCCACCAGCCACCCCGGCCACACTCACATGGACAGCACCTTCACTTCCAAGATTTCGTGCCTCAGCTCCAGGCATCTTGTGGAGTTATATTCAAATGGGCCCTCGTAAAATTCAAAGTACCTGGGAACCAACAGGGACAGCAGTTACTATGCAAAGAAGCCAGTCAGCCTTTTGGGGGACCTGTGGGGCTCTTGGTGGGAGTGGGTCTCTCCTGGTCAAATAGAGCAGCCCAGCCCCACCCCAGCAGATGACCTGTGGGGTTCTCTGGCGTGATCCCTGGGTGGTTGATTACTCACAGCGCCCCACTACCCCAGGAGTGTAAGCTTTTACAAACCATGAGCTCATCTCAGCAAATCATGACATTCAGAAGCAGGTTTGGTTCCAAATTAATGGCTGCAAAAGAGAAGGGAAGGGGGAGGATGCCCTAGGCACGGGTCTCATTCTTGAGCTTCCGGTGATCAGTCCCTGATGGAGGCAGCACTGGGAGCTGGGGCGGTGAGATCCAGACTTTTGACCAGTCTTGCCCTTCCCTGCCCCTTTCTCCTCCCCTTGGGACACAAGCACAGGTAAGATCTGCGGCTTTTTCTATGCATCAGTAGCTCACTTGACCCTCACGCTCACGTTGTGACGAGGTGAGGCTGACATTTTTTTCTCCCCATTTGGCAGCTGAGAGAGCTGAGGCTAAGGAGATGGAGCTCCAGTCCCACGAGTAGTAGGACAGGACCAGGGTGGGGCTGGGTCCCAGCGCAGGGGAGCCCAAGCCCTTTCCAATGCCGGTTGGCTCCAGGCATGCCAGAGCCCTGTCACGGTCCCTTCTGCAGCTCCACGCAGAATCCAGTTCCAGCCAGTGCTTGCTGAGCCCTTGCCTCGGGCTGAGCACTTGATGTGGATGCACCCACTTTTCATCTTTAAAACTAGCCTATGAGGAGAGTGACCAGCATAAGCCTCTGGAATGAGCTCTGGAGTTCACTCGCTCGCCCAGAGCCACACAGATGGTAGGTGGCAAAGCTGGGACATGAGCCTGCACGTTGACTGGAGGCTGCTCTTGTCACTCACCTATAACGACTGCTGGTGTCCCCCGAAAAGGGCCCTGTGGCCTCCCACAGCTACTGGATGAGGAGAATTTTAAAGCCACCCCTTCTCACACCTGAAGTTCCCACCAGCCCAGAAAAGGAAGAGCACCAGCTTGACGGCGGGTGGGTAGAGGGTTCCTGCAGACACAAAGCACAGTTCACTGCGGAGCTCAGCCATGGAGGCAGGATGGGGCCTGTCTTGTGGCCTCTCTGGAGGTTGCTCAGAAAAGGCTGGGGGAGGGGGTCAGATCCCAGAACAGCTCGACACCAGAGAATCCAGAAGCCCAGAGGGTCGAGCCACTCTAAACGTGGGGTCAGTGGCCCGGCGACAGGTAGCACTGGAGAATCAGAACTGGGAGTAGTTCCCCAGAGCTGCTCCTGGGCCCTGTGGGCCGTGACCGAGGATTAAGGTCATTCCTCGAGCATTTCCCAGAGACCTTCCTGACATGTGGAGGCAGTTGCTTCCCAGGTGTTCTCACACGCCTCATTTCTGTGTCACGGACGTGCTGCTTTACACGCAGAAAGGCATTTTACCCAATAAAGTGGCTTCTTCTTAAAATACCTGTATTTTGGGTATCATATTTAATACTTTAAAATATATATTTAAAAATATTTGTTCTTAATTTTCATATAATTTAATGGTTAAGCGTTAAAGTTATATTTTTAAGTAGTTTTAAGTAATATTTTAAATATTAAAACATTTTATACAACAAATTGGCTCCTGTTGACAAAATGAAATTGACTCTTTGTTCTCATGTCATGAAAGAACTGAGGCGGAGTTCTTAAGAACTAGGCACTGCAGATTCCCAAAAGATCACACTCACCTTTTTCTGTTTCCCTGTGTTTCAGAACTCCTTTGTCTGTCTTTCTCATCTGGAAAACCCAAATGGATCCTTCAATACCCAGCTCAAATGCCCCTACTTCTATAAAGCCTTCTCTGACCCTTACTCCTGGGGTCCCTCTTAGTCTCTTAATTAGAGCAAATAACATTGTATTATAACAGTCTGTTTATGTATCTGTTTCCCCTTCCACGCTGTGTTGTGAATATCTCAAACACAGGGCTCTGTCTTTGTTACCTCTGTACCTTCTGTACGCCAGATGCCAGAAAGCTTAAAACTACATTTTCCAAACTCCCTTGCAGCTATGGGTATGGATGCCGCGTAGGTTCCACCAGTCAGAAGCATTTGCATGAGACTGATTCAGAGCTGTGTTACACGTAGGGAATGACGAGGCTCCAGGCACTGTTTTGCTGGTGCAGAATGTGCCAGAAGAGGCATGGCTCTTGGAAACTGCAGTGGTAGCAGCACCCTCATTATTATATTATATTTATATATAAATATATTATATTTATTATTATTATATATTATTTATTATTATATTTTCTTATATATTATATATTGTATATAAACTGTAGTGGTAGCAGCACCCTCTTAATTATATTTATATATAAATATATTTTTTATTATTATTATTATATATTATACATTATATTCTTTCCCCTAAATAAATCCCTTTTTGCTTTCACTAGCTCAATTGATTCTGTTACTTACAATTAAGAGCATGGGGTCAGCATGAGGCCACCAGAAAAGTCCATGACCTTGGCTGTAACTCACATCATTTTCCAGTCATACAACGGTAAGTGAGGTCTGGTGTCTTATCACAAAGATCATCGTTTGCAGCCACAGCCATTGGCACTAAGTCCTTCGGAATCCACTGGGTCATCTGAAGCCACGATCTCAGGCTGCTACTGAGAAAAGCTCCAGAGTCAAATGGTGCAGGAGTTATTTAGAGAGACTTCCCCCAGGGGTCTCGGGGGGCTGGGAGTCTTGCAGACACATCTTTTGTTATGCCTCTAAACCAGCTGTGTGACTTTGGTCAATCACTTGCCCTCTCTGGGCCTCTTCTTTCTCCTCTTTAAAACAATCTGTTTGAACTAAAGGATAGCCAAGCACTAGGACACGATCCCTCAGTGTCCCCACCCGCGAACCGAGCCAGAATGTGACTGTGGATTGATGATCTACGAAGACGAGGAAGAAACTCGTCAAGACCAGGCAGCACCTCCCTGTCACCAGCCAGCCCCTCCACGGCCTCTGGAAGGCCATCCCCACCTTACCTCTGCCAGGCTCCACTCGGCCTCCCTCTCTCCTGAATCCCCAACCTCGCCCATACAGGGAACTGGCCAGTACAGTGATTCCAAATGGTCTCGTGCCATGTGTTTGGTGGCTATTAGGTGGCCAGGCTTTCAGAACGGGGTCACATGCCTTCCCTGCCCCCCATAAGCCACCCTAGGCCATCACTTTTGTGAGCCTTAGTTTCCTCATCTGTAAAATCCACACACACAAAAAAGTGCAGAACACGTGTGACAGGGTTGAGAGAAGATACTGATGAGAAATTCAGGCAAAGTCCCAGGACAGTACCCAGCACCCAGTAAGTGCCCAAGAAATGTCCGGTCCTTTCTTTCTCCTTTCTCCTGCCATTAAAAGGCAAGAGTTGCCGAGAGTCAGCAACTTGCGTATGGCCCCTCGGCTGGTTGTGGCAGCAGAGAGCTGTCAGGCACAAGTAACCTCAGGAAGTTTCTCTGCCATCTGGACTGGCTGGCATTCTCCTTCGGCTGCTACCAGCAAACCCCTCCCCCACCACCCTGCAGATAGAGCCCATGCTGTGTTCTGCTGAACGCGGGAATGTCCCCGATCGCCCGTCTCTGCTGCAGACTGCATGGATAAACTCTGTGTTTCTGAGGCTTTAACATCTGGGCCTTGCTGACCCTGGGGAGACTGCCCCTCCCAGGGCTAGCCAGTTCCTTGAGACAGTAAGCACCTGTCAGCACACCTTTCGAATGCAAACAAACCAATCCAGAGCTCGAAACCCCCATCCCACCACTTCGCATTGGGGCCCCCTTCCCCCTGCCCTAATTATCCCAGGGTCAGGCGCCAGACAGCTAGGGGCAGCGCCTTATGCCCCAGAGTGACTGAAATTATTCAGACTGACTCCCACGCCTGTGTAGGGGTCT
Source organism: Ursus maritimus (assembly GCF_017311325.1). Lineage (NCBI taxonomy): Eukaryota > Metazoa > Chordata > Mammalia > Carnivora > Ursidae > Ursus > Ursus maritimus. The sequence goes on along the minus strand of NW_024424230.1, from coordinate 26,411,401 downwards.
CACTTGTTTCTTCCATAGAAACCACAGTAGAGGGTCTTGCCCACCCCTCCACCCCACCCCCGTGCTCCCCTATGTACGGTGTGGCATGCCTCCTGCCTTTGGGCATCTGTGAGTATAAAACTCTCTTCCTTCCTGGCAGTGACGTCCACGTCTGGGTGTCTCACCGCACACGAGCATAACAAAGCCCCGCCACCCTGAAAACACTCCATGTCGTACCTCAGCCAAGCCATCAAAACCATGCTCTGCCTGGGGCTAAAGCCCGGGCTTCCCATCTGAAAATGGAGCTAAGAGCTCTTGCGGATGTTTCCATCCTACCCGGGCTTTGCTCGGCTGCACTGCTCTGTCTCAGTCTCTAAAGGTAACTAACTTGAGGAAATCAGTTCGTAACAAGCGCTGCCAAGCGTCCCCCTGCATTCTGCTTCTGACGGGACCCCCGAGGACGGCATTCTGGGAAAAGCCGTGGTAACCTTATTTGGCCTGGACACAGATTTTGTGCAGGTGTCAAAAATGAGGCTTCCAGTTTCTTTGTGGAATGACATGGGAAGATGCTCGCATGACAATGCTGAGTGGAAAACGCAAGCTGCAAAACTGTGATCTCCCAGAAGAATGCGACATACATATGTGAATGCATGGGGCAAAGCGAAGAGCCGTAACAAGGCACTAACAGTGGGCTGCTTTGAGTAATGGGACAATGAACGATTTTTAAAATACTTTTCTGTATTTTTATGTTTTCTGTAATGGGGTTATGATTTTTGCGTTATTGGAAATCACCAATAAATGCCCTCTTATTGAAGTCTTAGATCTCCCTCGAAATAGCTCAAGCTTCCCCTTAATCTGCTACAAGATTGAGAAAAGCAGTTTCTCCAACCTTCTCAACTCCATTAGCCTCTCAAGGTGAGTTAGTCACTGTCACTTCTTCCAGTTCTCGAAAGACGATCTCTGCCCAGCTCAGAGGGGAGGGGCCCAGCATCACATTTGGCACCTCGCTGGTATAAATAGTCTCAGCCGGTCAGCCCCGCAGCCCAGCTCATCTCAGATGCCACTTGGCTTCCGGCAGCCACGTCTGATGCTGGCACCAAGCTGTGTCCGTCCTGCCCCTCCTCGGTGCCCTCAGGGACTGTCGGGGGCAGGGCAGCCCCGGCTGCCTGACCAGCAGGTGACAGCCTCCCCTAAGTGAGAAGACTAGGGCAGAGGTGACCACCAAGGTCCTCCTCCTCCCAGACTTGGTCTCCGGCTTTGCAGGCTGAGCAGGCCTCATTTCAGAGAGCCCAGGGGCCCACGTGCATCCCTGCCAGCCTTTCTCCACAAGCCTTCCCCTCGGCGGGCTCTCCTGTTGGCCTGAACCCCCTCCAGAGCTTTGTCGGGGTATGGGGTCTTTCTTGGAGGCCGCTGTACTTTGAGTCCCAGCACCACTGGCAGGTACAAGATAAGGCTCGTGTGTTCAGCTTCCTAGCTAACACTGCCCTTCCTCCCCAGGTGCTGATGGTGTTCAAGAGAACAGGAGCCCATAGAGGTCCCGACGTCCTGAAAGAGCTTCCACCAGCCCAGAGAGCAGGCAAGCAGCCCGAGCTCAGCCATCAGAACCCCTGGGCTCCTCTCAAATGCGGTGCAGAGTCTCAAAGGACCACAGAGTGGTTTATTTATTCCACACTGGGTAGGAACCTGGTGAGGGTATGACACCTCTGTGCAAATTAGGAAAAAGTACCTTTTTCTCCAGGTGAATTAAGCCACATGCCAGTCACATGGTTTATCAAGGGAGAATGAGCTGGATGTCCACCCTGCCTGACCTGTTGGCTGGGTATCTTTGTGCAGTGCCCACCCTGCACAACCGTCTGTGGCAGCCTGATACTGGACTCTTTAACTTTGTCTTGTTTAACCCTCCCAATAGCCCTATGAAGCAGGCATTGTTTCTCCCGTTTTATACCCAAGACTCAGACAGCAAGCGGTAAAGCAACTTGCCCAAAGTCATTCAGCTAGTAAATGAGGGGGCTGGAAAGAGGACCTAGGGCTTTCAAGAGGCCAGAACCATGTTCTTGAGTTGCTGCAGTGCACACACTCTCCCTGATTCTGACAAGCCACAGCTGGGGTTGGGAAGTGGTTCTCAGTGAGCAGCCCCCTCCGCATCAGGGAGTTCAGTGCTATTTCAGAGCCGGAGCACCTGCCATCTCGGGACAGCACACCACCTGTCAGAGCAAATGCAGAGGCCAGAGTCTGCAAACTGCAGCCTGACAATTCGAAGGACTGCAGTGTCTTTCCAAATAGGTACCAAGAGAAGTGAGAAGGGCTTGGCTGTCAGTGACTGAGGTCACAGCTGCCAGGGGGAGACACTGCCCTCCCGGGGGGTGGAGAAACCTGGCTCAGACCCTTGACTAGATGCTGGCTTTCTTTGGGCCACGATTTCCCCCTCCGTCCACAGGAATCTGCAGAGGTATCTGAAGTATTAGAGCCAGAAGCTAAAAAAGCCCATGCTCTGAACACAACCCTGAGAGTCCTGTGATTAATCTGCACCTGGTGGGAACCTCACTGACATGTCATTCCTGGCACGGGGTGGGGGTTGTGGGGCAAAGCCTATTGCCCCTCCTCCCCCCTGCAGCCAGCGGTTCTGCAGGGGCCCCAGATCCAGTGTCTAGACATCCCACGCAAGAGGACATGTGCGGTGGCCTTCCTTTCTGGGCCGGACCAGGGAGCCCGGAAAAACTCCCCTGTGTTAAATCCAGCCCACCTCCAGGTGTCTGAACTAGCTCCGGTCATCTGCGGCTCCTGTCACGCTTCACCAGCCTGCCCCCAGGGACCCATGCCACAAACGGCATCCTCCTGGCCTCCTCGTCCTTCACCTCCCACCCAACTGGTCACTTCTGCTCCCTCGGGGGCCCTTCTCTCCCTCTCAGCACAAGGGGCATGTGTCAGTCCTCTTTCTCCCTGGGGGGTGTCTCCGTCTGGAACACTCTTCCTCACTGTGTCTTGCTAGTTGCCATCTGCGTCAGAGCCTTCCCTACCTTCCCTCTCTGCGCCCCCAGCCCCCAGCACACTCCAGCTCAGCCCTTATTACACTACACTCTGCACAACACCCCCATTGCCAGGCCAGGCCCCTCAATGGATGGCTCTTCTCCTCTTCCACTCACCGAAGATTTGCCGACCCACCACTATATGCCAGGTACTGGTTTAGGCCAGGATGCTGTGATGACCAGGCCAGATAAACCCCCCACTGCATGGACTTCAGCACGGGAGACAAATGAAATACGAATGCAACATAGGGCCAGGAAGGGATGAGCGCTATAAAAGTAAAGCAGGCGAGGGGGCTGGGGGGTACCTGGAAGGGTGGTAGGAGGTCAAGGAAGTCCTCTCTGGACTAAGAGAGGTGGAGCCTTCAGCAGGGGTGCAAGAAGAGCATTCTAGAGAGGGAAGGGCAAGTAAGTACAAACACTCTGAGGCCGGACAAAGCCAACGGGCGGCAGGGACAGGGCTGTGGGCGTGGTGGGCGGTGAGAGGAATTGAGGCCCCGGGGGCGAGCGGCACTGGGTCGAGCTGGGCTTGGGTTCCGCTCGATACAGCAGCACGCTGAAGCAGAGGAACAGCATGGCCTGATGTGAAAGTTCCCTCTGGCCGCTGTAGGGAGGCCGCGCTGTCCAGCCAGAGCAGACAGGCCGACGGGACCGCTGCAGTGTGAGAGGGTGGATTGTGCCAAGTGGCGGCAAAGAGGTGCGAGAAGGAGACAGAGCAGGACACGGGTTAAGGATAGAACCAGCAGGATGTGCTGATGGCAAGACTGCATAGGTGAGATGAGCAGTGTGGGTCTGATTCAAAGATTCTCGAGCCACATGAAGCTTGCTGGGACTCTTGGACATTCAAGAGGAGATCACAGGTAGGCAGTCAGAGTCACACGTCTGCAGCCCAGTGCAGAGGTCAGGGCCAGACGTATATGTTCCAGAGTCAAGGGACAAAGGGCGTAGCGAGACCTCAGGAGAGGGCGGAGGGCAGAGGGCAAGCCTGTGGTCAGCTCTGACAGTCACTCGGATGGTGGCAGGGGAGACGGGCCACCAAAGGAGTCTGAGAAGGAGAGTCGTGGGAACGAGGAAAATCCAGAGAGCCCAAAGCCAGGAGCAGAGAGCATTTCCAGGACGGAGGGTCAGCTCTGTCCAGAGCTAATAGATGCCAAGGAAGAGGAGAGAAGAGAAGGTCCCCCTGACCTAGCAACTAGGCGGTCACCGGCGACCCTGACGAGCAGATTCAGGGGAGAGGGGAGGCACGAGCCCCACTGGCATGGGTTGAGGTGAGAACAGAAGTGGGAGGTGCTGGGGATGGAGACGGCGGAGGTCTGTGTGGTGAGTGCTGGGTGCCGTGGACTGAATCTGTGTGTCCCCCCGAAATTCGCATGCTGAAATCCTAACCCCCAAGAGATGGTATTCGGAGGTGAGGACTTTGGGAGGTAATTAGGTCATGAGGGTACAGCTTTCATGAATGGGACAAGGGTCTTTATAAAAGGGACCGCAGCGAGCTCCCCCGCCCTCTTCCCACCGCATGAGGGCACCACAAGACGAGGACATGTGCACACCAGAGCGGGCTCCCACCAGAACCCAACCGTGCTGGCACCGATCTCCAGCATGCAGCCTCCAGAACTGTCAGAGACAGGCCGTTGCTTATAGCCCCCCGGACCTGTGCTCCTTTGTGGCCGTGCGCGCCCGTACCAGGACAGGGAGCGCGTGAAGACTCGGTTCCGGCTGAGGTGGGAGGAATGGCGTTTCCCCCAGCGTGGGAAGAACGTTAGAAGGAGTTAGAAGGAACACACCCAGTGTTCTCTGAGGCTCTGGAGGCCCCAGTGGAGGGTGAGGGAGGGAAGGTCTACACTCCACGTGAGGAGGCCTGCGTGGGGAGGACAGCCTCTGTGCACCCCATCGCCCCCTTCCCAGCACAATCTTTATGGCTCTCGATGTAGGGGGTACAGGCTATGCATGGCTACACAGAGAGGAAAACTGGGGCAGCCGCGTGTACCTCACCCTCTGGGCGCCCCCTAAACTGCTTATCAGGTGGATGCTGGGTCCTCTGGCCTGACCCCAGCCCCCTTTTTCTTTCCATTCTGGGAGCTGACCTGCGGCGAGGCCCTGGCAGGCACCCTTGGTCACCTGATCTGGAAATGAGGCCTAGAGAGGAAAGTCCTCATACCCAGCCGTGAGTCGGGGCAAAGCTGGGCCTGGCTCTACCTAGAAGGTCCTCTCCGGGGACCCCACTAGTGACCGAGCAAGGCAGGCGCTTGCCAGATGGGAAACGGGGGCACAGAACCATTCAGCTAAGTGGTTATTTGTCCAAGAGATTCAATCAGACTCAACCAAGGGCCGCAAAGCTCGTGGGCCAGGGGGACTCATGGGATAAGACCACTGGACCAGCCTCCACAGACAGCCTCCTGCCTGTTGGCCACCAGAGGCCCCCGTCAGGTACGTGGGAGGAGATGGGGAAGCTGCAGCATCTTTGTTTTGCTTTCCCAGCATGCAGCCCAGAACACTCTGCCAAACCTGATCCTCCAAATTCTGCCCCGTTGGATGGAGCCCGAGATCTCCACCCCTTTTTTTATTTATTTATTTTTATCCTTGCCCACAGACTTAAAAATTGACCACAGAGGCTCATCTCAGCCAGCTCGCACCCATAAGTCAGATGCACAGGGGCCAGCCCTCAACAGTTACCACACCTGCAAGCCCAGCATGGACAATTCTTTCCCCTGCGGTAGCCTTGCCCCCAACGGCTCCTCGCTGAAATGTGGAACATCCAGGAGCAGGTAGAAGGAAGCACTTGTCAGGGACAACAATCAAGAAAGCACTAAGCACGGTGGGGGGTGGGGTAGGAGAATGACACAGAAGATGGAGGGGTGTGGAAATGAGAGACCCTAAAGATGGAGCAGGACACCCAACCCTCCCCAGGCGGACCTGCCCACAGCCCAGGAAGAAGAAGTCCTCTGCCTAGCACGGCCTCTCAGTCCCGAGACTCTGGAACGGAGGATGTGGTGTGTGCCAGCTCCGTCGCCCACCACCCCTAAGCGGTGACTCAGTTTCCTCATCTGGAAAATGAGGGCAATGACAAGACCCATCTCAAACACTGGAGGATGAGGATTGAGTGCAGGAACAGGTGCAGGCGCCCAGCACAGCGCCTGGCACACAGTCATGACACCCTTACAGCACTTGGCCGTGGCCATCGCCTGCCGAGATCCCAGCCGAGTCCTGCCCCTGCACGGAAGCACCTCTGACCTCCATGCTGAGCTCTCAGCACACTCACCGTCTGTGCCACGCAACTTATTACCTAATTATACACCATCTTGAAACAATTAGGGAACAACAGAATACAGCAAAATAAAATGCTGAATTGAATCGCAGCTCTGAACTAGGACCATCCCAAAGCCCACATTGCACAGGCCCTGCTAGACACACACGCAGATTGCAGCCCGGAGTGAAGGGCTCCGGCCCGGGCCCTGGACCCTCGCCCAGCTCACTCTTCTGTGTCCCAGAGTCTCCCGAGTCATCAGTTTGGGGCTGGCCCTTTTCTCCCACAGCTGGTGCTATCTCCCCCCCAAGAAGTCCCCTGCACCCCAGCCTGGAAGCCCAGCAACACGGGCAGAATGCTATCCCAGGAGCGGGCAGCTTGGATGGACAGCAGCCTGGGCCAGCTCTGCCCCAGACATCAGAGACGATTGTCTGCCCACCGCCTCTTGCTGTCCCATCGCAGTCCAGGAGGGCCGAGGCTGTACAGAATCCGGGAGAGGGGCTCATGAGACCGACCAGCCAGGCCGCCTGGGGGCTGTGTCTGGAGCTGGAGGGTCTGCAGGGCCCTGGAGATGCCTGCACGGGTGGCCCAGGCCAGTCCCCGGGGTCTGGGGAATGCCTCAGCGAACACGGGGCAGTTCATGTGCGCTTGCTGGAGAGCTGACCGTGTGTGAAATGACAGAAACAGCCCTCCGTGCAGACACTTCTCACAGAATGTACAGCTGAGGGGGCTGCCCAGGAAGGCTTCAAGGAGGAGGTGGAGTGGGAGGTGATACTGGCAGGATGATAAGAACTTGATGTGGAGCAGGGTCCAGGTGGCAGAAGCTGAGTGAAGCCCTTTGTGCTGTGGCTACAGGCCTGGCTCAGAGTCAGCACCCGGGGGGACTCCTGGAGCACCTGCCCTCAGCCCCTCTGACTCGGACCTATCCCCGGGACATGCTCAGGCCGTGAATACAACACTGCCCAGCCTGCAGGACCATGACCGCCAGGGGCGCTACTGCCTCCCCCTGCCCTCTGGGCCGTCCCTGCGAAGGCAGACAGTGGGGCCCAGACAGAGGGCTGGAGGCACTGAGCTGGCCGAGGAGGACACCGGCTCTCCCCACCTGCTCATCTACCCTTCCAGAACTGCACTGATGCTCTGTGGGCGGCGTCTGGGAGCGCTTCTCAGTCCGTTATTACAGGAGTGTATAGTCTGCCTTCACTGCCTTCCCTCTCCTTCTGAGCCAGCCCCCTCCCCCTCCCATAGGCTTCCTTTCCCCACCCAGCTGCCCAGAAGGCTCGCATGGTCCTACTACCTGCTCTTCTCCAGAGAATGTTCTCTGATCATTCCGAACCACGAAGGAGTTTATGATTCAAAGTGTTTCCCCTCTGGGGATTAATTTCCAAAGACAGTGCCAGAGACGGATTTATTCAAAGGAATACATCTCTAAGGGAGAATTTGGGAACCCTGAAATGTAAGTTTGCTTTTTTTTTTTTTTTAACCAACAGCCTTTACTATGTGCCTGCTTAATTCATTCTTTTATTCCATTAACATGTACCGAGCTCCTTCCACATGCTAGGTGCCAGAGCGGGCGCTGAGGGTTCGAAGGGGAAGGAGCACAGTCACTGCCTCCTGCGGGAGACAGAAACACAAACAGAACCCGACCACGATGAGCACTGTCTTCAAAGCCCTTCCCGCTCGTTCAAGCCGCCCGCTTAAACAGCAGCATTTGCTGCTTCAGAATGATTCCTACCTGCTCCCTAAAACAACTAGTTCCCCCGAGGACTCTCACGGGACACTTTTAGACCCGCACTTGAAATTCATAAAGCTATATACCGACGTATATTTTATAACTCACACACTTTCGAATTCGGCCTGGACTTCCCCTAGCTCGTGTCCAATGGGAAGACCTGACCGCAGCCATTCTGAGCACCCTCTGGCCTGGATTTTCTTTGTGGTCTTATTTGGAGTTTTCCAGACCGATCGCTTGGACCTGTTCCTTCTCCCGTGGCTCCTGTTTAAATATACAATTTATGAGTCATTTGCTTTTTCTGCCTCTCTTTATCCTCTGGTTATATACGGTACCTGACTTCCCTTCCAACCGTGTTAATAATAAATAACACGCTTTACCACACCACGACACACCACGCAACTATAGAGAGCAAAATACGGCACGCACTGAATTAGTCAGCAGGGGAGTAATGCCACAAAGTGTGCCACATATTCCAGACGGGGAGAGCTGTTTACCGGGACGATGTGCTTTCACCCCAAAGAGCAGTCTCCACAGTGGCATGGAACCCGCCCCCACCCCCAGGCCCGGCAAATCTGCTGCCAGGAGCTGACCTACCCGTGATGAAGAGGACAGAAGCTAGTCCTACGCCGGGGTAAAAACCATCTCCAACATACGGTTCGGTTCTGATTACATTGACCATTATTTCCCACACATGGGAACTATACATATTATGGTTTCTCACATATGTAATAGCACTTTGGGGGGCCAACCAGAAATTGCCATCTCACATTGGAATTGTCCCAGAAGAAGCTGGGCTATGTGCTCCTCACATGTATTCCATGACTAAGGGGGCTCTGGGTCAAATGGCAGCTCTCCAGAAGGAAGTCAACTCAACTGGGGAGCAGGCTGAAGAAGGGGCGCCTTAGTTCTAAAACCAAATGGTTAGAAGCCAGCGGTGGCTCCGACCCTGGAGGATCCTGGGTGACAGGCAAGGGGGAGGGCTGTCCAGAGTCACTGGGGAGGGGAGAAAATAAAAGGGAGGGGAGGTGAAGCAGGGAGTAGTGAAGAACGGAGGTGGGAGGGAAGTAGGAACTAGGGAGCAATAAAGGGTAGCAGGAAGAAAGAGGGGAGAAGAGGTCGGGCAGAGAGGCAGAGAAATCAGCAACAAAATCCTCCAGAGAGAGGAGGAGAGGGAAAGGCTGCCGGCAACAGGGAAAGGTGCAAGTAGAGCCCTTGCTGGGGTCTCCCCCTAGAGATGGCTCCCAGGGGCCTGTCCCATCTTGCTCAGTTGACTGGCATCTTCTAACTAAACCTCTCAGCGAGTTCTTCAAAGAGCCCTTCCCAGGAAGGCAGACAGCTGCGGACTTACCTAGACCACCCCCATCTGAGTGGGCGAGTCACGCGGCAGAAAGGCCAACTCTGGAGGTTCAATACCTAGAAGGGACAGCTCTGGGCGCCCCGCTCCCACTGGGTAACATCCCAGGGGCCCAGCGGCTGGCCGGAGCACTACCACACGTACATGGAAAGAACTAGCCAGAAGAAGACCCAGGTCCCTGAGGCTGGCCACACCCTAAGACCTGTCTGTGAACACTGCCCCCGCTCATATTCTTCTGACATTGGAACCACATCTTTACTTTTTCAAAGCCATCAACAGAATCATACATATCAGGGGTGGGGAGAGTCCCTGAAAAAACCCATTACTTCTCCTCTGTGGGGTCAATTTAATGTTTTGGTGTCAAAACTAACAACAGCAAAAAACTCAGGGCTCTTTCCCAGGGAAACAGACCTGAGAGCGCGTACTTAGAAACGCAAAAATTAAGGGACCAAGCAACTTAATTGGCCCCTGGAAACCCTTAGCTGGCAAGTTCCAGGAACACCCAGAGAAAGCACTCTGCCTTGTCTGCAGGACTTCCCCATGACGCCCTCCCTGCCATGAGTGCCCCCCACCAGAGTGTCCTGCATTTCATGCATTCAACGAGTGCCCGGCTCCTGAGTGTACAGAGTGCCCCTCGTTACTGATTTCACACCCAACACGACAGCAGAGCGGGAAGGAAGAACCACGTGATGGTATGAATGTCAAATCTTAGCACCATCTTGATGGGAATGGTCCTTCCTCAGCCAAGGTCAGCCCTGCCTAGCGGCAGAATAGGAACTGCCCATACCGTGGGACGTCCGAGGAGCAGAGCCCGTGCCCGACGCCCACCCGATCTCCGCACCGCTTCCGGCTGACACCCGAAAGCCCTGCAGCTGGGACGGAGCGAAAGCCCCCAAGGGAAAGCTTGAGACCCAGACTCCGCACCCCTTCCGGCTGACACCCGAAAGCCTTGCAGCAGGGACGGAGCGAAAGCCCCCAAGGGAAAGCTTGAGACCCAGACTCCGCACCCCTTCCGGCTGACACCCGAAAGCCCTGCAGCTGGGACGGAGCGAAAGCCCCCAAGGGAAAGCTTGAGACCCAGACTCCGCACCCCTTCCAGCTCCCCCTCCCTGACCGAGAGGGCCCAGTGAGTGCCTGCTTTGCTGGGGTTGTTCCCAGCCCTTACCCCTCGTGTCAGAGGAGACAAGGCGGGATGCCAAAACGCAGTGAGCTTTGAGCTACTGTGCCGAGCCTGCTTCTTCTCCGAGGGTAGCTCTGGGGGTGGGCCACGGGGCAGGGGTATGAGGCCGCCTCAGGATGGGCTCCCCCCTCCCTGGTCATTCGCCGGGGGTCTGTACCTGGAGCTGGAGTCACTGCCGCTCTGCACTGCTGGGTCGTCCGTGACATTAAAGAGCCCCGTCCAATTGGCCAGCTGGTCGCCACTCTGCCAACCAAACTGGAGGCCTCTGGCAAGAAAACGAGGCAGTCGGTACTCAACACTCACATGCTGGCTTAAACCCACCTAACCACAGAGCCTCTTTCAGTTGTTGTGCCGAGTGACATGTCGGTGATGCCCACCCATGAGGATGGCGATACTAAACCACAGCCCGGTACCGTGTTCCCTGCTCACTTACATCCATCGCCTCCTGCCACCTCTACCAGCAGAGCTGAGGCTGCGCACTATAAATGCAGGGAAACTGAGGCTTAGCGAGGTCAAGGTCATAGAGCTCGGCCACCTCCTATGTGGCGCGTTCCTCCACCCCCACCTCCAGAGACTTAAACCAGCACGTTGTCATCCTCAGAGGCCACACTGCAAAGCTTTTAATGAAATCCAGCTCTCCAGAGCATAAGGATACACCTCCTGGTTTAAGATGAGGGACTCAACACCCATGGTCATCTCTGCTCCCTCCCCACCCCTGACCAAAATGATAGCAAAGGAATAAATAAGGATGTGAGCATGGAGACGAGGAGATGGAGGGGGGCCAGCGACAACGCCGTGGAAGATGACAAGCAGATGGGTAATTAATTCCCCTAGACCGGAAAGAGTGGAGCCCCAACTGTCTATGGGGAGCCAATCTATTCCCTGTGCACAGCTCAAGAAGGCTCTGAAATTGGGGGTCCAGGGCCACTGAGGGCAGGAGCTGAAAGAGTGGGGCTGAAAGTGGGAGGACTGGCTCGGGTTTGTATGAGGGGCAGCTGGACACACACCCCCCCCCCCAACACCGGCTCCCCTCCTTAAGCCCCTGCAGTGTGGACATGCAACCTGCCTGCCCCACAGATGGCAGGAGGCTGTGCTCTGGGGAGCTGACCCACAGGAGTTCTGCAGTTTTCCTCGTACACAGAGACACCAATCTGCAACCCACCTACCCCACACCCTGCCTCACAGGGGCCGAAGGTGGATTGGAGGGAACCAGACCAGTTCAAGAAAAACAAAGCACGTAGGGGGTTATGGAGGAACTGGGCTGTGTCACCTGATCACGCTAGCACAGGGGTTCTCCACCTGGCACTGCTGACATTTGGGGCTGGGTCATTCTGTGTGGTCGGGCTGTCCTGTGCCTTGCTGGGTGCTGAGCTGCACCCCTCAGTCTCTACCCTCTAGATGCCAGGAGCACCTCATCCCCCACCCTCCCACTGGGATGACTGAAAATGTCTCCAGAGCTTGCCAAGCATCCCCTGGGGGGGCCAAATCCCCCCAGCTGAGAACCCCTGTCCTAAGACCATGCCCACCTGGCAGAGCTCCAGTGAACCTTCTGGAGACTGGCTTGCCCTGAGATATGAACAGGCAATGAAAGGCCACCAAACAGCATGCGAGAAAAGCTTTAACTTCAAAGTCAGAGAACAAACAGCAAAAAAGGGGGAAAACTCAGGGGAATACAAACAAATGAAAGGAGAAACAAATTTTTAATAAAACCCTTGATAATAAATAGCCTCTAAGCTGAGGAGACGGGACAGTGATGGTTGTCGGAGCTGCTGTCTGGCCAACCTGGATCCGCTACTAATAAGCCAAGGGACCTTAGGCAAATCCTCATGACTCTCTGTTCCCATCTTTCAGGCGAGGAGAGCTGTCTCGGATGTCTCCAGAGTCCTTGACCAAAGTACCACGGAGTTGAGCTGTCTCCCTGATACCCACCCAGCTCCCTCCGTGGGAGGCTAGGTTGCCCCAGTGTTTAAGTGCTGTCCAAGTGGAAACACCGTGCAGACCAAAATACGCCATGTTGCATGCTGGATGCAATCTGGGGACCCCCTCCACCCCTGGAGGCCCCTGTCCACGGAGGGAGACAGCGTGCATCATCTGTCACAGCTCAGGACACCGAGGCACAGTGTGAGAAGTGACCTCTCAGCCAGCTGGTGACAAAGCTCGACCCGGAGCTCAGAGGAGTCGTGACTCCCACTTCAGTCCTCGTGCCACCGATGTCCTGGGTCCCGTCCCAGGAGTCTGCTGCCTGCAGCGCACCCGAGGGTCTTCCGTCCTGGAGGCTGGCTCAGCCACCCTGTCTCTGGCCTCATGCACAACAGCCAAGCTCACCACCACGAGGGGCACCCATGGAGGAAGCCCAGGGTAGTGTGGTTCCCAGAGCCCGTGACTACCCCTTCCCCCCCCCACACTGGCAAAGCAAGCAGCAGGAATGTAAATGCCTGACCTGCTAACCGTGAGTTAACTCCATGTAGAAAAAATAATAAAAGAAGAAAGTCATTCAGAAAACATCAGTACTTAATTTTCGTGGGAGGATTATCTTGAATTATTTATTCCCTCTCCCATTCCAAGAAGGGAGCTGGGCTTTTTATCCTCTTACTTTAGGGCCCTGTGGGTTGTGGGGGCTGAAAGCTTCCCAGCTCCCTGGAGAAACTGTGCGAGGCGGCCAGGAGGGGAGGGCACGGCCTTCTGGTCTAGGAGGGGTGGCTGGAAGAAGACGCCTCAAGTCCAGGAAGCCTGCTTCCTGGCTTTGGGGTTCCCCCACCACATCCCCCTCTAAACAGACGGCGGGGCCTCAGAAAGACCACAGCTCGAGGCACCCCCCAGAGGCTGGACCCAGGGCTCCAGGAGCCTCCAGAGAGCAGTGAGCAGACTGACCAAGGCCAGGGTGGTCCTGGGAGCCCCCAACTGCTTTGTTCCACACAAACCTGGCGTGGGGGTGGGTGGAGGGTGGATGGAAGGCCCCTCAAGGATGACAGACTCAGTTTCCCACCAGGTGGTGGAAAAGGCTCAATTAAAAGAAGAAAAGGAAATGAACTCTTCCTTTCACACCAAGTTCATAAAATAAAAGTTACAACCACTTTTCCATCATTCATCAGCAAGTTGCGTGTGTCGTACCCCACAGCTGACTGAGGATATTTTTCCTTCATCTTCAAGCTATTTTTATTTTATATGTAGATATATTTCAAATATTTATTATATTATTCTATATTTATCGAACAGTCCTGCCAGGCTGGGTGGCTGGGGTACAATAATGAACCAACTTTAAAAAGCTCTGCCCTAATGACACTGAATCGCTACCAGAGAGAGACGGATACGATGACAATAAACTAACAGGCGACACAATGTGTAGTGTGTCAGATGCTGACAAGAGCTGTGAGTGGCGAGGGGGATAAGGAGTTTGGGGTGGTGAGGGGTGCTAGTCTACACTGGGTGGCCGGGCGGCCTCTCCAAGAAGGTGACATGGAGCAGGACAGGAAGTGGGTGATGAGGCAGCAGGTGGCTCCTGAGGAAGAATGTTCCAGGAGAGCACTGGCACCTGTGGGGGGTGTGATGGCTTCTTCTGGGGCTGGCAAGAGGGTCTGTGCCATTGGGGCTGACTGAGCCTGGGCAGGTGACAGGTGACAGGGCATGGGCTCAGAGGAGCTGCGCCATCAAAGCCATCTAAGAGGGAGGTGGGACCATGTCATCTTCTAAGTCAAGAACTCCGCTGGGGCACCGGGGAGTCTGCGAGTGCTAGGCCCTCCCCCACCTCCCACCCCTCTGGGTCTACAAGAAGGAGCTGGTCAGAAAAGGCCTCTCCGAGAAGGTGCCAGGACTTTCCCACCCAGATCCAAGCGGAAGTGCCTGCCAGCTGGGAAGCCTTTTCAGTGGGATTAATGGGCATAATTACCAGGTTTCACATGCTCCTTTACCCGTCCCCACTCCTGACTCACTAGTGACTCACAGTATTTCTCTGTGAAGAGCCGGATGGTAACATTCGCCCCAGAAGAACCTCAGGGGGAAAGGGAAGTGGATTCATCCCCAGGGTTCACCTGTGGGGACTCTCATTTGAGGCAACAGAAAAGCTGCTGGAGGTGGGGGCTTCCTGAGGGAAGGGGGGGCTGTCCTCCCCAGAGGCACTGCCCAGAGGTGGCAGAGGGTTGGTCTCCTTGAGAGCCCCCAGGCCTGGAACCTATGGCCCCTGGGAGCAGATAGAGGCTCCTGGATTCAAAGACCATCCATGGCTCTTCAGAGGCCTCTGGCTAAGGAGCCACTGGGCCAGGGCCCAGGGGTCTCAGTATTGACAGTGCTAGGGCAGGGACGGCGGTTGGGGGTGTACACGGGGACACCCAGCCGTGGGAGGGGTCCACAGAGAGAAACCAGACAAGCTCCAGGTACAATTCTGAGACCACCTTGCCACCCCCAGTCTATGCAGCACAGAGGAGCTGGGCCCCCCAGGGCCCCATCCAAACGTCGCACTCTCTGGGCTGGTGCTCCAGACCTCCCCTTCCAAGAGGGGCTGCTGCAGGAGGAGCACAGGCCGAGGAGGGGCTGGGGGTACACACGCAGCCTTCCAGCTGTCCTCCAGCACTAAGGCCCTCAGTGAGGACCCCCGTCCCCACAGTGAGCAGAGTGGGGACCCCCTGTCTCCTTGCAGGGCAGTGGAGTGATGTGGACGGGGGGTCCCCCCAAACACTCACGCATGCATTCACTCCACTCTCTTTTAAGAGCTCCCACTAATTCTATCTTCTCCGTCTTATGACATGTCCCAGATTCTCCGAGGTCAGCAGCTCACACTCTCCCCCAGACCTGGGGAACCCCGTCCAGCTGAACTTCTCCAATCATTTCATTCCTGCACCCACCTTTGCTCCTGCTCGTTCCTATGATTCCTATGGATTGAACTGTGTTCCTCCGAAATTCCTATGTTGAAGTCCTTACCCCCAGTACCTGTGATATAGGGTCACTGCAGATGTAATTAGTTAAATTAGGATGAGGTCATGCCGAAGTAAGGTGGGCCCCTAATCCAATATGCGTGCATCCTTATAAAAAGGGGGAGTTTGGACAAAGGCATGTACACGGGGAGAATGCCATGTGCAGATGAAGGGAGAGATCAGTGAGCCAAGGAAGGCCAAAGATTACAGGCAAGCCAGCAGAAGTGACGGGACAGGCATGGAACAGAGCCTCCCTCACAGCCCTCACAAGGCACCGACCCTGCTGACACCTTCATCTTAGACGTCCAGGCTCCAGAACTGTGTGACAGCAACCTTCAGCTGAAGCACCCAGCTCCTGGTACTGTTACAGCTGCCCTACCAGACAACACACTGGGTCCCTCTCTAATCCTCCAGGGCAAGACCTTCCTCCTCCTTCGAGACTCCATTCAGATGCTCAGCCAGCCGTGGCCCGCAGTTCCCCAGCTTGGCTCTGCGGCACCGGGGTACCCTCTGTGACTGCAGAGGACGGAGGGGACATGGCAGAGGGCGGGGTTGAGGAAGAGAGAGCCGGGTGGGCGGGATTGAAGCCCCCACTCTGTGTCAAATGAGGACCCTCCTTTCTCCATTTAAGACACAGGCTTCTGCACAGTCCAAGGTCCTAGGAGTGTCTCTATCCCGGAACCCCAGCCCGCTTGGCACTTAGTACGTAGCAGAGTTTGTGAACTTCTCACGAGTGCTTGGTCCTTCTCTCCTAAGAGCTCCTTGAGAGGAAACCCGTTTCATACATCTGGGCAACCAGAGACTACAGCAGAACTATCCAACAGAAATACACCAAGAGCCACAGATGTAATCTAGAATGTTCTGGTAGCCACATTATAAAAAAATAAAAATAAAATACATCAAACACATCATAAAATTCCATAGAACGAGCTACACACAGACACACAAATGAGTGCATGTAAAACTAGTGATCTCAGTAAGCTTGATGGATTAGATCAATGTGAATTTCCTGGTTGTAACATTATACTATAATTTTGCAAGATGTTACCATCCAGGGAAACAGGAGTAGGGAATGCGGATTCTCTCTATATTATTTCTTACATGTGAATCTACAACTCTCAAAATAAAAAGGTTTCTAAGAAGTAAAAAAAAAAAAAAGGTGAAATTAAGTTTAATAATATATTTTATTTAACCTAACACATCTAAAATATTGTCATTTCAACATATAATCAATTTAAAAATTAATGGGATAGGTTCCATCTTTTTTCATATTATATCTTTGAAATCTCGTATGTATTTTATACTTACAGCACATCTTAGTTTAGACTAGTCATGTTCCCAGTGTTCCATAGCCACGCGTGGCGAGTGGCTATTACACTGGACACCAAAGGGCTGGCACAGAAAGGGCATGAGAATTATGCCTGCTGGATGAACAAACAGATGAAGGAATGAAGGAATGAATGAATGAACCAATGAATCAACCTTAACCAAGATGAGGCTGGGACTGGACGTGCAGAATGGCACCTCCACCAGCTGGAGGGCACTGGGCGGGCGTCCACAGGGGTGGGAACTCAGCTCTGCAAGCACTGGTGGTGGGAAGAGGACCCAGAGTAATGAACTTGTGTCAGGACAGCACCCCAGCCTGACACTGTAAGAAAGAGAAAACACTGGGGGAGCTTGAGTCCTGTAAGCTTTCTTCTGGGGGGTTGTAATTTATACCTGGGGAAAGAGCAGTGTTGGTCCCAGAAATACTGATCCTCGGCCCGATGGGCTGAGGAAGAGTGGAGAACTGGCGTACTGGGGGAGGCGGGGAAGGCTTGGGTTCCTTTGCTCAGAGGCTCAACAGGAACAACAGAATCGGGTACAATCTCAGGCTGGAGTGAGCACAAACGCATTTTATTCTCCCAATAACCTTGGCACCCCCGATGCATGGTGCCCCACCCACATCTCCTGGCTTCCCAGCCTCACTCCCGTCTCCCATCTCTGCAGGACCTGTGGGCCCCTCACAGACAGGACTGGCAAAGCCTGGCCCAAGCCTTTGTGCTGAAGGGCCGGCCCCCCTCATCAGAGCTGGGAAAGAGAACAGCCTTCCTGGTCATCCTCTCACACTGCAGAATACGAAACTGAGACCAGAGAGGCCATCCACCTCACAGAACACCAGGGAATAAAAAGAAATTCAAAAGCCTTCTGTGACTTTCATCCCTGAACCTGCAGCCTCAACGCCCCAGGCTGTCCCCCAGAATCATCCCCTGAAATGCACTAGCTCTCCAAAGCCCACATCAGGTCCCGCCAGGCTACTCATCATCAGCCAATTGCTGTCTCCTTTGAAACCTACGAGCCTCGTCACCTATGCCACACAACTGCAAGTCTATTTATACAGTTTTACGTATTTTTCACATTTGTCTCTTTATGTGTGCTCTAAGTTCCTTAAGAACATGTGTCATATCTAATAATTCTTTAGTAACACCCCCTCTCCCCCCAGTACAAAGCTGAGTGCCTGTTTAATTGATGTTTGACAATTATTAGGAAAAGTTTAGGGGTTCTTTTTTTTTTCAAGATATTTATTTATTTGTTTGTTTGTTTAGAGAGCTGGGGGGAGGGGCAGAGGGAGAGGGACAAGCAGACTCATGGAGCCTGAAGTGGGTCTCGATCTCACGACCTTGAGATCATGACCTGAGCCAAAATCAAGTGTCAGATGCTTAATCACCTGAGCCACCCAGGCACCCCTAGAGGTTCCCTTGGTATTCATCCATTGGTTCAGCAATTAATGGCAGGCACCGTGCTGAGTCCTGGGAATTCAGAGATGGATAAAACACATCTCTCTCTCTCTCTCTCTCTCTCTCTTTTTTTTGTATGTGTTCCTTTTTTTTTTTTTTATGATACGTTAGTCACCATACAGTACATCATTAGTTTTTGATGTAGTGTTCCATGATTCATTGTTTGGGTATAACACCCAGTGCTCCATGCAATACGTGCCCTCCTTAATACCCATCACTGGGCTAGCCCATCCTCCCACCCCCCCCCGCTAAAACCCTCAGTTTGTTTCCCGGACTCCATAGTCTCTTGTGGTTCACTTAAGGGTCTTGCAAGCTATGTGACCTTATACAAGTTACCCACCTCTCTGAGTAAGTATTAAATGAGGATGATTGTATCTGTTTAACAGGACTATTGTAAGGATTAAATGAAATAATCCTCATTTAGGATTATCTCCTTAGGTCAGAGCCTGGCTCATGAACCCTTAAGAAATGTTAATAATTAATATCATTACTGATGAATCCTTCACTGTGTGTGGTAGGGTGGGAGCAGGGGTCCCTACACATAGGGTTAAGGGCTAAACTTGAGAAATTCTGGATGAGAGGGTATTAGAGAAGAAGCAAGTGGGTCCAGATAAATCACAGAAGAGATGTTAATCCTCTAAGAGGTACAATTTCCCTGAAAAGTACAAATGTCAAAAAGAAAAGAATGGGACCAGGAGAGGGGTAGGGAGAAGAGTGAGAGGACAGCACTGGGAACATCTGGGGAACATCTGGGGAAGGGACAGGCAGCTGACACAGAGACCAAGTGCAGCCTGGGCACACAGCAGGTCAGGGTCGGGATTGGAGTGAGCAATCAAGGCTCCCAGGGCCCAAAATTGAAGGCGGGTGCAGGGTGGACCCCTGAGAGGGAGGCCTCCTCGAGACCTGTCCCCTGGGTTCCAGGCTTCCCTCACCATAATCCCAGCCCTGCATCAGGCACTCAAGACAAGCTTGCTCTGAGCAGCAATACAAGAAGGTCATCCTGCCGGCCCAGCACACACCCTGGTGCCGGTCAGCTCAACATCCCTTCTCCTCTCTGGAAGGCCATCCGTTTCCACCAGGTCCCTGCAAGTCGCCTGCCCCTTCCAGAACCAGCCCCTGGATTGACCCTCCTACCCCTGTGGTCCCATCTCCTAGGCTGTGTCTGTTTCTCAGGGCGGTCGAACAGAAGGAGGGGTGGTTGCACGAGGAGAGCCTTCGAATGCACACTTCAGATACAGCTCGGAGTCAGGCTGTGCTTTTCCTTGACCCAGTTTCATATCCTCAGGTCTCAGGTCTGCACCAGCCACGTGCAGGCAGCCCAGATCTGCACCCTCCAAGCGCAGGAGAGAGCAAGGCTGGAGGAGAGTCTTCTCCACAAGAGGCAGGACAAAATAGCCCAGCCTCCGCTCCTGTGTGGTCGAAGAAATCATCTTTAACCAGTAAGGAAATGGAATTAGTAACCTACAGTCTTCCCACAAGGAAAACGTTAGGTGTGGATGGCCGTACGGGCGAGTTCTACCAAACTGTCAAAGAATAGTTGAACTCAAACCTGCATAAATCATCCCTCAGAATAAAGAGGGAATATTCCCAACTCCTTTTACAAGACTGGTTTTAAGACCAGAGACAGCATTCTATAAGAAAATGACATGCCAGTATCATTCACTAACATGAGATATAATATCTTAAATAAAAATACTGGCCAACAAAATCTCACATCATAGAAAATAAATAATACACCAAGAACAAACTGGGTTTATCCCCCAAATTAGAAGTTTAACATCTATTAATGTAATTTATCACATCAAAAGATGAAAGGCCAAAACTGCATATCACCCAATAGAGGTAGAAAAAGCATCTGATAAAATGAATGTCCAAACATGGTAAGACAAGTAAACAAAACTTGTTAGCATACTCCACATGGGAGTCTTAATCTCTTAGAGGTTGTCTACAAAAAACCAAAAACAAAAATTTAAGCAGATATACTCAATGGGGACACTTGTACCATAATTCTTCTTAAAATCAGGTTTAACCAGACAATACACAAAAAAATAACTCAAAATGGAGCAAAGACCTCAACATAAGAGCTAAAATTATAAAACTCTTAGAAGAAAACACAGGGGTAAATCTTTGTGACACTGGACAGTGTACGTAGGCAGTGATTTAATAGATAACAACACCTAAAGTACAAGAAACCAACAACAACAACAACAACAAAATACATATGAATTAAAATACATCAAAACTAAAAAGTTTCAAAGGATATCATCAAGAAAGTAAAAAGACAACCACTAGAATAAGAGAAACATTTTGCAAATCATATATCTGATAAGGGACTTATATTTAGAAGCTATAAAGAACCCTCACAACTCAATCATAAAAAGACAAATCCTCCAATTTAAATGGGCAAAGGATGTGAACAGACATTTCTCCAAAGAAAACATACAAATGGCCAGTAAGCACATGAAAGTATGTTCCACATCATTAGTCATCAGAGAAATATAAAATCAAACCCACAATGGAATATCACTTCAAAACCACAAAGATGGCTATGACCAAAAGGACAGATAATAATGAATGTTTTTAAAAATATGGAAAAATTGGAACCCTCATGAACTGCTTGGAGGGAGTATAAAATGGCATAACCACTTTGGAAAAGAGTCTGGCAATTTCTCAAATGGTAAAACATAGAGTTACCATATGACCCAGCAATTCCACTCATAGGTATATACCCAATAAAAATGAAAATGCATGTCCACACAAAAACCTGGACACAAATACTCATCACAGCATTATTCATAATAGCAAAAACAAGAACCCGGTTTCCACCGCTGAAGAACGGACAGACAAAATTTGGTATATTTATAAATGGAATATTATTCATCAACAAAAAGAAACGAAGTATTGGGGCATCTGGGTGGCTCAGTCGGTTAGGTGGCCAACTCTTGATTTTGGCTCAGGTCATGACCTCAGGGTCTTGAGATCAAGCCCCAAGTCACGCTCCACACTTAGCACGGAGTCTGCTAGAGATTCTCTCCCCCTCTGCCCCTCCCCTGGCTCGTGTTCACGTGCTCACTCTTTCTCTCAAATAATCTTAAAAAGAAAGAAAGAAAGAAAGAAAGAAAGAAAGAAAGAAAGAAAGAAAAAGTACCGACACATGCCATAACATGGATGAACCTTGAAAACGTTATGCTTAATGAAAGATGACAGTCATATTGGACCACATATCATATGATTCCATCTGTATGAAATGTCCAGAACAGACAAACCTATGAAGACAGAAGATACACTAGTGTGTGTGTGCACCCCTACAGCTAGGAGAAATGGGAGTACTGGGGGATGATGGTTAAGGACTACAGTTTCTTTTTGGGGTAATGAAAATGTTCTAAAATCAATTGTGGTGATGGATGCACAATGGTATGAATATACCAAAAGTGATTTAACTGTACACTTTAAATGGGCATATTATATTTGGATAAAGCTATTTAAAAAGAAAGTTAAAAAAGAAAAGAAAATCAGGATTAAGGCCAGGATATTCACTATGACATTTTTATTGAACCTTATATCAAAGGTCCTAGCCAGCTCAATAAGACAAGAAAAATAATTAAGGTACAGGGTTGTGATAAAAAAAATAAATGTGTAGAAATCCCAGAAGACTCTACAGATAAATTATTGTCATTATATACATATTATCTGGGTTGCTGGTTATAAAATTAATACACAATAAAATCAAATTTATTTCTATATACCAGCTATAAATGCTATACAAATACTGTATATACTATATATAGATATACTATATACAAATGCTTAGAAAATATAATTTTTAAAAATAAATTTTTACAAAGCAGTAAAAACTATGTAGCTAGAAATAGGCCTACCAATGTTCAAATTCTTTATGAAGAATTTCAAAGCTTCATTGAAAGTCGCAAAAGGAGGACACGTAAAGCCCATGCCTATCTGGTCTTCCTCTGAGATTAAGCTTAAAAGGCAGGTTGAGACCGAATTGTAAAAAAAAAAAATCTACAATGACCTTTCCTTCTAACTAAAAGAGAAACAACAACAACAACAAAACTACTGCCCTTTCCCTGTCCCTCTGTTAAAGTGTAAGTACTTTTAGTCTTCAGCACTCTAGGGACGCAAGTTTATGTGAAGATTTTAGCACAAGCGAAGGAGCAGTGGAGGGGCAGTGGAGGGCTTAAAGGAAGAGGGTACAATTTCCATGCTCCTGATTCTAGAAAATCCTTCTTTTGACCCATCGCCCCCAGAACTGTCCTTGCCCATATAGCCAAATCTGGTAGGTCTTATCCTACCTGATCCCTCTGCAGTGTGTGTCACAGGCGACCGCTCTCTGCCTGGCACCATTACCCCCTTGGTTTCCTTAACACCTGTTCCCCTCTACCTCTCTGCAGCCTCAGCTTCCAGAGCCAGCTCTCCTCTCTGGACCCTTAGATGCAGGCATTCCTCAAGGCTCTCCTTTGTGCCCTGACCTTCACCACCCTTCACTCTGCAATCTCCTAGGTGATTTCATTCAACCTCATCACGGGGACCATTGTTTTTCTAAGGGTTTCAAACCAACAAGTTATAAAATCAACTTGGTAGTTTACGCCTAGAATTTTTAAAACTTTTGTACTGTGGCAAAATACACATAACAGAAATTTACCATTTTAACTATTTTTAAGTCTACAGTTCAGTGGCATTAAGTGTACCTTTTATGCACCCATCACTACTATCCATCTCCAAAACCTTTTCATCTTCCCCAACTGAAACTCTGTACCCATTAAACGCTAACTCCCACCCCACCTCCAGCCTCTGGCAACCACCATTCTATTTTCTGTGTCTATGAATTGACTAATCTAGTTACCTCATATAAGTAGAACCATACAATATCTGTCATTTTGTGCCTGGTTTATTTTAGCAAAACGTCTTCAAGATTCATCCATGTTGAGAAAAAAAAGATTCATCCATATTATGTATCAGATTTCCCTCCCTTTTTAAGGCTGAATTTATTTTTTAAATGAAGTGGAATAGAAAATATTAAAGCACATTTCTTATAATAAGGCCAAATACTGTTTCGCAAAATGGCTGTTTCAGACGGAAGTGCATGCGAGCACGTTCTAGATCCCTGGGTCTAACACAGTTCTTCCTGTGGCTAACAATTACAAAAGTTGGGAAAACACTGATTTTGATGGTGACTAAATGAGCTCCATTACTCGCCTGGCTCTTCTCCAACCACAGTTTGGAGCTCATTTCCAAGGAGCTGCCAGATAGCTCCATGTGGATCTCCTTGCAGCGAGTGTCCTAACAGATCCACCCTCAAATTTGTTACCCTCTTTCCTCCAGACCTGCTTCTTCTCGCACATTTCCTACTTGATTCTCCATAATCAGGCCTTGCCTGCTCACGTTGCCCCCAGGTACACAGCTGTGATATCTGAGTTATGCAGAATTACTTAGCTCTCCCCTGCAGTTTGCTATCCTTATTCAAGCTGCTTTCATCCCACCCCACCCCCGTCTCCTTCCCCATACCTACGGATCATTTTCCTTTCTTTAAGACCCCCTTCAAATGCCTCCATGCACCTTGAAGCCATCCTGATCCACTATGGCTCCCTCCTCATTTTTGGAGTCCGTTGCTCACACCTCCGATTTGGCTTATGTATGTATTACGTGCCTGTCTGTCTTCCTAATAGACTGCAAGCTCCCCGGAGACCCTGGACTGTGTCTGTCTGGCACACCATTGTCCTCAGCACTTAGCGTGGTGTTCAGCATATAGCAAATCTTCATTAAGTATGTGTTCAATCAAGTCAGAGAGGAGGAAGCCAAGAACATCAATGGCAAACTTCGCAACTCTGTCTCATGCTCTTTCTTCTCAATGCACAGAGCGTGCACTTCCTCCACAGAGACACTAGGCCCCCTGAGCCATCTGCACTGCCCACCTTCTCCCCTCCTGAGCACTGCAAGTGTTTGCAAGATGGGCCCCCAGAGTCCCGATCTCGCTCCCGTGGGCACCCCCGGAGGTGGCCACTGCACAGCATAAGCAGAGGCCAGGGGTCCAAGGAAAGAACACATACCGCCTCACATCCCCCACTCCCTTCTGGCAAAGTCCGTCCCTAATTCTCACCGAAACATCCTGTCATCTCTGTGCCCCTGAACTCCTTGCAAGGTGGCAAACAATGGAGGCTTTGCTGAACATATCATCAACCCAGCTCGGCACAGAAGCAAAAAATGGCGGCCTTCAGGAACCCTCCAAGGTCTAACGTGGCTCTGCCTCCTGCGCCAGATTCTCCTCTCTGTGGACCAGGCTGTAGCAAGAGCCTCCCAGCCTCTCCCCATTGCCAACCTCTCCTTACAAAGCCCAAATAACCTTCCTTCCTGGTGGCTTTTATCATATCATTACCCTACTCAAAGCCCACATGCGGCTCCCAATGACTGAATGAACCCAGTTCAACCGTCCTTCCCAATCCACACAGCACCTCACTGAAGCTACTTGCCCAACATTACAACTGCCCCCATTCTCCACATTCTCCCTTATACCAGTCAGATCCATTTCCCCACTGTGTCTTCCAGTTCCCCTGGGCACATGTGGGCCAACAGGTGCACAGACACATGCGCATTCACACACACGCATGCACACACACACATACACACACACACCACTCTCAATCATTTCTTCATTATCCGGTATTTATAGAGCTTCCTATGTGCCAGCACCAGATCTGGTGCTAAGGGCGCAGGTGGGACCAAAACAGAGTGACTGCCTGCCTCCTGGAGCTTTCAGTCCAGAGCAGGGTTTCTCCACTTCGGCCCTACTGATATTTGGGGCTGGGTGACGCTTTCTGTGGGAGGCAGACGACACAGTGCAGGAGCGCTAGCAGCATCCCCAGCCTCTACCCATAAGACACCAGCAGCACTCTCCTCTCTCACTGTGACAACCAGAAATGTTTCCAAATATCGCCTGGGGTTACATTGTTCCCCCTTGAGAACTGCGGGTCTAGAGCAGGAGGGGGAGCTTGTTAGGAACCATGTAGGGTCCTGGTAACAAGCACGTCCTGGATCCATCCCCAGAGAGTCCGATTCTGAGCCCAAGCATCCGCAGATCAGTGGCCCTGCAGGTGATTCTCATGAGGCTGTCCCAAGACCTCTGTCTGGGGAACACTCGAGTGTTTCTAGACAGGACCCAGACCAATAATCGCATCAGGTCAGTTCACTATGATTGTATGTATAGGAAATAAGATAGGTGAATGCACGAGTGGGCAGTCCCGGCACAGGAGAGGGGAAAGGATGTGGTGCCCCATCTCTGCACACACGCATCTTTGCTCACACACTCTTCAGGTCTGGATGTGCACATTCCCCCCCCCCCTGAATCTCACCCTTCCTTCAAGGGCCCACTCAGGTTCTACCTCCTCCAGGCAGTCTCCCCTAACTACTCCAGCCCATTGGTACCTCCTTCCCTAGACAAGTTAACACTGACTACTTAACTATCTCATCTGTAGTCATTTGTTTCCCCCAAGAGATTTCCAGCTTCCTGAACACCAGGACCACACCATCTGCTTCTTCACAGACCCCACAGCATTCTTCCAGGATGAAGTAGAGGCCAGTTTTGCTTGTGTGACTAGATTAACCCACATCCCTGGAGTGAGGCCCGAGAGGTGGCATCTGAGGTTCAGGGAGTCAGGATCTCTGTATGAGGGAGGGTGGGGGGGCAACTGGCATGCCTGCTGAACTCTGGACGGCTTGCACATCTACCCAAGACCAGGGAGGGCCTGCCAGGGCAAGCAGTCAGTAGCTGCGCTGGCGTTCAGCATGAGCACTGATATTTTCCCACTGTTGACAAGACAGCAGGGCAGCGGGGATCCCAGCAGCCCCAGCAGCGTTGAGTAGGTGCCAACAGGGGGCAGGAACCTAGAGTCGGCCTGCTGAGGAGGGAGAAGTGCAGCGGGTGGAGGCCAACAGGGCTGTCGCAGGCCATCTGGGGCCCAGCAGTCCTGGAATGGGGTTATCTTGGAGGGGCAGAAGGAGCCAGAAGGGGAGGCAGACCCAAGCAAGCCAGGAGACTCTGAAAATGTCCTTTAAAGCCACCAGCGCCATGCAAAGCTCATCAGCTGCCTTCCACCAGGGAAGAATGCTGTCTGGGGAGGTCAGGGGCCACGGCAGGCTAAAAACAAATGTCCCCAGTAAGGGGCCTCATACTCCCCAGCTCTGGGAGTGGAAGGGGAAGTAGCCTAACTGCCACAAAGAACAAACCTCCAGGCAAAAGGAGAGATCGGCTAAGATCGGCTATTTCCAGAAGAGGCTCTGATGTGGGAGTATACTAGGGTGAGCGTTATCCCCAAGCTCTGCACCTAGGCAGAGTACCCCGAAGCCTTTCTTCTCGCCAGCAAAAGGAAACGGCCAGCATTTTTGCACACACAGGGACCCGGGCTGCGACACCTCCTACTGCTCTCTTAAAAGAGCTGGCGCGTGGATAGGGTGGGGTGGGAAGAGCGCCCAACGAGGGGACAGTTAACTTCTGCTGCAGCTCTGACCTTCTCTGTAAGGATGAGAAAGAACCATCTGTTTCAGGAGGGATCAGGTTGTGGGTTTCAAACACCCAGTGGTTACTGGTTTATGAAAACTGACGATCCATGTCGCAGTCCCAGCCTACTACCACTCCCCACATAACCTGGCGCTCAGGGCGGGGGTCACTCCGCCCCCGAAGAGCCCCCACAAAAGTTCTGGACTCACAGGGTAATCCTATTCGGTTTTGAGCCCTCCACTCCCAGGAGCATCCCCTCCAACCAAATGGCCATGGCACTGTAGATTTGGGGGACACCGATCTGACCGCTGTGGCCCCTCGGGGTTATGCAGATGGATTTGTCATCAGCGTGGCCGCTCGGAATTCCAACCCGTCCCCCATTTTCACAAGAGAACAAAGTTGTCGGGCCCCTCCGGCCCACTCAGGGCAGGCGCTCCCCTGCCGCTGGGAGGAGAGATGCGCTTCGGAACGCCATGACCCAAACCTAACGCGGCCGTCCTCGCGGCTAAGTGCCGATCCCGGGGTCACTCACCCCCGGGACGCCCGGGCCGACGCTGCGGCCACCAGCAGGGGGCTCGCCCGCGAGCTCCGTGCACCCCCACCTGAGCTCGGACTTTCTTACCTCTTGATGTAGTTTCTGCCGTACAAGATCTGTTGCAGCAAGGTCACCAAGGCAAAGGCGCAGATGAAAATGAAGAGTAAAGTTCGGTTCCCCAACAAATCCCGGTTCGCCGAGGGGTCCGCGTAGCGCATTCTGGGGGCCGCTCGCGCACGGCGGGGCGCGGCGGGCGCCGGACGCCGGTGGACCCCTGCAATCACGCGCGGGTTTTCGGGGCCCCGGCGGGGCGCGCGGTCGATACCAGGCGCCTCTCTGCGCTGTTAGGCGGGCGGGGGACTTGGCGGGGCAAAGTTTCCGCCTGGCGGGCCGGGCGCAGGGGGCATCCGAGCGTGGCCGGCGCCGGGGCGGCGGACAGGGCAGAGCCGGTCGCAGAGAGCTCGGCCGCGGCCCCGGGCCTTTCCTCCGGACGCCTTTACCTCTGGGCGCCCGTGCCCGCCAGCCGCCGATTTCCCTGCGGAGAGGCGACTCCAGGTGCCCCGGGCCCGGGGCGGCCCCTCCCCGCCGAGGTGACGACCAATGGGGAGCGGGGCCCGGGCGCCGTCCGCCTGTGCACCCGAGAGCGCGGCGCACCGCCCCCTCCGGTCGGGCTCCGGATCGCGGTCGCCCAGAGCGGTGCCCTGCCCCGGCGGGCTACGTCCGATTCCCGGGCCCGGAGCAAGGCAGCGCGAAGGTTGGCCTTCAGTTCTGTGGATGGGAGGTGGGGGACCAAACACCCGGACAGGCTGGCGAATGACAGGCGGGCGGTGGAGAGGGGGAGGGGTGGAGCGGAAAACGCCGGGTTTGAATCGTGGAATTAAAAAAGGGGGCAGGAAGGGGAAGGCGCTGCTGCGGAGCTGGAAATGCTGGAAGGGAGCGTTTGCTTGCGGCGCGCAGGGCACTGAGTCACCGCGGTGGCCGCGTCCTCGCGCTCGGGAGATTTCTCCGGAGAAAGCGGAGCAAGGTCAGCGGGCAACCCTTCAAGGACAGCGCGCGCGGCTCTTGCATGCTGATGGCCTGCGGGGCTGCCCGCCCGCTCCGGACACCCAACTCCTGCGGAGAGAAAATTCGGAGGCTCTACACCCCGACCACAGGCCTCCTCCCTCTCCCCAGCTGCAGCCCGCGGCTGTTCGTCAAAGACCTTGTTGTCACCGAGACACTAGGACTTTGTCTCATCCTTGGAGCCGCTCATAAATCTCAGGTCAGGCAGCCGGCCGCCTTAGGGTTCCACGGTCCCCAAAAGCTTTAGCAAGTCAGTAAGTCTGGAAAGGTTTGTGCTTCAGAGGGCACGCCAGGGAAAATAAACACGGAAACGCAATGCCAAAGTCGTGCCTCTTCAGAAATCCAAGCCCCTAAATGCGTTGCCCTTTTCCTAATCCCCCGCCCCGCAAGCCAGGTGCCAGCCCTGTCATCCTGAGACCGCAGTCTCCCGAGGCCTGGAGAGTCACGTGCCCGCGGCGTTCCCCACTGAGCCTTCGCTGGATGATTTCAGGGCGCCGCTTCCAAGGGCCCCACAGCCACTTGGGGAGGTTCTGGAGTCAGGGCAAGGATTCAGCTCCCAACTAGACTGAAACTCCAATCGCAGCAAGAAAAAATGACTTTGATGAGGTAGCGTCCAGACTCCAATGCTCCAGCCTTACCCTTTCCTAGTTTGCTCTTCGAGCTGGAGAGACCAAGGAAGGCAGAGGCAAATCTCATGATTAGGGATTCACCAATAAGCTTGGAACTGGTGTTAATGCACAAGGGGGCAGCGGACCCTGTCCTGTCTGTACAGAGTTTACGTACCAAAATATCTATGAGGTCAATTAAAGAAAGAACACATAAACATTTAGATGGTCCGTTATTATAATAATCCCTATATTTATTTGGTGTTTTAGCATCAAAAAGTGCTTGATCTTGCAAATACTAATTGAATTAGGGCCTGCTAGCCTCTAGCTAATCCACTTTACAATCAAAAGGATCAAAGCTCTAGTTGCCCAAAGTAACTCACCCAACAAGAAGTCTTTGGAATGGGAGATGTGGCATTTTCTCCCACAGAGGTAGGGCTGGCTTCACAGGTGGGGGGACCCGTGCCCTGCCCCCACCCCACTCTTGTTGTCTTTAACTTCTTAATAATTTTTGAACTAGGAGGCCCTGCACTTTGCACTGAGCCACACAGATTACGTGGTGGGTCCTGTACAGCGGTCCAAGTTGATAGAGTCTAATTTTTCACTTAGCTGGCCCTCCCCTGCAGAGTTCATGAGGTACCATCACCATCACTGCCACTTCTTCCTGCTGACTCCCCACCCCATCAAGTACCCTCTCTGATAGTTGTCTTTGAAGGCATAGTGCCTTGGAAAAACAAAACGGATCTATTTTAAAATAAGAAATCTAAATTATTCTAAAAATGCACAGCGTGCTGAGTTTCCATAAGCTGAACACACTCGTGTATCCAGCACACAGATCAAGAAACAAAAACATTACCAGTCCCGCCCCCAAGACCCTTCACCTGCTCCTTTCCAGTTACTTTGTACTCAAGAGTAACCATTATTCTGACTTTTAACACAAAGATCGGTGCTTCCCATTCTTGAATTTTATACAAACAGAATCATACCTTATACATTCTTTCATGTCTGACTTCTTTTGCTCACCATCGGCTGGAAGTTTCCTCCATGTCGTTGTGCATGGTAGGAAGAAAAGACGCCCCCGAGATTCCTCATCCTCTCTGGTACTCGCACTTTCTCCCAGTCATTCAATCGAACACCAATCTAGGTGCTGCTATAAAGGGATTTTGTGATGTAATGAAGGCCCAAGTCAGTTGGCTTGAAGATAAGGAGACTATTCTCAGTGGGCCTGATCACATGAGCCCTTAAAAGGGACTAAGCCCTTCCTGGTGAAAGAGATTTTGAAGCATGAGACAGATGGAGTCAAGGGAAGCTCTTCATTGTTGGCTTTGGTGACAGAGGAGTCCACACGGCAAGGGCTATCGATGGCCTCCGAGAGCTGAGACTGGTTCCTGGCTCACAGGCCATAAAGAAATGGGGGACCTCAGTCCTCTACTCACAAGAAAGACCCTGAATTCCGCCAACAACCTGAATGAACCGGGAAGACGGTCCTGAGCTCCCAGCCTGTGAGGCCCTCCGAGGGGAAGCCAGATTTAAGACCTACACACTGTGAGCTGGTAAGAGTGTGTTGTTTTCAGCCACTAAGTTGGTGCTCATTTGTTTCCCAGGGCCAGAAAACGAACACTTCGCATGCTATGGTTTAGAGAGTTTACGGATACGGTTCTAGTGTGTTCGATCTCATTCCTGTATAGTATGTCCTGGCTGGACTGTAGCACAACCTGCTTATCCAGTCTACTGTTGACGGACTCCGTGAGCCTCCCCGTGTATGTCTTTTGGTGTATATACGCATGCTTCTCTGCGGGGTAGCGGTGTTTAGAGGTGCACCTGCTGGATCACAGAAGTTTCAGCTTTAGTGATTCCTGCCAAACAGTTTTCCAAAAGGCCAGGTTATTCTTTTCATAGGTATTTGATTCAAACTTGCCATGACCTAGTGGGAATTGGTCCCCACCCTAGCTGACACTTCACATTAACCAGCTAATCTCATAACGAAAAACCCACCAAGCTAAGAGCCAGAATAGTCCAGAGAAAGGAATTACTTAACGCTGGGTTCCAGAGAACCTCCTCAGTGGCCAGGTGGCCTGCAGGAATCAGCAGCGAGGGCCAATGCTTGGCCACAGCTGGAACTCCAGGGTAGTCTTCTACGTGCAGTGTGTTTGGGTCCCTTGATATTCTGCAAATGATCAGCAATAGCCCAGCGCACCTCTGCTGACAGGGCTGTCCTAACAGTGTCTTAAATCTGACCATCTTCGCATCCGGTCGGGAGGTACCTTTCACATACACACAGACACAAGCATCGTCAGTGGAGTCAGAGACCAAAGATCTCGAAACGCAGAGGTCTGCAGTCCCTGTTGTTGCTATTAATATATGGATCTAGGTTCCATTTTAAGCCGAATCTATATTCTGATTGTGGAATTGCAGCAAACACTCGGAAGGCCTTGCAAACAAAAGAGTAAACACATGGATAGCTGATCACTATGCCAGATTCAGTGAACACCATTTTTATATCCTAATTGCCAGCAATGGGGACAGCTGCATCATTGTTTAAAACACACACGCACGCACAATTAAGCCAAGAACAAATGTCAACACTTGGCACAATCTGCTAAATTACTGATAACTGATGGGTATTACTCATGCTGTGAGCATTGTCTCCAACAGAAAACGGAAAGACTCCTTTTTTTAAAAAGACCTTAGAGATTTCTACTGGTTTAAGAAAGCCGGGGTTTGTAACATTACGGCACAACTGCAACCTGCCAGATTATGTAAGTGACATTCCACCCATGTGTTCACGGAGTTTGTGATAAGTACATGCTGTTCTTGTGCCTCTTTATATTTGTGTTAACAAGGCAGGCTCCAAGAGACTGATTCCTGGTTTGGGGACACTTTGTCTGTGCCGAGCGTGTCTCGCAGCCACTGAGCAGAAATGCCCAGTGATAACCTCGGGATCTAGAGAGCCAGGGCTCGCCATTGCTTGGTCATCTGCAGACACTGGATTCTACTGGTTTTCAATAAGTTATTATTATTATTGTAGAATAAAACTAGAATTTAAACCCCTGGTTTCGTTCCCTTATAATGTACGAGGTGTGTTAGAAATAACTTATTAAATAATCCTGAACAAGGCTATGAAGTCACATTGTAGCCTTCGCATCTCCAACCTGAGAGACAACTTCCTTTTGTCCTAGCACCACCCCTGGGGATTCTTCAGCTGTCTCTGCCCCCAGTGGATCCAGTTTGTTTCCAAAGGCAGAGACACGCTCCTTGTTATTAATCCACAATGGTTCCTGCGTCGCAGAGAAGGCTCAGTTCCCCCTCAGGGATGTCACACTCTCATGGGGAGCCAGAAACAGCTACACTCTTTATAACGAGGTCACTCAGGACACATTTAGATGACATGGTATCTTCTTTGCTCACCTTCAAGGCCAAGCCCTGGGGTAGAAACCCTGGGATCAGGTTCTGCCCTTTGAGGAGGTGCTCTGACAAATTCGGCAGAGAGAATATTTTGCATTTCCAGTCTAGTGCAGGCTCCTTGACACGTTTAGTTGGTGGTCTGTATAATGCTAAAACTTCAAGAGAATGCCCTGGGCATACAGCTGCTTAGAAATGTCTAATGTTCCTTGGGTACCTGAAAAGACAAAAGGGATGCGTGTCCCACTATGATCTTCCATTTCTAGAACACCAGAGGAGACTCCCATGGTCACAGCAAAGTATGTGTCACTTAACCTCTGTCCTAGGTTCTAAAAGTTCCAGGCTTTCAGTGCCTGTGGTGGGAGTGTCTACTATGTGGCAGATACTGCGTGACGAGCCAGGCAAATGAGAATCTGTAAGTCATAGTCTGTGCCCTTAAAGGAATTTATGTGGCAGTGAAGAAGACAGACAGTACCCTCTAGTAGGAGACGTAAGCCTCTAACCCAAATGGGGGGTGGCAGGATGGGGAGGTGGGGAGGGCGTGGAATGGCAAGGAAGGAGTCTAGACAAGGTGGGATTTTTGACCTGAATTGTGCTGGGGAAGGATGATTAGGCAGGTCAAGGAGTGGGGCAGGGGGCAACGCGGACAAAGCCTGGCAGGAGGAGATGTGGTCCAGTTGGCTGAGGGTGGCTGGAGAGAAGAGGCTGGAGGAGTGGGCAGGAGCCAGAGCACAGGAGTTGGGATTTTATTCATGGAACTACTGCAAGATTTTAAGTAGGAGAATAATATGATCAGATTTGCATTTTGGTTAAATCAATCTCTGGGTTGGTAGAGAGCAGTTGGAGGGAGAAATGCCTGAAAAGGCATGGACAAGACAGCCTCTTCTCTTTTCGCTGACAGCACCAGGCTCCTCCCCACCGCTGCAGCCTCACCCACCCCCACCCCCAGGGGCTGGCAGTCCCCCCCCCCCACCGCCAACTCCTCTCCTTGCTGTGCCAACTAGAGAAGGAATTCTCTGCCCTTCCAGGGGAGCGGGCAGGGAGTAGAGGCACAGGCTTGCTGCCTCATATACGAATGCTGTCGCTGTATGAAGTGCTTCATCAGCCCTCTTATTTGGTGCTCATGGAAACTGGTGAAGCGTGGTTGGGGCCGGTCCACTACACACTGGTACATTCGCAGAGCGTGTTGCCAGGACACCCTTTTTGCCACTTTCTGGGGTTCCCTCTGCTCCACAAGTTCCTGGGGGCAAAAACACTCTCTTCCTCCTCCTTTTGAAAACCCTGCCCTTGGGAAAGACTCTGATAGCTTTCATTTATATCCTTATGTTCCTGATGGGGAGAAACGTAACCCGAAGTATCTTCTGTGCCTGTAATAAAGCTGATGTCCTATTAGAACTGCACTCAGAGCCCTATGAAGAGACCTACGGGTGACCATCACCATAACCACATCCTCAGACATTCCCAGTGCAGTCTACCGGGGAGGGGTTTTCTAGAGGACTACATACCTGGTATTATAAATAGGGATTAGTGGAAATAGGATTTGTTTCTGAAGGAAATTTCTTGTCATCTAACCACATGAGTACTTATGTTGGAAGAACAACAGGATTGATGTATTCTGCCCGATCACCCTAAAAACAGATCATTGTTCATAGGTGTGGTCACCGGTATGACAGCCCTCGCCCAGCTGTGTTGTGGATTTGCCTAGATGGCCACTACTTACAGGCCAAGTGGACAGTGCTGTATATCAGGGGTCAGCAAACTGAAAGGGCTTTGTGGCCCACCCAGTTTTTGCACACAATTCTGCTGTTGTAGTGTGAAAGAATAAACGATACAGAAACACACGAATGTGACCAGAGTTGGTCCACAGGTTACGGTTTGCTGCCCTGCCCGGGGCCACACCATGTGATTTGTGGAGCTCCATGCAAAAGTCCCACCCCACTGAACTAGAGAATCACTGTGGAAGGCATTCCCCCATGTTCAGGCACTACGTCTACAAAGGCCTGATAAATTATAACATGTTAATACCTTATCCACCGCCGACATGTTTGCACAGATTCAATTACCCTTGAAGTACAGCCTGGAGATCATGGGATGACATTTCCATGCAGAAAGTGCTCCCTAACTTGGACCATCTGTTTCATAAACATATGTCCCTGGTCACCGGGGCCTCCTGAGCACAAATATGGGTTGCTTGGTCAGACTCAATCTCACTTCTGGAAACAATACATTCTTGCGTCCTAAAGGCCAGTTAGGATCTTTTGGCTAAAGTAACAAAGACCATAGAGAAATGTATTATCTCACATATCAGAAAAACTGGAGGTGGGGTGGGCTCCACAATTGGCTAATCAATCTTTCTAGAACCCAGGTTCTTCCCATCCTCCGCTCCACTGTCTAAATTACAGGCTTCTTCTTAAAAGTGGCTGTCCTCATGGTTATATGAGAGCTTATTAGTAATTGGGAGGATAGCAGGGGAGAGAGAGAGAGAGAGAGAGATTCCTCCAACCTAGGACCAGTAATAATCACCAGAGGGATGCCATGCACTGAATGAGTTACACTGGGTCCCTGAACCAATCACTGACAAGGGGAGGATATTATCCTAGTTGGTTTCGTCTACTAAAGAACGCTCCGCAGGAGCCAGGGTCAACTCCAGAAACCACATGGCTGCTTACACAGATGGAGATGGAACGGATGTTGGAGAGTCAACCCAACATCGTCAAGAGCAGCAATTTTTTCCACTTACGTTTCCTTTCTTCCTTTTGATGCAGCACTATTGCTGTCATTGATTAGTGTTGATGACAGACAGACGAGAGAGTGAGATAAGGTGTCCCTCCAATGTCCCAGAAATGTTGTTTCAGAACCATGAAGAACATCGCCTGTGGCGATGTCATGGGCGCCTGTCTCCTGCCCATTTCCCCAAACACAGACATGTTCCTGGTTCCCTGACGGTAGCACCTACGACTATACTCACCAAGCTCGTAGCAAAAGAAGGAAGCCAGGCAACAGGTCAGCCAAATTACAAGTGTGGAAACAGATTATGTTTATGTCTGAATGCCTTGGTGTTTGGCTGCAAAGACAGTGACAGGCTGGGGAAAGTAGCTGCCAATGTGGGGGTGGGGAGGTGTTACAGGATGGTGGGAAGGAGCTCAGGAGGGGGAGTCAGAGGAGACATGCTTCAGGTCACAGCTCCAGAAGCTCAAGAGAGACACCTGCCTTCTCTAACCTACTGGTGTCCTCATATGGAAACTGGAAAATATAATATCTATTGCTCAAAGTAGGAGTTTTTGAAGATCAAATATAAAACTAGAAAAGCATTTTGTAAACTATAAAGCTATACAACTCTAAGATAAACAGCATTATTTGCAATGACCCGAGATAGAGAGATTTCACAAATGTTGAGCCTCAACAGATTTGTGAAGGGGGTCAGATGTCCTCAGCGGCCTCCCTCCTCCCCATCAGCACTGACCACTCCAAGTGCCCAGCACTGTCTACTGCCCATAACTCCGCAGCATCCCCGCTGAAGCCCAAACTGGATCTGCCCCCTTCGCTCTCCTCCCACCAGAACTTACCCGTCTCGGCTCTCACTATTCCATCTCCTTAACACATATCTGCAACTCACCTAAGGAAGTATGGAGTGGTGGAGAGCACCGTCCTAAGAGTCAGAATCCAGAATTCTAGGCCCGGCTCTGCCACCAACTAGCCCTCTGAATTCAGGCTACATTAACCTAGTGGCAACCTTGGACTTCGAGCCTATAAAATAAAAGAGAGTTGTCGTTTTTAAAACTTTCTCCAGCATGGAAATGTGGCTTCGAAGCACAACGGTGCTCCGTGCCCTCCACCCTCCCCTCCTGCCCTTCTCAGCCTGAATGGCAGCCCAGAGCTACCATCATAAAAATGCAAGGGCTTTGCTGAAGCGTATTTTGAAAACCGCTGAGCTAAATGATCCCTCAAGGGCCCATTCATCTCTACAACTTTCTAACTCAGTTTCTACTTCTAAGATAAATGACTTCATGCTAATGTGAGACGTAATATTATATGGTTCCCACACCTAGAATCATTTGTATTTAAGTAGGAATTCTCAAAGATGCATACTCTTATGAATTAACAAATATAGAATTTCAGGCACCATGTAGGTGAGAAGGTAGTGGAGAGACTCCCTGGGTCCCCTAAAATCACTCAACCTGGGTTATCCATTCAGCTTTCAGGCAGGGCCTAATTTTGAAGCAATTAATGGCATTTTTCAGGGTGGTGAGTGAACTGTTGGCTTCCCGATTTGGGACCTGACAAAGGATGGGCTCCCATCAGCTCTATGGTTAACCACGAAGCCCAGGGAGGACAAGGAAAGTCATCATGTCTTTCATGGGGCAGGGCGGGGAGGAGGATGAGTTACAATCAGGTTCAGCTCTGGGTACAGAAATCCCCCAAATGACAAGACTTAATAACACATATTTTTTTTCCTGTGACATAATAGACATTCAGAGGTGAGCAATCCAAGGCTCAGAGAGTGGGTCGATTCAA
The DNA here is from genome assembly GCF_017311325.1 of Ursus maritimus. Lineage (NCBI taxonomy): Eukaryota > Metazoa > Chordata > Mammalia > Carnivora > Ursidae > Ursus > Ursus maritimus. Next base: position 26,374,577 of record NW_024424230.1, on the reverse strand, counting down.
AAAAGTTTTTGGAGATCCAGGCTCCCTCTAGCTCATTACTCTATTATTCCAAGGAAGGAGAACCCATGACCAATGGTGGGTTCCATGTCAGGAGTTAGCCACAAGGCAGGGGTCAACAATTCCCAGAATTTCAGTTCTGGGATCTATGCATTGGCCCAGACACTTGAGAATTTTGCTGGAATATCGTCAGATTCTTCAACATAACTTTTAATGTCACTTGACTAGATGCAGATTAGAGCTGCATAAGTAATAGAGTGTATGAACTTTAAAATACATGTGTACTCAAACTATATGCTACAAAGTTCTTATTTTCTTTTTCACCTTTTTAAGAAGTATAATGTATGTACTGAAAAGTACTCAGATTGGACTTTGTGTGTATGGCCCCACGAATTACCATAAAGAGAAGACACCCATCAAGCCACCACTAAGATAAAAGAAAGGAAACCACCAGCCTCCGGAACCTGTCCTGTGCTCCTCCCAATCCAATGTGCCCTGTCCTCTTCTCTTCTTTTCTTCTCATCCTCTTTCCTATCCTTGCATTCCCTTCTGCTCCCCTCACGTCCCAGGCCTCTCAGAAACCCCAGGGGCAAGGGGGGGTGGTGGTGGTGGGAATATTTTGAGGCTGTTTTGCCTTCTGGCACATAGCACGTGGCCACAGCATGACCCGTGGAGCCAGACTTGCCAAGATCCAGATCTTAGCTCCTCTGCTCACTAGCTTTGTGAATCTGAGCAAGAGACATAATCTCTCTAATACCCAAGCACTGTGCTGTGGGGCAGAGCACCGTCCAGCCGCATGCTGGCCACTCCGTGCATGGTGGCCCACACGTGATGGTCACTGCATTTTCATTGTTATTCCTTTGGGTGGGCCTTTTAAAAGCCCTGTGAAGCACTCAGTATTTCTATTTCACAGATAGGTCCTGAGACGTCCACTGAGGCAAAATGACCTGCCCAACCCTGCATGGTGGGTCAGCAGCCGAGGAAAGGCCGGCCTCTGAGCTCTGAGGCTGCGCCGGTGTGTGACCTGGAGCCCGGAGGGGCTGAGACCAGGCAGGCAATTTGGACCTGCCCACGGGCCCCTGGCCGTCCAGACGCTTGTTTGGCCTGGGGTGCCTGGTTCTTAAACCAATTCACTGTCACCTTCATACTTGTCTCCACCCTGCCAGAATGTTTCCTCAACAGACGCACAAATGCCAACCTTACAACACTTGCTAATAAAACCTTCCTCGGCAGGATTGGGTTCCGGTGGTGTCTAATAATAACTGCAGACACGAAGGAGTAAATAGCCGGCCGTGCAAAGAGTGTGTGGGACCCTCCAGGAACAGACAGAATGTGGAGCGGTCAGGGTCAAGGCAGCGTCTGCGCCCAGGACAGGGGCAGGGCCAGGAGCTGGCAAGCAGGGCAGCTGGAGGGAGGAGGAGGACAGTGAACCAAAGTCAGGCCCCTGGCCTGGCTATGTTGGCAGCGCTGGGGCCGTTCCTGCCATTATCCAACAGCTACTCCTGGATAATGCCCCGGGACAGGTGCTGGGCGACATGTGCATCTGTGTGGTTTGGGGCTCAGAGGAAACCTCCTCACCCCTCCCGAAGGTGTTCAGACATTCATTTAGAAAGGGCCAGATCTTTCCTTCTATGAGAGACAGAAGACTGACAAGCAAGTAACCCTAGGAGGGGAAGCCTAGGGATGTGTCCCAAGTGATGTACGGAGCACAAGAATGAGAGCCAAGCCTTGTGGTTTCTCCTTGTCCACTCTAGAAGCCTGCCCTCGGCTTGCTCACTGTGTCACAGCTCCTTCCCTTCTCCACGGCAGGGGCAGCACTGAGTGCTCACTGTGTGCTAGGCACTCTTCAGCGCGCTTCCTTGCTCTGAAAGCATGTAATCTCCCTTGAATGAAGATTGATGAAGGGGAGGAACTGTTACCAAAGCGGCACAAAAGGTTCGGTAACTGTCCAAGGTGCCGCCGGAGCTAGGAAGAGGTGGGAGTGGGATCTGCACCCAGGCCACCAGGTTCTGGAGCCCACCCTTCCACTTCCGACTGCAGGGTGCACGTTCCCCTAGACTCCTGTGGTCTCTCCCAAGCCGCAGGACCCTAGGGCCCGTGACAGGGTCAGTTTGCTCCTGGGTGGCCAGATCTGAGCCCTTCACATGCTTCTCAGGCTCCCATCACCGATGGCCCACCCTCTCCTCAGCCTGTTCTGTAAACACAGTGTTTGGTACTGAAGCTGGCTGCCTTCCCCTTCCCCTGGCCTCCCACCTCCAGGCTGGGGGGTTGGGATGGCCATCCAGAAGATGCAACCAGGAGCCAGCCTCACAAGCCTCCACCTCCCCGCACCTGCACGGTTCTGTTCCCTCCCCCGGGGAGCCCCCAGAGCTGGTGGAGGAGTAGCCTGGCCAAGCACCTGGGCTCTGGAGTCGGGCTGCCTGGGTTCTAATGGCGACCCAGCCAGTTGCGTTTTGTCCCCCTGGAAAAGTTTCTTGACCTCTCTGAGCCTCAGTTTCTTTATGAAATAGTTTAATAAAAGAAATTACCTTCTGGACTTATGCTGGGGACTGAGATCGAGCACATCCTTACCCACTTAAATGGCAGCCAGCTGCAGGGGAAGCATCCTGGCCATGTTAGCGCGTACTGGGACCGCATCTTGTCAAACACATTCTGAAACCATAAAGTCAGAAATTCTACTTTCTAACCATGACTTCCCAGTTTCCATTCTTAAAGATCTTCGGCCCCCACTAGCCTACTCCGCTGTGTTAGTGCACTAAGGGCTGCAGTCCCCATTCTCTGGTGCATGGGCCACCTCCTGGCTTCCTGTCCTTTCCTGCTTCATTAAATAAAACCCCATGGTCAATCACTTTACTGACATTCTTATAATTACCCACAATTTCCTCATGCTTGGTCTGTTTCTATCAGGATCAGGTTCAGTGGTATATAATAGAAAACCCAAAATAGCTGTCCTTAAAATCGTTAAGAGTCTATTTCTCTCTCACATAAAAGAAATCCAGAGGTAGTTAGCTCAGAGGTGGGATGGCAGCTCTGAGTGACAATTCTCCTCTTCTCTTGCCGTTTGCTTATGTTTTAGCACATTGTCTCGGAGTCCAAAATGGCTGTTGGAGCTCCAGCCATGGTGTCTACATTCCAGAAAGCACAATGGAGGAAGAGAGCCTCTCCATCCAACACGTTCCTCTTACATCCCAACAGCCAGAACCCAGTCACATAGCCTCATCCAGTCACATAGCCTCATCCAGTCACTGCTTACTTCCTGCCCCAAATAAGAGGGAGGAGGAGGGAGGACCGTTGTCCCGCTGTATCCCTCTGGCCCAATCCCCAGCCGGTGATAATTTCACCACCCACTCCCGCTTTGAGGCTGGCCTGCTGCTGGAGAATAACACAGTCATGCTCACAGGTACCTCTGGAGGCGGTGGCTTCCAGCCCCACTGAGCCCCCCACACTCCTGGATGAGGCCTTTCCCCTCTCTTTTGCCTGTCTTCTGGCAGTCATTCCAAGTATCCCGCCACTCTCCTGAAATGCTCCCTCCCTTCTTCCCTCTCCTCTGTCTTTAGATGTCCTTTTCATTGCTCTGAAGCTGCTCCAGCTCTCCTCAGGGGTGACTGCCACCCAGGTAGGAGTGGACCTGCTCTTTCCCTTGAATCCTACAACCAGCAGAAAGGCACTGATGAGAGCTGAGGCCCTAATGCCTAACGGCTTCACCTAGGTGCTCTCCCAGGGTGATTTGTTTTCAACCGCAGCATCGATGCTTCACTCCAAAGGAGGCTCCCAGGGGAAGTCGGAGGCCCCAAGCAGGCTGACTTGGCTTGTTTCAGGGGCCCTGCTCCCCCCAGCAGCCCTTCCATCCTTCCTCACAGTGGCTGACGGGCCTTGGAACAGAGAAAAGTGCCCCCTGAAGAAAGCTCAGCATCCTCTGGCTCCGTGGGCCTCAGCCTCTATGACACCCATGCTGGTCCGGCACGGGGGCACCGGGCACACCATCCACCTCTAAAAAGTGACTTGAGAGGGAGAGTGTCAGTAGTTCCCCATGCTAAGGGAACCGTGTCTATATTCTTATGAAATCGTCCCCCTTGCGTTCCCAGCTGCTTGTAAGGAGCAGTCTGGAGCAGATGTCCCTGGGTTTAGGGACTGGCTGAGGGAGCCACCCCATCCTTCAATAAATGGAGGGGAAGCCACCAACCCGCTCCCTTACAAACCCTTGGTTTCTGCCGCGCTGGGAGGGCCTGGAGTGGGGGTGCCGCTCTGGGGTCTCATGCTGGTTTTCGGGGCTCTGGCAGCAACCACTCTCTTCTGCTGCTCCCGCTGGGGCTAATGAGGGCTGGGGCCAGGAGACTGCTCAGGAGCTAAGGGGTTCCTACTTAGTGTGAAAAGTCTGCCTTACAGGTTGCTATAAAAAGGAGCAAAAATAACAGATGTGCCTCTTCGTCTGTCTTTATGTTCCCTGTTTCATTTATCACACACATCTTGCAATAGCTACTCATTTTCACATTTCCCTCACTTCCTCCCTCCAACGTGAATTACTTAAAATAACAGCCGCCACTCAGGGTCAGCCTCAGCCATGACGAGGGAGGTGCTCGGGGATGAGGACTGTGCCCAGAAGAAGCCTCAGGTGACCCCTGCCCCCATCACCATCCCCCACACTCCCCAGCTTCCCAACAGCACCATGGCCTTTTCTGCCACAGCCAGAGGCAGTGCTGAGTGAGGCCGCCTGGGGACTCACCTCCCACTGCGGAGGCTCCGATGACACTGGAAACTTCCCTGAGGACAAGGTTCACTAGGAGAGCAAGAGAGAGCAGGACACGGTCCATCCAGCATGGAAGGAGCACCTGACCAGAGACAGGACCTGGGTTCTGGTCTAATACATTCTCTCGGCATGCTGTGTGGCCATGGGCAAGTTGCATCCCCTCTCTGGGTCTCAGACTCCTCATCTGTAAAATAAGGGTGTGTGAGGGCCCGTCCTGTGCTGGGTTTCTGCCCAGAGCCTCTCCAGCATTCAGTCCTGGCCCCTAAATCTCTCTTTTCCATCCCCCACCAATTAGGTTTGCCAATGCCTTAGTTAGCTGCCTACCCATGTCGTGCATGGTCTAATGTAGTACACTCTGGACTGTTCTTCCAACCTCCCTGCCAGCCTCCAGAGTCTGTTCTCCACACTGCCACCAGACTTCTCAACGCTGCTCTCACGCACTGTTTAAAACCCATCTGATGCTCTCCACTGCATTCGACTCCTTAGCCAGGCATGCAAGGATTATCACTGTCCCACTCTATTCTCTTTCCATAGCTTCTGACCTCATTCACAAATATTTATTGAGCACCTGCTCTGTGCCAAGCCTGTTCTAGGAGCTCAGATAACAGCAATAAACCTTCAAGAGTCAGTTTAAATGTCATCTCCCTTGAAAAGCTTTCCCGCACTCCACTCCTTCATGCCCACTGGCAGGGTGAGTTCATTGCCTCTCCCTGTGTGTGTGCAAGCTGCTAAACCCACCAGACTGGGAGAGAGCAGAGAACAGCAGCCTCTCCTTCATTGCTATATTGCCAATGGGCATACCTAGGGAAGCTGTGTTTGCTCAGGGTGATGGTCACTTTTATGTATCCACTTGGCTAGGGCCAGTACCCAACATTTGGTCCAACGCTAGTCTACATGCTTCAGTGAAGGCATTTTTAGATGAGATTAACATTTAAATCAGAAGACTCTGAATTAAGCAGATTGCTCTTCATAATGTGGGTGGGCCTCATCCAATCAGGTGAAGGTGCTGGAAGAGAAAAGATCAACCTCCCCTCAAGGGAGCGGAAATTCTACATTTGGACTGCCTTGAGACTAGAGTTGCAACATCAGCTCTTCCCTGGGTCTCCAGCCTGCCAGCCTGCCCTGCAGATTTAGGATTTACCAACTCCCACAATCATGAGAGACAATTTCTTATACATTCTCTCTCTCTCTACACACACACACACACACACACACACACACACACACACCCTATTGGCTCTGTTTCTCTGGAGAGCCCTAATACACAGAGTGAATGATTCCATCCCCTCCCCCCGCTGCCGCCATCTCCACTTATCTGATACCTGTGGCTAAAGAAGGTGTAGGAGGAGGAAGAAAAATGGGTAGCTTTTTCATATGCTTATTAGCCATATTTATATCTTTCCTTATGAAGAACCTGCATAGGTCTTTTGTCCTTTTCATAATGCTGCTGTCTTTTATTATTGATTTGTAGGACGTTTTCAAAATATATTCTGGATACAGGTTCTTTGTCAAATATAAGTGGCTTATAAGCATTTCCTCCTGGAATGTGGTCTGTGTTTTTATTTCTTTTTTTTTTTTAAGATTTTATTTTTATTTATTTGACAGAGATAGAGACAGCCAGCAAGAGAGGGAACACAAGCAGGGGGAGTGGGAGAGGAAGAAGCAGGCTCACAATAGAGGAGCCTGACGTGGGGCTCGATCCCGTAACGCCGGGATCACGCCCTGAGCCGAAGGCAGACGCTCAACCGCTGTGCCACCCAGGCGCCCCTGTGTTTTTATTTCTTAAGTGATTAGTAGAAATTTTTTTTTGATTAGTAGAAATTTTTAATTCTGATGAAGTCAAATCTACCCTTTTTCTGCTATGATTAGGGACTTATGTGTTCCAAGAATGTTTTCTCTAGGAGCTTTATAGATTTACCTTAAATTTATTATTTATTTCAAATTAATCTTTGTATGGTGTGAGGTAGAGGTCAAGGTTCATTTATGTTCCATAAGGACATTCAGTGCTCCGATCCCATTTTTGGAAAAGACATTCCTTTCCCCCATTAAATTCATTTAGCGCTTTTGTTAAAAATCAAGTTATACTCTATGGTTTACGTCTAGATTTGATATTCTATTCCATTGATCTATTTAGTTATCCATATGTCAATACCATATCGTCCTAGCTATTATAATTTCATAGTGCGTCTTGAAATCTGGCAATATAAATTCTCCAACTTCAATCTTTAAGACAGTTTTGCTTATTCTAGGTCCTTTTGCAATTTCGTGTACATTTTAGAATAAGCTTTTCGATTTCTGCAGAAAGTCTAATGGGATTATAATTGGGCTAGCATCTTAACAATATGACATCTGGACCAAATTAAGTCTTCAAATCTATGAACGCAGAATACATCTCCATTTATTCATATCTTATGGAGTTTCTCTCAGCTCCATTCTGTAGTTTTCAGCACACAGGCCTCCCACATCTTTTGTTAAATCTCTTCCTAAGAATTTTATGGTTTTTGATGTTATTGTAAATAGCATTTTAAAAATAAACTATTTTTTAGAACTGTTTTAGATTTGGGGCATCTGGGTGGCTCAGTCAGTTAAGCATTTGACTGTTGATCTCAGCTCAGATCTTGATCTCAGCGTTGTGAGTTCAAGCCCCACACTGGGCTCCACACTGGGCATGGAGCCTACTTAAAAAAAAAAACAAAACAGTTTTTAGATTTAAAGAAACATTGTAAAGGTAGTACAGAGAGTTCCTAAAAATCCCACACTTAGTTTGTCCTATTGTCAACAAATTACATTACTGTGGTGCATTTGTTGCAATTTATGAGTACTGGTATGATGTTATTAACCAGAGTCCAGCATCTATTATTTCCTTAGTTTTTACCTAAACTCCCTTTTCTGTTCCAAGATCCCATCCTGAACACCACATTACATTTAGTCGTCATGTGTCTTTAGGCTCCTGTGGACTGTAACAGTTTCTCAGAGTTTCCTTGTCTGTGATGACAGTTTTGAGGAAGTATTTTGTAGAATGCCCTTCAGTGGGGTTCATCTGAGGTTTCTCTTGTGATTAGACTGAGCTTTGGTTTTTGGCAAGAAGACCACAGAGGTAAAGTGCCATTGTCCTCATATCATGTCAAGAGCACAACTAATCACTGCTGATTTTCACCTTGATCATCCGGCTGAGGCGGTGTTTGTCAGCCTTCTCCACTGCAAAGTTACTTTTCTCCCCTCTCCATCCTATACCCTTTGGAAAGAAGTCATCACTATTTGTAGTCCCACTTAAGGAGTGGAGAGTTATGTGCCACATCTTTTAGGGTAGAGTATAAATTATTTGGAATTCATCTCCATGGGCAATCTATCTGTTCCCCCCCATTGATTCATTCCGCCTCTACAGCTCTGCTAATGTGTACATCATTTGCCATCCATGTCTATTCTTTGGTGAAATTTCTGTTCAAATGTTTGCCCATTTAATAATTGGGTTGTTTGTTTTCTTATTCTTGATTAAATTTTTACACATACATATTTTTTTCCAGATACAGACGTGTCTTTTGCGAGGATTTTCTCCCAGTCGGCAACTCTTCTTTTAAATTTTTCAACAGTGTGCTTTGAAAAAACAGAACTTTATTTTAGTGAAGTTCAGAGTATCTTTGTTCCTAGTGAGTGTCTATGGTGTTGACTAAGAAGTCACTGCCTAACACAAGATCATAAAGATGCTCTCCCTGTTTCCTTCTGTAAGTTTCACAGCTTCAGGAATTACATTTAGGTCTGGGACTCATTTTTTCTTTTCTTTTCTTTTCTTTTTTTCTTTTTTTCCTTTTCTTTCTTTCTTTTCTTTTCTTTCTTTCTTTCCTTCTTTCTTTCTCTCCCCCCCTCTTTCTTTTTGAGAGAGAGAGAGAGTACAAGGTGGCAGGGAGAGAAAGAATCTTCAGACCTAACTTGAGGCTCAATCTCACAACCCTGAGATCATAACATAAGCTGAAATCAAGAGTTGGACACTCAGCCGACTAAGCCACCCAGGCGCCCCTGGGACTCACTTTTTCTTAACCAAGAATTCCTTTGTTTAGAGGCAACTATTGGTAGTTGGCATTGCTATGCAGTTTTTTTTTTTTTTAAAGATTTTATTTATTTATTCGACAGAGAGAGACAGCCAGCGAGAGAGGGAACACAAGCAGGGGGAGTGGGAGAGGAAGAAGCAGGCTCATAGCGGAAGAGCCCGATGTGGGACTCGATCCCGGAACGCCGGGATCACGCCCTGAGCTGAAGGCAGACGATTAACCGCTGTGCCACCCAGGCGCCCCGCTATGCAGTTTTTTTAAGCTGAGGAAGTTCACAGTGTTTGTGTAGACTGCCTTTAAACAAACACACACAACTTTATTTTTCAGAGCAGTTTTAGGTTCACAGCAAAACTGAGCAGAAAGTACAGTGGTCCCATGTACCCCCAGCCCACTCCCTCCTCACATGCACAGCCTCCCCATCCCCTACCAGAGCAGGAAATGTGTCACAATCAATGAACCTGCATGGGCACATCATTATCATGTGGAGTCCACGGTTCATATTACGCTTCACTTGGTGTTGTACATTAGATGGGTTTGGACAAACGTGTAATGACATGTATCTACCCTTACAGTATTTTACAGAGTAGTTTCACTGCCCTAAAATTCCTCTGTGCTCTGCCTATTTATCTCTCCTCCTCCACCCCCACCTGTATCAACCCCTGAGCTTTTTACTGTCTCCATACTTTTGCCTATTCCAGAATGTCATATAGTTGGAAGCACACATTATGTAGCCTTTTCAGATTGTTGGTGGTTGGTTTTTTTTCACTTAGTAACATGCGTCTAAGATTCCTCCATGTCTTTCCATGGCTTGATAGCTCATTTCTTATCAGTGCTGAGTAACCATTCCATTATGTGGATGTGCACGGTTTATCCATTCCCCTAGTGAAGGACATCTTTATTGATTCCAAGTTTGGGCTATCATGACTAAAGCTGCTATAAACATCAATGTGCAGGTCTGTGTGCAGACACAAGCTTTCAACTCCTCTGGGTAAAGACCAAGGAGCATGATTGCTGGATCATATGGTAAGAGGATGTTTAATTTTGTAAGAAGTTGTCAAACTGGCTTCCAATGTGGCCGCACCAGCAGTGAATGAGAGCTCCTGTTGCTCCACATCCTGGCCACCCTTTGGTGTCACCAGTGTTTTGGATTTGGGCCATTCTAATAGGTTGTTTTAATTTGCACTTCCATAATGACCTCTCATTTGAGCATTTTTTCGTATACTTACTTGCCATCTGTATAGCTTCTTTGGTAAGGTGTCTGGCTTTTTGCCTGTTTTTTTTTTTCTTTTGCCCATTTTTAAATGGAGTTGTTTGTTTTCTTGTTAAGTTTTAAGAGGTCTTTGTATATTTAGAATAATGATCCTTTATCAGAAATGTCTTCTGCTTGGGGGCGCCTGGGTGGCTCAGTCATTAAGCGTCTGCCTTCGGCCCAGGGCGTGATCCCGGGGTCCTGGGATCGAGTCCCACATCAGGCTCCTCTGCTAGGAGTCTGCTTCTTCCTCTCCCACTTCCCCTGCTTGTGTTCCTTCTCTCGCTGGCTGCCTCTCTCTCTGTCAAATAAATAAATAAAATCTTAAAAAAAAAAAAAAAGAAATGTCTTCTGCAAATATTTTCTCCTTGTGTCTCGTCTTGTTTTCTTTACAATGTCTTCCACAGAGCAGGAGTTTTTAGTTTTTCAAAATTTTATTTAAATTCTAATTAATTAACATATAGTGTAATATTGATTTCAGGAGTAGAATTCCGTGATTCATCACTTACATATTAACACTCAGTGCTCATCATAACAAGTGTCCTCCTTAGTGCCCACTACCCTCCATCAACCCTCAGTTTGTTCTCTATAGTTAAGAGTCCCTTATGGTTTGCCTCTCTTTTTTCCTTTCTATATGTCCATCTGTTTTGTTTCTTAAATTCTACATATGAGTAAAATCATATAGTATATTTCTTTCTTGGACTTATTTCACTTAGAGTAATACACCCTAGCTCCATCCATGTCATGGCAAATGGCAAAATTTCATTCTTTTTGATGGCTAACATTCCATTGTGTGTGTGTGTGTGTGTGTGTGTGTGTGTGTACCACATCTTCTTTATCCATTAATCAGATGATGGACATTTGGGCTCTTTCCATAGTTTGGCTATTGTTGATAATGCTGCTATAAACACCGGGGTGCGTGTGCCCCTTCGAATCTGTATTTTTGTATCCTTTGGGTAAATATCTAGTAGTGCAATTGCTAGATCATAGGGTAGTTCTATTGTTAACTTTTTTTTGAGGAACCTCCATACTGTTTTTCAGAGTGGCTGCACCAGCTTGCATTCCCACCAACAGTGTAAGAGGGTTCCCCCTTCTCCACATCCTCGCCAACATCTGTTGTTTCCTGTGTTGTTAATTTTAGCCATTCTGACAGGTGTGAGGTGGTATCTCATCGTGGTTTTGATTTGCATTTCCCTGATGATGCGTGATGCTGAGCATCTTTTCATGTGCCTGTTGGCCGTTTGGATGTCTTCTTTGGAAAATGTCTATTCATGTCTTCTGCCCATTTCTTAACTAGATTATTTGTTTTTGGGGGTGTTGAGTTTGATAAGTTCTTTATAGATTTAGGATACTAACCCTTTATCAGATATGTCATTTGCAAATATCTCCTCCCATTCTGTAGGCTTTTAGTTTTGTTGTTTCCTTCGCTGTGCAGAAGCTTTTTATCTTGATGAAGTCCCAATCCATTTTTGCTTTTGTTTCCCTTGCCTCCAGAGATGTGTCTAGTAAGAAGTTGCTATAGCCGAGGTCAAAGTGGTTGCTGCCTGTGTTCTCCTCTAAGATTTTGATGTTTTCCTGTCTCACATTTAGGTCTTTCATCCATTTTGGACTTATTTTTGTGTATGGTGTAAGAAAGTGGTCCAGCTTCATTCTTCTGCATGTGGCTGTCCAGTTTTCCCAACACCCTTTGTTGAAGAGACTTTTTTCCATTGGATATCCTTTCCTGCTTTGTCAAAGATTAGTTGACCATAAAGTTGTGGGTCCATTTCTGGGTTTTCTATTCTGTTCCACTGATCTATCTGTGTTTTTGTGCCAGTACTATACTCGCTTGATGACTACAGCTTTGGAATATAGCTTAAAGTCCAGAATCATGCCTCCAGCTTTGTTTTTCTTTTTCAGGATTGCTTTGGCTATTTGAGGTCTTTCGTGGTTCCATATAAATTTTAGGATTGTTTGTTCTTGCTCTGTGAAAAATGCTCATGGTATTTTGATGGGGATTGCATTAAATGTGTAGACTGCTTTGGGGTAGTACAGACAGTTGAACAATGTTCTTCCAATCCATGATCACAGAACGTTTTTCCATTTCTGTGTCATCTTCAATTTCTTTCACAAGTGTTCTATAGTTTTCAGAGTAGGAGTTTTTAGTTTTAATTAAGTGCAGTTTATCAATTATTTCTTTTGTGGATTTTACCTTCAATGTTGTATGTAAAAAGTCATCATCATACCCAAGATCATGCAGATTTTCACCCATGTTATCATCCAGCAAATCTGTCACTTGCTTCTATTTCTGTGAGGTTGTGTTGCCTGTTTCCCCAAGAAATCATAAAAACCTTGAGGTTTTAAATCTCTGTATTCTCCACAGCACCTTGCACACAGTAGACACTCAACAGAACGATGGCTGAACAGGCTGGTTTACCAATAAGGAAAAAATGAAGGATCCATAATTAGAGGCTACACTATCTTTCTGGCCCCAGCTCTCATGGGCCCACCGTTCTCACTGTACACATGCAGGTAGAAAGATAATGACTAGCAGCCACAACAAAACTGTGAAGTCCCGGGAGCCTTCTGTAGACCCACCCTCCCTTTCCTATGACCTTGACACACAGTGGCCTCCATGGTTTCCTCATCTTTTTGCTTGGTAGCTGTCCAAAAAAGAAAAAAAATTCATATGTGCTTGGAATAGAGCTTTTTTACAATAATGATTGCCAGTTTCTTTTATGTCATGAAAGGATTTTTCTCTTACAAAGGAAATGAGGGGCATTAATAAGTAGACGAAGAAGGATGTTAAGAGAATGTTGCTCTGAAATCATGCCATGCCTAACACTAGTCCTGGGGATATGGGGCAAGGTCTGGGTCTATCCCCTGAGATGTGTGTGTGTGTGTGTGTGTGTGTGTGTGCGCACATGCGCAAGAAAGAGAGACAGAGACATCAGCTAAGAGAATACTATTAATAGTTAAAAGATTGGAGTGTTTACACAGTGAGAAGAGAAAAAAAATTTAATGAGCTGTCAATATAAAAATGATACTAATTACAGTTACTTAGTAGAACTGCTTGCCATTTCTAGCAGATTATCATGCAGCACCATAAGTACATAAGTCAGTGATTTTTAGACCCTTCTTCAAAACATGGGTTTCTGTGGCAATGCTTCCAGGGCCCCACCACCCCCATTCTACCTGAGGCACTCCTCCTCATCTACTTACAAGATTTAATTAGAAAGAAAGTTTCACCGAAGATGAAGAAAAGAGAAGAGGGACCAGAGGCAAGGAGGGAAGGAATCTGTAAATCACTGACATGAAAGATTAAATCTAGGCTAGATAAGCGTGTGACTTGGATCAAACTTTTTTCTCCAGCTCTGAAACAAAAGCAGCACAATAAGAGGGAGATGGTTTGACCAGACACTAAATGCACTACAAAGCCTTGATAATTAAAACAGTATGGCAGTGATTCTTGAGGGGACAGATTACTAAAAGAACAGAATCGAAAGTACAGAAATGGACCAAAACATGCACAGCCATTTGGTAAGAAACGAAGATGGCTTATGAAAGAAAAACTGCTGCTCTGAGTTACGAAATGATCCTTGACAGGGAGACAAATGAGAAATCTCCTGAATTCTTGGAAGAATTACGCTCTGAGTGGGGCCTTTATTTTTTCTCCTTCTACCCATGGTGTCGGGTTTGCCTGCACTAAACTAAAATAGAGCATTTGCCGTAACCGTGTCTTCCTTTCCCAAGTCAGATGATTTGGGGCAGCTGGACAGCAGGCTGAGTTCCTGCTTCATTAAATCTCCGTTCACCCAAAAGTCCTTCCAAGCTGCCCCATTCTGGCCCTCCCGCCTCAGGCTCCACGTCCCTCCCACTGTGGGGACAGCTGTTCTGGGCAGTGAAGCGGAGCATCTTCAGAGGCCAGAGGCCCTTCCCAACCCTCACGCAGGCCAAGGCCCAGATACGCGTTAAAGCAGAAAGCAGCTCTCCTGTGCGGCGACCGCTCTGCCCAGCTCCCAGCCTCTGACTTCTGGTTGGCCTGGAGTGCCCTGGGGTCACCACAGATTTTTAAAACTCCCCAGGTGTTTCAAGTGTTTGGCCAGAGTTGAGAATGACCGCTTTAAATTGTAAGGTTATCTTTCTTTCCATAAAGCGTGGTAAATCATTCTCGGATGATGCGTGATTAAATAAGATGATGTATGTGGAAGCACTTGGAAGCTACGTCACTACCTAACTGGCATCCACTGGTGGCATCAGAACCTTCAGGGTGGGGCCCACGGGCTGAAGGAGAGGAGGCTCGCAGCCTCTTGAATGCTCACATTGTCGCTGCTGTTCAGGGACCCGTTGTGCTGGGTGAGACGTGCGCAGGACCGGCCTTTGGTTACCTACGTTGGTTTCAGGTGGATCGACCTCGGCCGTGTTTTTTTTCTAACAACTCCATTGCGGCCAATGGCAGAGGCTGCCGCCGATCCCCAGTGGGAGCTCAGGTGAGCGGGCTTCGTGAGCCAAGCAGGCGTCCCTGCTGCCCAGCCTGCGTCTGAGGGTTGTCACTGCCTCTTTCCTCCTCCAGGACTGTCCCTCCCCGCAGAGCACAAGTGGACACTGTCTGTGACTAGCCACCCGCCCCACCCCTGTGTCTTACTGCCGGAAACACCACTTAGCTGTTCACACTGCCTTGTGAGGCACCTCTTAAAATTTTCTTTGCAGCCAACTTGGTAATATGTTGTAGTTTTCCACACTCTCTGCTCTCCTCTCTCTCTCAAATAAAATCTATAAAAATGCATACATATATAAGCACTTTAATGCACCCTATGTTCATAGCAGTGTTATTTACAATGGCCAGGGTATGGAAGCAGCCCAAGCGTCCATTGATAGATGAATGGATAAAGAAGACGTGGCATATATACAATGGAATATTACTCAGCCATAAAAAAGAATGAAATCTCGCCATTTACAATGACATGGATGGAGCTAGAGAGTATAACGCCAAGTGAAATAAGTCAGTCAGAGAAAGACAAATACCATTTGATTTCACTCATATGTGGAATTAAAAAACAAAACAAATGAGCAAGGGGAAAAAGAGAGAAAGAGAGACAAGGAAACAGAGTCTTAACTATTGAGAACAAACTGCTGGTTACCAGAGGGGAGGGAGTGGGGGGATGGGTGAAAGAGGTGATGGGGGATTAAGGAGGGCACTTGTGATGAGCACTGGGTGCTGTATGGAAGTGCTGAATCACTATTTGTACACCTGAAACTAATACTACACTGTACGTTCACTGGAATTAAAAACTTTTAAAAATATATAAGACCTTTATTTTTATTCACTAGTTCATATGTCAGTTTTTTGGTTTTGTTGTTATTGTTGAAAGCTTTATCATAATAGTCGACTTTGGTATCCATAATTTGTTTCATTTACCCGTTAAATACAAATAAACCAGTGGTCAATTATACACTGAATTTTCTAAGTTTCAATCTTACTTATAAAATAATTTTGGTTAAAAACTACCACATATGCTAAATGAAGGAGGCGATTAGATTTGAATCTCTTAGAAAACTCACTGTTAGTAATAAAGCAGTTTCCCAATTCGTCACTTCATTCAATTATCCCCAGTCTGCCCTTTGGTCCTCCATGGTCCTGGGTCAGAGCTAAATCTGAAGATTGGGACCCCAGGGCAGGGGCCCTCAAGGAGAAAGCTTCCCAGACCTCCTGCTCTAGACTGAATGTTTGTGTCCCCCCAGAATTCCAATGTTGAAACCTACCCCCCCCATGTGATGGTATTGGGACGTGGGGCCTTCGGGAGGCGATGAGGTCATGAGGCTGAAGCCCTCAAGAATGGGATTAGGGTCCTTATAAGGGGACGAAGAGACCAGAGCTCTCTCTTTGCACCGCAAGCTACAATGAAAAGTCAACGGTCTGCAAGACCGAAGTGTCCCCTCACCAGAACCCAGCCGTGCTGGCGCCCTGATCTCAGACTTCCTGCCTCTAAAACGGTGAGAAATGCACATTGTTGTCTGTAAGCCACCCAGTCATTGCTACTTTGTTCATTCAGCCCAAACTAAGACACTGCCTAAGTTCTCTTAGGCCCGGATGTCAATTTTGAGACTGTATCCATGTTCTTCATTTGTGCAGTTTTACACCTTACTCTCCCTAACAGGCCTGTGCACGCTCGTGAGCAGGGACCAGGGCAGCCCCTTCTCAGGTGCCCCCGTGAAACTCAATACCTTGTTGGGTACAGGCGAGGCTGCCAGTGACTAATTCTCTAACCCAGAGGCGGCTTTATTACGAAGCTGAAGACACATAAGCTCCCAGGACCCCTTTAAAGGCCCTACGAGGGCCCTAGTCGTGTGTTCACCCATCACAGGTATTTGAAAGATTTGCAGATAATGCAACCTATGCAATTATAAATGCATGATACGTTTTTAAATGGGAATTGTGAGAAATAGTGTTTTTCAAACACAAACCTGTAGTGAGCAATATTACAGTGGGTATGTTCGTGAAGCTGAATCTTTTTGCATCCTATCAGCAATAAATTCTGACCAACTACTAGAAAACCGAACTTTCTGTTCTCTCTATAGAAAATCTTACAGGGGCGCCTGGGTGGCACAGCGGTTAAGCGTCTGCCTTCGGCTCAGGGCGTGATCCTGGCGTTATGGGATCGAGCCCCACATCAGGCTCCTCCGCTATGAGCCTGCTTCTTCCTCTCCCACTCCCCCTGCTTGTGTTCCCTCTCTCGCTGGCTGTCTCTATCTCTGTTAAATAAATAAAATCTTAAAAAAAAAAAAAAGAAAGAAAATCTTACAAACTATGAAAAGACGAGCATATGCAATAATGTAGGAACAATGTTTTATAGAGGCATGTCAAGCAGTTAATAAAAAAAGAATTTCTTCTGGACTTTTTATGGTATTTATCAGTGTGCAGTAAAGGGTTAACTCAACAGATTGAGATTGTTCAAACCCTGCACATTCCAAAGAAAGACTGGCCTTTTAAGCGCTCCTAGGAGAGAATTCTAAGCCTTGGAATATCCTGAGAAGAGGTTGTTTTTAAATACCTGAGGCCTTGGGCCACATTCTGTCAGTGTGAACAGATAGTTTAGGCTAATAGTGAGACTGATGGTGAATGCCTGCTTTTGTGTGTCTGAAGCCCAGGGCCATACCCTATCAGTGTGACCTCTAGGGGGCTGGAGACTGAGTAGCTAAGGTCAGCTGCATGGGAGCTGCTTGCCCGTGTGACTGATACGAACCCTGGACACAAGTCTTAAGTGGGCTCACTTGGGTGGTGACACTTCGCAGACGCTGATGTGCATCTTGCATGGGAGAATTCGGTGCTGTCCGTGCAACCCCACTGGGGGAGGACGAATAGGAGCCTGCACCTGGTCTCTCCCGGACCCCACCCTCCGTGCCTTTCCCCTTTGCTGATTTTCATCTGCATCCTCTCACTGTAATAAACCACAAACAGGAGTGTAACTGCTTTTCTGAGTCCTTTTAGCTTATCACGGAGCCCGAGGGGTGGTCCTGCAGACCCCCAACAATCAGCTTTTCGAATTTGCAACTGCTATGATCTTTTTCATTCTCCATGGTTATTTTCCTATCTAATCTTATATTCCTGGTATTGTATTTCCCCAAAGAGGGACCCCAAAATTGCATAATGTTCGAACTCTACAAAATGTGGGTCTACCCTTAAGTCCTCGTTCTCGCCTCTCTTGGGCCTTTTCTCATGCGAACACCTTCACTTGGGGAGGAGTCAGCTGAGCCAAGGCACCTGGAAATTTCCTACTTCCTTTAGTTCTGGGCCAGAACCTTGCCCTCCCTCTGCCATGCCCCTAACACCTCACACACAACTCTGTTTTAGTACACATCCCATCATACCATCATTACTTACATTACAGACGCGTGTGTGTCTGCCTCACTAGGCCGGGCAAGGCCTGGCTCTGTCGTTATTCCCTCTGGAAGGGAGGGGAGACAGAATGAGTCGAGGCATCTGGCAGAGGTAACGTGGTGAGTTAGAATTTGTGTTTATCACCAGATAAATGGGGGTTGGGGGGGCTCAAGATCTATCAGCTGTGAGGGGTCAGGCAAGTTTACCTCTCTCAGCGTCCCACTCTCCTTGATGGAAAATGGGTGACGTGCCATTTGCCTGAAAGGCCATCTTGAACACTGAGTAAGAAGATGCAGATGAAAACGTAGCCAGCAATCTGAGTACGAGGCTGGAACGAGGTGCCCTGAACTCGAATGTCAGTTTCCCCACCTACTGGCTCGGGACTCTGGCTACCTCCTCAATGTCTCCATTGTGTAATGGAGACAACAGTGCCTTCCTCACAGGGTCATTGTGCTGATTAAGCGATCTAACCAGTGCCTGGCTCGTAGTAAGGGGTCAGTAAATGTTGAGCTACTGTTAGACGCTCAAGGAAGGCTAATTCCTTTCTCTTTAGTGGCATGCACAGCAAGGAATAAATCTGTTCATAAACTCCGGCATTTGTGGTTATTTCCTCTAAATAAATATGATCCTGTTTGTGCCTCCATCCCACTCCCACTCACGGAACAGATAGGAAATTCAGCCTCAGACATGTGGAGAGCTTCTCCCACACCCATACCCAGAGGTGCTGGGTCAGAAGAGGTTCCAGGTACCAGTGACTGGCTCCTGTGGGTACTCCAGAGTGCAAGCTCTTTGGACACGCTTGGGAAGAGTTCCTGACATGCCTTTGGTGGTCCCTGGCAGTCCCACCTGACCCTTTGGGCAGCAGCCATGAAGGGGTACTGGGTCACCATCAGAAACCCACTGTCCTCTCTCCCTGGCTTGGAAGGCTGTCTTAAGTCTGGGTGGGAAAACCATCCTGACCACCCCAAGAACCTGCAGCAACAGTCCCTACAAAGGGCTGCAGGCTAGGTAGCTTCCTAACTTAGCACGAACACCCAGAGGCTGGCACCTGCTGCAGTGTGAGGGAAAGATGGAGTAAAGGGAGAAGGAAAAGGAACCGGAGCTTCAGTGTGGACTCCTCCTGCTCCCCCCATTCCTGATGGCAGCAGGCTTTCCACCGCAGCTAGGGCTCTCTCGTGGACACGGGGGTCCCGGGACTCATCAACCTTCCCTACAGCAGGTGACTGGGCCTCGGTGAGCTGCAACTTCCTACAACCCTGCAGGTCCACTCACCTACTCACTCATTCCAGACGCTTATCCTACTTCCAGGCACTACAGTTCTTAGCCCCGGCTGCCCCCTTGGGATCCCCTCTCTACCTGCTGCCCCCCCACCTGGAGCTTTTAAAAAGTGCCCATGCTGGACCCCCATTCCCCAGAAATTGACTTAATCAATCGGTCAGAGGTGGAGGCCCAGTCACAGGTTAATTCTTAAACGCTGCCCAAGACTTCGATGTGCAGCCGGGGTTGGGAACCACAGGGTTGGAGCTGGTGGATGAAAAGGGTGAACTTGCACTGTCCTTCGGCACCCACCTGCCACTACCTCCTCCCGAGTGCTATGTAGGATGGTTACTGCTCCTCCCAGGACAGCAGGGCCTGATGGGAAAGGTCTTGGGTTGGAAGTCAGTTTGGAGTCCTGTCTGACCTTTGGTGAATTGTCTGTAGTTTAGTTTCCCTTTGGAAAATGAGAGAGAGGAAAAAAAAAAAAAAAGATTTTTACCCTGTATGCCTCATGGGATTATGAGATATAGCCCTTTGGGGATAAAAAAGTTATAGAAAAGGGGGCGCCTGGGTGACACAGCAGTTAAGCGTCTGCCTTCGGCTCAGGGCGTGATCCCAGCGTTCTGGGATCGAGTCCCACATCGGGCTCCTCCGCTATGAGCCTGCTTCTTCCTCTCCCACTCCCCCTGCTTGTGTTCCCTCTCTCGCTGGCTGTCTCTATCTCTGTCGAATAAATAAATAAAATCTTTAAAAAAAAAAGTTATAGAAAAGGCTATTTTTTTATATATCTCCAATAAAGTCAGTACCTTAACACAGGAAATATGTTTTAATATCTTTACCTCTCCCCAAAGCTTATAGCAATCTTACCTGTAAGCTGTGAGAATTGCAAAGAAAAGAAACTGGTGGTGGTTTTGCCAGATTAATAGAAGCAACAAAACGTAAGCCTGGTCCTAGTTACAAAATAAGAAAAATGTAATACCTTAGTATATCCAAATATATCCAATTAAAAATATGCTAAAGAGCATTTGGTTGAAAACCAAACTGATTTTAAATTAGGGACTCAAACTGAAATATAGGAGCTCATGCTAGCAAATACTTTCAATGGCTTTGGTTTCATAATTTTATCAGCTTTTGTTGCTTCACTACTGTTACTTATTTTGCTTACATTTGTGGTCCTCTTTAGGAGAAAAAAAACGTGACTATTTGGCCTTAATTAGGGGCCTGGCAAATGAGAACCATTTATTCTAACCTGAGATTAAAATAATCAGGTAATTCTGCTCCCCTCCATAAACTGAAAGGGAGTGATAATAGTTCTTAATGGGTGCTGGGTATTTGCTCTGAGGCTTTCCCTGTATTTCAATCCTCCAAAATGACAAACTCAAAGGTAAAGTACTCGAGTCCTCCTCGTTTCGCACAGGATGAAGTTGGGATAGACAGTACTTCAGTAACTTTGCCAAGATCACACAAGTAGTGAGTGGTGGAGAGGGACACAGAATTTGAACCCAGGCGAGCCTCAGAGCCGACGCTCTTCACCACCACCACTACCTGAGGGTCTGGCCAGACTCTGCTCAGTTCCAAGTGACAGGAAGCAGCTCATGCAGCTCCCATTCTGCAGAGACCTCATCGCAAACCACAAGCCTTTCTTTGTGTTTCTACTGATGTCAAAGGACAGCATCGTTCCACATGCTGGCGAGCACTACTAACAGAGGTATTTTGTGTTAATTATTCAACAAACATTTACTGAGTGCCTTTCAAAGCACTGAGGGTAAAAGAGCAAAGGAGGCAAGGTCCTTGCCTGCAAGAGGTTTACCTTCTGGTGAGAGAACAGGTAAGTAGATAGTTGTCTGTCCTTGGCAGCAGGATAATGGCTCCAGGGGAGGGAAGCACAGGGTGCCAGGAGAGCTCCTGAGAGAGAGTTGGACCCAAAGCTTGGAAGGGCAGGGATTGTTGGGGTTTTCCTGGAGAAGTGACCCTTCACCTTGGCTGCATATTAGAAACACCAGGAAGATTTTAAAAGATTGCCAAGTCCAAACCACAGGCCAGACTAATCCATCAGAATCTCTTGGGAATTTTTAAAAAGCCCCTAAAAGAGCAGCCTCTAAAAGAACAGCATTCCTATCCCCTGGGAACTTGTTAGACATCCCATCCCAGATCTACTAAACCAGCTTTCCAGGGGATTCTAACACAAACTCGAGTTTGAGCAGTGGGTTGAACAGTGGTTCTCAAACTTAAACAGGCATCAGAATTGTCTGGAGGACTCCTTTAAATACATTTTGGTTTGCAGAGCCCCAGAGGCCTCACCCCCAGAGTCTTGGTTCAGTCCCAGTTCTGACCGATTCCCAGAGTGCACACTTAGAGAACCACTGCCCTAGACAAAGGGATGGCCAAACTGGAATCTGAAGGGTAAGCCAGCAAAGTGAAGAGGGTGAAGGGATGGAATGAAAACATGCTGATCACTCCATTGCATTTTTCTATTTTATTTCTACTCTTAGTTTTTTCCTTTTTTTTTTTTTTTTTTTTTGACTTAGGATGCTAGTCTTATTCTAACTTTATATGGATGTTTGTCTCATTTTCAGCTTAGCTTTTTTTTTTTTTAAGATTTTATTTATTTATTGGACAGAGAGACACAGCGAGAGAGGGAACACCAGCAGAGGGACTGGGAGAGGGAGAAGCAGGCTTCCCGCTGAGCAGGGAGCCTGATGCGGGGCTCGATCCCAGGACCCTGGGATCATGACCTGAGCAGAAGGCATACGCTTAATGACTGAGCCACCCAGACACCCTTAGCTTTTCTAATATACATCTTTGAAGCTACAAACCTTCAAGTATTACTCTAGCTGCATCCCAAAAGTTTTGATACACCGTGTTTTGTCATTCAACTCTAAATACTTCCTAATGTCTAATATGATTTCTTCTTGAACTCAGGAGTTATTCACAAGTAGGTTTCTTAATTTCCAGACATAGAATTTTTTTTGCATTGACTTCTCGCTTGATTGCATTGTGGTCAGAGAACATACTTCTGGTATTTCAACCCTTTGAGATTTGAAATTTATGGCCTAGTCTTTGGTCAGTTTTTATGACCTGTCCCACCTGTGCTCCAAAGGAATGTGTATTCTGCAGTTGTTTGAAAGAGCATTCTATAGTTCACTAAACCATGTTTTTCATGTTATTTAATTCTGTGCATTTCTAATTTTTTAATATGCTTGTTCTATTCATTACAAAGACAGTTGTGTTATTATCCCCAGCAACTGGATTCTTTTATTCTCTATGCAGTTCTGACATTTTCTGCAATATATATTTTGGCTATGTTACTAAGTGCATGTAACTTTAAAATTGTTTTATCTTGATAATTTTGTGGCTGTTCTGATATTAATACAGCTACATCAATGTTCTCTGGGTTAGAATTTGCCTAGTGTATATTTTGCTATCTTTTTAAGTATTTCTGCACACTTGTGTTCCAGATTTTTTTTGTAAACAGCATATTCTCTCATATCTGACTGTCTTTGTCACCTAAGTAGAGATTCAGTCCATACTGACTTCATGTAGTTTTTGAGACATAGGCTTTCCATTTATCACACAATTTTGATGTTTCTATTTCTCTCCTTTATTTCTATCATTTGAATTATTAGTAGTAGTAGTAGTAGTAGTACTATTTTACATCCTGCTTATCCCCCTACACGTCTGGAAGCTGCTTGTTTTAGCAGGAGGCACTAACCTGGCCAGCCACCTGTCTGCACCCAGCCAGGTGGACAACATCCAGTGTTGTCAGGCAATGCTTTTTAAACTGCTGGTTGACACAGTTTCATGTGTCAGGAAATCGATGCAGTGGGTCACAATCAGCAATTTTTTTAAAAATAGAAATATCAGAAATACCTACTGAAATGGATATTAGAATAGAAAGTACCTAAGGGAGAGAGCCCAGGAATGAGACCTGTCTCAATAAACACCATGGCCGAGACAAACAATATAGGAAAAATAGTGAGGGGCAGGTGATGAACAGATGAAATGGAAGGAATAGGTCACTTCCTCTTTTTGTAGAATGGCACTCCATTTGATTTTCTGGCACAGGCGGGGTCATTCCAGTATTATTTAAGTTTTATATTAACACATTCCACTCTTGGTATTATAATCCACTGTTGGTAAACACGTCAATACTCTGACAGTTGTTCAATTATGGTGAGTTCGTTTTTTAGAAAGAATACTATCAAGGATGTAGCATTTTTCATATGGAAAACAAGAATTAAAAGTTATCACTCTATTATATTTCCTAACATTCTTAAGAATGTGAATGTTTTAATGACAATGGTCTGAAAGAAATAAAAATAGAGGTGGTATTAGATTTCATTTTTCTGTCACAAACTCTTACTCATTACATTCCAGGAGAGAAATCTGAAACACTAAAAAAAAAAAAAATTTAGTGACTTCCCTTCTGCCCAAGAAGGGACTAGATTTATCCTTATGCCTGCAACAATCAAAATATCCAAAAAATATGTAAAACAATTGCTTCTAAGATATTGGGCATCAGGCAGCAAAGGACAGTGATCCCCAAGAGCGAGGAAACAAATGGGGTGCGCCCTACTGTCTAGAGAGATTCTAAGCTGCAGCACAGAGAACCCAGACAGAGCCCAATGGAGCCCCGGATTAAGGAAATGGAGCCAAGAGCCCAGAGAGACCAAGGTGGTGAGAATTTGCAAGACACACTACCAGAGACAAAGAGCTAAACAGAGAGGCACTCCCTAAGAAATTCACCCCGATGGTTATCAGTAAGTGCATGTAAGGAAATGATCTGAGATTGGTGGAAGAATCACCTGGAAGAATTAGGGGGAACAATGCTTAGCACTCACACAGAGTCAGGATATAGGTACTATTCCTATATAGGAGTGCAAAACTTCATAATTCAAGAGGCGCTGGGTGCAAAAACCAGGAAGATCTTGCCTCAGTAGTGGGGAATAGTTAGCTCTAGAAAGAGCACCGTTCTGGAGGAATCTAACAAATCATAAAAGCAAGACCTGAAAGGATCAAATGTGCCCAAGTAACAAAACTGTATCCCAGAGCAATGCTCAACTACATTCACAGGAATACAAATACATTCAGCACTTGACAAGGTCAAATTTACAATCTCTGGCATATAAACAAAGACTACCGGGCATACAATGAAGCAGGGAAACATGACCGATAATGAGGAGAATTATCAATCAATCAAAACCAAACCAGAACCGACCCAGATGTTAGAGTTTGCTGATAAGGACAGTAAGACAGGTATTGTAACTTTATTCTATATGCTCAAAAATCGAATAGCAACTTGGAAGAGACTAAAACTAGATTCCAAATGAACTTTCAGAGATGAAAAATATACTGAATGAAATTACCAGATGATCAGTCATGCTGTATTTAAATGTTAATGAAGTCATATATGCTTCTTAGCTACCTAAGGACCAATAACGTTTCTCAAAACTTGTCTTTAAAAAAATATGTGTAAGGGGCTCCTGGGTGTGGCTCAGTCGGTTGAGCATCTGACTCTTGATCTCAGCTCAGGTCTTAATCTCAGGGTCATGAGTTCAAGTCCCTCATAGGGCTCCATGCTGGGCATGGAACCTACTTAAAAAAAAATAAAATAAAATAATATGTGTACATACAAAGTGTGTATATTAAGACATAATGTAAAATATATTTCTTACTGTGGTCACAAGTGAAAGTTTAGAATCACTAATGGAGGGCCTTGTAAGTCATGGTAAAAACGGTTGTATTTTACCCTGAGTGAGCCGGGGAAACACTGAAGGGTTGTAAGCTGAGCGGTAACAGGATTTAATTTGTATTTTAAGAAGACAAATTTGTTGCTATGAGAAATAGCTGTAGGAAGGCCAGGAGGAAAGCAACAAGACATGCTTCCTACAATTACAATAGTCCAGGTAAGAAAAAGACATATATGCAGCATGACCGCCCCCTCCACCCCGCCATGCAGCCAGACTGTGTAATTACCCGCTGAGACAGAAGGAAGTTTTCCTCAAGAATTAAAAACCTAGGCTTCTGTCTCCCTCATACACAGCTGTTACGAATGACAGACAACGTATCAGATCTGAAAATATGTAGCTTCTCCAAATCATTGTATAAATCACCGAGAAACCAGTATTGATTCATGTTCACATTTTTTATATCAAAGTTGTCTTTTATCTTTTAAAATGAGTAATACGTGCACATAGTCCAAACTGTTGAATCTGCAGTACAAAGTTATTATGAGGTTCAGATGAAATAACAATGTGGGAGATACAACTCTACATTATGTTTAAGTTAGAATGCTATTACTACCATGTCTTCCCCCATTAAAATAAAATGGCTTTAAGGACCTAATCCTACTGCTAGAGCTTTACTTCTTTAACTGAAGACATGAGTGGGGATGCTCTGAATCAAGCTATCATCGATGGCATGAAAGAAAAGGGCTGACTCAGAGGTTAGGGTGTGGGGGAGAAAAGGCTGTGGGCTCTCACATCCTGGGCAAGAAGAGGTACAACCAGTGAGGAAAAGAGTTTAGAACAGCTGGGAAGCTGGCATGACCAAGGGAAATGCTGCCAAATTTGGCTTAGCCACAGCTCTACTGGGGAGGGAAAGTGGTACTTCCTTTACCCCTCATCTTATTCACTTAAAGTAGTAGACATGCCCAAGAAATAAAGCTATAAATAGAGCATGTTTGGGAGGAAAATTGGCATTAAGTATTATTATTGAAAATAAAACCTGCCGCTTCTGCTTGAGGCCAAGATGGAATAGCCGGAGTCAGAGTTACCCCCTTACCTGAAACAATGAAAAAATGTGTGAAAAAATAGTTCTCCAAGGTACTGGATGTATGGCAATGAAGGAAAGCAATCGGAGAGATGGGGAATCAAGCCAGATGAGCCCTATGTTTCAGGCCACAGGGCAAGCAGTGGGAATGCAGGAGGAAGCCAAGAGTCCCCTTCAAAAGTTGAAGAGTCCAGTCCAGCATGAAAGGAGCTTGGAAGTTGTCACTCCCACCCTAGCAACAGGAAGAAAGCTCAAACTGAAAACCAACAACGCTTCTGGATCCAGCAGAGAACTAGTATCACAGTGTAAACTGCTGCCCCCAAACTGGAGAGATGGGCAGGCAGACACAGAGAGTCACAAGCAACCAGAGGAGAAACCATCACTGGAACCAACAGTGGGCCCCTGATACCCAGCATATCATGTTTGACTTCCAACAAAAAAATTATAAGGCATACTAAAAAACCAAAAACACAGTTTGAAGAGATAGAACAAGCACCAGAACCAGACTCACATATGGCAGAGACAGTGAAATTACCAGATCGGGGTTTAAAACAACTTAAGATTAATAAGGTAAGGACTCCAATGAAAAAAAATAGGACACCATCAAGAACAGATAGATAACACAGAAAGATAAAAACTCTAAGAAAGAATCAAAAATAAAAGTTAGAAATAAAAAATGGTGTCACAAAAATAATGCCTTTGATGGGCTCATCAACAGATTGGACACGGCTGAGTAAAGAATCAGTGAGCTTGAAGAAGTGTTAATAAAAACCTCCAAAATGGAAATGGAAAGGAAAAATAAAAATTAAAAAAAGAGAGAGAACAGGATATCCAAGAACTGTGGGACAGTTGTAAAGGCGTAAGTTACACTTGGTAGGAATACCAGAGGGTAAAGAAAAAGAGAAAGGAACCAAAGAAGTATTTGAAACAATCACAGAGAATTTCCCAAAATTAATGAGACACCAAACCACAGACTCAGGAAGCTCTGAGAACACCAAGGAGGATAAATATTTTAAAAGCCCATACCACACATATCATATTCAAACTGCAGAAAATCAAAGAGACAGAAAATCTCACAAGAAGCCAAAGAAAGAAAACATCTTACCTACAGAGGATCCATGATAAGAATTACATTGGACTTCTCTTCAAAAATCATATAAGCAAAAAGAGAGTGGAGTGAAATATTTAAAGTGGTGGGGAAAGAAGACCTACCAACCTAGAATTATGTCACTAGCCAAATTAACCTTCAAAAGTGAAGGCAAAATAAAGACTCTCTCAGATAAACAAACATAAGGGGAATTTGTTAACCGCAGACTTACCTAGCAAGAAATGTTAAAAGAGATTCTTCTGAAAGAAGGAAAATGACATAGGTCAGGAACTCGGATCTGCTTAGAAGAGGAATACACAAAGGTAAAATAAAATCATTTATTCTTCTTATTTGAACACTTTGTTCAGAATAACAGAAGCAAAATATTCCATGAGTATAGCTATGGATAAGTTCACTGAAGGACAGCAGTATCATAAGAGATGGAGGGAGGAACTGGGAATACTCAGTATAAGACACTTACATTACCCCTGCAGCAGTACAGTGTATTGTACCCTGACAGATGACAGGGATTAGCTGTAAATGTATATTGCAAAGTCAAGGGCAACCACTAAAAAAAAGTTTTTTGAAAAAGGTAGAATTGACATACTGCAAAGAAAAAATGGAATATAAAATGCAGAAAAAGAGGAAAAAAGCCCAAATAACATGGGCAACAAACAAAAAGTAGGAAAAAATATGGAACATATTGACCCACCTATATAAAAAATCACTTTAAATGTCAATGGTCTAAATGCACCAATTAAAAGACAGACTGCCAGAATGAATTAAAAAAACAAGACCAAACTATGTTGTCTACCAGAAACCCACTTTAAACATAAAGACACAGATAATAAAAAGTAATGGAGAAAGATGTACCATGCTAACACTAATCAAGGAAAGCTAGAATAGCTCTATTAATTTCAGGCAAAGCAGACTTCAGAAGGAGGAAAGCTATCAGGGATAAAGACGGGCAATACATGATAATGGGGTTGATTCTTCAAGAAGACAGGGCAGTCCTTAATGTGTCTGCACCTACTAGTAAGTCAAAATATTTGAGGCAGAACCGGATAGAACCTCAAGGAGACATGGATACATCCACCACACAGCTGAAAATTTCAACACCTACCAGTAACGGGCAGACCCAGCAGGCACAAAATCAGGACGTAAGGAACAGCGAGCTCTGTCCACCAGACCTAAGAGGCATCTATAGAACACCTCATCCTGCAACACTCTTCTCAAGCCCACACAGACACTCATCAAGAGTGACCACATTCTGGGCCATACAACACATCCTAGCAAGTTTAAAAGAACAGAAAACATATAGTATGCTCTCAGACCACAACAGAATTAAATCAGAAAGCAGTGAGAGAGGACGCAGAAACCCCCCAAACGCTTGGAGATTAGACAGCATACTTCTAAGTAACGTGTGAGCCAAAAAGGGAAATTTTCAAGGGAAATTTTTAAATACTGTTAACTAAATGAAAATGAAAATACCACTTATCAAAATTTATGGGATATAGCCAATAGCACTGCTTGGAGGAAAATTTATACCACTGAATGTACATATTAGAAAAGAAGAAATATTTAAAATCAATCATCTAAGCTTCCACTTTAGAAAACTAGAAAAAGAGGAACGAATTAAATCCAAAGCGAGTAGAAGAAAAGAAATAATAAAAATTAAAGAAGAATTCAATGCAATTGAAAACAGGAAATCAGAGGAGAAAAACCAATGAACACAGCCCCCCTGCCAATCAGTTAAATTGATAAACCTGAAGCCAAACTAATTAAGAAAAAAGGAGAGAGGATATAAATAACTAATATCATAAATGAAAGAGGGACATTTCTGATACCATGGACGTTAAAAGGATAATAAAGGAGCTCCATGCACAATTCCATGCCCACAAAGGTGATAACCTAAATGAAAGGAGCCAATTCCTGAACTACCAAAATTCACACAAGGAGAAATAACTAACCTGGATGAGCCTGTATCTACTAAAAAAAAAAAAAGAGAGAGATGATAATTATTCAGCTTTCAAAACAGAAACGACCAGGCCCAGAGGGGTTCACTGAATTCTACCAAACATTTAAGTGTGAAATGATACCAATTCTCTATCAAGTCTTCCAAAAAAACAGAAGCAGAGGGAGTACTTCCTAGCTAATTCTATGAGCTAGGATCACCCTAATACCAAAACCAGAAACATTACAAGAAAACTACAGACCAATATCTCTCATGAACACAGCTGCAAAAATACTCAACAAAATATTAGCAAATCAAATCCAACAATGTATAAAAAGAATTGTACACGATGACCAGGTACAATTCATTGAGGTACGCAAGACTGTCTCAACATTCAAAAATCAATTAACATAATCCATCACATCAACAGGCCAAAGAAGAAAAACAATCACATCCATAGATGCAGACAAAGTATTTCACTAAATCCAAGACCCATTCATGATGAAATGCTCAGAAAACTAGGAAGAGAGAACTTCCTCAACTTGATAAAGAACACTGACTAAAAACATACAGTTAACATTGTACTTAGTGATGAGAAACTCAATCTTTCCACTAAGATCAGGAACAGCAAGGCAAGAATATCACCTCTTAGACTCCAATTCAGTATCATACTGGAAGTCCCAGTTAATGCAGTAAGACAGTTAGAGGTGTACAGATTGGGAAGAAGAAATACAACTGTCTTTGTTTGCAGATGACATGATTTTGTAGAAAATCCGAAATAGCGGACAAAAAACCTCCTGGAACTAATAAGTGATTAAGGAAGGTTGCAGGCTATGAGGCTGAAGTCCATTGCTTTCTTATACAGCAACAATGAATAATTGGAATTTGAAATAAAAAAATACAAGACCATTAACACCAAAGGAAAACAAATATTTAGGTATAAATTTAACAAATTATGTATAAAATCTATGTAAGGAAAACTGCAAAACCCTGATGAAAGAAATCAAAGAAGATAAATAAATGGATAGATAGTCCATGTTTATGGGTATGAACACTTTACATTGTTAAGACGTCAGGTTTTTTTCCAACATGATCTATACATACATATAATGACTCATATAAATCCAAGTTATTTGTAGATGTCGACAAACTGATTCTAAAGTTTACATACAGAGGAAGAAGTCCCAGAATAACCAACACAATACTGAAGAACAAAGACAGATACTACCTGACTTCAACACCTAACATAAATCTACAGTACTCAAGATAGTGTGGTATTGGCAAAAGAATAGGCAAATAGATCAATGGAAAAAATAAGGAGCCTACATGTACACTGACACGAATATAGTCAACTGATCTTTGGCAAAGGAGCAAAGGCAATTCAATGGAGGAAGGAGAATCTTTTCAATAGATGGTACTAAAATAGACATCCACAAGAAAAAAAAACATCCAGACAGAAGTTAACTCAAAATGAATCATAGACCTAAATGTGAAATGCAAGGTATAAAACTTGTAGAAGGTAACATAGGAGAAAATCTAGATGACGTTGGGTTGGGCAAGGACTTTTTAGATAACAACATAAAAACCACAATTTGGGGCAGCTGGGTGGCTCAGTCGCGTCTGCCTTCAGCTTAGGGCGTGATCCCAGCGTTCTGGGATCGAGCCCCGCATCGGGCTCCCTGCTCTGCTGGGAGCCTGCTTCTCCCTCTCCCACTCCCCCTGCTTGTGTTCCCTCTCTCGCTGGCTGTCTCTCTCTCTGTGTCAAATAAATAAAATCTAAAAACAGAAGAAAACAAAACAAAAACCACAATCTATGAAAGAAAAAAACGACTACACTGGACTTCAATAAAATTAAAAACTTTTGCTCTGCAAAAGACACTGTAAAGAGAATGAGAAGATAAGCCACAGACTCAGAAAAGATATTTGCAAAACATGTATTTGATAAAAGACTGGTTTCCAAAACAAAGAACTCAAAATTCAATAAGAAAATGAACCCAATTAAAAAATGGGCAAAAGATCTGAACTGACATCTCACCAGAGAAGATGTACAGATGGCAAATAATATATGAAATGATACTTGAGATCACACATCATTAGGGAATTGGGAATTAAAACACTGAGATACGCAATATAGCTATTAAAATGGCTAACATCCAAAACGCTGACAATGCCGAACACTGATGAAGCTGTAGAAAACACGGGAACTCCAATGCACCTCTGGTGGGAATGCAAAATGGTGCAACCACTTTGGAAGACAGTTTGACAGCTGCTTACGAAACTGAACATACTCTTACCATGAAGTAGAGGAACCCTAAACGCATATTAGTAAATGAAAAAAATCAATCTGAAAAGGCTACATACAGAATGATTCAAAACCATATGACATTCTGGGTGCCTGGGTGGCTCAGTTGGTTAAGCAACTGCCTTCAGCTCAGGTCGTGATCCTGGAGTGCTGGGATCGAGTCCTGTATCGGGTTTCCTGCTCAGCAGGGAGTCTGCTTCTCCCTCTGACCCTTCCCCCTCTCACGCTCTCTCTTTCTGTTGCTCTCAAATAAATAAAATCTTTTTTTTTAAAGATTTTATTTTTATTTATTCGACAGAGATAGAGACAGCCAGCGAGAGAGGGAACACAAGCAGGGGGAGTGGGAGAGGAAGAAGCAGGCTCCCAGTGGAGGAGCCTGACGTGGGGCTTGATCCCATAACTCCAGGATCACGCCCTGAGCCGAAGGCAGACGCTTAACCGCTGTGCCGCCCAGGTGCCCCATAAATAAATAAAATCTTAAAAAAAAAAAAACCTATATGACATTCTGAAAAAGGCAAACTATGGAGACAGTTAAAAAGATCAGTGGTTGCCAGGGATGGAGCTGGGGGAGAGAGATAAATAGGGGAAGTACAGAGAATTTCTAGGAGAGTGAAAATACGCTGCATGATACTACAGTAATGAATACATTACCATTATACATTTTTCCAAACCCATCTAATACACAACACCGAGTGAACACTAACGTAAACTATGGACTTTGGGTGATTATGATATCTCAGTACAGGTTCATCAATTGTTAACAAATGTCCCACTTTGGTGGATGATGTTCATAATGGGGGAGGCTATGCATGTGCGAGGACAGGGGTTATATGAGAAATCTATGTACCTTCCTTTTAATTTTCTTATGATGCCAAAGCTGCCCTAAAAAAATAAGGTCTTTTTTAAAAAATGGGCAAAGGATCTGAACAGCCGTTTCTCTACGGAAGATATACAAATAACCAATCATCATGTGAAAAGATCGTCAACATCATTAGAGAAATGTAAATCAAAACGATAACCAGGTAACATATCAAACCCACCAGGAAGGCTGTAATTAAAAATCAAATTATGAACAAAAAACAAAAGTTGGTGAGGGTAAGAAGAAATCAGAGCCCTGATTTCTTTGTCGGGGGGAATTTAAAATGGTGCAGCCACTTTGGAAAACAGTCTGGCAGTTCCTCAAAATGTTAAAATTGGGGGCGCCTGGGTGGCGCAGTCGTTAAGCGTCTGCCTTCGGCTCAGGGCGTGATCCTGGTGTTCTGGGATCGAGCCCCACATCAGGCTCCTCCGCTGGCAGCCTGCTTCTTCCTCACCCACTCCCCCTGCTGTGCTCCCTCTCTGTCTCTCTGTCAAATAAATAAATAAAATCTTTTAAAAAAATGTTAAAATTGGAGTTACCATATGACCCAGCAACTCCTCTCCTAGGTATATACCTAGGAGAAACAAAAACATATGTCCGTATTACTACTTATACACAAATATTCATAGTACCACTATTCATAATTGCCAAAGATGGAAACAACCCAAATGAACTGGTGGACAGATACAGTATGATACATCCATATAACGGAATATTACTCAGCCATAAAAAGGAATGAAGTACTGTAGTATATGTTACAACATGGATGAATTTTTAGAACACTGGGTGCTAAGTGAAAGAAATTAGTCACAAAAGACCACATATTTTATGTCCAGAATAGGCAAATATATAGAAAGAAAGTAGATTAGTGCTTGCCTAGTGCTTGGGGGTGTACTGGGGAAGTGGGGATGGGTGATTGTTAATGGGTATGGAGTTTCTTTTGGGGGGTGAAGATAATGTCCTGAAATTGACTGTAGTCATGGTTACACATCAACTCTGAATATACTAGAAACCAATGAATTGTACGCTTTAAATGGGTAAACTGCATATGAACTGTATTTCAATAAAGCTGCTATATGTTTTTTTTAAAGCTACACAAGACACTAGCAAGAAAAATGCCATCATGCCCTCATCCCTGTTAATATGTCATTACATGAAGCCAGATAATCCCACATCCACTTAGACTCTCATCCCATAAGGCTCTGAATATTTCCCAATCTAACCTCCCCCATTACTTCTCAACCATCCGAACTCTTCCAGTGTGCCCTCTGCTACTTAGGGTCCATCCATTATCAACAAAATCCCCTATATTCTCAATCATTCTCTGAAATTTCCCTTCATTGTCTTGATCTAGCAGAACACTGGCTCTCCCCTGAGGACCCTGCTTACCCTGCAACCCTCTCAAGTGGATATACTTTCTCTCATTCCTCCCACCAGGAGACAGACCAATTACTGCATCCAGATGAGTCTCCCTTTCACCTCCCTGAAAACCTCCAGCTCCTATGATCAGATGATATCACCCCTCCTTGGTGCAGTCATCTACAGACCTGCAGGTCACTCACCACACTACCTGAAGCCAGCCCCTGGGCTCAGTCCCTCTGCCCAGTACTACTCCTGTTGCATTTCTTGGTGACCTCAGTATCTGCATGGATGGCCCTTCCAACCCTGGCCTCTCAGTTCCTCGACATCCTCTAATAATCTTGCCTTTCCTCCCTGACCTCAGCACCCCTTCTACAAACATAATTTAGGCCTCAGGATTAAAAATCACTGCACTCTTGGGGCGCCTGGGTAGCGGTCGTTAAAGCGTCTGCCTTCGGCTCAGGGCGTGATCCTGGCGTACCGGGATCGAGTCCCACATCAGGCTCCTCCGCTATGAGCCTGCTTCTTCCTCTCCCACTCCCCCTGCTGTGTTCCCTCTCTCGCTGGCTGTCCCTCTGTCACATAAATAAATAAAAAAAAAATCACTGCACTCTTGCCCAAGTGGTCAGGAACCACTGCCTTCACTTCCTCTCCCCCGCTGCCTCATGAACCCCTCCAAGTCAGAATCTTGTTCCCACCACTCTACTGAAACTTTGTGAGGGTCCCTGATGCCTTCCACATCACCGAAACCAGTGGCCAGAGCTTCTGCTAGACTTTTTGTCCTTTCTCCCCTGAGAGGTACAGGAATATGATTTAGGAAACAATTAAGTCTGAAACAATTATAATCTCTTGAGATGCCTATTACTGAAGGTTTCATGTTAACAAATCGGCAGCAAATTGAAAGAAAACAAATGTGAGGCTAAAAATATAATTCTCTCTGGGTGAAATAGCTCTTTAATCATAATTTCAGATTTTTTTTGGTAAACAGTATTACTTCTGTATTCAGAAAAGATATACACATACTGCTTTCTCCTGCTCCTCCACCTGTGAAATCCTTCTCTGACGTTGTTCTGCCAGAGCTGCCAGGGAGAAGGGGATGACAAAACCACACCAAGACTATCTATCTATTCTGAGTCTGTAATCAACATGGCGCTCACTGAAATTTAGAGAACTTTGCAAAAAAAAAAAAAAAAGTCATATGAACAGATTAACAGAATCATCTCACACAACCTGAGATTAACCATCATTTTTAACTGTATGTTTCTTAAAAGTAGTTCTAGCAATTTGCAGCTCTTTCCTTAGAGATTTCTATTAGCCAACACTTGCTATATGGCCTTTTGAGAAACAAAACACTCTTGGTATCTTAGTTTTTTGTTTTTGTTTTTTTAAATAATACTTCAGACAATAATCACTCTAGTCAAACACCACAGGAAAAACTCTGGCTACCATGGCTACCCATCAGCAAAGGTTGAGTGGAAAGCCTAGACTTCTTCCTTCACCCAGGGGTGGGTGATCGCTAACGGGTACAGAGTTTCTTTTGGGGGTGAGGATAATGTTCTAAAAAAGTTGTGATGGTTACACAACTCTGTGAATACACCAAAAACCAGTGAATTGTACACTTTGAATGAATGAGCTGTACGTGTGTTACAGGTTGAATTGTGTCCCCCAGAAAAAAAGTTATGTTGGAGTCCTAACACCAAAATGTGGCCTTATTTGGAGACAGAATCTTTAGAAGCAATCAAGTTAAAATGAGGTCATTAGGGCAGGCCCTAATCCAATATAAACAGTGACCTTATTAAAAGAGGAAACTTGGACTCAGAGACAGGCACAGAGGGAAGACAATGTGAAGTGACACAGGGTGAAGATGACTATCTATCTACAAGCCAGAGAGACCGGGAATTGATCTTCCTCAAGGCCCTTACAGGGAACCAACCCTGAGGACACCGGTTTTACTGCAGCCCTTGCAAACGAAGACTATATGTGAATTATAGCTCAACAGAGGTTCTACCAGAAAACAAAAAACAAACCACCAACCACATGCTGTCTATAAGAAAGTTGCCTCAAATATAATGGCATAGGTTTAAAGTAAAACTATCTTGGGGCGCCTGGGTGGCACAGCGGTTAAGGGTCTGCCTTCGGCTCAGGGCGTGATCCCGGCGTTGTGGGATCGAGCCCCACATCAGGCTCCTCCCCTGTGAGCCTGCTTCTTCCTCTCCCACTCCCCCTGCTTGTGTTCCCTCTCTCGCTGGCTGTCTCTATCTCTGTCAAATAAATAAATAAAATCTTTAAAAAAAAATAAAATAAAGTAAAACTATCTTAGACACTTGCAATAGTGTGGTTAACAAAAGAAACAAAGAACTTAGCCCTCGTGGAACTTACATTCTAGCGGAGTAGTTGAGTATAACAAGGAACGTGAGTCAAGTGGCTGGGAAAGGCAGCCAACCAAGCAAAGTTACACCTACATGTACATTTCCAGGGCAGAGAGAAGAAAAGGAGCTCCTGAAGAAGTCAGAAAAAGAATTGTGTTGTCACAAAAACCAAGGAATGGAAGAGACTGTGTCAAATGCAGATGTTGAAGCTGAAAGTCAAGTGCACGGAACGTGACAATTTATGTGTACATTTTGACTTCAGCAAGAATAATTCCAGGAGTGTGATGGCAGCTGAGCTTTCATTGTGTCAACTACTTGCCAGCATCCTCAAGATGTTATTCCTGTCATTCTTCTGTTGCACCTTTACAAAAACCCATCCTTGAATAAGTAGACTTTACCAATGAGCACTGCTGAAAAGTCCCACAGAGAAATGGATGCCATTGGTAAGTCTATAGTGTCTAATTCATTGCTGTTCTAGATCATTCTCTTTCCCATTCTAAGACTATTTCAAACCGTCTCTGTTGTCTTTTTTTTTTCTTTTTAAATTTCTAACTGAAGTATAGTTGACATACAATATTAGTTTCAGGTATAAAATGAGTGATTAACAATTACATACATTATGAAATGCTCATAAGTATAGCCACCATCTGTCACCATACAAAATTGTTGCAGTATGTCTGACTATATTCCCCATGCTATATTTTTCATCCCTAACTTATAACTGGAAGTTTGTACCTCTTAATCCTCTTCACATATTTTGCCCATACCTGCATCCTCTCCCCTCTGGCAACCACAAGTTCGTTCTCTGTATTTATAGATCTGTTTCTGCTTTTTGGTTTTTTAGATTTCATATACAAATGAAATCATATGGCATTTGTATTTATTTCACTTAGCACAATACCTTCTAGGTCCATCCATGTTGTTGCAAATGGCAAGATCTCACCATTGTTATGGCTGCATAGTATTCCATTGTGTGTGTACACATCTTTATCCATTCATCTATTGAACCAATTCAATCTGCCAAAGGTCACTTAGGTTGCTTCCATATCTTGGCTATTGCAAATAATGCTACAACAAACAGAGGGGTGCATATAACTTTTTTGAATTTGTATTTTTTCTTCAGGTGAATACCCGGAAATGGAATTGCTGGATCATATGGTCTCTTTTTAATTTTCTGAGGACCCTCCATACAGTTTACCATAGTGACTACACCAACTTACATTCCCACAGTGCACAAAAATCCCCTTTCTCCACAGCCTAAAACTTGTTATTTCTATCTCTGTTGACTTTGTACCTAAATTCTCATCTCCTTCCCACTTCTTGAACTCGTCATTTCACTTGGTTCTCAAAAACATAAAAGCAAAACCATTAGATGAAAACATTACACTCTCAGCTAACTGACACAACTGTGTCCATATCCATTGCCTCTGATATGGATCCCAAGTTCCCCCTCTTGCTCAGGGACCTAAATGTACCAATGACCTTGGCCAACCCCTACTGCACTACCCACATTCACCTCCCCCTCTCCTACAGACTGCATCTCACTATGTAATTAGCATTGACACATGAGACTCGAGTTTCTCCCATCTTGAAAAAAAAAAATACGCATTTCTACTTCTCCAGCCTCACCCTTCATCTGAGCCAGCTGAGTTGTCTATATTTGCACACTTCGTTTCTGTACTTTGCAGTCCTCATCCCACTGCAGCCTAGATTTACCCTCATCATTCCACTGAACTTGTTCTTGGTGAAATTACTAGATACGGCCAGGCTGAGAAAACTGAAGGCAGATACAGATTATTGTTACTCTTAAATTCCAGGATGCATATTCACTCCTCCCCCACATTTTAATGAGCTTCATCTTACAATCAGTGCGATTGAAAGCAATGGGTCATAGCTTGATTAGCAGGTTTTGTTTATACAAAGCTGTTAAAATCAAGCAGGTACAGATTCAAATATGGTATTTCTGAAATTAGTTCTTTTAATGAATACTTTTTGTATTATAGAAGCTTTTAATTCCACTGACACTCTCTTCTCCTTGGAATGCTCTACTGTTTTGGACTCTGTGAGATCACTCCTGACTTCCATTCTACCTCAGGTGCTCCTTCTCAATCTGTTTGTTGTGTTCCTTTTCTAGCTCTTTTCTCACTCACTGACTTTACAGGCTGAGCTCTTGCCTTTTCATGGTTCAATACCACCCATACGTTGTAGGATAGGCCTGTTGCTCCTCTAATGGCATGTGGGCATGATTTCCAGAAACACTGCGTTAATGGATTCTTGCTCCAGTTCCAAAGTACAGACTCCAATGACGACATGGGTCAAGTTACTTGCCTTGAGAGACTGAGGCTGATACAGGAGAATTCCATCTACAATTGTATTGTGTAACTCAGTGTGGCATACCTGACCCAGATGAGTGGTCTGTATATAGATTACCCACAGAATTTCCCAGGCATGTATGCACATGGGAGGCCAAGTCTGTAAGGGGGTCATTTAGACTTTCAGGTTTAAATACAATACCTACTTATACATTATTATCCTCAGTGTGTACTGCCCTAAAATTCCCCATTCCCAGTGCTTGCCCCTGTAAGATTCCGGAGTCTAGGTCAGTATACTGACTTCCCCCCAAATCCCAAGCATGTGTCACCTCTACCATCTGCCCCAAACATGTATCTCCTCGTTTTCCTCTCTTGGTGAACACCTGCTTCTCAGGTATTAAATTATTTACCCTATCAGCACAAGTCAAATACAAACATTTATCCACCACTTCTTCATTTACAAATTTTTATTGAGCACCTACTATGCACCACACACCTTGTTTGTTAGGCTCTGGGATGCATGTGAAATGAGACCACTCCTGCCCTCACGGAGCTTACAATCTAGTAAGGGAAAGACAATACACGGTGAACCAACACATAAACACAGGTTGTGATAAGTGCCATATTGAAATATAAACAGTGACATGATAAAGGGTAGTTAGGAAATACCTACTTTTTAGATAGAATGACCATGGGCGGCCTGAGGTGGTTAAAAGCTGAATTTGAAGCCTACCTTGCCACTTACAAGCTGCATGACCACAGGCAAGTCACTCTCCCTCTCAGGCTGTTTCCACATTTGTAAAATGGAGACAATCATACCAAACTCAACCAGTGCTGCTCATCAACGGTTAATGATCATGAGAACTTCTCAGTGTCTTCTCACTGCTAAGGCCCTGCATGATTTCTCACACACCTCCTATTCCTTAGCAAATGTGCAGCTATTCTGAGCACTGTCAATTCTCTTGACAACTCATCAACTGCCATGGTCCTACTCACTGGACACCTCCACCGGATCAGCTGCCTCATCTATGTGCTACTCTAACACCCTCTATTTTGCCTTTTACCACTGCACTGTCATCTCCCTATTTCACTCATCTTTATTCTACTGAATTACAACTTTGGTGAAGGTAGGTATTTATCTACCTTGTGTTCTAAATGCCTGATACAATGCCTGGCATGTAACACAGGACCTCATATTTGATGACTAACACTTCTGTAAGCCAAAAGCAGCAGCAGAGAGGTGAAAGACATTCAGAAAAGAGGGAGTGTGATGAAGAAAGGTCCTGAAGACGGCAGGAGACAACAGTCAAAAGTCCATGGGGCTAAACTGGCCTTCGGGCCCACCTCATCCTGAGACTGGATTGAAGAATGAAGATGGGCACATGTGGAGAGAAATTATGCCGACAAACTGAATCTTCTGAGTGCATTAGGAAGCAAGGTCATCTGCGGAGACAGGTGTGGTTTGAAAAGGAGTAACATTTGTAATAATCAACAAGAATGGGCAAAAGAAGCATTTGATGCCAAATCAAAGGACGGATGGGTGACCCCGGAGGAGGGATCTGGGATACTTTTGAGGCTGTAATAATGGAGGAGCAGTCTAAGGTGGACAAGAAGTACAGAGAAAACACAAGGGGTTAAATATTGGTTGGGTGTTTCAGTGCAGGAAAATATCAGAGGTAACCAAAAATCTCACAAGCTAGACTGCTGGATGGATCATCTGCCAAAATGCTGAAGACTGAGAATGACTACAAAGTTAAGAGATGGCAAGAAACACTGAGTCAGGAAGTGAATGAAGCCTTCAGCAAATCCAAGGACGTGGTCAGGTTACTTGGTTAAGAGTAAAAGCAGCTAACAGTAGAACCTCGCACGTGCTGCACATGGGGCAGATTTTCGTCTGAGGCCTGGGGAGAAATTATTTAGAAATTACAAGAGTAAGGGCAGCAACCACCCACCTGTTAAGTTATGTGGAATGTGAACACGGCCACACTGGTGAGAGGTGCAGGGGATGACCAGACTTAAGGTGACAAGGCAGGGAAGAGAAAAATCCACAGAAAAGGTGGAGATGCAGTGAGCATGCTTTAGCAGAGAGTGGATGCGCAACTGGGAGGGACTGGAAGATCTACAGAATGGAAACCAGTGAACGCGAAAACAGACAACGAAGGAAGGTTGCACATCTTCAAAAGACTGCAGAAAAACAAACACGAGCTTCACAGGCCCTTCCCTTTTGAAATCTCATGCTTAACATCAATCCCCTCACTGCCTCTCCTA
The DNA here is from genome assembly GCF_017311325.1 of Ursus maritimus. Classification (NCBI taxonomy): domain Eukaryota; kingdom Metazoa; phylum Chordata; class Mammalia; order Carnivora; family Ursidae; genus Ursus; species Ursus maritimus. The sequence goes on along the minus strand of NW_024424230.1, from coordinate 26,334,142 downwards.
AACGACTAATGTCCATTTTAACTGCATCCTCTCTCTGTAAACGTATCCATTATCCTGGTTACCCAGGCTGGAGAAATGGACTCAGCCCCTCACTCCTGTTACCTATTCACGCCACTGAATCTGGAGTCTTCCTCTGGAATGGCTCCAGGGTCCACTCCTGCCTTATTCCCGTGGCCATCACCTAAAATCAGTTCTTATAATCTTAGGTCTAGATAGCCTAGCTGATTAATGTCACTTCCGTTTAGTCAGAGGGCTTTTGAGGTAGGTCTGTTTCAGACTCCCAAGTCCACTAAGAAACTTACTTAAATCTGTTCCTTCATCTGTAAAATGAGAACTATACCACTTTCCTTTGTAGGGCAATTGTAAAGAATGAGACATTTTTGTAAAATTCTTAGCACAATGCCTGTTAGTAAGTAAGAATCCTTGATTTTTGAAAAGCTGATTAGGAGCCCTTTGAAGCCTGGGACCAAATCTTTTATTCTACTCTATCCCACACACATTTATAAGACATGTGAATAGTTTGATGAAGGCCAAAGTAAGAGGCATATTCTATTTTATAACACAACTCTCTTCTTCACTTGAAAGAGTTAAGCTTTGAGAACACAGAATGAAGAAGCTTTAAAAGCCATTCTGAAATAAAAAGCAGTCTGGGAAATTATGTGATATGCCAATCAAGAAAATAATACACCCTGAACATTTGAGATAGCAATCTGTTTTTGCGGGTTTTTTTCTGTTTTTTGTTTTTGCCACAGAGCTGCCCTTAGGACGCCAAGTCACTGGAAACACAAAAGACTACAAAGCGAAACAAGCAAAGCTCAGCCCTGCTTTTGTTGGTCAGCCTTACCACTCTTCCAGTTTGGGTGGACTGCCTTTGGCTCAGGAGATCCTACTGGCTGTGGGGAGCTCAGAAAGCCCAAAATGGAGCCTACAGAAAGAGGAAAAAAGAAAGCTGGCTACTAAGGGCTGGCCCTAGGTACAAATGGTTTAAAAAAAAAAAAAAGTCAAAATCTTCTAACTAAAAATAGAAAATATAGACAACGGGCTATTTCACAAGGCTAGTAAAACTATGTGAAAAATTATTTGGATACCCTTAAGCAGGTGTATCTGGAACATGTCAAAGAGATGTAGCTGAAACTGAGACAGCCCAGGAAAATCTTTGCCAAGTACTTCCAAATCAGCCCAGCTCACCAGGCTCAGAAAGGTAGAGGGTCTTAGTGCAGATGCCAGCAGAGAGAGGAAAGGTACATATTTTTGGAAAATATGGTTAAAGAGTTCTTCTCATAGCATACGGTTGGAGTACAAATCAGTAAATTCATGTCTGGATAAGTGAATCAAGAACTACAAAAGTGTTTGTATTCTTGACCCAGAAATTCCATCTCTAGTAATTCATCCTAAGGAAATAATTTATACACAAAGACATTCACTGTAACTTTATGAGATGCAATCTAAAATGTCCAATGGGGAAAGGTGAAACGAATCATGGCACAACCATACAATGGACTATCATGCAATTAATAAAAGTTGACAGTTTTTAATTGACATGTAGACCGAGAAAAAAAACCGAGACACAAATTATATTGAGAATAAATAAAACTATGTAAAAACACGCACAAGGAGCAGAGAGATGGGCAAGAAATATGCAAAAATATCGAAGTGCTTATTATTTTTCTTTATACTTTTCTGTATTGTCTAATTTTTCCACAATGAGCATGTATTACTGACATAAACAGAAAAAACAAAAACATTATTCAATCAGGCAAGCATTAAAGAAGAGTGGGCACTTTTATATAGCTTTATTTGTTTCTGTTACGAATTGGGACCGTGGCTCCTAATAACAAAAAAAGGGGGGCTTACAAACCAGTCATTCATTTGACAGGAGCAGCAGACTCTTAAAAAAGCAGAGGAATTCTTAAATTGTTTTCCACAAGTTTCACCATATTCATGTAGAACTGCCGCAGAAAAAATGGTGAATCAGATTGAATGAGCAATCACTGATCTTACTGACAATAAGCTCCCACAGCACGTGGACCCAGGGCCACAAAACACATCACACCCAAGTTTAAATGGCGCACAGCTCTGCATTTTTCAAAATGAAAAAAAATAGGAAAACAAGTGCTAACTTAAAAAAAGGGGGGGGGGAAGTACATAGTTTAAGTGCTTTTGTACCAATTGGGGGCTAAAGAGAAATAAAAAGCATATCTGAGAATTAAACTAATGCTTTGTAAAAATCAAATTTACTTTAAAAGACAACATGTAACTAATGAATACTTTATTAGCAAAAGAAAAACAAACTTGGTTATAAGTGACTAGTGTCCAGGACTGGCCTGAAGGCAGAAGGCCTGAAAGGTCTAACATCAGAACAGTCTCTGTTGAATACCACTTCACCTAAAATCCAACATTTTAATCTTTCTTCAAACTCTTTAAAGATTCTACCCTAGGGAAACTTGCTTTATGTCAAGAGTTACGGCTCAACTTACTTATACTTAAAACCCTCCACTAATCATACTATTTTCATTCTAGCTTTCCTGAAGCACATTATAAGATAAATGCCACATAACCTAAATTTAACGCTATTATTTCATTTGGCCTTATAATTATCCTATGACAGATGCCAAGTATATTTACCTTCTGGGCAGAAATGGAAATTACAAAATCCTAAAGTGGCTCACCTAAGGGTCAGAAAGCTAGCGAATGTAAGCAGAGTTTAGCTGTGAAGTTCAGCACCAATTATGGCGGGAGTCACCAAATCAAGGAAAGCCCTTAACATTTCTGCGCGGATAAGGATCAAAACCACAGGCTGCCTCTGTTTTTAACTAGTAGCTGCAGTATGCAGTTCCTTTCCTTAAACAAGATACTCCACATAATCACTGGTTGGCTAACATCTACGTAACCGCTAAGACCACCTCCTCTGAAACTGCATTGCACTAGGTTAAGCAGAAATCTGGGCAAGCAAACTAAACTACTAAAAAGTTACAGTCTCAGTAGAAGTATCGGGTGACTGTGCTTTAAAAAAAAAAAAAAAGGGATAATGACTTAATGATCTTGCTGTTGTAAGGCAAAAGCATGAAGAGTACTCACCTTCAAAGATACATACATAAAAGCCCCAATGTTAAGATCACAAACTTAAAAGTGTATTTTTTAAAATGTTAGTCACCTGTATAAATTAAATTTTATGTAATTTCAGTATAAAGCACCAAAAATGAACACTAAAACTGTTCACATAAAATAGTAAAAAGGAAACAAAGCACAACTATAAAAGCACAGAGGTATCGGTTACGAGAACCAAGTAAATAATTTCTATGAATATATTTTCATTTAACCTTATAAAACTTTGTTGATTACACTGGGGAGGGGGAGTCTGAAAATCTAAAGGGTAACAAAATGGTAACAAATATACATCATTTATTTATTAACAAATTATACCACACAAGTCGGAGTTACGTTTTCTATCTGATTACAGAGTTAACAGAGATTGCATCTGTATTTAGAGCAGCAACATAAAATTTGACGAGGAGGAAATTCCCTATGTGGACCAAAGTCCTGTAACATGGACTGGAAATCTAATGACTAAGAAGGTAAAACTGGCAACGATGGTGCAACTACTGCAAGAAGATTCCGGTTTGTTTCCACGTTTTTAATAGTAAGCAGCTCTCCAAAAGGAATAATATATTAATTTAAGGGATGATGTTGCCAAAGGAGGGATGACGTAGAAAATCACATGAAATTAAATCAGTTCAAAAGGAGCACAGCGGCCATAAAAACTTGAGAAGGTGTTTAAAAACAAAAACCACCGAGCAGTGACAAGTCAGCTTCCTGGAGTTACACCAACCCTCAAGTAATGTGAGATGTCCCTGCTCTAGCTGGACTGGTACTCTTCGTCTGGGCGCTTCGGTCTGAGAAATCAGATTAGTCCTTCTTAAAAAGGGTATTTTATTTTTAAAGTAGATACAGTTAGGAAGAGAAAGATAAACATTAGAAAAGTATTAATTCCTTGAGAACTCAAAAATTTAGGGAGCCAAATGAAACAAAGGGAAATATAAAAGGTGGACAGAAATGTTCCTCTAAGGGTAAAACTCGGTCTCCTGAGGGATTTAAAATCAAACACACTCTGAGCGAGTGGTTTTCAAGATGGGCTGCAGGCCCATCCTCCCCAGACCTTCCTTACTTTAAATTCACATATTTCTAACTCTGTATGTCCTTCGTGGTATCAGGAAAGATTTCCTTGTAAAAAAAGGAACAGGAAATCCGATGCAGTCCCCGTGCCTTGCCGTTGTTTTTGTCTACTAATTAAGTTTGAAAATCATCACTGAGACTGTACTGGTGAGAAATGTGACCAGAGTTCTAAATCATATCTGCTTTGTTAGTGTCACTGAAATGTGAAAAATTTCAGCAAAGATTTGTATATTATTCTATAAAATAAATGAGCAAAATAAATTCCCAGGGAGAGATTAAACTTTGTTAATCCCACCTTCCCAAAATCTGTTGTTCTACTGCCTCAAAGCTCTCAATGTTTCTGGTCAGTGTGAACAAAATTCTAATGAACAGTCTAGCCACAGGTTGCTCCAAAAACATTTCATTCAATATTCAATGGCTGCACAGAATTTCTTTTTTAAGAAGGCAAGCCCAATTTTGTAGAAATCTCTAGAATGAGAATGTACAATTACCAAAAATAACACACATTATGTCAGGGCAGAATCTGCATAGTGTTCTTCAGCACAATCACTGATACCAAGCAGCCGAATCCCAGAACCTCCCTCTGCAACTGCTAGCAAACAACATCAAAGTGTAAATGACAACCAGGGAAAAATAAGTAACACAAAGGCCATTTTTCTTTGATGGAATCAGGAAGAAAAGAGGAACTGCAGGAAGAAAAGTGGAGCCAAGCTCTGGACACTTAGCAAGACTTCATTATTCGATGAAACAGGACAAATCTCCGTGGAAAGGACTCATTCAGCAAACATGACTTCTTTCCATGTATTTTTTTCCTTCACATCAGGTTAAACAAAAGTTGCTGTCATTTTAGAATCACTGATTACATCTCTTAGTTAGAAAAAAGTTTACTTGAATATTTACATAATTTTATTGCTGTTTATTACAACAAAAAAAATTTTAACCGATGTGTGTAGAATCCATCCAGTAACATATGAAATTGAAATCCGTCTCTGGAGAAGATACAGTTATGGCTGAATGTATCTGATGCTCAGAGTACAGCATGAGTAGGAAAAATCCTTGCATGTCATTTGGTTCTTGCTGCAGTCATCTGTGTTCGTCTCTCAGAAAGCAAAAGAATCCATTTGACGTTTCAATAAATATCAAAGTAATTGTTACCAAAAAAATAGCTTCCATGGACCAGAGATCCAAGAAAGAACAGTTTTGATGAATGATTCCTAGAACCGAGTGAGTCCTCCTTTAGTCCAATGAGATGATGTCAGGAATGTTACTTCCACTGCTGGTTATGACCCCTGTCTCACTCCTGCTGCTGGATGAACTAACATGAGTACTGCTTTCATGGGGGCTGGTGGTGGTGACAGACGTACTGCTTGCTGTTAGGGGTGAGGTGAGACTATCCAAAAACATAGGAGGACAGTACTGCTTGAAACAAACAATGATGCCGATGAGGAAGAGGCTACATTGATTTTAAATAAAGAGACTAGAAATTGTTAGATATGCACAAGTGATAGCCACATATTTAAATCCCAGTGGGATTAAGAAATTTCTCAAAACTTCACATCTTTGGATGGAAGGTGGCATGAATTTAGTTAGCTAGTTTACTGTTTAATGAGTGCAGTATATTTTTCATTTTCTCAAATCTTGTAGGATTTGTTTGTTGACCAAGTATATAGGTACAAGTACAAAAATGTCAACAATAAACTTATTTAATAGTAAATATTGGCCCCACAATTATGACTCATACTTAACCTCCAAAAGAATTTGCTCACTAAATGTATTTACACTTGGTTTAAATCACATCAAAAAGTCTAGCAAATACTTATTTCCAATGGTATTAAGCAAAAATGCCAATGCAAAATTCAATAATTCTTTCAAAATTTAGTATCAATCAGAACCTTTAGGAATAATGTTAAGACTGATTAACTCAATAGTGCCATCTGAATCCTTCGGACATACTTTCTGAAATGATACCTGTGTAATCAGGAACATAGCATTCATTCTAAAATAGAGACTTCATGGCAGCTATCACGGTATGTTCAGAACAAAGGTGTACCCCACATAATCACAAAATTTTGGAATAAATCTTAAAGGAGATCTGATCTAATCTTCCTTGTGAGACTCGATACCCGCCCTCCAAGAATTCATATTTCAAGTTTCTTTACCATCTTGATCGCTGACTCCCAAATTCAGACCTGAGTTTAATACTCTAATATCGTCCAAGAGAAGTAGAGAAGACAGGAGCTAACAGCTTTATTTTATGTCACCAAAGAATATTTTATGTGAGAAACAGCACCACTGACTTCAGTAAAGTAAGTGAGGTCCAATATATACAAGAGGAGAAGTCCTAAAAGTATGTCTTTAGATTAACTGTATCAAAGAAGATCAGTAAAGATATCCTATCAGTATCATCAATTCAATAAACTTTTCAGCCTATCATTAGACATACTAAGTCACCAAACAGGAAGCTGTTTCAACTACATGATTTTCCAAAAGACCTTAAAATGGCAATGACAGCCCCAGGCTTACACTGCCAGTCAGTGGAAGAGCAACAACTAACATTCAGGCTGCCTTACCAAAAAAAAGTAGTTTAGTGGTTAGGATGGGTTATGGTCTTGGTTCATGAATAAAACGAACGTCATGCACAAAGAGATCAAAGGGATATTGGTTAAGGGCGGGGGGGGGGAGAAGGAATAGTTCTTAAAAAGCTTCTGAGAAGCTCTAAAGAAAGAAGAATCGTAAGGCATTAAACTATTTTAAAATCAAATCAATTCTAATTTTCCACTAATATTGAGGAAACAATCTGGAAAAAAGCCCAGAAACTTACGTTTTATCTCTACTTCCTCTCAGGCCATTTTTGACTGCCTGGTAATAAAAAGGTACTCTCTTATTTATAAGATGAATGCTAGACACCACAGTACTGCTATCAACAGGCCCTGTAAATTATAATACTCAACTTGCAGCCAATTCACCTCCAACTCTGTAGTCTTCATGCGTAATTGGCACATATCAGCACAAAGATAACAGGGCTTAAGGGGGCACTACGGAGGTAAGGAGAACAAATCTAAGGATTCTCAGGAAAACTGAAAGCACCACCTCACCTTTCCACTGGCTTAACAAAGAAGTTAGCCTGACACTAAGTATGCCAAATAGCACTATGAAATCAAAACCCTCTGGGTTCCAACGTCATTTTTTTAAAGGATGATTCTCACAAAAATCAGTAATATTTTAAGCCTGAAGATTCCATTTCCTAGAAAAACATATAGCTACCTTTGCTAAGGATCTACTGATGTAACAAAGTCATCTCAAGGTGAGAAGAAATTCCTCATTCTGTACGTGTTACCCTAGGCCCAAATTTCCAGTGCTGTTTTGGTGATGAGATACAGAACCCTGACATAGGAGGTCGACAAGAGATTTAGCAACCTCTGTGGCCTACGAAGCAGTGGTCTGTGGGTCTTCCTCTGGCCCTCCCTACCCTTGGCAATTCTCTCCAAGTCTCTCTGGGTCCCTTTCCCCCTTCTGCTTCTCCCGTGCCTTTCCCTCCTCTGCTCTGCCTCTGCTCTATGCCTGTCAGTCCAGGCTTACTGCAGGTCTTCATGTTGGGACTCTGGGCTACGCGAGTTTCTTATCGCTGGCAGAAAAAACGGGAATGACTGGTTTATAGCAACTTTAGATTGGGGCATCCCCAAAGTCTGAATCTGACTGCCTCTAAACACAAGGAAGAATCAAGCTCATGATTCAAGCCTGTTGAACCAGCTTCCGCTCTTTTCTACATATAGAACGAGTGTTTCACAAATAATCTCTGTGAAGTTTTAACTTCCGCGCATCACTGCTTCCCCTCATTTTAATCACTCAAGCGCTTGTAAAAAATGCCAACTGAGTATATTAAACTAAATAAAATATAATTAAAAATTCTGGTATCGGTCAAAATATGATAAATTTAGAAACAGCAACTTTATTCCTCTAAATAAAATTGTGAAATACTTATATAGTAATTCCTTTCCATCAAGCTAAGTAACTGAAAGTCGACTGTCCTGATTTTATGCAACTGGTCATTTTTAGTTAGTATGACATAACCAACAATCAAATACAAATTAGTTGCTTAAATTCAGGATACATACCTGGGGATCAACTGGAATAAGGGAAAGAAAATCCAAACCTAAAACAAAAATGCTTTGTTAATAGTTGTCTCATATTTTGGAGACAAGAATTATTTCCCAAAACCATTTTGTCTTTATCATGAGTCATTAAACATTTGGGTAAGTGCTTACCATTCTACCATAGAGAAGTTCAATACCACAATCAGTGATATTTAAAGTGCATAAAATGCCAAAATGAACATATTCCCTCACAAAACAACTGGAAAAACCACCTCCCAGAAACTTAAGGGACCAGTCCAAACATTTCCAGAGAAATAAGACTAGCCGAAGCAAACTTTTCCCCTTCATCACTTAACAGAATGAGAAGCAATAAAAATGATGAGAGAATGATCTGGATTCGGACCATTAAAAAAAACATACTTAGGCTCTTAAGATACTTCACATTTATTTTTTAGAAATACACCACATTGAGCTTCATCTAAAATAGCACTTCTCAAACAGATGTCTGTTTCATGGATCGCTCTCTGTCACCTTGTCCCCACATGAAGAGTCGTACACAGTTCAACGCTCTGCACAAAGCAAGCACTTGGCTAACTGCTGCTCACTAACAAGTCAAATCTTAGTAGGGATTACTGGGTTATAAGCTAATGCAGTTTTCTAAACCAAAGATCTGGGATTCTCCAATTATGCTTTAGAAACAGGAATGTGGAAAAGTTTGCCCAGTAATACAATTTTGAAGTATTAAAATTATAACAATAAATAAAAAAAATTTCGGCTCTGAAAAGTCTAGCAATAAACTTCAAAATCAGTCCCCCTAAACCTCTCTGACTGAATTTTAAAACATTAAAAAAAAAATTACTAGGTATAGGTCAGTGAGACAGGCCAATTTCTGTTTAATTCTCTATGAACTTTTATATGCTGGCATTCAATGTCACCTCAAATATAACAATCATACAGAATAAAAGTCTGATATTAGACTGTTACTCAAAATAGAGAATATTTGTGGAAATGATATTTAAAATATTTAATAACCAGTATGAGTAATTTACACCTCTTTTAAAGTCTATTTATTCCCTTATAATCTGTAAGGATATGATAAAAAGGCTTATCAAGTGATACAAGCTATAGCACCAATCATTTGAAAGAAATCATTCAGTTTCTAAAACATTTTTAAAAACTGCTGATACAGCTTTTCACTCCATATGCCTGTCACTAGCTGTATGACACAAGGGAGTCTGAGCCAACACTGGACAAAGGGGATCACAATTAATTTTTCCAATGACTTCCCCATTATACTCATAATCAGTAGATGACATACCTCAGTCAGCTGAGAGTTTCTCTTCACATTAATGATATTATTCAGTAAATCCTCTGCTTCTGCTGAACAATAATTCAAAATCTGTCTAGCCCTTAAAATACCTTCTGAATGTTATATATTCAACATTTTTATTATTGACTAAGTCACAAAGATAGTTTATTAGCATGTCCTTTAATTGACTTAATTTTATTAATTTGGTTTTGCTTCAAATGGTGCAACATTTTTCTTTTTATAATAGCTTCTGCTTTTTATAGCCTACTTAATTTTATATGTTCAACCACTTTTAATGTTTGTTGAATCACTCGGTCCATTTGAATAACTTAAACCTTTCTTATAAAGCTGAAAAAAGTATTATCTCTTGCAATATTGTGTATGAAAGCCAAATCACTCAAAAATACGCATTTTCTAAATGTTTAACTATCCCCACTTCATAACTGCAATTTAAATAAATATACAGGCCGGATACAATTTTCAAACTGTGCAGCTCCAGCACTGGAGGCTGCCCATCAAGGTGCAAAGATTCTTCGTATTTTCATTATTTCAATTCCCAGCTCTTCAGATGTACTTTAATTCTTTTTGATGATCATTTCACGTGTGCCAGTCAATATACACTGATAAAAGATTTAAGACATTTACTTCATCTGTATCTTTTGACACCTTATCCAAGGATAACGGAATACGGTGACTTATAATATGCCATAATAAAACAACTAGAAATGTTTCTAATATTGGTTGAAACTCTTGGCTGTGTCCCTAGCATTACACAGATGATCTCCACACAAAATCAATGTTTTAAGTCAAATATTTCTCACTGAAACCATTTTTCTCAAACACTAACACTGAAGTTTGATACAGTATTTCGGATGTTATTTCTTCTGACAAGAAACTTTAAACTATCATCAAAGTCTTGCATCTCACATTTTAAGTATACTTATTAAAACTCCTATATGAAATAGATAGAGTTTCATGAATATGGATTAAAATGTTACTGCCCTGTTTTGCAGTTTAGTAAAATGCTGTTTTCTTATTTCACCGTAAGTTTCAACTGCAGCATGTTGTACTGATATATTTTTATGCCCACCTAAATATTTCATGGTTGAAAATGCTCAATTATTTTTAACTAAAAAGCAGGCAGTGTTAAAATTCTGATGGTACATTCTAAATATTGTTTTATTAACACTGATAAAATTGTAGTTTTTAGATTTTAAGTGCTTATGTGAAACTGACTCTACATGTCTTATTAATAACACCACATTTTCCTTGAGCCATGAACTTTAACAAAACATGATTGCTACATGATTAAATATGTAAATGTTTAGCACTTTCCAATTTTAATGATACAACTTTTGAGCACCATTCGCACCTGACAATATGGCACTAGCAATAATAAGGCAGTCATATTTTTTCTTGAAATAATCAAGCTGTTTTCCATTCCATAAATACAAATTATTTGTTTTATTTTGTATTCATTGTTGCACAGTATCAGGAGGTGTTCCAAGCTGCAGTTCATTATTAATATCATTTCTTCTTTGTTCTCCTGCAGATTCAGAAGATTCACGTTTATGATGTTTAAAAGGAATGTTAAGAAATGTATTAAAACTTTGTCATCTCTCCATTCTTGATGTTCTATTTAATATTTTATTATAAATTATTAAATTTATAAATATCAAAACTTTGCACAATAGGACTAATTACATAAAAATTATGCACAAAAACCCCAAAATAATTGCTAACTACAAAAGAGCACATTAACAATAAAACCAAAGTAAAAACTAAACTATTTAGATATAGTAATTGCTACATAATTCATAGATGATGTTAAACTGGTAATTCTTCTAAAATACAATAGATTCTATTCTGATCAATTTATCAACTGGTAAGAAAGCACTTGAACACCTCAATAACCAGTATCCCCATACTGGTTTATACTGGCCAAATATCAGCCCTGCATATTAGTCTTAGTTCCTTAATACCAACTTGAAATGTATTTTACAAAATACACAGTTAACATACCTTATTGTTTCTTAAATCTGCACATTTTATAAATAGTCTCACTTTATGCCCAAATTTTGAATTAACGTAAATTCCCTAAAATAAAAATTCTCCCAGACTTACATAATTTGAAAACAGAGCAAGTGATTCATAAATTGTGGCTATTCCTAGATGGCCAGGGTCGCTTTAGTAAACAAAAAGGTTTTTCAACATTAATTTGTATTTCAAGGTTTTTAGGAACACAAATTCTTCCAGAATGCTTATTTATAACACATACTAAGACGATATGTGGACACTCTGCAACCTCATTTAAAACTAGACAAAGTTAAAGGAAAACACGGCAGTTAGGAATTAAGTATCTCTGAGTTCCGTCTGTCTTATGGACCATGAAACTTCCCCTGCATCTTGGCATCAAGTTTTGTACACAACAAATAATTTTTAATTGGTGCCGACTGGGCTTAACAATGTTTTAAAATACCAATTCCCCAAGTACATATGGAGTAAACACAGTTAAGTTGATTTTTGAAAATTTTTGATAGATACTATTATTGGTCTATTTGTCTTGATTAAATTTTATTCGAATAATCCGAATAAATTTCAAGTGGCAAGATTACACTAGGCCAGATAACACAACTACCGACTGTTTCAACAACACAAATTTTGCCCAACAGAATATATACCATGCTTAAAATAAAGACCTCATTGAGAGGGTAAAAAAAATAAACTGTAGGTCAAAATTAACTTCACAAATCTAGAAAAGAAAATTAAGAACAGGAGGAGGGAACTGTATTCCATCAAAAGGGCCCCTCAGAAAAAAGGGAAGTCATGAATACAAGAGGCACTGGTTTCAGCTTGCTCAAATCTGATTGACAAAAAATGTCTACGAAAACAATGGCTATGGAGGGAAGAAAAGTGGGGGGCACAGGCTGAGGGGGGTTCCAAATTTTATAATATGGCCTTGGTTCTAAGGTAATTCAAGCAGCACTGAACTTTTCAAATGTTAATATACACCTAAGAGATATCCCTAAATATTAAGCAGTGCTCTAAGGAAACAGCTGGTAGATCCTGTTTTTACAGAGGGATAAAAGGCCACAGGGTAGGGGCGCCTGGGTAGCGCAGTCGTTAAAGCGTCTGCCTTCGGCTCAGGGCGTGATCCCGGCGTTCCGGGATCGAGTCCCACATCAGGCTCCTCTGCTGGGAGCCTGTTTCTTCCTCTCTCACTCGCCTGCTGTGTTCCCTCTCTCTCTGGCTGTCTCTCTGTCACATAAATAAATAAAATCTTTAAAAAAAAAAAAAAAAAAAGGCCACAGGGTAAAGCTATGGGTAACGTTAACCCCATTCTACCGCACTATGTTCTGAAGCTGTGACGGACTACCAAGAAGATCATGAGAAAATAATCTTCTGAACCTGTGAAGCTTCTATGATAAAGAAAATATCTCTGAGTACAAATTCCTTAGGAGGGAGAGTAAAGTCCATAAAATTTTCCTACTATCCTACTATATTTCCAATCATCAGGAATCTATAGATTGGTCTGTAGTTAAAATGACAGGAAATGAACGTGATGCATTAAAACAGATACTACCTTTAAATGAAGCCTTCAAATTTCCTTAGTATTTCTGTTTAAATTTTGACGCTACATTTGCTCCACAGATTAAGAGTAAAAATAAATAAAACTTGGTAACAAAGTACAATAACTCTTCACATACCTGGCAAATCTGATGACATGCTTGATATTGGCGTGTGGTGGAATGGTACTGAGTAGTCTGTTAATGAAGGCGGAATAGCAGCAGGATCAACCGAAGTCACACTGGGCACCCTTACAGAAGATGGCTGATACATGAGAACCCTGTTTTAAATAGCACGGGAAATTACAAACAATCTGGCTGTTAGTTCACAGGAGACAAGGGCTGCACCACTGGGCATTCTCAGCTGTAAGTGCACTAAGTTTCAACACAACTACACGGCGGCTACTCACTACACAGTCCTCCACTCTACTCTCCTCTCTCTTAACAGTCTTCATTTTAACATGAATGTACGCTGGCTCGCAGCAGCAGCTGTGACGTAAGAGCAAGTTGGCATTAAAACATCATGTACAGTGCTGGAGCAATACAGAAAACTGTCATCCACAACAGAAATATACTGTACATAGGCTCTTATTAATGTATGTGTAACACAGATGTGGATATTAGTAATTTTATCTATAAAGACATTTAGAAATAAAAGAGGACTCCAAAGATTTGACATAAATCATGGCACCTTTATAAGTGAAGCTACTTACTATAGCTAAACCAGAAGCTCTTTCATTCTAACCCAAACTGTGTTAATTATCAGCAATCTTATCTGAGAATCACCTGAGCAAAGATAGCCAATCCTAAAGCCAGCCAACCTGATGACAATAGGCAGCAGTCAGAAATTAGAATAAGATGATTTCTCAAGATCTAAGACAAAATATCCGAAAATAAAAATGTTAAGTTACTATGATACCATCTACTCTAAAATGGTTTATAGACTATGAAATTAACTAATCATGCTAAGAATAAAAATTAAACACACTTAAAAAATACACTATAATTAGTTTTATTCATATATATATACACACACACACATATACACACACACACCATATATATATATATATTATATATATATAATATATATATATAAAATCAGCTTTATAATTTCAAGAAGCAGTATAATTAATCATCTTTTTTTAAATGTCAGGAATAAAGAGAGATGACTTGGCATTCTATCTATTTAACCTTCATTTTCTCTTAGTTGCCCAAGCTCAACAATTAGAACCTCACAAGAAAAACATCTTGAATGTACACAAGAAACTAAGTAATGTTAGGGACTCTATGGCTGCTGGCGGCCATCTTTTTTGTCCATCATCTTAGCGAGGCTGCAGGGGTAACAGCTGCTCTCCGAGCTTCATGATGTCACCCAAGGACGACAAGAAGAAAACAGATGCAGGAAAGTCAGCCAAGAAAGATAAAGACCCAGTGAACAAATCTGGGGCCAAAACCAAATAGGAACAGTCCAAAGGCAGAGTTTGGAACCTAAGATCAATAATAACCTGGTCTTGTTTGACAAGGGCCCCATATGACAAACTCTGTATGGAAGTTCCCATCTATAAGCTAGTAACCTCAGTTGTTGTCTCTGAGAAACTGAAGATTCACAATTCCCTGGCCAGGGCAGCCCCCTTCAGGAACTCCGTAGTAAAGGACTCCTTAAGCTGTTTTCAAAACACGGCGTTCAAGTGATTTACGCCAGAAATACCAAAAGTGGAGATACCCCTACTGCTAGTAAAGATGCATAAACAGGTCCCAGCAACTGTGCACTTTGTAAAATAAAATTTATTAAATAAAAAAAAGGAGAGGGGACAGGAGAGGCACAGGGACATTAATGTTAGCATCCCAAAGCACTGCCGGTGAACTACTGTAAGCTTAATGAGAGAGGCACAGAATTATGTAGTGGGAAGGGATCATTACAAAAATGAAGAAAGTAAACCCAACAGCAACTGAGCACCATGGTCACCAAGCTAGACTGAGATGACCACTAGGACCTCCAGATGCCCTTTCCTTTGGTTGAAACACTTCCGCTTACTGCTCCGATTATTACATACTAGTGATAAGAACTGCTTACATAGTTGCAGGACACTTTTCATACTCTAAACAACTGACAAAACTATTTCATGATCTCAATTTAAATCTCAAACCACTGAAATAATCACAACCTATTTAGACACTGGAGTCATTCTAAAACTAGTTTGCATGATGACATGAGGATCCTGTGCAGCTCTTACTCTATATTCTTTGTCAAAAATACAGACGTCACTGGAAAATGAAGTCATCTTGAGAGTACATATATAGCTGTTTTGGCAACTAGGTTATTCTCAGCATAGTGAATAAGTAACACAGGTCAGAGTTCAGAAGTCTTAAAAATGGATCTATAGGAAACATAACATGCTTGAGAAAATTAACAGAAGCCTGGTATTTCAAACACATTTTCCAGAGGTAGTTGAAGATGGAAGTCATCATCCAAAGAGCAACCTGCCTGGCTTAGAATCAGAAGGCTTCTTGGCCTCCGATGTTACTTGGAGACCTAAAACCACAAGCAGGAGGTAAGCAATACTAGAACAGACTGACTCTGTGGAGGAGGAAAGAATGAACTGGGGATGAAATCAAATAAGTTATGTTGTATTAAAGCACATCTTTTCTTAGAGGTTTGAAAACAGTGGTCCTCTACAGGGATGAAAGTACAACAGGTAATCACCAAAAGTATTTTCAAATTACACACGATCCTACCTCCCACACAGGAATGTGTATCTGTAATTGGGGGAGGGACAGGGGCTAAGAAGGAGAGGGACTGGTATTCTCATGCTGAGGAGGGGGTTAAAGTGGCTCTGATTATTCTGGCTGTCTCGTAGTACTAATATCTTAATCGTATTATTTTAAATGTGAGAGACAAGCTTTTGAAGATACACACACACATCACACATGTGCACATGCCTGGGCCTACCTTCCTCCTGCTCTGCCTTCTCTTCCTTTGATATCTCACACTGAAAAGTTTCTTTTGTCTTGATCCTGAATTGACCTCTGAACTTGAGTCAGATTTATAGGAGACAACAACAAAACTCACTCTCCTCCCCAGCTCCATTACCTACACCTGTAGCATCAAGTCAGCGTCCCAAGACACAGTCTATCACCATAGTAACATCTGATTATTGCACAGGTTCTGTTCTCATAACATGAAACTTTAAGTAATTACTCCTTGTTTCTCCAATACAAAATTCACATGTGAAATGTCAAAATCCAATGAAGGTATAAATTATTAGGTCAACATCTAAAACCCTAGCAAACATCTAAAAGACTAAATTATTTTGTGTAGATTAATTTCTATTACCTGAACTTTGCAACCATTAATACAAATTCCATTTTTATAGAATCGGTAAATTAGTCGGTTGTGACCATTATCAAATTATGCACTGGTAGCAGATTTGGGTTCTAATCAGAATGTTCACAAGGACTACATTCAGAAAGGTAAATGATTCTAACATCTATGCAAAAAATAGATGTATTTATAAATACAGAATAACAGGGACCATGGAGAAATGTAAATGGCTATTTCTGATGGAATTATGGGTATAAAAATGTTTAACTATAAAGTAATAAAAAAATTTAAAGTTTGTAACATGTTACTGCCTCCTCACAGGACTGGCAAATACACACACAGGCATAGGTATGCATTATCCATGTGTACATATATATTTTAAATTTTTCTAGCTTTATCCATAACATCACAGCACAAAGGTAAACTGCTAGGACACTGCTAGAGAGCAAATATTAGTATTCCAGACCGTGTACTGGATCACTGAATTCATCATACTTGGCCCAGACTTAGATGTCTGAAAATGAGTTAACAGTTCAATAACTTGAATTTTTATCCATAAATCTGAAATCCCGTGTGCTCCCACTTTATCATACAAACATAAAAAAGACTGAATTTTGTTACCAATTCCAAATGAGTCTTAATCCACAGAAATACTTATCTCTATACTTCTCTATGCCTGTCTTTAGAATACCTTATTAGTGACAAAGTAATCATTCCATGGTTCAGGGAATGGGGTGGGGACATAATATTTAAAATTATCTTAAATGTAGAAAAATATCAGAGGTTTTTCTAACAGTCTTAGATTAAGGTGCCAGTCTCTTCTGACAGGTACTATATGACCACCACATTTAAGGACTAGAGTAGGTATTCAAGGAGAGAGGCTAAAAGGATTACCATCAAAATGTTAACAGAAGTTATATCTAGGTGGAATGCATTCTACCTCTTGATTATAAAACAACTGTAAAATTGTTTTTAAGAACAATTTCTAAGGGTGCCTGGGTGGCTCAATCGGTTGAGCGTCTGACTCTTGGTTTCAGCTCAGGTCATGATCTCAGGGTTGTGGGATCAAGCCTCACGTCAGGCTCTGTGCTTAGCAAAGAGTCTGCTTGGGATTCTCTCTCCCTCTCCCTCTGCCCCTTCCACCACTCGCATGCATTCTCTCCCCCTAAAATAAATAAATAAATCTTAGAAAAAAAGAAAAGAACAATTTTTACTAAAACAATACCTCTTAAAAAATAACTGCTCTCTGGAATGTACCTGAAAGCAAGTTGTCCTGTTTTCTCATTCTCTATTCTTTCTCATTCGCTTACTATCATCAACCAAGAAGTCCCACGATAAACTTACGCAGCAGAGGAAAACCATGAAAATTCTAGATGCTGAGCCACAAGACAATATGAAAAGGATGACCAAGAACAAAACCGTAAAAGCATTAAGAGTTGGAAGGGATTACAGAGATGATATAACCATAGCATGAGTCTCCATGACACCCACTAGGACAGGTGGCATCCACTCTACCTCAATACAGAAAATATTAAATTTTAGCACAAAACATCAACTTTCCTAGTGTTCAGCTCCAATGGAAAGTCTTTCCATGTTATCTTCCCTCCACTGGACTTAGATCTCCCAAATGTTATAACATAGAATAAACTTAATCCACTTAATCAATGATTCCCTTTTAAGAACTACAAGATATTCACATATTTACATATTATATATTCTCTTGTCCTGGCTTAACAGCTTCAGTCCTTAGACCCATCCATCCACCATGCTACAGTATGCACTATTTACCACCTTGTTCCCATCCTCTCATAATCAACACTGACTAAAATGATATTAAGTAAAAATCATCTAGCATTGAACAGAATAAAAGTAGTGTGGGTATATATCCTGGACACTATGCTTCTTTCATTAATGCAGCCTAAGAATAAATCAGCTTTGGTGGTAAACCCTTCAAACCACTAAATGGATTCTGATATTTCAAAGAGTTTCTACCAGGAATGGCTATTAATGAACTAAATACCTTTCCAGAATCCATTAAGATGACTATATAGTCATCCTTATGACACGATCCATTTTATCAATGTATTTCCTAACAATAAAGAATTCCTGGATGAACCCTACTTTGTGGTAATGGATACCATTTTAAAATATAATTAAATGATTTTCTAAGACTGAATTCAGAATTTTCACTGGTCTTTCTATTGTGAGCCAGCTTCATTCTGTATGGTTGTTAATATGTAAATCTCATTTGGATATTGGGAATTAAGTTGATTTCATGGAATGAGCTGGGTAGCTACAACTTCTAGACTTCTTAAACCAAAATACAATGAGTATAATTCAATTTATATAAAATGTCTAGAACTGACAAATTCACAGAGATGGTAAGAAGATGAACGGCTGCCTAGATTTGGGGTGTGAATGGGGATTAACTACAAGTGAACATGAGAGAAGTTTACGATGTGTTGGGAATATTCTAGAACTGAATTGTGATGATGACTGGGCAACTCTCTGAATTTACTAAAATCAATGAACTGGGCAACTTAATAGTTAAGATGGGAAAATTTTATGGCATATAAATTATACCCCAATAAAGCCATTAGAAAAAATAAGTGCAATGAGAGGCCCAAAGGACAAGACCGGCACACCCAAGTCTAACACAGTTTGTTCATGGGATGTCAGGAAAACCCTCTGCTACTAACTTGGAGATTTCAAAATTTCTAAGAAGCACCTGTTGCTAGATACTTAGAGCTATCACTTACTACATAAAACAGCTATAGCTTCTACCACAAGAGTCATAAAACATACATGCTAGAACGCATTTACTTGCCCCCAGTTTGCCCTGGAGAGGATGAAAATAGGAAGGCAACCAATTTTTATTGAAAAACTACCGCATGCCTGACACTGAGCCTAAGCTCTCTATCTTATTGAAACCAGACGATCATCTTATGAGGTAGGCATTATTTAACCCCATTTTACAGAGCAGAAAAAGGAGGCTCACACAAGTATTTCAGTCAAGATCCCAGAACGAGTAAGCAACGGTATCAAAACTGGAATCCACACTTGTCAGATTCCCAATGCCACACTCCATTTTTACACCAGGCTTACTCATGTTGGTCTGCGATGCCAAATTTAGGTTCCAGAAAATGACAAAAAAGGATCAAATATGAAATAAATACTTAGACACGAGAAGACTTCAACTCTCACTTCCCAAAGATGGTAATAATTTCTTCATCAAAATTTTCTCTCCTTTAAACAGGTGCTCTCTTGAAAATATTTCAACTTAACAAACGCCAATGAAAATAGCCTTCTAAGGTTATGCAACTCTCAAAAGACATTTACAAACCTGTACCAAGAACAGTTAGTTCCAAGTGTAATAAGCAATAGTGAACTATAAATTAACAAACCCTTTGGTTGGGCTGCTTTGTGTTTCTGACATAAAGATGCATTTCCTTTTGGCAGGAGGGTCTTCCTCTTCATCAGAAGAGCTTTCTATTGTTAGGTCAATAACATCCACTTTCTTCTTGCTTGTCTCATTGGCTACAGTCACTGAACAAGGCTTACTGAGGACACTTGAACCTGATGTAGGGAAGAGAAGTAAAGAAAAAAATCAAAGGTGGGACACAAATAAACTCTAACCATAAGAGTCTTAACTGTGCAGCAAGTCCAGGAGACTATATAGCCAGTAAAGCCACATACTCTGCCCAATGGATAAACACTAACTCCTTAACTCCAGACACCTGTTTGTAAAGTGACTGTTTACCTGGGGAGAAGGAGTAAGCTCTATGCCTTGCCAGAGGGTCAAAGCCTCCTTCGGACAGCATGCTCTTACGTCCCTGGTACTGCCAAAGGATTTGTTCAGATTCTGCGGCTCATGCTGTCTCCCCAGGTAAGCAGTCATTTTATAGACAGCCTAGGGTTAGGGTCCAATCTCCAGCCATAGGCTAAGAGTGCATGGCTTCACAGGCTGTGTATTCTCACAGATGTATGACACTGTTAAGTCAGAATCAGATACTTCCATTCTAGCAAAGCAATGGTACTCATGTCAGAGAACGTATAGGTCCCTCACCATAAGCCAGAACTTGGTAAAAATTTAAATCGTGATGAGCTGAAAAAACTCCAAACTTCTCATTTAAGTTATTCAGACATTTAAAGCTTTTTTTTTTTTTTTTAAGATTTTTTATTATTTATTTGACAGAGATAGAGACAGCGAGAGAGGGAACACAGGCAGGGGGAGTGGGAGAGGAAGAAGCAGGCTCATAGCAGAGGAGACTGATGTGGGGCTCGATCCCAGAACGCTGGGATCACGCCCTGAGCCAAAGGCAGACGCTTAACAACACTGCCACCCAGGCAGCCCCTAAAGCTTTTCTTATCAACAATCTATTAATCACTTATGTCCTCCTTCTGCCACATATACCATATGTTAACTCACCATTTCATAGAAATCATTATGCCCCGTAATCTGTTTAACAAAAAACTAATGCCGGCTAATAATGGAAAAGCAGCAACTAATCAACTAAATCACTATTCTTCTTGAAGATGAGGGAAACCTTGATCATTCTACCTACGGGTTCAGTAACAATCACAGCAGAATGAATTTTTTTTCAAGTAGGTTCCACGTGGGCCCAATATGGGGCTTGAACTTACGATCTTCAGTTCAAGAGTTGCAAGCTCTACCGAATGAGCCAGCCAAGTGCCCCAGGAGAATGATTAATATTGACATCGATCTTTTATTTTTACTCTGAGTACCCATTATTCATTACATTGTTAGACTGTCAAATATAGTCAGCATAAACTTAAATGCAGTGAGTGAATTATGTCAGATAAAAAGAAAACTTTAGGTTCACCTACAGGTTTCAATTACTGTAATTGCCCTTAGTTTCCCCACTCAGTGTGGATGGGTATAGGGAGTTGAAGGCTGAGTATACACCCTAGGTAACCAAGGCAATGGTCAAATTCCTTTCCACAAAGAAACAGAAATAATCTGCTCACTTTTGTAGCAACTAATCGATGAACACCCCATCCTCCACTGACAGATTCTGTGGCCTCTCTAAACACCTCCACTTGCAGTTCCCCCAAAAGATACTCTAAAAACGATCCTGAAAAACTGTCCGTAAAAATGTCATTTATAACTTTTCATTTTGTAACAAACACCATATATTAAAATAATTTTAGATGACTGCTTCATTTACTTTACATATAAAAATATACTATGAAAAAGCTAATTATAAGATGGTATAAACTTTAGCACATTTCTTAAGGAAAGACTAAAAATCATTTGGGGGAAATTACATATGTAACAGATGATCAAAAGGTAAAGTTCGCAAACTGAACTGCGAACGTAGTTCTAGTGGCCAAAGTTAACAATAAAGACAATGCTGCAGGAGTCTCATTGCTTTGCTCTCTGTGGCCATTCTGCACATACTTTCTATTTTTGTACACGGCTGGCTGGACACTTTCATAGCTTCTTTCTTCGGTCTCATTGGACACCAAGTGCCATCCTCTTGGAATTTGATCTCATCCACATCAGAACAGTCATTGAGAATTTCCATAAAAAGCCTATAAACCAATTAAGAAGTACATAAATGTAATCAACAGCTTTGTTCAAAGGGCAACTAACAAAGTAACATGTACACTGACTTGGAGACAAAAGTAATGCTATCTTTTTGGTGTTTCAATATTTCACACTTTACAACAACTATTACATCCCCTTACTCCTAGGTTTTAGATCTTTAATGAGCAACATAAGTGACTTACTGTATCATCTAAGTAGCTAAGTATCATCTAAGAAATCAGTGACTACACAGAAAGACACCTGGAGCCTCCTAACTGGGACTGGCAGTGAAGAACCACCTCCAACACAACATATAAATCAAACATAACCAAATACAAAGGTTATTATACAAAAAATAATTTATAAGCTTATTATCAAGAAAAAAGGATTATGGGGTGGGGGGAAAAGAGCATTAGGGACATAAAAAAAGTCTCAATAAATTTAAATTAACTCTGTGTACAAATTATGTTCTATGCCCATAATGAAATTTGAAATCATCTTCAAAAAAAATTTGTGGAAAATGCCCAAATATTTGGAAACTAAACAACCAATGAGACCAAAAAAAACCAAAACAAAACATAAAAATATAAATTAGAAAGTATTTTGAAGTGAATGAAAATGAAAATATAATAAAAAATATAGCTAAAGCAGTACTTGAAAGAAACAAATGAAATAGAAAAAAGAGAAAAATCAAAGAAAAAAAGTATTTTGAAGTGAATGAAAATGAAAATATAATAAAAAATATAGCTAAAGCAGTACTTGAAAGAAACAAATGAAATAGAAAAAAGAGAAAAATCAAAGAAAACAAAAAGCTGGGACTATAAGATCAATAAAATTGACAAACTTCTAGTCACACTAAGGGTCAAAAATAAATAGATAACCTGAGGAAACCCACATATATTAAAGAAAATGAATCTGTAGTTAAAAATTTTATCTCAGAGAAAATTCCAGTCCCAAACATCTTCACTAGAGAATTCTACCAACTATTTGAGGAGATAAAATACCACTTCGCAACTCATTTGTATGAGGCCAGCATTACTATGGTATTAAAAGCAGACAAAGGGGGCGCCTGGGTGGCTCAGTTGGATGAGCCTCTGACTCTTGGTTTCAGCTCAGGTCATGATCTCATGGGTTGTGGGATTAAGCCCCGTGTCCAGCTCTACGCTCAGCACAGAGTCTGCTTGAGAAAGTCTCTCTCCCTCTCACTTCACGCCACCCCACCCCACACTCATGCTCTCTAAAATAAATAAGTAAATAAAATCTAAAAAAACAAAGACATTACAAGGAAACAACAGACCAATATCCCTTGTGAGTTTAACAAGCTCAACAGTACACAAACCCAAAAATAAATAAAAAGGGTAACATGATGCTAGGCTAAAATTTATATGAGGCTGTACTGAATGTTTACATAAGCTAACACTTATGTTGGGGTATACTTACCCATCTAAAATTAGACTTTCATAGGCAGCTTTTTTGTCACACACAGGACAGATCCAGGTGGGCTTCTTCTCATTCATTTGCAGATAAAGCGCAGCGTCAAAACACTGTAGATGTGTACAAGTCACTGCACGGCATGGGATTGTCAACCTCATTTTCCCTAACTACAGGACAGGAAAGACAACAGGGGAAACCTTTCAGAAAGGAGAAGAATCACTTATAAAAGTCTGAAAAAATCTTACAAGAAGAGCAAAACGAAAAAACATTCAAACCAGAAGTTATTTCCGTCAAGATCACTATTATTTTCTTTGTATTCACTGACTGCCCTATGACTTTTAAAAGCCCATTTCAGGGGCGCCTCGGTAGCACAGTCGGTAAGCGTCTGCCTTCAGCTCAGGGCGTGATCCCAGCGTTCTGGGATCGAGCCCCACATCAGGCTCCTCCGCTGGGAGTCTGCTTCTTCCTCTCCCACTCCCCCTGCTTGTGTTCCCTCTCTCGCTGGCTGTCTCTGTCAAATAAATAAATAAAATCTTAAAAAATAAATAGATAAAATAAAAGCCCATTTCACTTTTTAAAAATAATTAATATGAAAATTCGCAGGTAGGAAAAAATGTCTCTTTCTCACCGGTTCCCCTATTTAGAGGGAATCACTGTCACCCATCTCTTGCATGTACTTTCATTGATACTCTATGCATAACCAATTATGTATTTTAAAAAATTTCCCAGAAATGTGGCATGCAATACACACAATCCTGTACCAACCGTCACATAATATAACTTAGTGACTGTTTCATATATATCAGTACACAAAAGGCTTCCATGACATGAAGGTATCGTAACTGATATGAAGTATATGATACAAAGAATCATTATTTATTTAACTAGCACCCTGCCCTAGCGATGGACATTTAAATTGCTTCCAATCTGTTATACAAATAATGCTGCAATAAATATCTATAGGATAAACTCCTAGAAGTAACATTTTTGGGTCAAAGGGAAAGTGCATTTGTGACTTCTGTCACACTGACAAAATATCTTCCACAGAATACCTGCCGATTTATATATATATATATATATAAACACACACGATTATGAACATGAAGTTCAATCTAGAAAGATGTATTTCATACTATTAGTAATACTACTTCTGACTAGATATCTATATATCTATATATCTATATATATATCTATATAGATATATATATCAATGTGCTTGGTTCCCCTCAACCCTGACAACACAGTGCTATAATTCACTCTGATCTCTGCCAACCTGATAGGTGAAAAATATCCCATTATAGTTGTGAACTACATTTATTTTAAGTTGAGCTTCTTTTTTACTTCTAAGAGCCATCTGTGCTTCTAAGAACCGTCTATTCATAACCTTTTCTCATTTTCCGTTTGGTTATTAGTCTTTAGTTATCTATCTACAGAAGCTCTACATTAAGTCAGCCTCACGTATATGATATGAACTGCAAATATATTTTTCACCTATGAAAATCTTTTACTTGTGTATAATCACTTGTGCTGCTATTCCAATATACTTTTATATAACTATAGTGCTCTGTTCAATTCTTATTCCAATTGGTAGAGGTATACCAACATCAGGACACACACCCAGATTAGATGGAGTCTTTCTGTATAACCTTTCAACAGCCCTCCCTATATCCTTACAGAAAATATCTCAGTTTATAACCAGCTCTGTGTTACTCTGATAGAAAATCTGTTTCTTCCACTAGACTCTAAGCTCCACAAGGACAAGGTCCACATCACACTGTTCACCACTGCAATCCAGGTGTCACAGCACAGTACCTAGAATGCAGCATGCGCTCAGTATTTCTTGACCAGATGACAGAATAAAGAAAAACTAGAAAAATGGCAAAGGGAAAGAAAGGGAAGAAGGAATGACTTCTTCACAGGCACTATAAAGTCTAGAAAACTTCACAGCAAAATTACATTGTTAACTTTGCCAGAGGGGTAGGATTTTTAAAATGCCTCTGTTTGGGGTTTATTTCTCCCCTTTTGGTTTATAATTTCTTTCTCCTAAAATGAACATTTGGTTATTTCGTAATTAAAAAATAATAATTTGGCCAGTCGTCACCATAGCAATAACTATTGTTTGTATAGTTCTATTTACATGGAAGGCACAATGTTGACGACTTTATAGTATAAAGTGACACTTTATATTTAAACCTAACAACTGCACTATATGATTGACCTAGATTATCATCCCCCGACCCCCACTCTGAGAACACTGTGGCACAATGAAGCTAAGTGATAACTACCATTACAAAGTCAGAAAGCAGCAGAGCCAATTTCTGAACCCAGCAGCTCTGGCTCCAGAGTCCATACTCTTATCCCTGTGCTATACTGACTCCATCTGAGCGTTTAACTAGAATTCTAAAAGGCATCTTAGAAGTTAACAGTGATTCGTGCAAGTACATAGCACAACAGAACTCATGATTTAAGAAAGAAGAACAGAACTGAGGCAATTTCTCTTCTTACGATATTTGCTTCTGTATTTTCCTTTCCTTTAATAAAAAATTATTCCCTAAGTCATGTGGAATCTAACTGGGTGCTAAGGATTTTTACATACATTTCACAGAATTCTCCTAACAGCCCTCTGACTGCAGAAAGACTGGTGTCTGTATTTCTGCTTTTGAAATGAAGATGCTGAGATGCCGTGAGGCTACAAACACCACACTCACGGAGACCCAGCTGGTGGAGCTCTAACACAAACACAAATGTTTGTTTCCGTCCATGAGAATCCTCCTAGTTTTACAAGATCACACATGGTGCTAGTTTTTGGTTTCAATTATCTACCTTTTCCTGTTTTGCTAAGAGTTTTTGTTCTATTAGGAATGGATGTTGACCAAACACCTATTCAGCATCCTAATGTAATGATCACAGGGGTTTCCCACTCCCCTTTCAATTATTAATATAAAAATTTTTTACAGGTTTTCTAAAATCAAACCATACTTGCATTCCTAAGAGGTATCCTTTTGTTATCATGTATTATTCTTCTAAAATACTGGCTTCTTTTTACTTAGGAATTTTTCATCATTGCTTTTTATTTGGAAACAACCTAAATAATCACTAAAAAAGGCTGACCAAGTAAATTTACACCACACCCAATCAACAAAATACCTTTAGTGATTACAATAAGATATATCTACAGATATTAATAGTTAAGATATACTGTTAATTAAACCACAAAAAAGTATATGTAGCACAATTTTTTCCAATAAACACACACGATTATGAACATGAAGCTCAATCTAGAAAGATGTATTTCATACTATTAGTAATACTACTTCTGACTAATAAACCATATCAACTTAAAATTTTAATGTTTGTTCTATTTGAATAATTTTATAATAAAGTAGGTACTATCTGTTAATTTCCATAATTTGTTTCTTTTAAATAATGCTCTAACTCGGCCTACTATGGTTTTTTGGGGGGTTGGGGGCAACTAGTTCTCATACTTTTGGCTTCAGAATCCCTTCACACTCTTAAAAATTGAGAATCTCAAGGAGTTTTTATGTATATAGGTTATATTTACCAATATTTATTGTAGTAGAAATTAAAACAGACATTTTTAAAACACAAGAATACACAATTACACCCTACATCAACCCTCGGAGCACTGATATCACCAATAGCCAGGCAACCCTATTAAACACCACTGCCTACTCATGAGAGAATGAGAGCAGAAAAGGGACAAACTGCATCCTAGTATTATTTTAAAAACAGCTTTGACTTTGTGAACCTCTTCCAAGAGTCTCAGGGGCCTCCAATTAACCCTGAGCCACGCTTGGAGAACTTGGTTTTTTTCTTCTTCGGTGTCACTTTCATCTCTCCTGTCACTGCCTTAGAATTTCCACGACATACAAAACTGAAAACATTCACAACTATGGAATTGCTGATTTAATCCTAGTGTCTCACAAGAGTTAATGAGTATTTCCCAAGTTAAAAAAAAGCATTTATTACCAACTGGCCAAATCTGATCAATTTCCTAATACTGATAATGGCATGTTAATAAAAGTTTTGTATGTGTTAAATTCTATTTAGTCAGATGATGGATGATGGATGGATGGATGGATGGATGGATGGAAGGAAGGAAGGAAGGAAGGAAGGAAGGAAGGGTGCCTAACCAATGCAACATCTTTTTTGATTAGTAAAATGTTTAAGTTTTCACTTAAATTCCATTTAACATACAGTGTAATATTAGTTTCAGGTGTATGATATAGTGATTCAACACTTCCACACATTACTTAGTGCTCATCACAAGTGTCCCCCTTAATCCCTGTCACCCATCCCCTCACCCCCTTCCCCTCTGGTGACCAGCAGTTTGTTTTCTATAGTTAAGAGTCTGTTCTTGGTTTGCCTGTCCATTTTTGTCCCCTTGCTCATTCGTTTTGTTTCTTAAATTTCATATATGATTTAAATCATACAGTATTTGTCTTTCTCTGACTGATTTTACTTAGCATAATACTCTCATGCTCTATCCACGTCATTACAAATGGGAAGATTTCATCCTTTTTTATGGCTGAGTAATATTCCCCTGTGTATATGTGTGTGTGTGTGTGTGTGTGTGTGTCTATTCATCAGTCAATGGACACTGGGTTGCTTCCATAATTTGGCTATTGTAGATAATGTTGCTATAAACATCAGAGTGAAATGTTATACAAAGAGTACCTAAACTGATTTTCACTTTACTGTAGCCTAATTAGTATCTACGTAAATTAAGAAAGAATGTATATAGTAAAAATGGCCCCAATCAGTGGTTCCAAACTATGTATGAGTCAGCATCTTAAGAGATAAAAATCAAACCTAGCTCCCTTTTCTAACCCCCAGCCACTCTGCCCACCTCTGCAGGACAGACGTAAAATCACTAGCTGATATCACTAATATAGAACCCCTGTGTAAAACTCAGACACTGTATTCAGAAATATAATAATGCACACGTAGTCAGATCCCTCCTTCAAGAACGACTGTAAAACTGCCTTCCAAAGGTCCCAAGGATAGAGGCTTTGGACTGTGCTCCCCACTACCCAGCCTCATGTCTACTCTGAATCATTTTACAAACATACTGTGAAATAGAACAAACACTTCTTCCACTACCTTAAAGCCATCATTTTCTCTCATTTCTGCCACCTGATCCCAGGGTTCACCTCTTATCCTTCCAAATGCTTCCGACCCACTCTGTGCTTATTTCCTGTCACTGTACCAGATCCAGTGTTACTTCCACAGCCAGCAGGCTGCACTCCTTTCTGCTCTCTTCAACCAATACTGGTATTATCTCTTCCTCAAAAACTCCTTTCACCATCTAACTTCTGTCATCCACCAGTTAAATCTGATCAAAACACCTGTCTGGTGCTCTAATTAACATGTATCATATACTATAGTTAGCTTCAACTTCATGTTAACACTACCACAACCTTACCACAGTAAGTACCACTTACTCTTTTTTTTAGAAAGTGCTGAGAAAATCAGGTATGATTTTTTTCAAAAAGCTCAAAAGACAGTCTGCAAAACAGACTTAGTGAAAAGGAACTGTTCCCTATCCTTATTTGGAAGGAACCCTAACCACTCTGATATACCACTTTCACTATTTTGAAAATCTGAGAATCCATTCTGTTGTTCTCATACAGAATAGCATAGTGTTTGAAGAAAAAAAGGAAAAAAGTTTAAAAAAACAAGTGCCATGAAAACAAGACAGAAAATGGAATCATGCAGCCACTAGAACTCCTCAGGTAAGCTATACAGAAGCACTTTCCTCCTGACAGAATAGTCTGCTACTAAAACATAAAGGTAACATGAGTTCCCTTCCCATATAGTGACTATGCCTAGAATATAGCCCGCAATTAACATTAACAGGGTTAAACTGTAAGAAAACTGTCAATATTCAGCTGTTTTTGAGCAACAAAATGGCAATTTCCTGTGTTTCAATATAATAGCAATTTTAACACGAGAGGGAGGAAAAGGGTAATGTGAAGACACTCAAAAGAATTCATGCCTCAAGGTTTGCACACAGCATGGAGGTAGAAGAGGAGGTCTGGGTCCAAACACAAGCCCTCTAGGGCTTCTGCCACCACTTCAGGGCATTAATGCCCCCCCCCACCCCCACCATGCTGGGACTGCAGACCTTCTCTCTGGGTCTGACAACCACAGGTTCCCATTTCTAAGCAATCCCAATTTCATGCACTTCTATTCCTTTTCAATAAAGCTAAGTTAGTTCAAGTTAATGATAATAAATAAATTCAGAAAGAAAGAGATCTGCAAACATCACTTTCCAGGGTAACAGAGAGATGGACTTATAACTAGGATATTTATATTTTAGCCCAATTTGGTATTATGGGATATTGTTAAGGTAACTGGAATAATGTCAGAAGACGAAAATTTTTATCCTTGTTCTACTACTAACTGTGTGATGTGGGTTAGCCAACCACTTTTAGCCTCAATTTCCTCATTCGCAAAATGGGAACAACTCTTCCACA
The DNA here is from genome assembly GCF_017311325.1 of Ursus maritimus. NCBI lineage: Eukaryota > Metazoa > Chordata > Mammalia > Carnivora > Ursidae > Ursus > Ursus maritimus. The sequence continues at coordinate 26,304,190 of NW_024424230.1, read as the reverse complement.
CGGGTTTGCTAGGACAGTTAAATTAAGGAGCACATCACTGGAACTCAACAAATTATTCCTTTCTCTCTCCCTCTCTCTGACACAATTCTCTCTCCATTTAAATACTGTACATTTCTCACAATGGTGGCTGGTCATGAGGTGCCCCCAAAACTACATTCCTGGTTCTGTGACTTTCTCATAAAGTTCCTCGCATTTGGAAAGGGTCCCCTCCACCAGCACTGATTTTAAAGAAGGCTTCATCCATTATTCCTGACCTCTCCCATCTCTTTGGTACTCTTAGCAAGGTTACATGTGGTATATATGTCTTCACTTTCTCATGTGAGTTAGTTTTATCTCTCAAAGTAGGATATTAACTTTCTGACAACTTCTTATCAAGTCCTCAGTATTTTCTCCCAAAATTAGCTCAGGAACAAGCACACAGGAGGATCTGAGAGTTTATTTCCAGCCCATAGTCTCTATGTAAAGAGACATAAAAATTATTATGCAACTTAGAAGTACATTACAAACACATTAAGACATCTCAAGCATTGTAACCATTAAACCAGAACCATCAATTAGCACTTATTAGGTGATAGTAATTTTATTGCTATTTTTTCAATACTATTTATATTCTGACCAAAGGAGCCAACGCTCTATTCTCCCTGTGTGTTTACTATTAGCTGTGGATCATCTATAGCAAAAAGCTGTGACAGATTATTCTGAACCTAAAGCTCTCTTCCCTCTTCCATACAATATCCTTTTAGGTCTCTCCTTGCTTAGTCATTGTTTGAAGAACATTTGCATTCTTTAGAATTATGTTTAATCATTAAAATTTTTGAATGGGAAAGTGAGAAAAGTTCAGAATTCTATCATAATGTATCATTCACTCCCACACTTACTTATATAGGAAAATTAGTAATTTATAAAAAGTGAAACACCCCGGGATGTTTTGTTGCTTTACTTACAGGGCACATCAAGGATACCCGAAGGCTAGTTGTAGCAATTTCACTATCAGGATCTGCAGTAAGTTTTTCTTTAACTTTAAAAAGAAAGAAAAAGAATTTTAAAAACTTTTTAATTAACTGTGATATTCTGAACAGAATTATAGAAATATATACCATCTTTTTTAAAGTTTCCCAAACACTTTGAGTAGGTCAAGAAACTACAAAAAGAACACAAAAAACCCCCAAAATGTTAAGTAATAATGTACTGAAAACACAATCATACTTCCAGTATTAAAGAATTACAAATTTGCAAAGTCTAGATCACATGTTTACTTGAATTTTTAAAATTTCTTTTTAGAAGTGAAATCGCAGGTAAGGAAGAGTTTCAAAACAGCAAGCTGTGTAAGACTGAAGAACAATACAACACTTGGGAAAGGAACTTGGAAGGGAGCTGTACTTGGAGCTTCAGTGCCATCCTCACACTCAGGACTTTTTACTAGGGGGTACTGGCTGCTTCCAACAACTATTAAATTTGTAAACCAAAAAGGTCAAACATTCTTATACTACCTTTGACAACTGAGAACTACAATAGATGTGCTAATGTCTCTGCAATTTGATTTACCAGGTAATGTATACAAGTTGCAGTCTCTACAAACAAGCTCACAAATGTATGCATGCTTCTAAGTGCCTAATACCCAACGCCATTATAGAAAAAACGCAAGGAGAGGGGAGACAGTGGAACTGCAGCAGGGCACGAAAACGGAGGGAAGCGCTTCCTTGGCTTCCAGCTCTAAGGAGGAAGACCCCTACTGTGCTGTTTAAGGAGATGAGAATGGTTTAAGTACAAGAAAAGCAACACCATTTCAACAGCCCTCCTTGGCCCCCCTTTCAATCTGTAGACCCTTTTCTCCTTTCCGCTTCATTCAGTGTGGGAGGTAACTGGGGAAAAAATATTCTCTTTCCCAGAAAAATGTCTTGTTCAATTAAATGAATTTACTGAATTATTTCCAGTTTGACTTAGACTTTTTTCTCTATTATTATACATTGTGAAAGCAAAGTACAAAATAAAACTTCTGAGAAGGCAAATATTGTTGATAGATATCAACACTACTTTTTACAAAAAGAGCTTCTTCATTTCAAATTTTTTAAAATATACATTCTATTACACACTGGAGGTTCTGAAGACTAGCACTCCTATTCTCAAGTCAACGTATGCATCAAAATTACCATCAACCTGACATTTACCCAAGTAAGTTCTCATGAAAAAGCCAAAAATCAGACTAGCTGGGATTTAAAACTGATCCTTGGGAGTGATTTCTGAGAAACGTTTTTCAACTTATAGGGTTCTTAGGGTATTTTTAACTCAAAATTCACTTTAGGTTTTTTAATAATTCTTCCCAAATTATTCCTGTATTGATGTATATTTGAGGGTTGCGTTGGTTTTTTTTTTTTTTTTCTCCCAATAAAGCATCTCATATGCTCAGTCTTACAAACATTACTTACTTAGTGCTCTGGAATGATCAGGGTTTCTAATACCTTTCATTTTTAATCTCTGTAATAACATGGCTGATGTGAGCTGTCGTACAAGATATACAGACATGGAGTAATTCTACAAAGAAAGATAATCTGTATTAAAGATGAGAGATAATAGTCTATTTACATAAAATACTTTTCTAAGAAACTCTGGTTTCTAAAAATAACATTCAAAATAACTTTCACAGGAAGGTCAAGAACGGGGAAGGGAACAAAATCAACTCAGCTATTACAGGGAAGATAAAACTCAATCATATTAAAAGTATTTCTCAATCACTTATCACTTTAAAACATCCATGTGAAAGATAACATATCTTAGATCAGTAGTTTTCAAACTGTGTTTCTAATTTAGCAAAACTGATTATACTAGGGCCATCATGGTATGAATGAGAATGTACCCTCCCATGCCCACTTCTAACTGAAATTGTTCTGTTTCCATGTAATAGGACTGTCGCAATATTTTCACTGAAGAATGGGTTCCACTGCAGAAACAATGTCCAAACACCAGTGGTCTGAATTAACATTTCGAATCCAGAGTTTCAAAGTTCTAATTCTGGCAGAAGAGACCACATCATACATGGCCTTGAGCAAATCTTCAAATGAACCCAATATTGGCTTTCTTCTGAGAAAAACTTTGATAAATTAACTCTTGTTTCCAAATGCACATTTTATTAAGGAAGGGACAACTACTATTGTATTTAAGACACATGAAGAAATGATAAAAATCAAAAAGACAAGGCCAGAAAACAGCATCCAATCCCATACCTCTTAGATCTGGCACAAAGGAACCTTCGTTAGCTACTTATAGAGCTATGAAGAGATGAAATAGAATTTTACCTACTTGCTAAAAATCTATCTTATTATTTCACTACATATATTCATTCAATTGATCCTACAATAAACAAAATACTTTTAACAGTTACCAAGCCAAATATTTTAAATATCATTTTTAATGTCCTGCAACAGTCTTTTTAAGTAACTGAATACTCAATATAATATGCAAATTTTAAGTCAATTAATCATTTTAATTACAAGGAAAGAATATTATTCCCATTACACAGCAAAAAAACCTGCCAGGTCTTCAACGTCTACAATCATTTACTCAAAAATCTTTAAGTTAATAGTTACTTCAAAAAGATACATTCTTCTATTCAAATTCCTCCCATAAGCTTTAAAGTATTAATACCTGTTCATTTAACAATGTCCCTTGCATTTGCAGACAATACCCACTCCCAAGATTTTACTTATCTTTAAGTAGGCCTCAGGAAATTAAGCAACTTTGCTAAAATCACAGTGGCCAATTTGGGACTAAGTCAAGTTTTTCTGACTTATCCAGCGCTTCACTACACTGTACATTCAGTTTGTGCAAATGAAAAATACTAGGAATCAGCGCCCTGTGATAATACAGACAAGTTACGGTAAAAATTCAAAACTGAGAGCTCGAGAAAACAATCATTAGAGAGACAGTAATATTTTTATAGTGCAAATACGAATACAAAGATATTCTTTATGTCCAGCTCTGCAACTGCCTTGGTGTTACAACCAAAAAATTCCTGCTACAAACATATGACTCAATTTCTCTGTCCATAAAATAGGAATATTACCCTGTTTATCCCCATGAAATAGCAAGATGTTCAGAAATTAACTGAAATCTCTTTTGACATTCTATTGTTTCTATATATAAACAAATAGTTCTAAAACAGAAATCCCATGTTGTATTAGTCAGTATCCCATAATTGACATAACACATTTGAGACTAAGAATTAGTAGAAAGCCAGGTTCATCAACCTAAAGGTATTGGGAAAATACTGTAATTCTAAGTAAATATCTTCATATGAGATTCCCCACATTATCTGAAGTAACAGCTGTTCATGTAAAGGCTGGAACAGATTATTTCCAACTACATTTAACCATTTCCTCAAAGCCTGATAAAACTTTGTCCCTCTTCATAAATGTATAACACTACCCAAAGTTTCCAGTTTCTTCAAACACTACTTAAACATATACATAAATATAACTGTGATGAAGCCATTTCCTTAAGAAATACCGTAAATACACTCACTTCTTTTCCAAGAAAACGAAGAGATGACACTCAGGAAATCTTGAGCTTTTTAACTCTAAGAATCTCTACATCTCCACCCCTGAACTGAAAATTCCTGCTTCTTAAAATTACAATCAGAAAACTAACAAGTTAGAGCTAGGAGCTTGAGCTAAGAAAAGACAAATCACCTCCTAGTGAGATCACTTTCATGCTACCCAGAAAAATCTTTACCTTTCCGATTTCTGATGCCCAAGAAATGGAAATCTGGTTTGGCACAGCTGAAGATAACCTAACTAAAGATGTAATATTCAAAGGGCGTCCAGGGCGTTTCTGTTCAATCCCATTTTTAGGTGGTGGTGCATAGCCCTAGAACCATAAGAGAGAAAAATAATTTTAAATTCTCTATCAGGGAATCAAAGATCTTCTGCAAGATAGATACACATTTGCCTAATTTCTGTTACACAGATCTAATTTCCGTTACATAGATCCGATATTTTTATTTTATCCTGAAAATCACACAATCTTCACTCTAAGGTCACCAATCCAAAGAGGAAACTAACCTTTTAAAAAACATTATATTTCACAAGTTCAGAAAAGTACAAACAAAACAAAACAAAACAAAACCAAACCCCAGGTTCCACCATTAAAATGAAAGATACTAACATCTTGCCATACTATGAATCTTTTTCCTTTTTATAAACGATAAAGTTGCACCTCTTTGCACTGATTCATCGTCGAACCTCCTATTCAAAATGCATTCAAATACTGGGGATGGGAAAGAGGGAAAACAAAGTTTGGGGATTAAAAAACAAATTCATGCAAAAATAAATTACTGGGACTACATCAAAATACAAAGCTTCTGCACAGCGAAGGAAACAATCAACAAAACTAAAAGATAACCAACTTACTGAGTGGAAGATATTTGCAAATGACATATCTGATAAAGGCTTAGTATCTAAAATATATAAAGAATATATATAACTCAACACTTAAAAAAAAAAAAGATCCAGTTAAAAACTAGGCAGAAGACATGAACAGACATTTCTCCAAAAAAGACATACACATGGCCAAGAAATAAAAGATGCTCAACATCACTCATCATCAGGGAAATGCAAATCGAAACTATAATAAGATATCACCTCACACCTGTCAGAATGGCAGAATCAAAACCACAAACAAGTGTTGGCAAGGATGTGGAGAAAAAGGAATCCTTGTGCACTGTTGGTGGGAGTGCAAACTGGTGCAGCCGCTGTGGAAGACAGTATGGAGGGTCCTCAAAAATGAACAACAGAACTACCCTACAAACCAGTAATCGCACTAGTAGGTATTTACTCAACACAAAAACGCTAATTCAAAAAGATACATGCACCCCTGTGTTTACTGCAGCATTGTTTACAATAGCCTATTTATAGAAATAGCCCAACTGTCCATAAACAGATGAATGGATGAAGAAGAGGTAGTATGCACATACAATGGAATATTATTCAGCCATTAAAAAAAGAAAGCTTGCCATTTGCAACCACATGCATGGAGCCTGTGAGTATAATGCTAAGTGAAGTCAGAGAAAGACAAATACCAGATGATTTCACTCATATGTGGAATTTAAGACAAAACAAATAAAGGGGGAAAAGAGAGACAAACCAAGAAACAGACTCTAAACTATAGAGAATAAAGTGATGGTCACCAGAGGGGAGGGGTGGAGGGATGGGTGAAACAGATTATGGGGATTAAAGAGTATGCTTCTCATGATGAGCACTGAGCAATGTGTAGAACTGCTAAATCACTATATTGTACACCTGAAACTAATATAACACTGTATGCTAACTGTACTGGAATTAAAATTTAAAAACTTACTAAATTTTTTTAAAAATAATAAAAATATTTTATTATAGTTTATAGGGGAAAAAAGAACAAATCAATGAATTTCAAAGAATTATTAAAGTCTTGTGAATGAAAAAAAAATGCTCTCCACTGCCTTCTCCCCAAGTAGAAAAGAAATTGTCATTTTTAAAACCAGAACATGTTAACAAAGAATAATCAATATTTCAATTGGCATTAAATTAGCGTGATGGCTATAATACTGGTATTTACACTTTATTTTATTTTTTTCTAATCATTAAGTATTTGTTTTAAACAGCAAGTTGATTCACATTACATCCATTTCTCAATTACAAGACTTCTCAGTTTGTAATTTTCAAAAATAAAATAACACATTTTTTAAAGATTTTATTTATTTATTTGTCAGAGAGACAGCACAAACAGGAGGGGGAAGGAGGCAGAGGGAGAAGCACGCAGAGGGAGAAGCAGGCTCCCCACTGAGCAAGGAGCATGAAATGGGACTCGATCCCAGGACCCTGGGATCATGACCTGAGCCGAAGGCAGATGCTTAACCAACTCAGCCACCCAGGTGTCCCTACAATAATAATTTTTAGAAAATTAAAATCTCTTAACTGTGAAAACATCTATGTATTGAAAAGCAGATACCATATTTCACTGAATCTAAAATGCCACTGATATAATTTAACTGTGTACCACTGAGAAGAAAAAAAACACTCAGTTAATGATACAACCTAGCATATCACTACTTATTTCTGCATGCATAGCAAAGAAATATAAGCAAAATGAACTGGCTAACATATTCCTTTTAAATATACAGAAAAATCTTCTGAATCACTTTTCATTCAGTCATCAATGCATATGTTTCATGGTACATCCCCAAATGCCACTAAGAGCTCTGGAGATACAATTATTTCTTAAAACTATATTCTACTCCACTAGCGTCACTCAGATTTCCTTGCAGGTCACTGACATCCTTAAATTAACTGCATGTGTTAATCCTAATACAATCTAGATCTTATCAGAATGTACTGATCAAAGCTTTCCAGACAACATCCAGGATTTGGGAACCTTCCTTAAAATGTTCTTAAATCATTTGTTGCTTAAAAAACCAAAGGAGCATAGCTAACCACTCACGCCACAGGAATAACAGCAAGGCTGTACAAATACAGGCAATGACAATACATCACAGCTGCCACCTGGTCATCAGCAACTGTAAGATACCTCTGGATTCTAGTGATGTTAAAAATATGCACGTTAGAAACAATGAAATACAGTATTGGTGGCATTACACCACAGGCTAAGGAACACATTCTATCACAACTAGGGAACCTCCTTCACTGCCTCGTCGGAGGTAGGATAGTAATTATTCAGTGGAAAGGCACCTAACTTGCAATCTACAACTTGCATCAAGACTTTGAAAATCATTAAAAACAGTCTGGGCAGAGAAGAAGGAAGGCAAAGAGCGTATCTTCAACAATGGCCATTACGCTATGGAAAAAGGAAATTGTGTGTGCACCTGCGTCCGCGTGTGTAGGAAGCTTATGCCCACCTAAGTATTCCTCTAGGATTTGCTGTGCAATAAACTAGGATCATGGGCTAGGATGGCACGTCAAACTTCTTTGTTACCTGTCAAAGTTTCTTACAACTGGAACAAAGTCCCTGAGGATCTCCATGGTGGTGAGGAGCTCAATATATTAATTTCCAAAAGGTCATTGGAGTTTCCTCATCTGAGGCTGCAGTATACTCACATGATTTTCATAAACCTGCTTCATGCTAGTAAAGACTCCATATTTCATTATCCCAATCAGTAGCAACTGTGGATCGAGATGTGGTTTAAGGAGTTTTCTATCACAGTTACATGTAAATTTATGTCAGTTGTTCCACAGAAGGTCACAGAGAGCCAAAAAGCCTCTTTGGGAAAGGCTGGCATTTGATCTCTGGGATGGCCCTATCAGGCCAGGATAGCTCCCCCTCCCCAAGCCCCCACTACTTTCTGTTTTTGAAATCCGTCTTTGCCTTTGTCCTAAGGCTCCATTTCTTCACCTCCTTCACAGAGCCCCTGGAGCCATTGCAGGCCCCTGGCTCCAGAGGAAAAGGCCAGACTCATTACACAGTAACTGATATGTTCACAAACAGCCTAATGTAAGTACTGAAGGGTTAGTTGGTGTTTTTTTTGGGAAAAAACCAGCAGTGATTGAGTAACATTCTATCAGAGAAAGTACTCAACTGCATAATTTCTTCTCTCTCAAAAGGACCGAAAGAGTGATAAATTCAGAAATATCCACTGACAGATCTCATGGCGAAGATATCATCCCAAAGCATAACACTGCTCCATTTGGAGTATTGTGTGGAACTGTAACCACCATATTTTCTGCAGCAATGCCAGAGTTTAGGTAGAACCTCACACATTTCAGATCGCCCCCAACATTGGCACAGTCACGTGATACTGGACAGGTCTTCGAGGCAGGTCTAGATACCAAAAAGATCTTCATGGTTAGATCTTTCAAGGGTGATAAGAGTTAAACAGCAACAAAAGTCAAGGTCAAAGAAATTTTAACACGTCTCAGATAAAGAAAACTGGTATGAACAGCCATGGAAATTGTGCAGACAGGCATTCCACAATCTGTGATTTTCCCAGGATTCCTTCGTCACACATGTGGCCACCCATTGGCATCCTTCAGTTCCAAGGAAAACTGCCTCTTCCCTTGGTTCAGATCTTTGTATGATCTACCCAGATAAAAAAATAGCTCCTAAGAACCTACTGTTGCTCATTGCCAGAAACCTGAGAAGCAAAATGTCCCACCTGGGTCTTGAACGAGCATGGCGCCATGTAAGCATTCCCTCTGACCACATCTACTCTTCCTCTGCAATTTTCCTGTTCATCCCCAAAGGACTATCTCAAATATTTCAGCCCCACAGACATCTTTCAAAAAGAGTCAGGCAGTAACAGTGCAGTATTGCTCAAGGTCTTTAAAATTCATGAAATAGGTACTTCTTCTCAGGTCTCTAAATCCACAAGCTATGAAGAGACAAAACAGGACTCCTGACAATCAAGTCAGATCTTCAACTACAAGGGTTGGCTTTGGTCATGGCCCATCTTCACTTTGGGGGGCTCAATGACAATCATCTGGCTCTGGTAGAGCCCAGAATCCTAGACCATGTTGTCCGGCCTCCTCAGCTATTCATCAGTGTTGCTTATATACTTATTCCAGAGCCAAGCCTTGTGCTCAGCAGGGATGCTAAACAGCTCCCCCACCTCCTTCTCTGTAGTCTCTGTTGTTGAAATGGCAACTTAGCATCCTCGTGAAATCACTGTTCTTGCAGCATGTCCTGGGTTCAATGCACCACCACTTTGTAGTGCTTGACAAACAGGCCATGCTCTCCTACTTTTCTGATTCTGGCTTTGCTGGCCTCCTACACAGCTGAACTAATTTACTGACTTATTCCAAGACTCAGTGGAGACAGATATACAATCCAGTTCAACAACTAACTGTTATTTTAAGATGTGACTAACAGGATTTGAAGAGTCCAGAGTTATCTATCAGAGGGGAAACAGGCTGTATCCATTGTATGAGTGTGCGAGTATGTGTGTGTACGTGTGTGTGTATCCCAAGGGCTGAAGCCCATACACTGCTTCACTGCTTAAACAATGGGCTGTCAATCAAATACCAATGCATCCACCCCCCAGGTGTGCACATCAAGGCCCAAACTTGGAATCCTTGATCTCCATGTCCAGTTGCTCCCAGCAGCCTCTGCCCTTTACCATCTCATCCATGGAGGAGGCCCAGCTGATTCAGACAACTACCACAACACGCTGCCCTATATATGTAAGTCCTGCCCTGTTATTATGCCATTTGATATGATCCTAAGAGTCTTTCACAGCCCCTCTGCTTCCTGGCACAAGATGTTCCAGGCTCACCTTTTCCATCTCCCCCAGACCAGGAATCAGCCATTTCTCCAAGAAGTCATGAATCCCTCTAGTGGAAAACAGTATTTAACCTGGATAGTAAGACTGCTCATTGGTACGGAGTTGTCACTGTTTCCTCCCCTTGTGAGTATTTAGACTAAACTTACATGCAAGTCTGGTAAATAAAAACCAACTTACAGGCAAAGGAAACAGCTTCCCATTTACTTTTATACATAGACTATTGGGATAGTTGTCTTCTTGAGGGCAACTTGTCTCTGCCAGGCAAAGTCTGCATTAAAGAAAAGAAACCAAATTATTCTTAAAGAGCGTACCCAAACATGTTTACATATTTCAAGTTCAGGACTATATGCACATAGTTAGCAAGTACAAAATTAACAGAAAATTTCAAACTCACCTCAGCTGAACCTGGACTGTATAATCTCTCCTACCACCTGGCAAAAAATCCCTGTTGGAAAGAGAAAGAAACTGGGTTGAGAAGGCATGACGAGAATTCACAGCAACATTCTCACCAGAAAAAAAGCATTATTAATATTTTTATTCTTATTCCTAAAGATGAATACTACCCTACCAAGAGCACAAACCTTCATCAAAATGCTACAGTGATGCTAACGCTCATTTACTTAACATTTAGTCATGTCTCCACAGCAATGTTAAGGTATTTTCAATTCACAGAAACTTTTCGTGATGCAGTATTTATTCCAATAGGCAACAGATATGGTTAACATGAAAAGCACCCTCGATTCTAAAAGAGTTTACTAAATTAATTTGTTTGCTCATAATGGTTCTTAACCTTGGCTGAGCATTTTAATCATGTGTTTAAAAATATAAAGATCCATTCACTAGACTATTCATCTGGAATACATACTGAGCATTGGTTTGTACAGCAGGTGGTTCTAATATAGAACCAAAATGACAAGCTCAATGACAATCATTTGGCTCTGGTAGAGCCCAGAATCCTAGACCATGTTGTCCGGCCTCAGCATTTCTGTACCATGGCAACTTTATAATAAGTATCCAATTAAGGACACAGAACCTTTCAGAATTTCTACACGAGAACCTAATAGAGTCCCATATAAAATACTTATGGCACTGAACCTTCCAAAGCCTTGCCACTCCAAATGGGGCCCACAGTGAAGCAGCATAGAGACTGTTTGGGAGCTTGTCAGAAATGCAGAATCTCAGGCCCTACTGCAGACCTACGAAATTAGAACCTGCACTTTAACGAGACCCCCAGGTGACAGGAATGTACGTTACAGTGTAGAAATATTGTCCTTAGCCATTATCATCAATCTTGGACTCTGTCAAAGAGAAGAGTACTGAGAAATCAGTCCTTTTTTAAGAGTACATTTGCCCTCCCCTTGCTCTAACTGGGCCACTCTCCTGTTTCACTATGTTCACTGGAAGGCAGTTACCGCAGTGACCAGCTTGAGTTCTACAGTCCCAAACTTGGACATATGGACTTAACCTGTCTGTGCCTCTGTTTCTACATCTATTAAAGATGGAAAATTATGGAGCTGCTGTGATGACTAAATGTGTTAATAATACATGTACAGTGCCTGGATGTATAATGTGCCCAACAAGTATGAGCAGCCGGCTATTATTAACTCTGCTTTTACTTTCCCTCGACAGTAGCCTCCACTCTTCTCAAATGTCTATTCAAAACATCCCCATACCCTAGACAACACTGACCTCTTGTGTGAGTAACCCGTATCATCCCCCTCAAGTAAATCAAGAACCATTTATTTCATAGTCTGTGTGCTGGCTCAGCAACAAATAAAGACACAACATTTGCTTTCAAAAGGTCTCATGCTAGTAGATAACATATATATACAATTAAAATGTGGCAAATGTGAGAGTACATTAGGAAAAATAGGTGCTACAGAAGAGATACAAGTTTAACTTTGTCTTAAAAGTTCAACCCAATTATCACAGTCCAACCAAACTAGAAAGTAAGGTTTGCACAGCAGCAGGTCTGCCTATTTCTACTTAGACACACTTCCATCATTAACAGTGGATTCACCAGCGCAGATTCTCAGCAAAAGGAAAGGGTGAAGATCAATCAGAGATACCTAACAAAATCTTGTTGGGTTAGAAAACATAATATGAAAAAAGAGCAACAGCAAAAGACATAACTAGAAAGAGAGATGGGAAAATAATATAAAGGGTTTTAAATAGCTTGCCTAAGGATTGATACTTTATGCCAGTAAGGGAAATTAACATAAACTGGGAAATGCAATGTGTTATATATCTTCACAAACATGAGGAGTAATGAGTAAGGATCTTCTAACATTCAGTTTCTGCCAGTCACTGTTCTGGGAACTTTCACATGTTCATCTCATTCATCAGATATAAAGCAGGCATTTACTATATGTCAGGCACTGCGACAGGCTTTGAGAACATAAAAAGAGTAAGATGTTGTCATCAAGTTCGTAAATTCAAGGAGTCAAAAAAATGCATTGAAAGTTTAATAGAAAATAAGTAAGTAGTACAGTGAGACAAAGTGTGTGTTTGGGGAGATCCGGAAAGGCATCACAGAAAAGCTAAGACTAGAACTGGCCCTAAAATATACCTCAGGTTTGCCAAGCAATTGTATCTGCAAAAGATGAGGGCTCGAAGGCTACTTAAATGTAAACATCACTGAGTGGTATTTAGGCATAAAAATGGACGGAATTAATGACTGACTAGATACAGAAGGCAGGATACGGAAGGGGAGCCCCTGGGGTGGGGCCCAGGTTTTGGAACAGGGGAACTGCTACTCACCAGGGTAAGAGGTAAAGCAAGTGATGACGTTCAATGCCCCCAGCCACTGAGTGAGGTGGTGATTATTTTTCCTATGTTACGCTGGGTAAGTAAGATTCAACAGGCTTTAGTAACTTACCCAGGGGCTTACAGACAGGCCTAAGTGGTTGAGCCAGAATTCACACTGCAACTGGTGTGCAATTCACACTCCAAAGACCATGCTAGCTTCCTCAAGTGCAGAGTTGCATTCAAGTTTTAAATCGTGAAAGAGACATAAAAGAAGGATCAGTGGAGTACAGCAAACTGACAGGACGTGGAGGATGAAGTGTGGGATAACACAAAGAGGGCTCTGTCTGGGCAGACCCCATGCCATTAATGAAATGGGTAGTGGGAGGAAATATACCAAGCACAAATCTCCTTGAAGCCAGTCTGTTTTTTCAACTTTGCACCCCTGGTGCCGGGAACACTGCCTGGATCATCATAGGTAGTCAATAAATCTATGCTGTGAGACTAAATGAATCAATGAAAGAATAAAAGATAAACAAGCAAGTTTGGGAGGAACACAAGTTCAATTCTGAATGTGCTGTGTTTGATGTACCTGTGGGTCATCGAAGTAGGAACAGTGAATATGGACTCTGGAGCAAAGTGGAGATTTTGCAGCCACCAATATAAAAATAACAAAGCACATTCATGAATACCATCACAGTAGTGAGAAGAGAATCACAGACTGATTCCTGGGAACGTGTAAGAGAAGTCAGTGTGAGAAGCTGAGACAGCATGATTAGGGGAACAGTAGTTGCAAATGGAAGGGGAGTGCTAAAACCAAGAAGAGAGCTGAACTCACTGATCAATCTTCACAAGATGTAATATAAAAAGAACAAAACAACCCGAACCTGAATGTATTCGAGCCTCATTCAGACCTTACTACCACGACAGGCCAGGGGAGAAGCTGGATGCCCCGCAGTGCTTCTCAAGTTTGTTAAACACCAGAAACACCTGGGGAGCTTTAAAAACTGTGGTCCAGCCTAAGAGAGTCTAACTGAATTGGTATGAACGAAACACGCGTATTTAGATTCCTAAAAGCTCCTCAGGTGATTCTAATATGCAGCAAAGTGTGAAAACCACGCATAGAAGTTAAACGACACCGACAAGAAGTACCTCTGGATCCAAATCCAGCCATGTGTAATATGCTACAAAGTCAATGAACCGCTTTTGTCAAAGAGAGTGGTAAGAAATATTCTAAGAGCAGAAACAGAGCTCTTTAGAGAAGTGATCAATTCCAGAACTGGGGCAGAGAAATTACGAAATGAACCTAGAGCACCCTGTGGTGCCACAAAGTAAAGCAGTACTCAGAAACAGGTGGAGACGTACCAAAGGGCACCGAAGCCAACCTGAAAGATCAGCCAATGGCCAAAGGTAGACCAGTTTGAACAACATAAATTATCATAGTACTGCATTATAAATGCAGAGCACTCAAGAGCCTACACAGATACAAGTAAACGGCTGAATAAGTAAACGGGGGAGAAGGGACAGCTCTTCCTTGTGAAAGAATAACTAATGTGAAAAAGAGTAAGGACAACAGAAAATCACACCGTTGGAACAGAAGAGTGTTTACGACAAAGTAACTGCTGAAGGAAAGATCCATCAGTGAATGCTAAATCAGTGGGCAAAAATTTGAAGAGAAACAGAATATGTGCCTTGTCTCAAAGTATCTCCCCCAAGATACTTATTACTAACAAAGGAAAAAACAGCAACTTAAATGCCAAAATCTAGTAGAGAGTACCTTACCCAAGTGATCAAGGTTAAAACTGCCAAAAATTAAATGTATCATTATTATGTGGCCCAACATGATACACTAAGGAAGAGCATGTAACTTGAGGTATTTTTGCCAAAAATGCATAATTTCATGACAAAATATCAGAAAAACCAAATTGAAAAATATTTTATAAAATACCTGGCCAGGACTCTTCAGAAGTATCAAAAGTTATGAAACTGTCACAGACTGAAAAAGACTAACATGGCACTAACAATTAAAGGTAATTTGGGATCTTGAATTGCATCTAGGAATAGAGGTTCATTAGCATTAAAAAAAAAAAAAACTGGTGACATCTGACTAAAACCCTATAGCATGGTTAACAGTATTATACCAAGGTTAATTTCTTCATTTTGGTAATTGCACTATGGTTATGCAAGATGTTAATATTAAGAGAAGCTGGGTAAAGAGTATATCTATTTTCATAACTTTTCTATCAATCTATAATTACTTCAAAGTAAAGTTTTTAAAAATCTTGGGAGATAAAGAAGTCAAAAGTAATTACACGGGCCATGTATAAACACTGAAACAACTAAGAAAATCTGAATATAGCCTAGTCATTGTTTTATATTAAGGAATTCTAATTTTACTATGATTATATTAAGAATTAGAGATCTATCTTGAGGTATTTCTAGCTGAAATTATATGATGCTTGTGATTTGCTTTAAAATATTTCAGGAAAGGGGTGCCTGGGTGGCTCAGTTAAGGGTCTGTCTGCCTTTAGCTCAGGTCATGATCCTGGGGTCCTGGGATCCAGCCCCATGTCCTTGGCTCCCTGCTCAGAGGGGAGTCTGCTTCTTCCTCTGCTCTTCCCCCCTGCTTATGCGTGCCTGCTCTCTCTCTCTCATAAATAAGTAAAATCTTTAAAAAATATGTCGGGAAAAAGCGGGGGTTACATACAGACTGCCAAAATGTTGATAATTATTGAAGTTAGGTAACAGGTACCAAACTTTCACTTCCACTTATCAGGAAGAAGTTGATTTTGTATTATTTAATTACATGATTCTGAAAAGGTTAGGCTTTGTCTATATGTGTATGTGATTTATCTTGTTTTCTTTGGAAGGAGGATTACAAATAGCTTTTTATTTGTTTTTAATTTTTATACATAAGATACGTAAAATTTATCACGTTAACCATTTTTAAGTGTATAGTTCTGTGGCATCAAGTATACTCACACTGTTGTACCACCACCACCAACATCCAGCTCCAGACATGATCAAAATGTTTAGTTGAGATTTAAATTTTAGTCACTCATTTTTGGACTACTTAATAAATTCACATAGTTCAAACTTCAAAAACATACAAAAAAGGACATAAAGTGAAAAGACTATCCCAACTCTGGCCCTGGCTATCCAATACCCCTGTACAGAGGCAGCTGATATTTGTCCACACATATTTTAGACACTTAAGCAAATTACACACACACATACCTTTTTAGGGCAACTGGTAGTATACTATTCACAATTTGAAGCCTTGTTTTTGGCACTTAAAAATGTATCTTGAAATCTGTATCTTTAAATCTAACATACTCTAAATAATCTCCTTCCCTCAAAGACCCTTCCTTCAAAGACCAACGCAACACTCTTGAAGCTTTCCCAGACCACCAACATTAATAGTAATCTCATCCTCCTATAAATCAGTTATTTGTAGTTACTAAAATTGGATCTCTTCATCTGACACCTTGCAATGCCAAGATCAGTTTATGTATATGAGCTGGTTCACTAACAAGAATGGCCATGTTATATAATGTACCTAATATTATATAATTGTATCTAATACACAGTAAACGATCTCAAGCAAGGGATCATCACTAAGTAACAAAAAAAAATATTGATGATAAGGTTTTGGATATAAAATATAATTTTAATAATATAAATACAATTTAAAAATTTTCAATTTATTCTATTTATTTGTTAATTGGTTTATTACTATCCCCAAGATTGCAAGTACTTCCAAATTTACAAAAACCCACTGCAATGTCTTGCCCCTGGTGAAAATGAACCACATCAAGCTACATTCATTTTACTTCTTCGATAATTTTCTCCTCTGAATTTTCTGTTTTCTGAAACTCCTATTATTTTGGATATTGGATCTTTTACACTAATCCTTGTACTGTCTTTTTTTTTTTTTTAATCCTAGTTTTCAACACTTTTCCCCTGCCTGTGGAAGAGGCAGTCTATCTATGCAATACTCTGTGAGAGATCAAACTTTACAGGGTCAGAACATAACAATTATTTGAGATTTTGACAACAGCACTCTCACCCTCTATATATCCGTAAAGGTGATATGTGAAAGAATCTAAAACTTTGTCCCAGACTCTTCCACTAAAGAGAGCGTCCTCAAGATGTTACTGTGCTTTGAAGAGATGTGAGACCCGTAAGTTTGAATTCACCATCTTAAGAGATTGACCAGGCACATGAAGATATTAAACACTAAAAAGTCCAATCTTAAAGAATTTATGTAATTGTGCTGAGCACAGAATTTCCAAAACTTAACTGCAGAATCCTTATTTTTGTAAATTATTAACATCTCAGAGAAGATGAGCATTCAAATGAATAGCTGAAAGGAGGCAAAAGACCTCTAATTTGCTCAACTCTTCTACTTTTAACTCTACAATCCCAGAAAAATCATTTAACCTCCCAGAGCCTCCATTTTCTTATACTAAATCTTTAAGAATGCAATTTTTAAAAGTCACATACGTATTATTAACACCAAAGATGACTATTTTTTAATTGGAAAAGTATATACTACATATTTCCTTTTCTTTCCTCTTACATCTTAGTTCATTTACTCTTTATAAATGTGTCTATTTTAAGTTTCTCCAATTTTTCTAAATGGCAAAGCTAAGAGTACTTTTCATAATCGTTTTCAGATTTCTACTAATTTTATGGTCTAGGTGACCACATAGCTCAGAACAGTGCCAGTTTATTAATAATTTTTCTGGGATAAGAACATGATGTCTACTTTAACTCTTGAAATGCCTCAGTGGGAATGATAAAGTTTATGGACATCCTATCTTTGTGCTGTTGTCACAAATTCTTTTTTATGTTGCTGTATTTGGAATAAAATTTTCATTTAAAAAAGTTACTGCCAAAATGTAATTCAAAAAAATAAGCTGGGGTTTTAGTCAAAGGTTAAAACTGTTTTCTAATACAGAGTATTTAGTAAATAATTGGCTAACTTTAGTCAATGCTTGCTTAAGGAACAGTCCAAATGTTACGGACTGTGTCTCCCCAAAATTCAGGTTGAAGACCTAACCCCTCAATCTGACATATGTGAAGATGGGAACTTTAAAGAGGTAATTACAGTTCAATAAGGCCATAAGGGTCGGTCCCTCACCCAGTACAAATGGTGTCCTCGAAGAGAAAAACACCAGGGATGCACAGGCACACAGAAGAAAGGACAAGTGACGCGAGAAGGCAGCCTCTACAAGCAAAGGGGAGAGGCCTCAGGAGAAACCAAATCTGTTGACACCTTAATCTTGGACTTCAAGCCTCCTGAATTTTGAGAAAATAAATTCTGTTGTTTAAGCCAGCCAGTCTGCTGTGCTTTTTAACGGCTGCCCGAGCAAACAAATACACCAATATTCACGAAGAAACATATTCCAAACATTCCTCTTACCTGGATATGCATATCTCTCTAACTTGCTGAGGTGTCAGAGCAAAAATAAAAAACTTCTCTTGAAATCGTTGAATACTGCTTTGAACTGGGGAGGGAAAAAAAAGATAACATTCCAATATCCAATATCCAAAAGATAACAGATCCAAGGATATAACCATGTGCAATAACAATGCATTTCTGATCAAGAGTCTGCCAAATTCTGAAATATTTACGGTTAAAATACTCCAATATAAAGAAGTAATAAACTGCAGTCATCTTGGAATCATGAAAGCAAAGTCACTGTAAAATAGGCTCAATTTTAAGCATTTAGTCTTTATTCTAAAACGCCGATTATAACATAGTCAAAATATAACAAAACTGTTCAAAATTACATTTCATCTTGACTATAGCATTATCAAATGAAAGTTTGAGGAAGTCAAAAACTACCCCCCAGAACTCTATACTAGATTTAGGTGATCTTTCGTTTATTTCTTTGTTGTGTTCTGTTTTCAACCCTTTATATTCAGCTACACAGAACATTCATATAAGATAAAATTTTAAACTTAAAACTTCTAAGTTGATCAAATGAAGATACATAATTATTTGTATATAATCTAATTAAAAAAATTACCTAATGAAGTCACCCTTAATTATGTTATTAAAAATTGAAATCTATTTACTTCACAAAGAACTTTATAACACATTTATCTTGATGTATTATTCAATGATGTTCTAGTGCTCATTAAAACAAAATAAAGCAAAAGCTAATATAGAGAACTTTTGCTTCCTAACAAGTACCGCAACAACTGACAAGGCAAAAATGGCTCTTGTGTGTGTTACTGGCCACAGTTTTCCTGATACATGAAAATAAATAAACAAGATGCCAGTTAAATATCCAATGTCAGAGGCCTTCCATCCACAAGTGACACCAAATCAAGAAAAATATTAACCCCTTGAGTAAAACACTTTTCTTTAAGCACAGTTTATTATAGCAATTATGCGCCTAGAAATCATGTCCTAAAGTGGCACATATTTTCCCAGAACATTTAAAAAAAAAAAAGCGGGGGAGAAAGAGGAATGCAGTTTATGATGAAGGCCTAAAAATGGAACAAAATGCTAGGTCACAAATGTGAAGTATGGGGCGAAAAACACAAACACACAGCCACAGCAGTAAGTCCCTCCATTTCTTCAATCCTGTTCACTCCTCGACTCTTTCTTGTACAGATTTCACTTTCTACTCTCTATCCACAGTTAAGGTCACCAATGACCTCTTAACTGTCAAACTAAATAACCTCTGAGATTAGAGGTGAACACACTGCATTTTCAATCAGAGTTAATGGTATAAGCACTCAGTCTACCCAGTCAGAAACCCCAATTGTCTAATATAGGTACAAATGGAGTCCCAGAAGGAGAACAGAAAACAGGGTATTTTTTAAAAAAAAGTTTCAGAAATAGTGAAAGAACACTGATTAACTCATTGGCGGGGGGAAGCCCTTACAGATCAAAGCTCAAGCAAAGTAAATACAAAGAAAGATACTAGTCACATCAAAATCAAACTACTGCAAACCAATGATGACTATAAAATCTTAAGAGCAGTCAGGGAAAAAGAAACATTACATACAAGGGAAAAACAATATGAATAAAGGCAATGTAAGCCAAAAGTCATCTTCAAAGTGGTGAAAGGAAAAAACTGTCACTGGAAAATTCAATACCCTTCAAAAACAGGGTTAAATAAAGACTTTTAGATAAACAAAGACCAAGAGAATTTTTGAAAGCAAATAAGTAATACAAGTAACATACAAGGAAATTGTCAGGATAAAAAGAAATGATACCAAATTCTAAACCAATTTTCAGGAATGAAAACCACTCTGAACAGTAAATAAGTGGTAAAGGTAAAAGGATATGTTGTTTTTTCTTATGATTTCTTTAAAAAGATAACTATTTAAAGCAAAAGTGGGGCAACTGGGTGGCTCAGTCAGTTAAGCGTCTGCCTTCGGCTCAGGTCATGGTGTCAGGGTTCTGGGATCAATCCCCATGCTCGGCTCTCTGTTCAGCAGGGATCCTGCTTCTCCCTCTCCCTCTTGTGCTCTCTCTCACTCTCTTTCTCAGGTAAATAAATAAAATCTTTAAAAATAAATAAAAATAAAGCAAAAGTAATGGCATTGAAAGGAAGGATTTTTAAGACAGGAAGAAGGAAAAGATATGACAATAGCAAAAAGGATAGATAAATGAAATTATCTGCCCAAGAGCTGTGATTCTTGCTTCATTCTGATAAGGTTCATTAACACAGATCTCCCCAGAGACAGATTCATTCCTTGTGCACCAAAAATGTCAGGTATCTACTACTGCAAAGCTGGGCGCAGGACCTTCGGTCAATTCACCCAGCGTAAATACGCGTATCTGAGGCCTTGCCTGGGTGACTGGAGTCAACCCACCCAGAACAGTATCTATATACCATGAAACTTGCATTGAACCTGGAAGACTTCCATAGTCAGCATATGCCAACATTTATGTACGATTTACAGAACTTGCAGCTTAACGTTAGCAGTTTATATCTCAATACATTTTTGCAGAGGCTTTTATTTTTCTGACACAGTTTTGAACTTATTATTTGATGCTAAATTTTCTGTCCAAAATATTAAATACCACATAACTACCCTGTTTCTATGAAAAAAAATGGATGTTTCATCACTGTGTACCAGGAACTTACAGCAACAAAAAAACAGTGCATATGCTAATAAAACCCAATTTGTATTAACACTGATAAATTTTATACAAGACAATTTTATGACAGAACAGCAGACAAAATCACACTAAATGTGCCATGAGGTAAACCTATTAGCTAGACTGTCGTTTTAATACAGATCAGGAGAAGGAATGGCAGGATATAAAGCAGAAAGATGCAGGTTTTGCACTGTATTTTCTTCCCATTAGTGTCTCCAACTTGGGATCAGAAAACCAGTTCTACACAGACCCCATGAACACTTTTACCTTAACAGCAGCAAATGACAAAGGAAAAAGACCATGACTCAGGGACATGAATCAGACATGACTTGATTCAAACCCTTTCCTTTTTTAACAATCCTCCATAAGGTAGATTCTATTTTTCAAAGACAGCTACAACAGTATCTCCCATCATGCCCTTCTTATAACCTTGGCATTGTTTCAGTGAAGCAGTGGGGTCTCTATCACCCTCCCTTTGAACTTGAATGGTTCTTTGTGACTGCTTTAATTGATGGCATAAGCGATGCTATATAACTTGCAAGGCTAGATAATAAAAGCACCATGCACTTTTCCCTTGCTCTCTGAGTCACTCTCTTGAGACCCAGCTCTCATGCTCTAAAGAAGCCCAAATTAGACCACAGGAAAAAGCCTTACACAGGTACTCTAACCAATAGCCAAGCTGAGTCCAAGCCAACAGGTAGCACAGACACCACACACAACTGAAGATGCCTTCAGATGATCTGGGGTAGCCATCAAGTCACCCCCAGCCCCTAAATCTTCTCAGCTAACACCCCAGACATCTTGGGGTGGAGACAAGCTATCCACACACTGTTGGAATTTCAGTTCCTAACAGGAGAAATCCACAAACATAGTAAGATGGTTGTTTTACACCACTGTACTCTGGGATGGTATATTATACAGCAATAAGTAAAACTATGCCACAATTTCATGAAGTAATTTTAGCATTAATCTTAGAAATTCCAAGTTCTATCATTATGTCTGGCTTCATTTATAATTACTAACTGATGAGGCCTGCTGATATGACATAATACTTATGACTATTCTAGGTTTGTGGATATTGGTTCTTTTTACCTTTTTAAGCGTAATTGGACCCGAATATTCCTGTATCCTCATCTTAGCCCTACTGGTTATTACCCAAGTGATAGGAAATTCACATAAGATCTTCAAGTCCTTCTTTACTCCTCAATTAAAATGGGAATAACATTTTGCTCATCTGCTTGTTTTTAAGATTTTATTTATTTGAGAGAGAAAGAGAGCGTGCATGCACTCAAGAGCAGCGGGGGGTGGGAGGGTGGGACATGGAGACTCTGCACTAAGCATGGAGCCTGATGCAAGGCTCAATCTCAGGACCCTGAAATCATGACCTGAGCCTAAATCAACAGTCAGATGCTTAACCGACTGAGCCACCCAGACACCCTTCATCCGTCTTTTAAAGGCTGTTTTGTGGGTGTCATGACCTCAGGATCATGAGATCAGGTCCTTCACCAGGCTCTGCACTCAGAGCGGAGTCTGCTTAAGATTCTCTCTCAGGGTGCCTGCGTGGCTCAGTTGGTTAAGTATCTGCCTTGAGCTCAGGTCATGATCCCGAGGTCCTGGGATTGAGCCCTGCATGGGGCTCCCTGCTCAGTAGGGAGTCTGCTTCTTCCTCTGCCCCCCCCCCCGCTAGTGCTGGCACACGTGTGCTCTCTAATAAATCAAATCCTTAAAAAAAAAAAAAAAAACTCTCCCTCCCTCTCCCCACAGCTCACAAAAAAAATTTTTTTAATTTAAAAATAAAGACTGTTTTGTGGATCGAATGCAATAACATACGTGAAAGCATTCTGAAAACAATATGGCACTATACATATGTGATGTGTTTTCAGTTCCAGAAGCCCTAATCAAAAATGTCTGCTTTTAAAGATACTAAAATTTCAAGGAAAAAAAAAGAACTACAGTCCAACAGATGCATTCTGCCAACTATTTGATAATAATGACTTTTTCTTGGTAAGATATTCAGGTAGAAAATATCTTAACATAACCTAAAAATGTTAACTACCGCTTTTAACTATTGTTAGTAAAATAGGAAACTTCCCAAGCTCCCCCACCACAGAAAGTTATAAGGACACCTTTTGATAAACTGGTTCCTATTTGGTCAAGAATGCTTCCTAGCAATGAGTGCCTAGGTTAACAGGAGCTTATAAAACAGGTCACTCAGGGAAGAGATAAAGCAAGAAGTTTTATAGGCAGTTTTGTGGATGTCACGGCTCAGTCTGGCTAGTCTATCCATAAAACGACTCATAACATGACAACGAATCAGTTTGTTAGACCGCATCGTCTGAGATCTCTACCCCGAGCTGTCTGCTGCCCTGTCACCCGTCGGTTAACCACACCAGTGCCGCCAGTCAGAGTATTCTTACTTTATTCCTCTTCCCAGCACATCTCCGCACCGAAAGTAGGGAAACAACCCTCAAACATGTATAAATAAAATTACACACAAAAATAATATTCTCATACAGTTATAATAGAAGAAATAAATATAAAAAGTTCTGTTCTATATTCGCCAATTAGCCCATTTTTGGTAACTCGTTTCTTAACACACTGGAACAGGCATACAGAATGCTTTCAATAAACACTTAAGTGATTCTATATTCCAAAGAGTTTACAAATAGTTATCACTGAACATTGCTTTACATGAACACTTTTTAAATGATAATCCTATATATACACCCAAATTTTTCTAATTTAATGAAATTCACTCAGAAACCGGAGTCATTTGGAAGAATTTTACCTAGACCGAAACCATCACTATATTAATAATCCTCAGTGATGTTTAATATGAAAAGACTTTTTTCCCTATACAACAGCTGCAAAGATCATGTGGGAAGAGCAGAGTACTAAGGATTCATGCTGCTTATAAAAACAGTGACTTTAATTCAGAACTTTGAAACAGAATAGTTACCAATTTTCTAATCACTAGAAATCATTCATTTCCTTTACCCCAGTCCTCTTCTTCATCCTCCATATCCTCTTAGTCATTAAGTCCTGCTTTCTAAAATTTTCTTATCAACTGCTTCTTCTCCCTTTTCACTACCACCATCCTACTCAGAACTATTATGGTTGGTACAAATAAAACAGCAACAGTGCCTCTCTGCGTCTCCCATCAGAATACAAGTGCGGAGCTGGTCACCCTTAGCATCACTATCATCACCCTTCCTCTGCTCAAAAA
Organism: Ursus maritimus; assembly: GCF_017311325.1. NCBI lineage: Eukaryota > Metazoa > Chordata > Mammalia > Carnivora > Ursidae > Ursus > Ursus maritimus. The sequence goes on along the minus strand of NW_024424230.1, from coordinate 26,279,824 downwards.
TGCTCAGTAGCGTCCTATTTCAGAATGAACCCAGTCTAACCTCCCTTACCTATAAACGTCTCCATAACAACGGCCATGCCTCTTCCCTAGCAAACCTACACTTCCAGTATCTCCCCAAGTCTTACACTCTATTCAAAACAGTTTCCTCAATCAGGTCTCACAACTATGTCACTTTCATTTCTACTCCTGTGACTACTCACAGTTCTCCCCTTTCTTGGTATTTCCTCTCCTATAAATGCCATCAATTCAAAGTAGACAAATTCATACTTCAAAGCTCCTTCATGTCTCTCTCACTCCTACTCCAAGAAGTCTTGACTGACTTCCCCATTCTTTAGGCCAATACAACATTTGAGTTTCAGATACACAATTTATAGTTCTTCATCATACAGGTACATACCTCATTGCTACTTGGCTCTCATGTTAACACTACTTCCCCAACTAGATAACAAATTTCCTAATGGCCATCTCATACTTCTGGCTTCTTCACAATTAGACCACACGACCATATCCAAATCAAATCCTCACTATATACTAGTTAACTGGGTTAATAAAAATGATGTGTATAGTGTCTGAATTTATCCAAACTCCTTAGGAGTAAGGTTCTATTTTAATGGCTTTCTATTAATATGCACATCACTTTAAACCTGTTTAACTGTACCCAAAAGCTTAATGAGTATTTCCTAATATTCAGGGATTTAAGAATATGAAAAGATGTTGATCCTCATTAATTTCTCATCTTTTAGATTAAAAATTAAAAGACCAATAATAAATTAAAAGACCAATGCTGATGAGGGTATAGAAAAAATAATACACTCATACACTGCTGGATTATAAATGGGCACAAGGCTTCTGAAGCAACTGCTGAAACAAAAGCTGAATATCAAAATATTAAGTACTCATACTCTTTGACCTAAACTTCACAGAAGCATTATACTTCATAAACACTCACCCAAGTATTCAGAAGCACATATGCAAAAATGCTAATGGCAGCAATGTCTAAAAAACTGCAAGAATAGTGGCTACAATGCTGGATACTAAAATACTTTCAAATTAATAAAAAACTGAAAATCACTGAAAATGCCCATCAATACTAGTTAAGTGATGTTACATATACAAGATAACAGATCTATTTAGCCCATAAATCTATAATATATTTCCAGGAAACACTGTTAAGAAAGATTATCGTGATGCAGAACTCTGGGAGGTGCTACTGGCAGAAGATAAAAGTAGAACAGTGTCCTCTCTCACTAGAAATGTGGCAGAGTGGCTCTGCAGTTGGAAACAGCTTTTTTAATGAACAGGAAGAGAAAGAAGGTGACATGACACATGCAGCAAAACAGTTTGCTATTGATACAACTCTATCTGGGCAATATATGACATTATGAGGGACCTTCCCTTTCTGTTCTATTTCTATGATGTTTGATTTTCAATTACTAGCATAAATTACTTTTCTAATCGGAAAAGCACAATGAAGAAGTTTTAAGGAATTAAAGGCTCAAAATACACTGAAGGTATTTCACAAAATACCAAACAGCTAGATGTATCAACATACAATGCTTATAAAACAGAGTGAACAACAAGAGCTAGTCACAAAAGAATATAGAGAATATACCGTCAAATAAATTTTAAAAACAAATCAATTAAACATTACTTTTTTAAAAATACATATATGGTAAAACAAGCAAAGGAGAGGAACATAAATTCAGAATAGTGATTTAACTCAGAAAAGGCAAGGAGATGGCTTGAAGATACTGGCAATGTTCCTTTTTGAAAAACTAGGCAGCGGGGGAACACCCGGGTGGCTCGGTCGGTTAAGCATCTGAATTGATCTCACCTCAGGTAACGATCTCACGGTCCTGAGTTCAAGCCCTGCACTAGCTCCATGCTACAGCCAACTTAAAAAAAAACAAAAACACAACAACACAAACACAAAAAACAAAACTAGGTAGTGGTTTCACAAGTGCTCATTTCACTGCTGTTTTTTATACCTTAATGTTTTATATATATTCTTTTGTACAGACTAAATATAGACCAATTTCTTAAACAGAAAATTCCCAAAGGGTTTCACCTTCAAAAGTTGTCTTAAAAAAGAAGGAAAAAGACAGCCTGTGAAGGCAAATCAGAATAGCTACTTAAGGGGGAAGAACAGAGATTTCTGTTAGTTTGTTTTTGAATTATGGGGTTACCCATTTGTTATACTAAGACCTTAGCCATAGAGAACCTCATTTAGTATTATATACACTCTTGTTTTCCAGATGCCACAGTCTGCCATTTAAATACTACATTATTTTTATTTTAACCATTTTGAATAGAAATAATTCCAAACTACAAAACTGTATTACAATGTATCTCCATATATAGAATATATACATTATTTGTTGGGTTCTTTTTTTAGCACCAGTACATGTGCCATGCTGTAACAGCGACTCCCTCACTACTAAGGGGTTATTCGTTTCAATATACCAAGAGGTTTGGGAATTACATTTTTTGACCTCTTGTGCCTCTTTTTTTCTACCATGGCTCTTCTAGTCTCTCTCCTGTTGTCAATTAATTCCTACTTAACAATATGTTGATGGCTTAGAAATCATCTGATCAATTGTATATTAAAATCAAGAATACACAGACCGGCTTGCAGATGTCAAGAATACGTGCTTTGAAATACAGATCTGGGCTGTGATCATATAGTGGTTACTACTCTGCGTTGTGAAATATGGATTTGATACCTCTTCTGACTCCTGAGGATTTTTAATTCTCATTCCCCAAATGTGAACAGATTTCTCCATAGCAGGATTCCAAATGAATGGACTTCCCCAGAATATCTATTTTTATGTATATTTTCAATATTATAAAACCAAATTAATAAAAATTAAGGAAACTTCTGGATGTCAATACATTGCCTTAGATACTGTGACACTGAAAGTTTTCAATTAAAGGGCATTACTGGAAATGATTAAACTTTTTTCACTTTCATTTGGATGACTACATGCTGATGCAGATTTTCTAACTTTCTACCTCCAAGTCTAAAAGAGCATTTCTTAGATCACTGTTTTATCAATCTGACATAACAAGATTACATACATTAAGAAAATTCTTTTCTTTTTCTCCTTAGGGAAGGCAAGATACAGAAATGTTTATTGTTTTAAAACAAGAATCTGTTTATAAATTCATAAAAACAATGATAGGCAGGACTCTTGAAAAGCATATGTATGGATAGTTTTTAGCTCAGGGGTAAAAAAAGTTATTTCATAAGCCCTAACGTTATAGGTTATCTCTTAGATTCTAATTTAAACTATGAGCAAAAGGCAGGTTTTTCTTAGCCACTCTTCAACACAAAACACTTCTGGCATTATTTTATCTAAGTGAAATGAGATAGGAAAGCTTTATTTTAGTAAACTTATAAAAAGCCTACTACTCTCCTTTAACCTTATGGAGGCAATGAAAGAGAAACTATGAAATACAGAAAAGCAGAAAACTCCAGTTCTATTTTTGAACTAAGCAGGGAAATCAGGAAAGAAAATCAGAAAGCCTCTCCAGAGTTCAGCCCTTGGTGCACCACTGATGCTAATGCGTAAAGAAGACACATGGCTGCATCTCCTTTCCAGGCACGCAACCAGGTCTCTTTCAGTCCCTTCCACTGTACCTACAACCCCATAGGCCCTCTTACACCCACCTTCTCCAGCCTCACCTTAGCCATACTCCTGACAAGTCCCATGAGGCAGGGGCACCTAAGCATATTACCAGTCTGAATCTTTCTCAAAATACATACAAAAAAAACAAATTTGCAATAACTGCTGCGAAAGAAACATGGGAATGAGCCATGATATGGTCCGCTGGTGTAAACCAAAAACCATCACAAAGGGAAAAATAAAAAAAATTATGGAACCATTTTAACCAGATAAATGAACTTGTTTAAAAAAAAAAAAAAAAAAAAAGATGGGGCGCCTGGGTGGCGCAGTCGTTAAGTGTCTGCCTTCGGCTCAGGGCATGATCCTGGCGTTTGGGATCGAGCCCCACATCAGGCTCCTCTGCTGGGAGCCTGCTTCTTCCTCTCCCACTCCCCCTGCTTGTGTTCCCTCTCTCGCTGGCTGTCTCTCTCTGTCAAATAAATAAATAAAATCTTTAAAAAAAAAAAAAAAAAGAAGATGAAAGTAAAAGCGTAAAAGAAAGGCAACTGGGTAAAAAACATTTAAAAATGTTTGCTCCAGTTATTAATTTTAAAAATAAAAAAATCTAAACAAGATACAAGTTTTCACCTGTCAAAATCACCAGGATTTGTTTTTAATAACACCTAATAAAGGCAGGAAGAAAGGCAATGAAAGACATTCTCTCACTTTGTTTGTGTAATGTAAAGTGGTACAGCTCTTCTGGAAACTAATTTAGTAATGTTATCAAGAGTCTAAAATTAAAATATTCTTACTCTTTGATGTAATAATTCTACTCACAGAACTTTGTACAAATAATAAAACGTGAACACAATCCTTACTTCATAATGAATGTAATGAAGGGATAAAATGCATTACTCTACCTGCCTGGCTAAGTACTGCTAAATAAAAACATTTAAAGCGAGGAGAAAGGGGCTGGGAAAAGCAGGACCACCACCATGGCCTGCCATCAATCAGGCCATACTGACACCATTAACCAGTCCTACCCCTCAAAATTTCCTTCTGCCTCAACCAAGATATGCGGCAGCATAATCCTCTACAAAAGGAAAAAGACACATTGATCTATTTAAGAGAGTTCTCAAATGACTTGAAATACAAACAGTTTTCCCAGGATGAGGAAAAAAAAATCTCCCAAATTAACTATGAAATGCCATTTCCTAAACAATTTATTTCATCAAAAAATCCAAATACCTCTGTAAATAATTTCATTAGGCAATAAGAAATCATACCATTATAGCAAAGAAGCCATCAAGTAGTAAGAATTTGTTAAAGTCCCATGTATCAACTTTTAGTAACGATAAAATGTATTAAACTTTCTGGGGAGTTGATGGATATTAAAAAAGCTAAACACACGTGTCAAACTCCGTGTGCCAAATTAAGTATAAAAGGTTTATTTCTTAGGAGAGCAGTTTTAACACTATGTTAAACAGAAACTAAATCTCTGTAAAAATACCAAAACAGAAATCAGACAGCAAGCAGTATTTGTACCTGTTCCTACACACACAGAATTTGAGTTCTAAGCCACAAAAATGCTGGTATGATGAATCAGCAGTTCTGTACTAGATTTCAGTCATGGGTGCCAATATTTTTTATCTGGCATTTATTTGGCATTAATGTCTCAATTTTATAGTATTAACAGCAAAGCATTAATCACTAGTTGAAGGCCTCTTGCTTTAGTTATTCTCTCATCTGGAAGGAACTAACTTCTCTAACACTTACCTAAACTCGTGGGCTTGATGAGAACATCAAGGACATCATAAAACGGCAAGTTTTTTAACTGCACATCAGGATGGACAGGAGGAATTGGGGGAGATGGCTGCTGCATCTCAAACGTGGGCTTAGTATCCTGAAGCAGCACAGAACCAACAGGAGAGGACGGTGAGTGTGGTGTAACTGAGGTGGAAGGCAGCGCGTGGATTCCAGCCACGGCCAAGTCAGGCTCTACAGGTGATGAGCTACCATCCAAATTGAAAACTGAAGATTTGATTGTGGATAAATCAGAAAGTCCTTCAAGAGTCCGTGGGTATCGACGTCTGTACAATTCTCGGATTTTAATCTGAACCGCAGGGCTGCAGCCGCTCTTCAATAAATGCAACGCCCTCATCAGGAGGTCATGCTTGCGTCCACTTTTATTCCGTCCAGCAAAGCCTAGTAACACTTGTAGTTCAGAAACCCTAAAGCTAGAAACCATATTCTAAAAGGAAAGGAAAAAAAAAAAAAAGGCACATAAGCCAAGAGTCACCCAGCATATAAAAACCCCATCTAAAATATACTGTAAAATCCGATTTCACCAGCATTTTATCACCTGATATACGCTAGTACCCAGCACTTTCACATACCACTTAGAATTGATCCTGTTTATAGAGCCACTGCCCGCCCAAGTTACAGTCAAGTTATGGTATTAATTACAGTTTGCTGTATTCTTAATTTTGATACTCTACGGTCTATCATTTATCTGCTGATGCTCAAGTATAAACCGTATTTGCTTTAGGACTATGAAATTTACAACCAATGAAAATTTCCTTTTCAAAATTAAGCCCCATCAACACACAATGTAATGTTTGTTACAGTACCGTCATAAATTAACCAAACAAAAAATTAGATTTTTGCAAAATTATATGCATAACTTCCAATGCTAAACAGTAAATCTACAAAATCAAGACAAAATAGTGATCCAAAAACCCAATGAAGTTTTCACCCCAACTCAAATTATTAAGGAACAGACAACATAAGAAAGTAAGTTATTTTTAAATAGTAAAGCTAAAAGCTACATACATCTTATTTAGCATACTTCTAAAACAAGTGAAATCCCCAGCTGATGAGAAAATGCCCTTTGAAGAGCAAGAAAAGGATTGGTTGTAAATCTTAAAGGGCAAGATTCTTTCCGTGCCACCTTACTGACTTATTCTTGACAAGGTATATGCAGTTCTTGCTTCACATTTCACCATCTATTTATTCAACAAAATCTAGCAAATACTTTTAACTACTTGCTGCCTCTTAAGTCCACCTACTTGGTGATTTTCAGAACTTGGGAGGTTAAATCACACGAGTCAGATTTACTTGTACTGCATCTAGTCAGAAAGAAGAATAAGACCTGGAACTGACCCTAAGGAAGCTTTGCCCACCGCTCGTCTTCAGTGCTACACACCCCAGAGCTACCTGGGATTCCTTCCCAACCAGGTAGGTCTGCAGGGGCAACACCTACAGCTGGCACTGATTCACAGAAATCCTCTGTTCTGCACTTTTCAGTCTCATTGATAGCCCAGAAGCAATGGTTTAAACTCTAATTGGCTTTTAAATAGTAGTCAGGAATAATACTTGCTAGTTTTCTAAAAAGCGAACAAATTTAAATATATCAAAGTAATCTGGATGTACAGCTGTATCATAATTCTCATATACTGTGTTTCTCTATTTCATATTATAGAAGTCAGAGACCATTAAGTTGTAATCCTAGCAACCATTTTTTATACTAAACTAGCACTGTCCAACAGAAAAGGGAACCACATATTTAATTCTAAATTTTCTAGAAGCTACATTAAAATAAGTTAAAATTTTAATATGCTTTATTTAATCCAATATATCAAAAGTATTATTTCAACATGTAATCAATTTTTGTGATTAAAAATAATCCATCTTTTCTGGGGTGCCTGCATGGCTCAGTCAGTTAAGCGTCTGACTCTTGGGTTTCAGCTCAGGTCGTGATTTTAAGGGCTGTGGGATCAAGCTCCATGTTGGGCTCCTCATTCAGTGAGGAGTCTACTTGAGATTCTCTCTCTCTCTCTCTCTCTCTTTCCCTCTTCCTCTGCCACTCCCCCCACATGCATGCACACTTGCTCTTTCTCTAAAATAAATAAATCATTTTTAAAAATCCAGTGTTTTAAAAGTGTCAATGAGACATTTTTTAATACCAAATCTTCAATATCCAGTGTATTTTACACTTGGAGCCTAACCAACCATATTTCAAGTGCTTCAAGAGCCTCATGTGGCCAGCAGCTACCACACTGGACAGTGCAGCTCTACATCACACTCTGATAGCAACATCCAGCACAACGCATGGTCATTACACTTCAACTCGCTCATTTCCTCCATGTGTTAAAATGAAGATTTTATCTATCTTACCCAGTGCTATGGACAACAAGGATGAAAGACAAGAAAATTCTTGGCCTATGTCCAGTTACAGTTTACTCAAGGTTTCATGTATAAAAAGGACTATGACAGCTTTCTCAAGAGTCTTGCCAAGCAAGAACACAATGCATCTTTCCCAAAGTCCCCAATCGCAAAACTTCAATTAAGTTGGCTTATACTACAGTAGCGTAAGCAACATTAAATCATGAGAACACTAACAAAGGTAGTCATACAGATACAATACATCCGGGATATTTTCTAAAGAAATCTAACTCAGAATTCATTACTTTGCTTCCCTCCTTCTACTTATTTTCACATTATTCTTTGTTTTAAGGAGACTTGTTTTACAGAAATGACAAAAAAGAACACAAAGTCACCCTAAGCTTGGCTCTCAAAATGGAATTTCTGGGAGGTCTCATATCACTTATTTCCAGTGATTTGCCAATGCACTGGCTCTATCAGCTATTGTAAATACACAAACAAAAAGGAAGAAAGAGGTAACAGCTCACAACATGAATGCGGAATCAGGACACTCTGAAGCAAAAAGAAATCCCCCAGTTTGGGGAAGGGTAAAGAAAAGGACAGCAGACAAGGATGGTCTCTGTTATTGCAAAATGCTGCGAAGATGAAGTATCACTGAGAAAGGGCAGCTGTGAGCCCACGATGCCCCGTGGAAAACTTCACAACAGCAATCACCAGTCACGTGTAGGTCAAGTCCTGGCATCCAGACTCAGGATACTGAAAGTCACTTCATCCCTCAGGTCATCCTATTTGTATTCAAAAACACATAATAACAAAATTCTCCTCTATTTAGCATTCACTATTAAGATACTCTCTTCTCGAGGGAGCTTACTAAGTCAAATTCTAGGACTATGTTTTTCTTGGCAAACCTTGCTGGATCCCACTTCCTTTTAAAACGCAAACAGAGGCAGCACCTTAACTCAGTCTAAACCAAATTTCAGCTGTCACCAGGTAAGGTGAGCCTGCTATGAACACTACTAAAAAGGGATTTCAGCTACTGTTCTCCACCAACCTCCAGTGTCTGTATCTTTAATATAATTTTTAGTATAATTATTTCTAAGTGGACTTTATCCAGTCCATCCTGCTGCCTTCCAAAGTCTGCCTTCTAATACTTCAGTGACAACTGCTATATGCTCTACATAAAAGAATTTCTCAATAAATGCCTGCTAACTGATTTTAAGGAAATTCTATGAGCCAGAGAGAAATACATTGGCAGGACTGATTTTTAAAAAGATATATAAACAATCTGGATTTCTAAACAAAAGATAATATAAATTAAGACTAGGACTTTAGGGTGCCTGGGTGGCTCAGTCGGTTTAAGCATCTGCCTTCGGCTCAGGTCATGATCCCAGGGTCCTGGGATCAAGTTCCGCATCGGGCTCCCTGCTCAGCAAGGAGTCTGCTTCTCCCTCTGCCCCTCCCCCTGCTAGCGTTCGCATGTGTGGGTTCTCATTCTCTCAAAAATAAAACATTAAAAAAAAACATTAAAAAAAAAAAGACGAGGACTTTAAATCAACCTTGTTTCTTTACCAAATTTAAGTAACAATATTATTTAAAATATTAAAGCTGGGTCATCATATAATTGGAACATCACATATAGGAGTAAAGGCAAGCTGAAAGTGCTACATTTAGAAAACCTCATTAAGGAAGTAAATATGATAGTTACCTGCAATAACCAATGAGGAAAAAGATTTCCCCAAGACTGCTCTTCAACTCTTAAATATGAGGTGGAAATTGCACAAGCAGTCTGGAATCTGGGGAAGTTCTAATAGGTTGGAAGCTGTGGTAAAGATCAACACAAACTTTGTAGACAGATACTCCATCAGCTAGGATGTATAATATGAGGTAGGGAAAGGAACTGCTGAGGGAAATCGATAGATCACATTATTAACACTGCCTATCCCAACTACAATATTAAAACAATTTACATCTTCATTTATAAGTAGTAATGGATAAAGAAAAGCCACCAAATATATAATCAATACATCAAAGGACTGACCAACCCATAAGAGAAACTATGTGACAAATTAGAAAGATACTCCAATTCCTAACTACTGCCCATTTAAGAGGTCACAGGAGGCCTCAGTTCCTAGCACTGTATTCCTGTGAGTTCACATTTTCCCTATAATTAAATCCCTTTTACGTGAGAGACCATATGTGGATCTCTTCCTTACAACACATTGATTAAATTAACTCTCAGGCTGAAGAAATCAAAATTGAAAAATCGACTATGAGAAACAATAAAGAGAATACTACTTTTCAAAATCTATAAATAAAGCCAAAGCTAGGGAAAACACCTCCCTAAATGCTTCTATTATTACACAATACAAAATTTACAATTTAGTTCAAAAAGCAAAAAAGTAACAAACACAACCCCTCAAAAAGAGTAAAGAATTAAAAGATAAAAAACAAACAAACCATGAATTAGAAAGCGAAACACAGAAAAGTATGTAACATCAGGTCCAAAAAAGGGAAAGAAAAGTTTTGAGAATGAGAAAAAGAACATTAAAGACCACAAACACTAGGCAAATCTCTTTAAACAAAGAGAACAACACATGCAACTATATTCTAACTTAAAGTTATTTCCTAGAAAAACATAAATTACTCAACCTGATCAAGAAGATATATATTATCTCTACCCACTCCACTTCCAAAAACATCTACCCAAACAGCTTAATGAATAAATTCTACTAAGCCTTCAAGGAAAAGATGGAATTGTTTCTTAAACTGTTCAAAACAATAAAAGTCAGGAAGTTAAATACATGTTAGGAGACAAACATGAAAAAATCAAACACAAAATTTTTAAAATATGCATATTACTGTTTTCCAAACTTCAGCAGGAAAGTCAGACTCATTCAACCAAAATTTTAAGTAAAAGCCTGATGAAACTGGGGGCCTAGTATGCCACCTATTCTTATTCCTTCTCATTTCCCAGTATGGACCACAGAAGTCTTTTTGTAATTCATCAATGTTTCCTGTGAGAATAGACACAAAAGCCCTCAATGTACCCGAACATAGTTTAATATGAAAATTAAAATGGCTTAACATAAACCTTGTCCAATACTTAGTTAAGATGATTTCTATGCTTATAGTTGCATACTGAAATACTTACAGATAAAATTATACAATATGTGGGATTTCCTTTAAAATCATTTGGTAAAGACTCCAAACAGTCAAAGCAATCCTGAGAAAGTATAACAAAGCTGGAGGCACTAGACTCCTGTTTTCAAACCATATTACAAAGCCACAGTAATCAAAGAAGTAAGATATTGGCATAAAAAAGTATATACATCAACAGGAGGATCAGAGAACCCAGAAATAAACCCAACCATAAATGGTCAATTAATTCATAACAAAGGAGCCAAGACTATACAATGGAAAGAGAATGGTCTCTTCAAAAAACGATGCTGGGAAAATTGGACAGCCACATGCTAAAATGAAACTGGACAGTTATCTTACACTTTACACAAAAATTAACTCAAAATGGATGAAAGACTTGAACATAAGAACTGAAACCATAAAACTCCTAGAAGAAAACATGGCTGGTAAGCTCCTTGACATAGGCCTTGGCAATGTTATTTTGAATCTGATACCACAAGCAAAAGTAACAAGAAAAATACCAAGTGGGACTGCATCAAACCAAAAAGCTTCCACAAAACAAAGGAAACCATCAACGAAACGAAAAGGCCAAGTGTGCAATGGAAGAAAATATCTGCAAATCATGTATCTAGATAAAGGGATAATATCCAAACTATTTTAAGAACTCATAAAAATCAATAGCAAAAAAAAAAAAGAGTCCAGTTAAAAATCGGGTAGAATTTGCAATGACGCAGATGGTTCTAGATCCAGAGTATTCTGCTAAGTGAAATAAGTCAGTCAGAGAAAGACAAATACCATGATTTCCCTCATATGTGGAATTTAAGACACAAAACAAAACGAGCAAAGGGGGGAAAAAGAGAGAGACAAACCAAGAAAGATTCTTAACTATAAAGAACAAACTGATAGTTACCAAAAGGGAGGTGGGTGGAGGGATGAGTTAAAAAGGTGACAGATTAACAAGTATACTTGTGATGAGCACAGGTGTTGTATGGAAGAGTTAAATCGCTACACTGTACACCTGAAACTAATATTACGCTGTATGTTAACTAACTGGAATTTAAATAAAAACTTCAAAAAATTGGGCAGAAAGTTTGAATAGACACTTTTCAAATAAAGACATAAGTGGCCAACAGAGACATGAAACGATGCTCAATATAACTAATCATCAGGTAAATGCAAATCAAAACCACACTGAGATATCACCTCACACCCGTTAGAGTGGCCACTCTCAAAGACAACAAATGTTGGTGAGGATGGAGAAAAGAGGGAAAACTCTTGTGCGCTGTTGGTGGTAGAGTAAATGGGTTTAGCCACGATGGAAAACAGTATGGAGGTTCCTCAAAAAATTAAAAATAGAACTACTAAAGAATCCACCAATTCTACTTGTGGGTATTCACCTGAAGAAAACGAAAACACTAAAAGGAAATGATATATGCACCCCTTCCAAGTTCACTGTATCATTATTCAAATACAATAGCCAAAACACAGGAACAACATAAGTGTCCATAAATGGAAAAACGAATAAAGAATTCACACACACCTCACAGCTTTATATACATAGCAGCTTCTACAGACATACACAATGGAATATTACTCAACCATATAAAAGAATAAAATCTTGCCATTTATGACAACATGGATGGACCCTGAGAGCATTATGCTAAGAGAAATAATTCAGACAGAAATACCATAGGATCTCACTTATATGTGGAATCTAAAAACAAAACGAAAACAAGAACACCAAGCTCATAGATATAGAGAACAGACTGGTGATTCCAGTGGGGGGATGTGTGTGGGGGGGAAATGGGTGAAGGGGATCAAAAGGTACAAACTTTCAGTTATAAAATAAATATGTTATGGGGATGTAATTCAGCATGATGAGTATAGTTAATAACAGCATATTGTGGGGCACCTGGGTGGCTCAGTCAGTTAAGCGTCCAACTCTTGATTTCAGTTCAGATCTTGATCTCAGGGTCATGAGTTCAAGGCCCGATTAGGCTCCATGCCCAATTAAAAAAAAATAGCATACTGTATATTTCAAAGTTGCTAAGAGAGATCTTAAAAGTTCTCATCACAAGATAAATATTTTTGGTAACTGTAAAGTGATGAATATCTACTAGATTTATTGTGGTAATCGTTTTGCAATGCATACAAATATTGTACAGCTGAAACTAATAAAATGTTATACATCAATAATACCTCAATTGAGAAAATAATAAAAATACTACCTGAAACTTGAAAAAAATCATTGGGGGGAATGAGTGGAGACACAAAAAAAAGATAAGAGTTGATCACTGCTGAAGCTAGGTACAGGGTACAAGGGGAATTCTCTACCTTTGTAAGAATGTTTCCACATAAAAAGTTTGCTTAAATGGGGGAAGCTAGTTGTGGGTTATATAGCAACTCTCTATACTATCTTCCCAACTTTTCCATAAATCTAAAACTATTGCAGATTTAATCAGGCAAAATTTGTTTGAGGCAGGGAAAAACAGTTTATGATCTAAATACCATTTCCCACAAAAGGAACCCAGGCTCCTTGAGGAAATAGCTAATTGCAAGTCTGGGGTAGAAAATGCACAAGATGAGCCTAGGACATTTCATCATACCAGAAAACAAAGAAGTTACCAAAGACTACTGGAATCTTGTCAGAAGGACACAGAAAACAATCCAGTAGCTCGAGGCAAGATAACCCAACCATCAAAGAGAACAATAACTACATTAATTCAACCACATCAAATATATTAAAAGTCATTTGTTCACAGTAACAATACTTAAAAAAACCTCACCGATCTCTGTTATAGGACGCTGAGAAACCAACTCATTATTCTGAAAATTGTTAAAGTAAGGAAAGCAATACAAAAAGATCTATTGGCTCAAAAAAAGCCTTATATTAGATTAATCTGCATAAATGCCAAAAGGGCATTTGAAGAAGTCCTATCCGTTACTGATAAAACCTCTCAATAAACAGGAACAGAATGAAATTCTGTTAACATGAGAAAGGGTAGCTATCAGAAATCAAGAATAAATATCATTCTTAAAGATGAAACCCTAGAAATAAAGACCAATAAAAGATGTTTTCTCATTCAAAATTATTCTAAAGTGTCCAGACAGTACAGATTTTAAAAGAAGCAATATTTATAATTTACAAATGACAGAACTTTCTACACTGAAACTGTTTAAAAATCCACTGAAAAAGAAGACCTAATAATAAGTTAAGAAAATTCACTGAGTTATCTATACATCGAACAGATTTTCAAGCTACTGATCAGGAAAAACAATATTAAAAAAAATGAGTCTAATAACAAAATCTTAAAATGCAAAGGCATAAATTTTAAAATTTTGCAACAGCTACATAAAAACAAGACGTAAAAGAACTCTTGAATAAATTAAGAAACTATCATGTTACTAGACAAAAACAGTAAATACTGAAAAGATGTCAATGCCCCTCAACTGTATAAATATAATAAATTCCAATGAATGACTGAGTTGAAGAGCTTGACAGATTAAAATTTATCATAAAAATAAAATATATAGGGGCGCCTGGGTAGCGCAGTCGTTAAGCGTCTGCCTTCGGCTCAGGGCGTGATCCCGGAGTTCTGGGATCGAGTCCCACATCGGGCTCCTCCGCTGGGAGCCTGCTTCTTCCTCTCCCACTCCTCTGCTGTGTTCCCTCTCTTGCTGGCTGTCTCTCTGTCACATAAATAAATAAAATTTTTTTAAAAAATAAAAATAAAAATAAATAAAATATATAATATGGCAGGTGGTGATGAATACAAAGGACAAAAATAATGGGAGAAAAGGAAACAGGGAATGAAGAGATAAAGGATTTGCAATTTTCAAGAGAGAAGGTTTCCCTCAGAAGGTAAATGAATAAGTAACTGAAGGATTAAGAAGACACCTAAAGAATATCTGAGGAAAAGCATTCCAAGACCTTGGATGCAGCAGGTGCAAAAGCCGTGAGTAAGAAAGCACGTCTAACACAGGGAAGGGAGAGTAAAAAGCCCATCAATGCTGAACCAGAGGAATCTAGAGGAATCTAACATAGCAGAATGATGACCAAAGAAAATGACAAGCCCTGGAGAGGAAACTGATTAGCTTAAACAAATATTTATTGTAAAAAATTATATTATCAGATTTGCAAGGCTAAGAAATAACAGAACAAAACTACGGAACAATGGCATGCATCTAAGTTGGCAGAGTGGGGAGCAGTTTAAAGCATTCTGTAAGAAAGGAAAAGATAGTTTTAGATTTATGTGTATTAAAATTTCAAAAAAAAATTCAAGAAAACTCCAAGAGTATGTGAGTAAACAAAACAAATGTAATTTCACACAAGTAAATGGCAGAAAACATAAGAAAGAGGGCAAGAAAAAATAATTAGCCCAAAAGGTGGCAAGAAAACAGATGGGGAGACAAAGCACAGAAAAAGCAGGATAGCAGAAAATGAAGGAGTAAGGATAAATGCAAATATACCAAAAACCCAACAAATAAAAATGAAATAAACTTGCCAGTTCAAACAGCAAGATTAGCGAATATCACCACAGAAACCACAGACATCATAAAAATACAGGAATACTAAGAACAACTCTATACACACGAATTTGGGAATTTATATGAAAAGGACCAATTCCTTGGAAAATATAAATTATGAAACTCACCCAATATGAAATAGATCATTTGAATACCCCTTCAACTACTCAGGAAATCTAATTCATAATTTTAAAACTCCCCAAAATAGGGGCACCTGGGTGGCTCAGTTAAGCAACTCTTAATTCTGGCTCAGGTCATGATCTCAGGGTTGTGAGATTGAGCCCCACACGAGGCTCCACATTCAGCATGGAGTCTGCTTGAGATCTCTGTCCCTCCCCCTGCTACTCACGCAAATAAATAAATAAATAAAATCTTCAAAAATATTTAATTAAAAAATAAAACTCCCCAAAAGTAAATGATCAGGCCTAAGTGGTTTTACTGGAGAATTCTACCCAAAATTTAAAGAATTAACACCAATCTGTTCAAATTTCTTCCAGAAAACAGAAAATGAGAGAATACTTCCAAATTCATTTTATAAAGCTAACATTACCCTGATGGCAAAACTAAACAAAAACAGTATGAAAAATAAGACTACAAACCATCACAAATATTAATGCTAAAATACTAAACAAAATGTTAGCACACAGAACTTAGTAATATATAAAAAGAATTATATACCATGACTGTGTGAGGTTTATTCCAGGACTAGAAGGCTGGTTCAATGTTTGAAATCAATGTAGTATACCCCCCTTTTTTTGGTAGTATACCCTTATTAATAGCTAAAAACAGAAAACCACATGATTGTAACAGTCAATGCAGAAAAAGCATTTGACAAATTCAACACCCACTCGTGATAAAAATTCTCAGAACAGGAACAGGGAACTTCCTCAACTTGATAGAAATCACCCACTGAAAAATCTATAGCTAACATTACACTTAATGGTAAAAGACTGAATGCATCACCCTAAGACTGGGAACAAGACAAGAATGTCAATTCTCACCCTATTAATCAGAATAGTGCTGTAAGTGCTGGATAAGGGAAAAGATAAGAAAAGGAAATAAAAGGCATACAGGTTGGAAAGAAAAAAAATTTTTTTAAACTGCCTGTATTTGCAGATCCCAAAGAATCTATAAAACAACTCTTACAACCAATAGCTGAGTTCAGCAAGGTTGCAGGAGACACAGCAATACACAAATACCAATCACATCCCTATATACTAACAAAGAACATACGGAAACAAGTTAAAAACACAATACTATTTATAATCATTCCAAAAAAATGAAAATACACATTTAAAAATATAACAAAATATATACAGGACTTGTATACTGAAAACTATAAAATGCTAATAAAAGAAGTCTAAGAAAATTTAAATGAACGGATTGGATCCTCCAATGGCTTTTAAGACTCAATAAAGAAACTACATCAATTTTCCCTAAACTGACACAGATCTATTAATACAATTTCAACCCAAATCCCACCAAGACTTTTTTATATTTAAGATTATTCTAAAATTTATATGGAAAGGCAAAGGAACTAGAAGAGCATTAGAACAATTTGAAAAAAACAGAAATCAGTCTATTCCATTTCACAACTTAGCTCTGTAATCAAGACTGTGTGGTATGTGGTATTAGCAAAGGTAACACAAAGGTCTATGGAACAGAACAGAGAATCTAGAAACAGACCTACACAATATGCCCAAATAGTTTTTGACAAAGGTGCAAAAGTAACTCAATGGAGGAAAGACTGCCTTTCAACAAAAGGTGCTGAAGCAAAGTATACATCCAACTACGTCTTACATTTTATACAAAAATTAACTCCAAATGGATCATGGACTTGAACGTTAGAATAAAACTACAAAACTTTTAGGAAAAAGCACAGAAGAAAATCTTCAGGAACTAGGGCTAGGCAAAGAGTTCTTAGACTTGACATTCAAAGCAAAATCTACAAAAGAAAAAAATAAACACTGGACTTCACCGAAATTAAAAATTTGTGCTCCGCAAGACCCTGTTTAAAAAGATGACAAAACAATCAACAGACTTGGCAACGGTATTTGCAAACCACATATCCAACAAAGGATGAGTATCTAGAATATGTCTAGAACTCTCGAACCCCAACAGAAAAAAAAATCCAGTTTAAGAAAGGGCAAAAGGCATGAAGAGACATTTCATCAATAAGGATATACTGATAAAAAACAAGCACATGGAAATATGTTATCATTAGCCACTAAGGGAGTGCAAATTAAAATCTCACTGAGGTGTAGCTAGATACATACCAGAATGACTAAAATGAAAAACAGTGAGAACACCAAATGCTGGCGAGGATGCAGAGAAACTGGATCACTCCATACATTGCTGGTAGGGATGTAAAATGGTACAGCCACTCTGGAAAACAGTTCGGCAAGTTCTTAAAAAACTATATATACAATAATCATATACCCCAGGAATTGCACTCCTGGGTATTTTTATCCCAGAGAAATGAAAACTTATGGTCACAAAAAAACCTATGCAGAAATCTTAAAGCATTTTTATTCGTAACAGCCCAAAACTCTAAACAACATGGATATCTTTCAACAGGTAAATGGTTAAACAAATCCAAACCATGAAATACTACTCAGCAATAAAAAGGGATGAGCTATCAATACATAAAACAACATGAATGACTCCAGAGAATGATGCTTAGTGAAAAAAACCAAACCCAAAAGTTACATACTGTATGATTCCATTTATGTAACATTCTTGGAAAAGATGAAACCATAGAAATGAAAAACAGATGACTGGGTCTGAGATATTAAGGGGGTGAGAAGAAAGTGAGTGTGGCAATAAAAACTGACAATAAGAGGGATCCTTAAAGTGATGGAAATGATCTATACCTTGATTATGTCAATGTCAATATCCTTGTAGTATTGTTGTGATACTGTTCTATGGTTTTGCAAGATGTTAGCACTGTGAGAAACTTGGTAGAGTACATGAAATGTCTGTACTACTTCTCACAACTGTGAGTAAATTGACAATTTTCTTAATAAAAAGTTTAATTTAAAATTACAAAGACCAAGATTACTAGAGATTAATATTTTTAATCCAATAGCATGATATTCACAAGAGAGAAAACTAAAAGAACACAAAAATGTAGGGGGAGGGAGAATTTTAAAAATCAGGCAAAATTAGTTGACCAAAAGAAAATAGCACAGGTATAATATGAAACAGTAGTGTAAAATACAAAGAACATTCAAAGACATAGAGTCAATACAGAGAGTAAAAGCTCCAATTCAACAGGAAAATACAAGCTTAAACTTTCATGTACTAGCAACAATTTAAACCATATTTTAAAAATTAGTAGAACTATAAGAAAAAAACTGGGGAAAAATATTCTTCTAGAAGATTAACATACTTCTGTTTCTAAAAACATATGGAAGATTTGAACAGAATTAACAGCCTATCTACTAGAACGTAAAACTTTGTGCTTATGAATGGAAAATCCACATTCTGTTCCATGTACAAACAAAAATAAAAACTGACCACAGTCTTATAACAGATTTCAAAAGATCAGTATCATACATATCATGCTTCCAAACTACAACACATTTACAAATCAATAACTAAAGATACTCCCAGAAGTTTGGAAATAAAAGCTTTTAAATAACTCATAAAGAATTCGCAGTGAAAAACAGAAAAATACAAGTGAAAAATAATGAAAACACTGCACATCAAAACTTGTGTGATGCAGAGAAAACAATGGAGACCTATATTAAAACACTGAAAATTAAAAAAGCAAGGCATCCAACTTAAGAAATTAGAGAAAGAATAAAAATAAACGCCCAAAAAGTATAAAGTAAATAAAGAGCAGAAATTAATGAAATGGGGGAGGGATACATTGAAAAGCATTAAAAAAAAAAAAGTTCAAAAATCTGATCTTTTAAAAGTCTTCAAAAATTGACGAACTTTTAGTTTTTACTATTGATAAAGGAAAAAAGGCATTAAAAGAAAAAAGGTAAAAGGGACATAAACTACAGGTACTACAAAATTAGAGATTAACAACTTAATACCATAAATTCAAGAACATGAATGAAATAGACAACTTCCTATAAATGTATAACCTACCAAAACTGGCTTGAAAATTGAAATATGAACAATCCTATAAGCAAAGTAATTGAATCAGTGGTTAAGAAGTATCCCACAAAGAAAACACCAGTAACAATTTTATCAGGGAGTTCTACCGAACACTTAAACAGATAATTCTAATCTTACATAAATTCTTCCAGAAAAAGAAGAGTATATTTTTTATGGGTCAATATTACTAATTATTAGAAGCAAAAATCTTAAATTAACTATCTTCAGTTTGAGTCCAATAATGAAAAAAGAGACAAATCAGGATTGACTTTATGCTTGAAACACACAAATTTCACCCTGTTAACAGATTACAAAAGAAAAACATCTTCTCAAAAAATGCAAAGAAGGCTTTTGATAAAATTCAACATCCATTTATTACTTTTTTAGATTAGCAAACTAGTTATAGAAAGGAACATCCTTAACCTGAAAAGATTATCTACAATAAACCTACAGCAAGCATCATACTTAACTGTGAAACTTTGAAAGCATTCCCTTTAAAATCAGGAACAAGATCAGGATGCCCCCATCACCGCTTCTATTCAACATTGTACTGGAGATCCTAGCCAGCACATTAAGACAAGAAAAAGAAAGAAAAAAAAAAAGCATAAGAATTGGAAAGGAGGAAACAAAGAGGTCATTATTCACAGATAGGTCTGTCTACACAAAAAAATCCAAAAGAATTCTATAGATAATTTATCATAATTAGGAGTAGAGCAAAGTTGTTACACAAAGTCAAAACTGTACTTCTATAAACCAGCAAGGTAGAAAATATAATTATGAAAAGATACCATTTATGATTCGATACAAAAACAAAGTACCTAAAAATAAATCTAACAAAATATTTGCAATAGTTTAGTTGAAGAAAATTATAAAACTTTATGAAAGACATTGTAAAAGACCTAAATAAATGGAGATTACAATGTTCGTGGTTAAGAAAACTTAGCTCTCTCCAAACTGATTTACAGATTCAATGCATTTCCCATCAAAATCCCAACAGATGCATGCTTGTGTGTCTACATAACTTAGAAAAATGATTTTAAAATTATACAAAGGATCAAATGGCCAAGAAGTACCCTAAAGAACTACAAGGCAGGAGGAGCTGGCCTACTACTTGTCACGCGGTGACTGACTAGACTAGACCAACCTTCCCTAAGAAAATTTAAAAACTGAAGGTAATATAAAAAACATCCATTTGAAGACATGAAGCACTATAAAGTCAGAAAGGACCTGAGAGGCCAATGCTGTGGAAAGAAGGGAAGTGTAGAAAATGGAGCCCATCATTTAATGCCTCTTTTCCCCTGGAAATATCTGCCAATGGGAAAAGGGCAATGGATAAGTTGAGAAGTCAAGATCTTTGAATAGATTTATAGGGCTGGGGAAACGAGAAGATTATTTGCAAAGTGTGGGATATGTAATGAACTCCTACAAATCAGTATGAAAAAGGCAGATGGCCCAATATAAAAATGGGCTAAAAAATTGGCAAAGCCATGTCACAAAAGATATCCAAATGGACAATAAGCATATTAAAAGAGACTTAACATCATAACTCATTAGTAGAATGCAAATTAAAACCACTAAACATTCACTAAAACATCTAAAATTAGAAGAGTGGACAAGAAAGAATGTGAAGCAACTGGAACTCTTATTATTTTGCTAGTGGAAGAGAATGAACAAATTACAACTACATACCAGTGAATCTTGCAAACAAAATTGAGGAAAAAAGTCAGACACAAAAAATATATACACCATACAGTTCCATTTATATGAGTTTCAAAAAACAGACAAAACTAATCTAAGAGTAATGTCAAGCCAGTACTATCTTTGAAGAGACAGAGGTTAGTCACTGAGAGGTGGTAACCAAGGGGAGTCTCTAGAGTCCTGGTAATGTTCTATTTTCTTCATCTGCATTTGGTTATATTGAAAAAAATCACCCAGATGTATTCCTATAATCTATGTATTTCCTACATGAGTGCCCTATATCAACAGAAGTTTGTTTTTGTGAAAGTTGTTATAGAGTTGGAGTACTTAAGACAAGGTGATGGTGCTGTTAGTGCAGATTAAAAGATTAGAATCCGGAATGCATAGACAGATCCAATTGTAAAACTATTACAAGTTAGTAAGAAAAAAAGTTTTTTTAAGCCTAGTACCAACACGGACAAGAGACATAAAACAGGTAATAGAAGCTCAGAAGAGTCAAGAAAATGTTATAAGCATAATAAAAGATGCTCGCTTTCACTACCAAAGGGAAAAATTAAAAACAAGTGAAATTTTTACTCACGCAAAAACTTTCAATTTGATAAAAGTGTTATAGCGAGAAAGGTAAATAATGAAAACTTCTACATTGTTGGAGAGAACAAATACCAATACAATCCTCTTTGGAAAATAACCCGGCATCATCCAGTACTGCTGAAGACGTACATATCCTTAAATCCCAGCAATTCTGCTCCTAGAATTTCTACAGTGAAATATACAAATATCTACACTAAATGAAACCAATAAAAATCACAGTGTCAAATCAGTGCAGATTAAGTTCATAGAATTTTTCTTTTTTTGCATTTTCAGAACATTTTGGGTTTCAGAAGTTTGAATAAGGATGTGAGGATCTATAGTAGGAAAAAAATGGAAACTACACAAATTTCCAACAAGAGAATGGATAAACTGGTATTCAAACAGTGGAAAATTAAAAACAATAACAAAAAAAACCCAAATACAGCATCATTCCATTTGTATAAAATTTTTAAATACTTAAAAAGTTACATATATAGATATAAATATAATTTTATATATCTACATACTGTGGATAAAATCAGGAAAGGGCACCCTGCTGACCTAAACGATTTCTTAACTTACATGATGGCTATATACATGTTTATTTACCTATACCTTACCTGTTATAATCTTTTGTACCTATTAAATAACTTAAATATTTTTTAAAAATTAGCGTAGTATACCCAAATACACAAAGCATGATTACAATAAGAGAATTGTCTCAAGAGCTCTTTTTAAAGGAATTAGCATCCTCAGAGAACTCAAGGTACTTTCCCCCATAAACGGAGGACAAATTGCTATTGAAAGAATAAAGCTTCTATAAACTAAAAATATAATCACTGAAATAAATCCCGTAGAGGAGTTCAAAGACAAAATCGAGGAAATCCTCAGAAACAAATACATGTCAATCTAGAAGTCCAACTTTCACCCCTCAAGTCTCAAAGAAAACAGGAGAGAAAGAAATTATCAAAGAAATAAAAGATATTCCCCACACCTGAAAAATTTTAGAACTAAAAAGTTACCCCAACAACGAAAAAAAAAAGACTTACAACTAGACACATTTCACAAAATATCAAAGATAAAAAGATTACCACAAAGATTTTAAACAAGGTGACTACAAAAGGATAACCGTCAGATTTGTAACAGAACTCCATTCGCAACAATGGGTGTTTTAAGTTCCTAGGGCAAAGCTTTCAAAATTTGGTAGGAAAAACTGATTACCAATTTATAATTCTATATCTAAACTTCCAATCAGGAACAAAGGCAAGTCATTTTCAGACACTGAAGAAATCAGACTGTTTATCACCACGTCTATCCTAAAACCACCACTCAAGATATTCCAATAATAACAAAAGAGTAATTTAAAAAAGAAAGACATGGGATTCAAGCAAAAGACCTAATCCAGGAGTACAATGTAATCCCAGGATGACAGCTGTACAGCAGATCTAGAAAGCAAGCTGCCCAAATTAGAAAAGGAAGGTTGAGAGCTCCAGAAAACCTATCTTCAAGAAAAGTTGAATGGTTACAAATAAGAACACATGATAATATCAAATTTAAAAAATAACTTCCATGAGTTCTCCTCACTCAAGCAGGACTTTATAATTCTCCTTTAAGGAGCACAGGTTTAGTAACAGAAGTTCCTCTATAGCTCCAAGTGATCTGGTTTCACAGTGACTAATGTTTCTAACAGGATACATACTATAAAGGGCGGTCCATTACTCAATTTCTAGACTCTTCCTATAGAAGCACAAAAAAGTTTAGAAGTGTTATAAACCATAATATAAATGCTAAAATCTAGACAGTGCAATAGAAAATGAAGGCTGGAAGAAGAAGAAGAGGGGAGGTAGAAGAAACAAAGGGAAATGGATGGGTGCTAAATCCGCTGAGAGACTGGGAACTGAAGACATACTGTCTAAAACTGATAGGTCAAGAAACAGAAGTTTAACTATTACAAAAAGTTAATACCAACTAACAACAGCATTAGGAACAAAAATGTAACTGGTAGAAGACATAGATGGCCAACAGACACATGAAAAGATGCTCAACATCGCTCATGATCAGGAAAATGCAAATCAAAACCACAAGATATCACCTCACACCTCTCAGAATGGCTAAAATCAACAACACAAGAAACAACAGGTGTTGGCAAGTATGTGGCAAAAGCGGCACCCTCTTGCACTGTTAGTGGGAATGCAAACTAGTGCAGCCACTTTGGAAAACAGTATGGAGGTTCTTCAAAAAGTTAAAAATACAACTAATTTACGATTCAGCAATTGCATTAGATTTTTACCCAAAGAATACAAAAATACCAATTCAAAGGAATACATGCACCCCTGTATTTATAGCAGCATTATCTACAATAGCCAAATTACAGAAGCAGCCCAAGTGTCCATCAATAGGTGAAGGATAAAGAAGACATGGTGTGTATGTGTATATATGTATGTATACACACACACACACACACACACACACACACACAGGAATATTACTCAGCCATAAAAAAGAATGAAATTTTGCCATTTGCAATGACAGGATTGGAGCTAGAGAGTATATGCTAAATGAAATAAGTCAGAGAAAGACAAATACCACATGATTTCATTCATATGTGGAATTTAAGAAAAAACAAAACAAAGGGAAAAAAGAAACAGGCAAGTCAAGACAGACTTTTTTTAATGATACATTTTAAAAATTTTTTTTATTTATTTGCCAGAAAGAAAGAGAGAGAGAGAGAGAGCACACTCACAAGCAGGGGGAGTGGCAAGCAGAGGGAGAAGCAGGCTCCCTGTTAAACCAGGAGCCTGATATGGGACTTGATCCCAGGACCCTGGGATCATGACCTGAGCCAAAGGTAGATCCTTAACCAACCGAGCCACCCAGGCGTCCCTAGACTTTTAACTATAGATAACAAACAGATGGTTACCAGAGGAGAGATGGATGGGGGATGGGTGAACTAGGTGATGGGGATTAAGTGATGAACACTGCTTGATGTACAGAAGTGCCGAATCACTATATCGTACGCCTGAAACTAATATTACACTGTATGTTAACTGGAATTTAAATTAAAGCTTAAAAAAATAATAAAAAATATAACTGGTACAAATCAATATGCTAGGAAAGGTGGAAAACATAACAATCTAAACTTCTTAACTACTAGACTCAAGCAACAGACACTGTTCAGAATTGAAAGAAAAATCAAGATACAGAAAGATATGTGGTGTTTTTGAGTTTGGGAATTAGCAGAAAGAAAAAAAAAAACTAAAAACAAAACACCCAAACATGGTTAAAGATAGTTATGTCAGGAGTGGAATCTACTGGGGAAGAAAGGGCTTTTATTTTTCCTTCTGAATTTTCCTGAACTACCTGTACAAGTATTGCTTTCATTTGGGAAAAACAATGAGGAATGGAGATAAGAATAAAAATTATTATTAAAACCATTTTCCAGGGGCACCTGGGTGGCTCAGTCAAACTGCCCACTTGTGATTTTGGCTCAGGTCATGATCTCAGGGTCCTGAGAACAAGCCCCTAATGGGGCTCCACTCTCAGCATGGGGACTGCTTGAGATTCTCTCTCTCCATCTGCCTTTGCCCCTCCTCCCACTCATGCTCTTGTGCGAGTGTGCTCTCTCACATGTGCGTGCCCTCTCTTTCTCTCTCTCAAAATAAATAAGTCTTCAAAAACAAAAACATTTTCCAGGTTGGGGTGCCTGGGTGGCTCAGTCAGTTAAGCATCTGACTCATGATTTTGGCTCAGGTCATGATCTCAGGGTGGTAAGATTGAGCCCTGTGTCAGGCTCTGCACTGAGCATGGAGTGTGGAGTCTGCTTGGGATTCTCTCTCCCCCTTTCCCTCGGCACCCCCACCAACTTGTGCACACATGTGCACACGCTTTCAATAAATAAATAAACTATTTTTTTAAAAAACAACTATTTCCCAGGTTAAAGAAAAAATGAAATAATTTGGCCAAGGTCATACAGTCAATAACCATGCATCCCCAAAGCTAATGTCGAAAAGAAAAGAAAAAGGAAGAAGAGGCAGGAAGGAAAGAAAGAAGAAAGAAAACAACCTTCCGCAACATAATCAAGAACAGCTTTTACTGACCTATATGAATAATCAAATGGAGAGCTCTGAAGTCTATGTTAGATTTATATTGTTCTCTGCAAAGTCACAAAAATTCTTATTTGTTTTAAACCACTTTTCCAAAAAAGTCTAGAAAAAAAGCCACATTACCAGGGATGGGGGTTCAAAGTAAACATTCATAGAGAATAGATCAGACTATGATACCAACTGATTCCATATATTATTTTTATTTCAACTGTGCAACTTCTTAAATTTAGTCCTGAACAAAAAGAGATTAGCTGTAAGGATAACTCAAGGGAGAAAGAATCATCCTTCAATAAACAATGTGGGAAAGTGGATATCCACATGCAAAAGAAGTTTGATCCCCACCTCACGCCATAAACAAAAATTAACTCAAAATGGATCAACAATCTAAATGTAAAAACTAAAACTATAAACCCTTATATGAAAACAGACATAAATTTTTATGTCTTTATAAATCTTTATGACACTGGATTAGGCAATGATTTCTTACCAAAATCACAAGCAAGAAAAGAAAAAAAGTTATAAATGAAACTTTGTCAAAATTAAAAAAACTTTTGTGCTAAAGGACATTATGGAGAAAGTGAAAAGACAGTCTATAAAAAGGAGTAAAATATTTGCAAACCATATATCTAATAAAGAACTTGAACTTAAAAAAAACCCCAAATTTAAAAAATGGGCAAAAGGTTTGAATAGACATTTTTCCAAAGAAAACATACAAATGGCCAATAAGCACATGCAAAGATGCTCAACATCTTTGTTGAGCATTAGTCACCAGGGAATGCAAATCAAAACCACAATGAAATACCACTTTACACCCATGCGGGTGAGGATACGGAGAAATCAGGACTCTTATAACTAGTAGTAGGAACGTAAAATGATAGAGCAGTTTGGGGAAAATTTGGCAGTTCCTCAAACACTTAAACATGGAAGTTACCACATGTACCCGCAATGCCACCCCTAGGTAACTACCCAAAATAACTGAAAACATATGTCCACACACAACTTATACACAGATGAATGTTCATACTAGTCAGAGTGCAAACAACCCAAATATACATAAACTCATGACTAAATAAACAAAATGTGGTATACTCCATACAATGGAGTATTATTCAACCATAAAAAGGAATGAAGCACTGCTACATGCTACAACACAAACCTTGAAAAGGTTATGTTAAATGAAAGAAGCCACACACAAAAGGCCATGTGTATGATTCTATCTCTATGAAATGTCTAAAACAGACAAATTCATAGAGAGATGTCTAAAACAGACAAATTCATAGAGACAGAAAGTAGATTACTGGAAGCTGAGGGCTGGATGAAAGGAGGAGAGGGAGTGACTGCTAATAGGTACTGGGTTTCTTTTGGGGTGATGAAAATGTTCTGGAATTAGATGGTGGGGATGCCTGCACAACTTTGTGAATAGACCAAAACCACTTTAAAAGGCTGAATTTTATGGTATGTAAATTATATCTCAATTAAAAAATTTAAAGTAGCTAAGATCCAATCCAGAAAAACAAAGGAAAAAGCTGAGAAAAGAGAAACATCTGAAGGATGTTATATTTAGAAAAGTGTCAGCTTTATCAGAAAAGATATTCATGGAGGGAGTCCACAGACCTAAGGAGCAAACCAATGCAAAAGTATCTACAAAAGCTAAGAAAACCTTTCTTTACTATTAAGAATTATCAATTTAACTTAAATATTGAGTTTTGAATGTGCTTTCAAAGACATGACCTCAAGTGAAGTTGTGTCCTGAAATTTTAGTTGTGTACCACTCATGACTCTGAATCACATGGTAGATTCAGTTGCATCTACCATATCTATTAGTCTACTTCCTTGCCCAATAGTTGAGGAGTATGACGGATGACGAATTCTAACCTCAAATCCCGCATTAACTTCCTATTCTCCCTCTATATCCTAGCAGCACCTGAAGCTACCAGAATGGCAAGCCTTCTAGGTGTAAAGAACCAAACACTCAAGCCTCCTAGGCAGAAAATTTCTGTTATATGAATTACTTAAGACTCTTAGCATAAAAGATCTTCTGCATTTGGTTTGCCAGTATCTGTTAAGAAAGTTATGATGGGGCGCCTGGGTGGCTCAGTCGTTGGGCATCTGCCGTCAGCTTGGGTCATGATGAGATCGAACCCCGCATTGGGCACCCTGCTCGGTGGGAGGCCTGCTTCTCCCTCTTCCACTCCCCCTGCTTCTGTTCCCTCTCTCACTGTGTCTCTCTCTGCCAAATGAATAAAATCTTTAACAAAAAAAAAAAAAAGTAAGTTATGATGACTCACTCTTTCACTAGCCCAAATACACACTAAGACTGCACACACATTCACTCTCTTTCTCTGACAGACATGGAGATAATAAACTCAAGGCACAAAAGGAAGAGGATGAGGAATACAGGAGAGAAGGAGAAAGGACCTTTATTTTTTTTTAATAATTTTTTATTGTTATGTTAGTCACCATACAGTACATCCTTAGTTTTTGATGTAGTGTTTCATGATTCATTATTTGCATATAACACCCAGTGCTCCATGCAATATGTGCCCTCCTTAATACCCATCACCGGCCTATCCACTGGAGAGAGGACCTTCAAAGAAAAAAAAAATGTTACTGCAATAGATCCCCCCTCCATTTCCACACTTGAATGGTGAGAAGTAAGGAGAGTGGATTAACCTGGTTAAATAATAGCAGGAACCAGGTTAAATAATAGCAGCCAAAAGACTGCACCAGCAGCCAACAATATACAATTATGAACTGGAGGAGAAAGACAAGGGTAAAAAAGCCACTCTGGGGGGCTCCTGGGTAGCATAGTCGATTAAACGTCCCACTCTTGATTTCAGCTCAGGTCATGATCTCAGGGTCGTCAGACTGAGCCCCACGTTGAGCTCTGCACTCATCAGGGAGTCAGCTTGAGATTCTCTCTCCCTCTCCCCCTCCGCCCCCGACAACTCGAACTCAAGCTCACTCTCTAAAACAAAAAAAATCTTTAAAAAAAAAAAAGCCACTCTGGTTGAAGAAGAAATGAGGGACTTCAGAACCCCGACTATTTAGCCTCTGCTCCATCCCTGTGCTTAGCTCTGCTAGGGACTATTTCGTACAGAGAAAGGAGGGTGGCAGTGACAGAGGTCCAAACCATCAGATCTTATGAGCTTGTCCCAGGTAAATTCACAACTAGTTAATTTGCAAACTAGTTAATTCAGAAACTTCTACCAACATAAATGCTATAAACAAGCAACCAGTGAATTGAATAATTTCATCTCTAGTACCTTGAAAGCTCTGAATACATGATGTTTTATTATAAGCACCCTTGACTACTCAGCCCACAATTTCCATTTACAGAGAACTTGCTCCTTCCTTTCCCCCAAACCATCAAGATAATCTCATGACTCAGGTTTGTGCGCTAGGGCTCTAACCTTCTGGCCACAGATGATTAGAACAGAAGTGGACCCTCACCTAAGCTCAGCCAGTGAGATCCTCTCTCTCAGAAGAACTAGAAGAAAGGTGGGCTGATATTCTATTAAAATGAAAGGAGCAAAGTGTAGGGCTGCCATATTCTGCTACGACCGGACAAGACCTCTGGTATTGGCTTACATAGCAGTCTCAAAAACTAAAATCATCTGGCAGCCTCTTAAGGTTCCACAGGAGTTGCCTCATCAAATAACCACCACCCCCACCCCAAGCTTACAAAGCAAAGGCACAGGAGTCACCAAAGCACAGTGAGAATGACCTTTCCCAGAATGCCTGACCTCCAGTACAGGAGATGGCTTCACCAGCCAGAAGTGACCTGCTCTGGTTATACATGCCCCTAGGGAGTAGCCCTGAATGATAATGGATAAAGATAATGGAAATCCTCTCAGCAGCAGTGTGGGCAGCCAAATATGTGACATCCAGGTCGGCTATTTCCTCTACTGCCAAGTTAGCCAACAAACTAATGCTGCCCATTTTTCCCGGTCCTTTAATTTACTTGACGATCTCTCTGACCCTCACAGAATATATTCTGAAGCAGAGACCATTTAGAATGCCCTACATGTTTCTTCCTCTTTTCCTCCTTTCTAATTAGATTTTCAGTCAGCTGTCTTGTTTCCCCTCCAGTATTATATGTCACATAAGAAGGGCACTGGCTATTTACCATTGTTTAGTTCACAGACTGCAGGCTGATGGCTAGCAGCACCACGTGGACCTGAAGGAAACTACACAGAGCAGGATAGCTCAGACTCTGAAAAGCATGGACTCTAAAGCTGGACATCTGAGATTAAAAATCCCAGGTCTCCCAGCTCAAACTGTGTCAGGTTACTCAAGCTGTTTCAATTTCTTCTGACAATTTCTTCTAACAATTCTATTACAATTGTGAGAATCAAACAGGTATGTGAAGTGCTCAGACCAGAGCCAGGCATGTAATAACCACTTATATTATAATGGATATCTATCATCATCATCATCATCATCATCATCATCACTGTTCAAAATGGGGGTAGGGCACAGAGACTGTTCATTTTTAAATGTAGAAGATGCTGCTGAGCAACTAAGGCAAAGACTGGGGTGGATAACTCTTCCAGCATCTACACCCTTCCCCTCGCCTGAAAACTCTTCCCAGTCACCCTCTGTTGGGCACCTTATGTGAACTATGCGGGAGGGACCATCTTCCATCAAGTGCAGGGAGAAGCAAAGACAGCTGATTTCCAGAAAGAGATGATGAAGCTGACCCACAAAACAAATTGTAGAGGGCAAGGTGGGGGAGGGGGAAGAAGAAGGAGGGAGAGAAAAAAGGTGAGGGAGTTAAGGGGGGGAGGGGGAAGGGACAGGCACACCCAAAGAAAAAAAGCATCTTTGGTTTCCAACCACTTTGCAGTTCCTGGTTCCACTCGAACTTCAGCACTGACTGCCGTTTCTGCCCTATACTAGTAAATAAATCCTCCCTTTTTATTAAGCTTTGACCAACATTTATAAAAGTCTAATGCAAGTCTTGGAAAATTTTTCAACAAAAAACCTTAGAAGAGGATAAATTGTACACAGATGTTACTACTCAAAGTTAAGAGGATATTGCAGGTAAAAAACAATTTTAACTTCGAACTTCAGTCTCCTCAACCAATCCCTAAACCTAATGCATTCATTTACATAGATGAGGCTCAGGCCTGGTTGTTTCAAAGCTCCACAGGTGTTAAAAGCTCTACACTCTGAGACATTAAAACTCCTCCACTTCCCAATACGAATACCCTTTACCTACTATCATGGTTCTCTGTATAAACTAATACAGGGCATAAAATGCATTAATGTGCGATTCTTTCCGAAACAACAGAAGGGAAAATGGCAGGTATTATGCAAACTGTAACACACTCTCCCTCTAGATCGCAATCACCAATACGTTCTTTTGCTGATGTCCACCCTACCAGCCAGGTGAACAGCCAACAGTCTTCCCGACTCCATCCCTCGCAGAAAAAAAAACCAATAAACATACAAAACTGAATCTTTTACCAGATTCCTCTTCCTTCTTATTCCAAAAAAGTAACCCTAACATCATATGCCTGTTATGCAAAAGGATTGCCGTTAATTTCAAGTTCACATTCATCTTTTTTTTTAAATCAGGGTTTCTGTCCTTAAGTATTCCATTTCTGTCGCCAGTAATTCAGCAATCCATAAAAAATAAAGCCTGTTCGTTTACCATAGTTTAGTTTCAGTTGAGGACTCTGAAGGTTATCAGCCCAGGGAAAAATATCTTTTCCGTTCTACCCCCAGCACACCCATTTTCAAACCTCTACTATACAAAGATATCAACAGTAAAGTTGTGACCTTGTTCGAAGGCTAGAAAGAAAAATGTTTTCCCTCAAGAGCAAAACGAGTTCACAAACAAGCCTCATGACAACACAGCCTTTGCGGGTGTCTTACCATGGCACTAAGAAAATATCAAGGTTTAAGGTCGATTATTAAACGCAGTGCTCCCAAAAGACCACGCTTCTCTCCAAGAGGAAGCACCGGTAGGAGGAAGGGGCCTTTCTCGTGACAGATCTCACTACACGGTAGCATCAGCCATAAGAAGAGAGAGGATTCCTAAACGCAACTTCACGTTTCAGAGAACAGTCTCCCCACCAAATGAGTAACGTGTAGACTTCTGAATCGCCACACACACGTACGCACATGAAGGTGGAAAAGCAAATTCCGCTTCCCACCTCAGCCCTTACACGAGGAAGTCGGGTCCCCCACGAGCCCCTCCCGACGGCGGCCCCCGCCCCATGCCAGGTGTGCGGACCCCGGCGGGACCCACCGGCCACTGGGCCCGCCGCCCCGCGAGGCCCAAGCGTCCTCCGCCGCCTGGCTCCCCTCCCCCGCCCGCGCCCGCCGGGGCGGGCGCCCGCTCGCGCTCGGGCCGGGGCTCGCGGCACCACCAACCGGTCCCCGCGAAACAAGAAGGTGGCGGCCGGCGACGCTGCGGCTTCCCCGCCTCCCCTCCCCTCCCCCGCGGCCTCCACTCTCCACTCCCGCGCCCCCGCTTACCCTCAACTCCTCGAAATCCGCCATTTTACACCACCCGCGGGCGCCGCCGCCGCTGCCGCCACAGCACCCCCTCCCGCTGCCGCCAACGACGCCGCCGCCACCACGGCCGCCGCCGCCGCCTCCAGCACCATCCTGCACTGGGCGCCGCTGAAGACGCCGCGGCCACCGCCGCCGCTACCGCTGCCGCCGCTGCCGCCGCCGCCGGGCCCGTCACGTGACCGGCGCGGGAGCTCCGCCCCCGGAGCGCGCGGGCCCCGCCCTCCGGCGCCCACCCGGCCCACCCGGCCCACCACCTTCCGCCCACGTCTTCCGCCCAGGCTCCCGGCGCGCTGCCTTCGCCGCGCGTCAGCTCCCGCCCTCTCCCGCGGCCTGCCCGCCTCCCGCACGCCTTCAGGCGCCGGGCCTCTGGCCGCGTCCTCCTCGGCCCAGCGCGGCGCCTCCCTCCCCTGGAAGCGCCGGCACAACTGCAGCGTTACCCGCCGGCCTGGAGGAGGGCCTGGCCCGCGGGAGCGGCGGAGAGGAAGAAGAGGTGGCCGGGACTCCTGACCGCAACATTTCGGGAAAATTCTAACGGTGCTCTTCCACACGGTGGCTGTAGCTGGGGGAAAGCCGCCGCAAATAAAACCATCCCCCAGAGTAGTGGCGGAACAATCTAAATGTGGGTGTTGGGTAAGCTATTGTTCCGATCTAATGGTGCAGGATTGGTGAGACGTCTTTGGATTGGTAATACCCTCCAAGTACTAACCTTCCTTCTGACTTTGAAGGGCGACTGAATGTCATGGACTGCAGAGTTGAGAGGGTTGAGCGGTGGGACTGGGGAGCTGTGAAATAAGAGAGCGAAATCAGAGCGCTCAGAAGAACCCTCGTTTTTAAAAAGTTGAGGGGTCAGGGAAATAAGATAGCTAGGAAAGATGAAATGCCAAGGTTAGAAGAGATGGAAGGAAGCTTGATGGCACCGCTGACGTGCTGATAAAGGATGAGAGAAGATGCTGAGTCAAGCTGCTCAGAAAATTCACTGGACCAAGTCCAGGGTTCAGATTTCCTTGAAGAGGTGGATGGAACCCACCCACGAAAGAACTTCAAAACACTTAATACAATTTGCAAGGCCCTGTTTAATTTGGTTCCTACCTACTGCCTCTTCCCACCATTTGTTTAATGAATAAAAGAATGAATGAACAGTATCTAGAGTGGTTTCTAATGCTGGCTCTCTACCATTAACTTTATGGTCTTAGCTTGGCTTGTTCTTGATCTTAGCTTAAATTCCTTTGGCCTTGGTTTACACCTCAGTGGAGTTTAACATTGTTCAACAGGTATTAAAGGAAGGCCACTGTGAACTAGGAGCTTTGACGGAATAGAAAGATGAATGGAATATAATACAACCTTCCACCAAGAAGCTTACCAACATGAACACAAAGTTAAGAGAAGCATGGCCTCACTGAGACTTGTTTGTAGTTTCATTGCAGGGTTGGTTAGGTTTGACCGCAGAGTTCTAAGTGCTGCCTCAGACAGGCCTAACCCAATCATAACCAATGTCCTTGTCACAGTGATTACATCAGAGCTGAACCTGTAAATCCAACTACTACCACAGGGCATTTCCAGGCTTTGCCAATTAGATCAAGCGTGGACCCATTTATTCAGTGATTAGAGATGAGACTTTCTAGCTTGTGGAGTGCTATAACCATTTCGCTACAATGAGGGGCCAGCCTGAGGACCAACCCACCTTATGGGCAAGAATCACAAAAAATACCAGAATTAACTTTGACACCCTCCCCCCGCACCTCTTGTCAGTTTTCTTAAGCCAATGCCTTTCTGTTATTGCGTCAAATAGTTTTCAGTAGGTTTTCTATTAGTAGCATCTGAAATAGAATGCTAC
Source organism: Ursus maritimus (assembly GCF_017311325.1). Lineage (NCBI taxonomy): Eukaryota > Metazoa > Chordata > Mammalia > Carnivora > Ursidae > Ursus > Ursus maritimus. The sequence continues at coordinate 26,245,547 of NW_024424230.1, read as the reverse complement.
CTTGTCTGCCTAGACCAGATTACTAATTTGGCATCTTTTCTAAACTATACTCTCTAAGACTCATTCAATATTTGTTTAGTGGAAAGCCTGAGTGGTAGAGAGTGGAGGGGATGCCCGTGTCTTTACTGTCACGAACAGTTCAGCTCTGGTCTAAATTTGTATATCCTACTCATGAGAAAGAAATCTCTGCACTTACTTGAATCTAACTTCCTTATAATGTGGCATGAAATGTCCTTGGAGCAGAGCTGGGGAGGAGAGAGCTGTGATAATCTCACCACCACTTTAAACCACATACCAAAGTACCACTTCCATCCACATACAGAACTTCCCCCAGAGGAATTCCATTAAATACAATTTTCTCCTCATTACATTTTTTTTTCTTTAAGATTTTATTTTTAAGTAATCTCTCTACCCAAATTGGGGCTGGAATTTACAACACCAAGATCAAGAGTCACACGCTCCACAGACTGAATCAGCCAGGCATTCTCCTCATTACATTTTCTATGATAAAATGTGTTAACACTTTTTATGGATTGAGATTCCAGGCAATTACCTAACTGGTCCAGCCCCTTAGCCCAGCTCCAATTAAAAAACATCAGTACTGTAATTAAAGTGTCCTAAGATTACACTACGTGAAGTCAAAAGTCTCAGGAGTGGCTTTTCCACTTATTAGTTGTGTAACTTTAGCAAAGTCACAACCTCATTTTCTAATCTATAAAATGAACAATTATTCCTGAACTCAGAGTGTTGAAGGATTAAATGAGATAAAGTATCTAACTTTATGAACTTTAAAAGTGATAGATGATAAATCTTTTATATCTAAACAGCTGATAAACATTAAAAAAAAGTATTAAGAGGCACTCATATACCCTTATGATATATCTTAGTATCTTTAGAAAAGACTCAACCTAGTTGGGCCATGCATGAAATTTTGAATTCAGTTCCAAGCACCTGTCTTATCAATTCTTTTCCTTTCTATCTCTGAACCCAACAATTCTCCCTGATCTCAACATCTCTCTTTTCCACTGATTTCTTCGTCTCTCCCTGTAATCATATTCAAGCCTCCTATACTTCCAAGCCACCTTTCTTCCTTTGCCTATCATACATCTATTTTAATCACATTTCTTCACACCTTTATACTTTTCTGATAGTGTTTGGCCTTAACCTTTACTGAAACTAATATCAAGGAAATTGAACAACAAATTTATCTTATAATTTTATATCCTCAACTTTTTATTCTGAAATTTTTTAACACCAAGAACAGTTGAAAGCATAATACGATGAACACCTGTATATATTCCAACTAGATTTAACAGTTACTGATATTTGAAAAATAATTTTTATTAAGGTATAATTTACATACAATGAAATCCACATGTTTTAAGTAAACTCTTCAGTTAGTTTTGAAAAATGCTTATCAAGATACAGAATATTACCATTACCCCAGAAAGGTCCAAGTTCGTTCTTGCCCCATCCCAGTCAAGGCTCCCACAAGAAGCAACCAATGATCTGATTTGTAATACTATAGAGAGAACTAAAAAATGAAGGAACATTCTCTACTTATTTTTAAGTGCTATAATAACTTAGAATCCAAAACTAGATAAAAATTAGTTTTCCCATCTAACTTATAAATACCTCTTACCTGGTAATGCAAGGATGGTTTCACACAACATATATATTAAGCAACTTGGTAATTTGATCCAACTTACCGTAACCTGAAACAACCAAAAAAATCTGGGTTTAGAAAAACAGAACCAAATGCCTAATATAAGTAATTATCCAGCCAAAATCTTAGAAGGAAGTATTCCAGGCAGTTAAACCAAACATTTGTCCTGAAGGCATTGAACAATCCAAAAGTAAAATCTATAAAATGAGCTATGACTTTTGCAGGATTGCTGAGCAAGAGAGAAATAAATCTAAATCTAGTATCACAGAAGATGGAAAGTCTAATAAATACCCCCTATATTTAATATGAGATCCCATAGGGTAAAGATAAACCAGAAGTAAATCAGTACTTCCACAGATTGTAATCAGGTTTAATGGTAATCAGAAAATCTCAAGCTTTGTATATTGAATAAACAGGTCCTAGAGAGGCGTGCTACAGGCACTGGACAGAAACAATTAAGTCCTCTCCAGATTATGACCCCAAACCTCAAATTACTCTACACAGATAATTTTCCAAATAAAATGACCAGCACATAGTCAAAAATCAGGAAAAGACTGAAATCAAAGCATGCTTACACTAAAAAATAAAAAGTTTGAAAAAAAATAATCTAGCAGAAACTCTATTCCAGAATTGAGAGGTTTAAGAACTCAGTGCATAGGTTAAATAGTATATTACATACAGTTTAAGAGAAAATAACCAGAACGTATGTTAGAAGTCTATTTTTTTTTAAAGATTTATTTATATAAGAGAGAGAGAGAGTTGGGGGAGGTCAGAGGGAGAGAATCCTCAAGCAGACCCTCCCACCAAGTGTGGAGCCCAACATGGGGCTCGATCCCATGACCCATGAGACCACAGCCCGAGCCAAAACCAAAAGTTGGACACTCAACTGACTGAGACACCCAGGTGCCCCAGAAGGCTATTTAGAATGAAGCACAGAGAAAACAAAACAAACAAACAAAAAAGGAAAAATGCATAAGAAAATATTGAAGACATAGTTTGAGGCCTAGGAGATGATGTTGAAAAGGTCTAACAAATGTTTAATTGGAGTCTTCAAAGAACAAGAAAGCCAGAATGAAGCAGAAGTATTATGTGAAGAGATAAGTTCTGAGATTTTCTAGACTGAAGAAAAAAACAAAATCGTTTGCCATCCTGCATGGAAACTTGACTTTCAGTTAACTCTCTAGGTTTGTTCACTGGTAGGGTGATAGAGGGCTATAATTAAAAAAAAAAAAAAAAAAAAGACCTCTGACTAGTAAATTGCCTCTGAATCAGGAGGAACTAACTACAAATGAACTATAAATACCTGATGGGGAGGCCATACTTGGGACTTTCCTGAAGGAGTTGAATCATCAGTAAAATAGAGCAGTTTTCAGTTTGTGCACAACTGATGGCATGATCTTCATGTACCATATAGAACTACAACGAGAAATAGAATAAATCCATAAGTATAGCGAAGCATTTGACCATACCTATCTCAGTAATTGATTAAAAAAAAAAGAAAAAAAATCATTAAAGATACAGATTTTGGGGACGCCTGGGTGGCACAGCAGTTAAGCGTCTGCCTTCGGCTCAGGGCGTGATCCCGGCGTTCTGGGATCGAGCCCCACATCAGGCTCTTCCACTATGAGCCTGCTTCTTCCTCTCCCACTCCCCCTGCTTGTGTTCCCTCTCTCGCTGGCTGTCTCTATCTCTGTTGAATAAATAAATAAAATCTTTAAAAAAAAAAAAGATACAGATTTTGGGGTGCCCAAGTGGCTCATTTAGTTAAGCAACTGCCTTCAGCTCAGGTCATGATCTCAGGGTCCTGGGATCTGGCCCTACATCTGGCTCCCCACTCAGCGGGGAGTCTGCCTGTCCCTTTCCCGCTCCCTTTGTCCCTCCCCCGGCTCATGCTTTCTCTGTCTGTCTCTCTCTCAAATAAATAAATAAAATCTTAAAAAAAAAAAAAAAAGCATGGTCATACTGGGGGCACTTGGGTGGCTCAGTCAGTTAAGTGGCTGACTCTTGATCTCCGCTCAGGTCTTAATCTCAGGGTCATAAGTTCAAGCCCCACCTTAAGCTCCACACTGAGAATGGAGCCTACTTGAAAAAAAAAAAAAAGATAGATAGATAGATAGATAGATAGATAGAAAGAATAGGCATACTGTTGTACAACCATCATCACTATCCATCTCCAGAACTCTTTTTATCTTCCCAAACTGAAACTCTGTACTGATTTAAAAATAACTCCCTATTCTCCTCTACCCCTGGTCCCTGGCAACCACCATTCTGCTTTTCCTGTGGAATTATACAACATTTCTGTTTGTGACTGGCTTATTTCCTTTAGCATAGTGTCTTCAGTGTTCATCCATGTTGTAGCAGATGACGGAATTTTCTTCCTTTTTGAGGCTGAATAATATTCCTTTGTATGTATATACAATATCTTGTTTATCCATTTATCTGTCTATGAACATTTACATGTGTCTTAGTCAGTTTGGGCTACAGAAACAAAATATCGCACACTGGGTAGCTTAAACAACTTTTTTTTTCCTGCAGTTCTGGAGGCTGAGAAGTCCAAGATCAAGGTGCCAGAAGACTTGGTGTCTGATGAGGGCCCTCTTCCTGGTTTGCAGATAGCTTCCTTCTTGCTGTATTCTTACACAGTGGGAAGACAGAGCTCTGGTGTCTTCATATTCTTATAAGGGCATTAATTCCATCACAGGGCCTCCACCCTCTCACCTCAGCTAAACCCAAATATCATCACATTGGGAATTAGAGCTTTAACAGGTGGGTATTGGGGAAGTCAGGGGGACACAGACATTCTGTCCATAGCAGGTTGCTTCCACCTTTTAGCTATTGCGAATAATGCTGCTATGTACATGGGTTTACAGATACTTGAGACCCTACTTTCAATCTTTTTGAGTATGTACTCAGAAGTGGAATGCTGGGGGGCGCCTGGGTGGCGCAGCTGTTAAGCGTCTGCCTTCAGCTCAGGGCGTGATCCCAGCGTTCTGGGATCAAGCCCCACATCAGGCTCCTCTGCTAGGAGCCTGCTTCTTCCTCTCCCACACCCCCTGCTTGTGTTCCCTCTCTCGCTGGCTGTCTCTGTCAAATAAATAAATAAAATCTTGAAAAAAAATTATTTAAAATAAAAAAAAAAAGAAGTGGAATGCTGAAGCATATGGTAATTCTGTTCTTATAGTTTGAGGAACTGCCACACCATTTTCAAAAGTGCCTGCATCATTTGACATTTCCACCAGCAATGCACAAGGGTTCCAAATTCTCCCCATCCACATTAACACTTGTTATTTTCTGTTCTTTCAATAGTTGCCATCTCATAGGGGCAAGCTGGTGTCTTAGAGTTTTGATTTGCATTTCCCTAATGATTATTAATGTCGAGTATCTTTTCATGTGTTTATTGGCCACATGTATATCTTCTTTGAAGAAATTTCTACTCAAATCCTTTACCAATTTTTAAAATCAGGGTTTTTTAGTTGTTGTTGTTGAGTTTCACTAAATTTGTAAGGATTGAAATCATACAGATTATTATCTGTGCACAATTAAGGTAGAAATCAATAAGAGATAACTAGAAAATCACCATAGTTTTGAAAATTAAGAAATACCCTTCTAAATAACCTATGAGTCAAAGAAAAAATCACTATGAAAATTTAAAAACTGCCTGCATGAAAATATGACGTATCGAAATCTGTGAGCTGTACCTAAAACCACAGTTATAGGGAAATATAACCTTAAACTTACATGTTAGAAAAGAAAAAAGGCTGGCTATCAGTTGACCTAAACAACTTTAAATAACAGAACAGAAAAATATCCAAGGAAGGTAAGGAGAAAGACACACTAAACATAATAGAAAAAACTGATAAAGGGGAAAACTAACATATAATTGGTACACAATGCTTGACATTTCCTCAAAAATTACCAGACATGCCAGAAAACAGGATCAAATGACTAAAAACCAAAAAGGAGATTTGTGAGGGGCTGCTACAAGTCTGTTTCTCAGTCGCTTCTCTATCACAGAGAATGACATGATACAGGTTTTTAAAATCATCTCCCAGGTTCTGATGAGATATGGTAAGTCACGATAATAGTATGCACCTTTGTTGTGATGTCATGAGAATGGTACTTTACCTCTGTGGTCTTCCTCTGAAAAACCCATAACCCCAGTTTAATGAAGAGAAAAACATCAGACAAATCTCAATTGAGGGACATTCTACAACTGTCCCTTGTAGGGACACTTGACCAGAATTCATTAAAAATTTCAAGGTCATCAAAAACAAGGTAAGGCAGAGAAACAGTCATAGCCAAGGGGAGCCTAAAGAGATATAACAACTAAATAAGATGTGGCTGAGACCTGCTACAGAAGAAGAACATTAGGTAAGAACTAAGGTGATCTGAGTAAAGTAGGAATTTTAGTTAATGATGTATCAATAACTGTTTGTTAATTACAACATATATACTATATAAACACAAGGTGTTAATAATAAGGGAACCTGAGGTATATGGGAACTCTCTGTACTATAAACACAACTGGAATCTAAATCTTATTTATCAGGGTGCCTGGGTGGCACAGCGGTTAAGCGTCTGCCTTCAGCTCAGGGCGTGATCCCGGTGTTATGGGATCGAGCCCCACATCAGGCTCCTCCGCTATGAGCCTGCTTCTTCCTCTCCCACTCCCCCTGCTTGTGTTCCCTCTCCCGCTGGCTGTCTCTATCTGTCAAATAAATAAATAAAATCTTTAAAAAAATAAAAATAAAAATAAAAAATAAATCTTATTTATCATAAAAATGATAAATCATACTTGATAAATAAAATGTTTATCATTCAAAATTATATTTTCCAATGATAGAAAAGAAATGGCTATAAGACTTTTTAATTTATTTTCATTTTTTATTTTTGGGGGTATTAAATTTTTAAATAACAATTTCAACCTTTATCTTGTTTTATTAATTACATATTTTTTCTCATTATAAGTTAAAATTAACTGTTATTTTTAATTTTTTTAAAGATTTTATTTATTTATTGAGAGAGAGAGAGAAAGAGAGAGAACATGAGCAGGGTGGTGGGGAGGGGTAGAGGGAGAGGGAGAGAGAATCTCAAGCAGACTCTACCCTGAGCACAGAGCCCAACTCGGGCCTCGATCTCTTGACCCTGAGATCATGACCTGAGCCAAAATCAAGAGTGGGCACTTAACCAACTGAGCCACCTAGACTTCCCAAACCCTGTTTTAAATGCTGTTAATTCCCTTTTAATCCCTAGAGTTCATCCCACTTTATTTTTATTTCCTTTTTTAAAATTTTATTAAGTTTTTAATTTTAATTCCAGTATAGTTAACACAGAGTGTTATATTAGTTTTCAGGTGTATGATATAGTGATTCAACAATTCTATACATTACTCAGTGCTCATCACAATAAGTGCACTTTTTAATTCCCATCACCTATTTCACCCATTTCCGCACCCACCTCCCCTCTGGTGACCATCAGTTTGTTCTCCATAGTTGAGTCTGTTTCTTAGTTTGTCTCTGACTTTTTTTCCCTCTGTTTCTTTGTTTCTTAAATTCCACACATGAGTGAAATCGTATGGTAGTTGCCTTTCTCTGACTTATTTCACTTAGCATTATACACTCTAAGTCTACCCATGCTATTGTAAATGGCAAGATTTCATATTTTTATATTCCATTTTGTGTATATATACACATACACACACACACACAATACTCACACCACCTCTTCTTTATCCATTCATCAATCAGTGGACACTTGGGTTGCTTCCCTAATTTGGCTATTGCAAATAATATTGCAATAAACATAGAAGTGCATCTATCCTTTCAAATTAGTGTTTTGTATTCTTTGGGTAAATACCCAGTAGTGTGATTACTGGATCATAGGGTAGTTCTATTTTTAATTTTTGGAGCAAATTCCAAACTGTTTTCCACAGTGGCTGGGCGGCACCAGTTTGCTAACACTTCAACCTTTAAATGATGGTAAAAACATAAAATTTCTTTTCAGCTGTATCGACAAGAATTTGAAGCCATTGTCATTAAAATGCCTTGATCAGGAAGTATAGACATTTCAAACCCTAAATCTGCTATGGAAGTTCTCTCAAACTTTTCATTAATTTTTTTTGGAAGTTTTATATGAGTTTAATATTTTATGTTTTCCGTAACACTTTATTATTCCATTTTTTTCTTATAAGAAAACAGTAATGAGCTTTTTTTGTTTTTAACCAAGGCCCATATAGGTATTCTAAGTCCCTTCTAGTTCATCAACGTGCCACAGAAATTTTATCATTTTCTTTGTGAGCTATGACCTGAAAAAGACTAGGAAGTACTCACCTAGAGAAACTTACACCCGCACGTGCCTAGTAGGAGATATTTACAATGGTAATCATTACATCACTGTTTGTGATAGTGAAACTCTGAAAACAACTTATCTTGTCCATCAAGAGAGTGGGGGTATGCATTGTGCTATATTCCTGAAAAAGAGTGCTATGTGTATAGAAGAAGAAAAAAAAATGAATAAGCCAGAGTTCCATATAATAAATGGGCAAATTCCAAAAACAATGTGAAATAAAAAAATCAAGTTGAAAAAAGTTATATATCCTTTATACAAATTTTTCCAAAATATGAAACAATGGTATATATTTACGGACATATACATATGTGATAGAAGTTCAAAAACATACACGAGAATGATGAATACCAAAAACCAGGACAGTGGGTACCTCTGAGAAGGGAATGGGATCTGTGGGGTGTTCTGGAAGATTCTATATTTATAAAGTTTTTTTTCTTAAAAAAATAAATACCTGGAGCAAATACAGCACAATGTTAAGATATGACAGATTTGGAAGGTGGATATACCAACCTATTTTTCTTTATATTTGTGTGCTTGAAACGTTTCATAATAAGACAAAACACAAAATACATCCTAAATCTGATCGTTTTTTTACAACTTCCCTGCTCCTACCACCATCAGCCTGAATGACTTGGAGCAGCCTCCTGTCTTGTTTCCTTGCTTTCTAGCTTGTTCCACTACAATTATTCTCCACACAACAGCTAGAATGGTATTTATGAATATAAATCTGCTCTCACCATCCCTCAGTGCAAAACCATTCAGTGGGTATATACCACTCTAAAAATAAAAATCAAACTCCTTACCACAGTCCACAGGCCCTTGTTTTATCTCCGACAGTTAGCTCTTAGTCTTCCTCCACTATCATTATTTATCCCCTCAAACTGTTTTATTTTTCTTCTGGAACTTTTCACTACCTCAAATTATATTAATTCATGGTTTAAGGGTAGAGTTATTCCCAGAGTCCCCAGCTTCCACTCAAATATAAACTCCACGAAAGTGGGAATTTTACGCTCTGCTGTATCCCCCTTGCTAAGAACATTGTTTGACTCATTAAGTGTGACGTGTTTTTTTGGAGGAATGAATAAATGATTTCTTTTTCATTCAAAAAGGAGAGGAACGACACTTCAGTGGTTTAAAAAAAGGTATACTCAAACATATGGAGGCTGAAAATTTTAGGGTGCTCTGTCAACAATACCGAAAGCTAAGACTCATTAAGCGCTCATGATGTACCAAGCATTTCCAAGCACAGGGACCACATACTTCTTGGGGAGCATGTCAGCCTCGCTCTCCTTCTCACAGGCCCCGAAAATCTATTTGTAACATGGAAGCCTCCTCCCTAATCACAGCGAATTGGATCTGGATCGAACACTGGGTGAGAAAAGCCCATCTGCGAGCCAGGAGGAAGCAATCAGATTCTTTTTCTTGAAAATTGCGCGGAGAGTCATGCCGGCTGAAGACGTTTGGAGATGAGTCATGTTCATGGCAGGACATTTTTGAATGAAGGGGACAGCTGTTGAGGTCCCTGAAGCTACACTGGTATCTGCCCTTTCTGGACCTTGTTGTTCAATGTTTCCTGGGCTTAAAGACATAGTTACCCCTCTGTCCTTCCCATAACACCCGGTCCCTTCATTTTTAATATGAGTCTCTTTGTTTTGTTGATGATTTGTTCTAAAAGCAGATAAGTAAGCCATCTCTTCATCAAGGAAACTTGACTAAGACAGTCTTTCCCATGCATGGTCTCATTTAATTCTTGTAACATTATGAGAGGGTATTACTATTTCCATTTTACAGATGAAACAAGGCTTGAACAGGTCCAAAAACGTTCCTAAAATCACAGAGCAGTGAAGGTTCCAGTCCTGGCCTGTGTGACTTTGGAGAAGAGCCTGATCTCTTCTCCTGGCGGCAGGAAGGGCAGTAGAAGGACTGTGGTGGAGATGTGGTTAGGAAACCAGAGCCAACATTTTATTGTATTTATTTTTATTTATTTTTTAAAGGTTTTATTTATTTATTTATCAGAGAGAGATAGCAGAAGCAGGGGGAGCGGCAGGCAGAGGGAGAAGCGGGCTCTCCACTGAGCACGGAGCCCGTTGCAGGACTTGATCCCAGGACCCCGAGATCATAACCTGAGCCGAAGGGAGACGCTTAACTGACTGAGCCACCCAGGCGTCCCAGAGCCAACATTATAATACTGTTTAGGGCCATTTAGAAAATGACACTGATAACAGTGATGGGGCAAAACCCAGATTTCATTCTGTTTTGGGGTAAGATCCAGAAAACGTTTTATTCTCACATTTCAACAACCGTTGGCAGAGAGAGATTTATATCGACACAGAATGGCTATATGATTAAAACGTTCTCTCTTCCCATTGACAGAGTTGACAGTTTTTAAAGAATGGCAGGATTTCTTTAGCAACATAAAAAATGGAGTTTTAACAGTATATGTTTGGAGATGACTTATAGTTGACTGTCACAGGGTTTGCAGTGAGGCAGGTATATTTCTTGTCATTCCCCAAAACTCTCCCTCATTCTTGCATGCCTTAAGAAGTCTTACTGAAGGTCGTTTGACACAAGCGCGGTTGTGAATACAGAAATCCAAGGTGCTTACTTGGGAGGGGGGGGGCTCGGGGAGAGAAAGGGATGGGGATTGATGGGTTAAAGTATAATTTGAAGAGAGTAATCAATAAATCAAAGCTTATGATTTAAAAACACTCAGAATTCACTTTACAAAACATCCTCACTGTGGGAGAAAGAGCAAGTGGAATAACTTGTTTCTTCCAGCTGAAGTTGGACTGTGTTTTCAATACTTCAGAAAATAATATGCCTTGAGAAAGAGGGGCTAAGCTCGAGCTGTAGCTCCTAGACGTCAAGTGACACAACTTGGAAGCATCATTAGTGTGTGCGTCAGACACATTTGGTTACCTTGGTAGTTATTTAGACTGTTTAGAACTCAAGCATAAGAAATTTTCATGTGTTTTATAAAAGGAGGGTAAATGTGTTTTTCTTAGAAAAAGGAGAGTATTAATATTTGAGAAGCAACACACTGATACATTAAAAAAAATGGTTCTGAGAGCAGGGAGCCTACCATTTGCTCACCTCACACCTTCACAGTCCCTGGAGTTATTGCTGCAACAAACGAGGAGGCGGCCCCGGGCCATACTCTCTTCCCGTTGAGATGTCTACTGGTGTGCCAAGTAAGGTCCTACTTAAGGCTGAATGCCACAAAAGGAGAGACAAACACTGGTGAGGTGCCTCATGGGAAGCTCAGAGGCAGAGGACAACAGGAACTGCCAGATGTCCAATATCACAGTCCCCTCTGGAGATGCCACGTGGTATAGCCGGACCAGGTGGACATCTGCGGCAGCAACGTCTTTCTGAATTTCTCTGACATGATGAAAAGGGCGCCCATGTGAAAGAGTGTGAAAAAAGAAAAACAAAGGCTCAAGGGGCCAGCTGTGGAAAAGGTCCATGTGGGCCCTGAGAGGAAGAGGGTATGGAAGGGGGCATGGACACTTCTTCCAGAAGTGAAGAAAAATTAATCTGTTGAATGCATGTGGGGTGGGGAAAAGAGGTGAAGGGGATTAAGAGTACACTTATCTTTTTTTTCAATAAACTTTTAAAAATATTTTATTTATTTGGCAGAGAGAGAGCACAAGCAGGGGGAGTGGCAGGGAGAGAACAGAACTTTGCCATTATTATTATTATTATTATTATTATTATTATTTTAGTTTATCTGGGTTGGGGATGGAGGGTGTGCATACTTATGTGTATTTCCTAGGTTCTAATCTAAGGATGAGTTTGCTCCCCAGGGGACATTTGGCATTCAGCAATGCCTGGAGACATTTTTGGTTGTCACAATTTTGGGCAGTGCTACTGGTATCTAGTGGACAGAGGCCAGGGATGCTGCTAACCCTGCTAGTCCCCCACAACAGAGAACTATCTACCCCAAATGTCAATAGTGACAAGTCTGAGAAACACCGCCCTAGCCCAGCAAATCTAGCTAGCGGAGAATTTCAGTGAGAAAAGTTGAGTTCCTTTTTTTTTTTTTTTTCCCTTTTAAGTAAACTCTATGCCCAACCCATGATCTCACAACCCTGAGATCAAGACTCACATGCTCTATTGACTGAGCCAGCCAGGTGACCCCGAGTTTCTTCCTTAAAGGGAAAACCTATGCATTTGTGTTTGCTTTTTGTTTTTAAAGTGGTGGCTTTGGGCCGCCTGGGTGGCTCAGTCCTTAAGCGTCTGCCTTCGGCTCAGGGCGTGATCCTGGCGTTCTGAGCCGAAGGCAGACGCTTAACCACTGAGCCACCCAGGCGCCCCTAGAGATGTATTTCTATAATCATCTGGATTTTCAGGTTGTTTCCATGTCTTGGCTATTGTAAATAACACTGCAATGAACTTGAGGGTACAGATATCTCCTCAAGCTGGTGATTTCATTTTCTTTGGATATATATCCAGAAGTGCAATTAATAGATCAAACAGTAGTTCTGTTTTTAATTTTTTGAGGAGGCTCCATACTGTTTTCCGTAGTGGTTGTACCAATTTATATTGCCGCCAACAGTGCCTGAGGGTTCCTTCTTCTTTGTATCCTTGTATGCATTTTTATCTGTCTCTTTAAGAATAGTCATTCTAACAGGTGTTAGGTCTGTCTCACTGTGTTTTTGATTTGCATTTTCCTGATGATTAGAGACGTTGAGCACTTTTTCATGTACTTGTTGTTCCTTTTTTTTTTTTTTTGTTCAGGTTTTTTGGTTTTTTGTGGGTTTTTTGTTTTGTTTTGCTATTGAGTTGTGTAAGTTCCTTACACAGTTTGGATATTAACCGCTTAACAGAAAAATAGTTTGCAAATTTTTTCTTTCATTCCATAGGTTGTCTTTTCATTTCGTTGATAATTTCCTCTGCTGTGAAGAAGCGTTCTAGTTTGCTGTAAGCCCTATTGGTGATTTTTGTTTTTGTTGCTTGTGCTTTGGTGCATATCCAAAAGAAAAATCATTGCTAAGACTGATGTTAGAGAACTTTTTCCTATTTTTCTTCTAGGAGTTTTGTCATTTCAGGTCTTATGTTTAAGTTTTAAATCCATTTCAAGTTAATTTTTGTAAATGGTGTAAGATAGGGGTCCAATTTCATTCTTGTGCATCTGAATATCTGGTTTTCTCAACGCCATTTATTGAAGAGACTGTCTTTCCCCTGTTGAGTATTCTTGGCTCACTTGTCAAATATAAGTTGATCAAAATGAATTTCTTAATGTGAGTCTTGGTTAGAAAAGTTTGAAAGCCAGTGGTCATGTGAAGGAGATTCCTTAGAAAAAAATACATTAAATTTGGAAATAAAGCAAAACAGTATAGCACGACCTTTCAATGTCCCACTAGAACAATGTTTAGGAGGCCCACCCTCTATCCAATAGGACTTTCTGTGATGATGGAAATGTTCTATATTTTCTAAATATTCAATATATCAACCATAAGCTACATATGACAACTAAAGACTAGAAATGGGGCTAGTGTGACCGAGGGATTGAATTTTTAACTTTATTTAATTTTTATTAATATTGAAATGTAAATGGCCCAAACTAGAGGAATGTCTCTATGCCCCTTAGAAAACATTCCAAAGGCTATTGCCCTGTGGAACATCAGCCAGTTTTGCATCTAACCCAGCAGTCTTACCCTAACTATGTTTTCTTTAAATGCCTGTGAATACCTGGTACCTCAAAATGTTCTTTAAACCACCTTTACCATTTTACTAGCTCCCTCAAGGACTTAAGGGGCATCTTTGACATGTGACCGTTCATATTAAAAAGAATACTGTTTTTAATTTTTTGAAAATCATGTCAACAAAACAATGTAATAAGTGCAGCAGGAAAGGTATGTAATGAAATCAGGAACAATTTACTCTCTGCCTAAACTTTGCCTGGGTAAGTATAGTGATTGGAAAGTTCCACTGAACTGTCCTAGAAGGGTGATTTCTGAGCTGAGTCTTAGGAGGAGGCAGGATAGGCTTTTATTAGGCAAATGAGGTGAGAGGGATCCTCTAAGCAAAAGAAACTGCTCAGAAACTGTTCACAATTCATGTAATCTGGGGTTGGGGGATTGCCTGGGTTGGAGTGGGAATGGCAGGTGAAACTAGTCAGGCAGGGTGATGTCGTGGAAAGGTACACTGGCTTCACTCAGGAGACAGTCTTGCATCCTAACTTTATCTTGTTGGATAACTTAGAATTGGCTAATTTGGCTCTTTGAGCCCATTTCCACAACTGTAAGTTGGGAGTGTTAATGACTTCCCATGGGGTTAGGATTAAATTAAATAACCACATAAATCACACAGTGTGTTGTGTGGTGCTATAGATGTTTAATAAGTTACAGTTATTATTTCTAATGAGAGAGTGGTCTCGACAGCTTCAAATGGTGTTAGGTTTAAATAAGATAAAAGTGTAAAATAATCTATAATTGGCTTTCCTAATTAGGAAGTTATTAAAGACTCTGGTAAGAACAGCTTCAAAGACGGAGGGGCAGAATGTGTTGAGAAATGGATGGGAGGTGACAAAGGGAAGAAGAGGACACCCAGTCCTTTCAAAAAGCTTGAAGTGAATGGGAGAGAGGTGATTCAATTCAGCACTTATAAGATAAGAAATTTTGGGGTTTGTTTTGTTTTGTTTTTAGATTGAGGAAACTTGAATATTTTTGTATCCTAAGGGTAGAGAATGGAAGAAGAAGCCTGAAGATAATGAACAGGGGATGGTTTAGAATAGGATTAACAGCAAACAAGACAGAAGGGAAAGACATTGAAGACACAAAGTAGTTAACACATGAAGAGAATGGAGCAGAGGAAAACATCAAGTCCATGTCTGTCCACTTTTAATGAGCCATAGGTTTGGTGTGGAAGGAGTTGGAGGAGAAGGGAAAGGCTGATGCACGCTTCGCATCCCAGAAAGCCTCTGACAGCCAAAATCCATACCAGATTCTTCCCGTCTAAAAGGACCACTTGGCAGACATTTCAAAGTAAAGCAGAAGTTCCTTCCAAACCTTTACCTAAATATGGCAGCAGAAGGGGGCCTAGAGTTTGAGAAGTTCTTTGTAGATCTTGGATACCAGTCTTTTACCTGTAGTGTCATTTGCAAATATCTTCTCCCATTCCGTGGGCTGCCTCTTAGTTTTTTTGACTGTTTCCTTGGCTGTGCAGAAGATTTTTATCTTGTTGAAGTCCCACAAGTTCATTTTTTCTTTTGTTTCTCTTGCCTTTGGAGATGTGTCATGAAAAAAGTTGCTGTGGCCAATGTCAAAGAGGTTGCTGCCTATGTTCTCCTCTAGGATTTTGATGGATTCCTGTCTCACATCGAGGTCTTTCATCCATTTGGAGTTTATCTTTGTGTATGGTGTGAGAGAGTGGTCAAGTTTCATTCTTTTGCATGTAGCTGTCCAATTTTTCCAGCACCATTTATTGAAGAGACTGTCTTTTTTCCACTGGCTGTTTTTTCCTGCTATGTTAAAGATTAGTTGCCCAAAGAGCCAGGACTGGAGGAGATAATGGTAAGCAAAATAAGTCAAGCAGAGAAAGACAATTATCATATGGTTTCACTCATTTATGGAACATAAGAAGTAGGAAAATTGGTAGGAGAAGAAAGGGGGGGGGGCGTAAACAGAAGGGGGAATGAACCGTGAGAGACTATGGACTCTGGGAAACAAACTGAGGGCTTCAGAGGGGAGAGGGGTGGGGGAATGGGATAGGCTGGTGATGGGTATTAAGGAGGGCACGTATAGCATGGTGCCCTGGGTGTTACACGCAAGTAATGAATCATGGAACTTTACATAAAAAACCAGGGATGTACTGTGTGGTGACTAACATCATATAATAAAAAATATTATTAAAAAAAAAAAAGAAGGCCTAGAAAAGACGGATGTCAAAGAGTAGTCTTGAGAATGTAAGCGTTGGGTCACAAGAGGCTGAACAGCTGCTGAAATCAAGGAGAAATACTATGGTACATAAACTTCTTAATTTGCGTTCTAGAGACAGAAATTAAGTGAACCAAAACAATTTCAAACCCCGCCCCAAGCCCTGTCAATCATCCCCTCTCCATCTCTTGATTGGTCAGTGCCTGCCAATGCTCCGGATTAAACGTGCTTATTTTAATATTGATTGGCATGAAAAAGAATCCATTTGTGCCCAGCGATTGGCTGACCTTTCTAGGCTCCGGCCAATCCTGAAAGGGGCGGGCTGGTTAAGTGTCAGGTTTCCCCGAACGGCTTTCTTTGGAAGTACTGGTCAGGCTGGTACTGGCCGTTTTCACCTCTCCGGCCCTAAAACAGTAACTGATGGAGCTTTCTTACCAGACCCTCAAATTCACGCACCAGGCACGGGAAGCGGTAAGGAAAGAATATACCCCCCCCCCCAAAAAAAGGACTGTCCCAGGAGCTCCTCTCTCCTGTTGCTGCGGGCAGATTTTTAGGCCCCACTGGTCAAGCCCAGAGACTGGGCTTGAGGCTGTGATGGGAAAAGGTGGGTCTGGGACCGAGGGGGGGTTTGGGAGTGCCCACGGATTTGATGAAAAGTACCGTAGTTTGTGACTCAGGAAACGGTGTGATATTTATTTGAACGGCTGTCTTGGTGGGTGAGCAGGTGTGGGGAGTGGTCAAAATGAAGATTGTTGAAAGGCAGGGCAGCTCTGACCTGGGAGTTGGGACCGTGGGTTCTGATCCTGATTCTCCACTTACCAAGGCCAGAGAACTTAGGTATTTAATTCCCTTCTTGGACTTCAGTTCTTGGACTATAATCCTTTTCACACGAAGATTACATGAACTTTGCAGTACATACAGTGGTTTCTGTTGTATCATTTGCTAACTGGCGAACAGTACTTTACACAATAACGCACATGAATTGAGGACATACTCAATGCCAGGCACTTCAGAAATAAAAACAATGCTTTGGGGAGGAGGGAGGATAAATAAAATTAAAGTTAAAACGATGCTGACATCTGGGTCTCCACTCTAGAGATTCTGATTTACTGATTTTGGGTGGATTCCGTGCATCAACATTTTTTTTAAAGCCCAGCAGGTGATTACAGTTGTGTAGCCAAGGTTATGAACCACTGCCCTAGTGTCTCCCACCTTAAAGAAACAAACAAAACAAAAAAACCAATAATACAGAACAAGATATAACTCTCTGGTTGGCCTCACATTCCCCTCTACCTACCAACCTCCCTATTTCTCTCCAGCTTCTGGAAAGGGTTGGTGTTTTTACTGTCTCATGTCTGGATTGTCCTTAAGCCTATTTCAATCTAGCCCGAATTACCTGCATCAGAACCTTTTGCATTGGCTTTTAATAAAGCAGATTTCTGGACCTCACCAAGACTTACTGAATCAGAAACAGTCTGGGATGGGGTCTTGAAAAGTGCATTGTAAACACACATCCAGGTTTGAAAACCACTGCCCTAAATGGTCTCACGTATTTTCATGATTTCCAATGCCATCTACATGCCAACAAACCCCACCCCCCTAAACTGACTCTAGAGTGGATTTCTTTGCTGGGCCCCAAACCCACACGGTGTCCTAGAAGGTAGAATACAGAGAGGACAATGAATCAACTGATTACTTGACAAATCTAGTGGGGTGTCTCAAGTATCTGCAACTTAATTTGTTCACTATCTAACTTTTTGCTTCCCTTCTAAAACCTGACCTGTCCCAGTCTTCCTCCACCTGGGAATGTGAAACCACCATCCACCAATTGCTCAAATCAGACTTCTGGGAGTTATTTTTAGCTCCTTCCTCCTAGACCCTCCCTTGTGTCCTCTACATAAGGAAGACAGCAGCAGATCTTACTGAATCTACTTCTATAATAACTCTTTAATCATCCTTATTTCTTCAGCCGAGATCGTGACCCAAGCCACCATGATCCCTTACCTCTACCACGGCGATAGCCTCGTAACTATTCTTCCTATTGGTTTTTGCCTCCCTCTAGTCCATTCTTCATCCAGTGATCTTCTTAAAATTCTGTCATTCCATGGCTGGGATCCTTTTTTGCCTTTTATCATACTTAGGATAAAACCCCCAAACCTTGATGTGACCTACTGAGCACTGCAATGGTGTAGCCCAACTTGCGCATCCAGTCTCTTCCTCACCACGTTCTGCTTTGCCTCCCACTGACCCAGGCACGTTCTCTTTGATCTGACATGTCTTCGAACTCCACATACTCTGTACCATACAAGTTAGTATTTCATTGTGATTCATTTATTTTTATTTTTATTTTTTTAAGATTTATTCATCCATTTGGGGGGGGGCAGAGAGAGAGAGAATCCTGAAGCAGACTCCCTGCTCAGCAGGGAATCCAACGTGGGGCTCATTCCCAGGACCCTGAGATCATGACCTGAGTTGATATCAAGAGTTGGCTGCTTAATCAACTGAGCCACCCAGGTGCTCAGTTTTGTGATTAATTCATGTTACTGTTTCCTGCATGTGACATAGCTTCTCAAACAGAATTCATGAAACTTGAAGGCAGGTGCGGTTTTATTTTTTGTTTCATTCCCTAGATGGCGCCGAGAGACATATTTCGGTATGCCCATTGATGGCTCGATTTTGCAGGAGGTAGAAGTGCAAGGAGTTGTGCTGATTAGGGGTCTGCAGAAGGAAGAAGGTGGCGTGGGTGCAGTGATTTGGTGAACTGGATATAAAAAGGATTGCATGTCCACAAGGAATTTTGATCACCTACAACATCTACTGTATTAGGATTTCCAGAATACTTCCTTTTTATTTGGATGATTTTTATTGTTTCAAATTATATATACATACATATACAATTGCTCTGAGATCTTCAGTTTCTCCAATTGGAGAAATTTACACCTTCCTATGGGACTCTACACCTTCCTATAGGACTAAGGGCAAAATAAACTTGCTGCCATTGTTGGAGTTAAACAGAGGAAGTCAGCTGTGTGTGAGGTGGGAGATTTCTTCTCACTATTCAGTGCACAGATTGTACTTAATTACTCCTTCCTTAATTACATAATTGCATGCTTAATTACTTTGTCCTTTCCAAAGTTTGTGTGGTTGAGTTTCTTCTCAGAGTAAATGTCCGATCTTCAGCCAGGGTAGGGGAGGGATTGTCACGTGACTGGGGTGGGGTGGGGAATCTCTTATACTCTGTTCAGTCTGCTGCTCATTATTTCTGTCCTTAGAAGTGCCTGGTGACTCCAGAAGTACCCAGTGCACTCAGTTCCTGTAATTGTCTAGGGCTCTGTCATACTAAGGTGCTTCTTGTTGACTACTTTGTCTATAGGTGTTGGTTTTCTTTGATTTTGGTTGTCTTTTGCTTTTGTCTTTGTTCTCTTAAGCCAGCTGGCATTTATCCAATTGTTCTCCATCTGTCAATTTTATTGTCATATCTGTCTGTTGTCACTTCCTCTTCTAGGGTCTTTTTCCTCCCCCCCCCCCACTCATTTCTGCTCTAATCTTTATTATTTCCCTCCTTCTCCCGGCTTTTTTTGGAATTTGTTTGTTCTTCTGTTTCTAGCTCCTTTAGGTGTAAGGATAGGTGGTTTATTTGAGATTTTGAAACTTCTCTTCTTTCTTGAGGTAGGCCTGTGTTGCTATAAATGTCACTCACATTTAATGCAATCCCTATCAAAACACCACCAACATTTTCCACAGAATTAGAACAATCCTAAAATTTGTATGGAACCATTAAGTACCCTGAATAGCCAAAGCAATCCTGAAAAAGAAAAGCAAAGCTGGAGGCATCATGATTCTGGACTTCAAGCTATATTACAAAGCTGTAGTCATCAAGATAGTATGGAACTGGCATAAAAACAGACACATAGATTAATGGAACAGAACAGAGAACCCAGAAATGGACCCACAACTATATGGTCAACTAATCTTTGACAAAGCAGGAAAGAATATCCAATGGAAAAAAGACAGTTTCTTCAACAAATGGTGTTGGGAAAATTGGACAGCCACATGCAGAAGAATGAAACTGGACCATTTTCCTACACAATACACAAAAAATAAACTCACTATGGATGAAAGACCTAAAGTGAGCAGGAATCCATCAAAATCCTAGAGGAGAACACAGCCAGCAACCTCTGAGATCTTGGCCACAGCAACTTCTTGCTAGATACGTCTCCAACAGCAAGGGAAACAAAAGTAAAAATGAACTATTGGGACTTCATCAAGATAAAAAGCTTTTGCACAGCAAAGGAAACAGTCGACAAAAACTGAAAGACAACCTACAGAATGGGAGAAGATTTTTCAAATGTCTTATCAGATAAAGGGCTAGTATCCAAGATCTATAAACTTATCAAACTCAACACCCAAAAAACAAATAATCCAGTCAAGAAATGGGCAGAAAACATGAACAGACATTTCTCTAAAGAAGACATACAAATGGCCAACAGACACATGAAAAAATGCTTAACATTACTCTGCGCAGGGAAATACAAATCAAAACCAAAATGAGATACCATCTCACTCCAGTCAGAATGGCTAAAATTACAACTCAGGAAACGACAAATGTTGCCAAGGTTGTGGGGAAAGGGGGACCCTTCTACACTGTTGGTAGGAACGCAAGCTGGTGCAGCCACTCTGGAAAACAGTATGGAGGTTCCTCAAAAAGTTGAAAATAGAGCTACCCTACGACCCAGCAATTGCACTACTAGGTATTTATCCAAAGGATACAAACATAGTGATTCAAAGGGGCACCTGCACCCCAGTGTTTATAGCAGCAATGTCCACAATAGCCAAACTATGGAAAGAGCCCAGATGTCTATCAACAGATGAATGGATAAAGAAGATGTGAGATACACACACACACACACACACACACTGGAATATTTACTCAGCCATCAAAAGAATAAAATCTTGCCATTTACAACGAAGTGGATGGAACTAGAGGGTATTATGCCATGTGGAATAAGTCAGTCAGAGAAAGACAAATACCATATGATTTCACTCATGTGGAATTTAAGAAACAAAGCAGATGAACAGAGGGGAAGGGAAAAAAATAAAAAGATAAAAACAGAGAGGGACACAAACCATAAGAGACTCTTAACTATGGGAAACAAACTGAGGGTTGCTGGAGGGGAGGAAGGTAGGGGGATGGAGTAACTGGGTGATGGGCATTAAGGAGGGCACTTAACGTAATGAGCATGGGTGTTATAGGCAAGTGATGAATCACCAAATTCTACCTCTGAAACTAATAATACACTGTATGTTAACAAAATTGAATTTAAATAAAACATTTTAAAAAGAAGAAATTAAATAATTAAATAAAGGAGAGGGAAACCTTGAACAAAAACAATAAAAAAAAAAACCCAAAATGTAGTGTTTAATTAAAATAAGACTTTTTTCCAATCTGTAGACCTCTGCGACTTTCTTCTTTTCAACTTGAATTTAAGATCCTCTAAAATGTGCTAAGGGCAAGGAAGCTCTGGGGAGCAATTCTTTCAGTGTTTTTAATTTGACCACACAATTCAAAACAAATAAACAGTAATTGGTATCAACGCACAAGAATGCTTTTTGGAAAGCCATAATTGTTCCACACATTCATATGTACACACAGAATAATCCTGGAACAAAGTTAATTTTATGTCTCGTATGTCATTATATATATTTTTCAAAAGTTGTGACTTTGCCTTTGTGAGACTTTTATATTAAAAAATATCAGCTATAAGTGTTAGCTAATTAATGAGGTGGTTGACTAGGTTTTTAAATGAGTGTTGTTAAATGCCTTAGCTTTTATTAATTGCATGGGCCCCTAAAAAAAAGTAATTGAAAATTTAATTACATCAATGTTTTTCTTCAAAGAACTGAGGCTTATTAAACTTTAAATGTTCAAACATTTAAGCATCTATTGAAATACCAATAGCTATAAACAATGTGCAGTTCTAAATACTAATTAAACAAACTCTAAATCACCGTAAAGCGAAGCTGAATTTTAAGTAACTTTCATGTTTTAAGTGCTCTTCTCTGCTCTTACATAAGGAAGATTAACCACTTAACTACTGACCACTGCAGCAGCCTTGCGGGCGTCTTCTAAAATGCTGTGGCTGCTGTGGAACCACATTCTTCCTGGATGTGGACCAAGCAAGGGAGACCGATCCAACAACCTGGAGCAGTTTGCTAATGTCACACGGCTACTCTTGGAGACTTGTTTTTGTGTTTTATTTCTTTTTTAACCACTAAGAGAGAATATGAGAGTGTACAGATGTGAATTTGCATATTCGATGGTTTGGCTTTAAAATACCTTCTTTTGGAAAAACAACATTTATTAGGTTTTATTTTTAATGTAAAAAGTATATGTATCACCACCCAGATAAATCTTTTTTTTTTAAGAGTTTATTTATTTGAGAGAGAGAGCATGTGTGTGCCTGTATGAGGAGGGGGAAGGGCAGAGGGAGAGGAAGAGAATCTCAAGCAGACTTCCCACTGAGGGGGAGTCTGAGGCAGGGCTTGATTCCAAGACCCCAAGATCACAATCCCAGCAAAAACCAAGAGTTGGGCGCTCAACCAACTGAGCTACTCAGGCGCCCCATCACCCAGATAAATCTTGTATGCGTTAAAAAAAATTGATATAGCCTCTGCTTTCCACTGTGTTCGAGTAACAGGTGCCAGACCAACCTTCCTCCTGTACGCAGCTAGAAACCTGGCCTAAGTATGTAAATAATCTATTTTCAGCCAGTGGACAGTGTGCTCATGAGAGAAGCGCTTCTGCTTGGAAGCAGTAACTAGGAGCATCTAAGCAGAGAAGAGATGAGACTGAGAGTACAGTGTGAGAAGACTCAGATGGTTAATGGAGGGAGGAAAGGGGAACAGAGAGGAGAAGGCTGTGCAAACAAATTGCTCCATATTTCTGAGTTTTGGGCTGAATACTAAGCTGTGCATCTACAGAGTAAAAAACGTGCAAAGCTGGGGAAAAGCCAATTGCCAGGCAACGATAAGCTGAACAACTAGTGGTGTTCATATAACCTCCTTGTAACATCGAGAGCCATTTTAATGCCAAGCAGCGTGAGTGGAGAAATGTCGTGGAAGATCAGAGCACTTAGCAGAGGTTCCAGGAGGGCTGTGCATCAGGAGCGAGCTCAACAAGCCCTAGCGTCAGCCTACTTTAGATCTCTTTCCTAACAAAGCTTAAAAGCAAGTCTTGGTAGGATCAGACTTACCCGCAAATAACCAAACTATCTGCCAAAATAAAAGTCAGCGCACTTAAAAGAAGACAAGAAAATCCAGACATTCACAAAAACTGATTTATAATAAAAAAAACTACTAGCGGTCATAAGAAACAGGAAAATCTAACAAAACCAGGACAAAACTCAGTCAACAGAAATAGCGGAGAAGACGGAATTGGCAGACAAGGACTTTAAAAATAGCTATGATAATTATGTTTAAGGATTTAAGGAAAACAGAATTCTAAAGAGGAAAAAACCAGAAGGTACAAAAATATAAAATAAAGCACAACTCACAGAGTTGAAGAAGACAGTATTTTAATTTGAAAGACTCACTGGAAACTATCTAAACTGCAGCACATGGAAAAAGTTTGAAGAAAAAATGGACAAAGCCTCAGGGACATGAAGGACAGTATCAAGGAGTCAAACATATGTGGAATTCACATCCCAGAGCAGAGACAAAGAGGAGAAAAACCTACGAAGAAATCATGGCTAAAAATCTCCCACAGATCCAAGAAACTCAAAAACTTCCAAGCAGGATACGCACTTGTTGGCTGTGACAAAGCAAGTTGCTATGTTATGAGCTGCCCTCTGAAGACACCCATGGGGCAAGGAACCAAAGGAAGCTTCCAGCCAACAGCCAACCAGAAACTAAGGCCCACAGTCCTCCAGCTCCTAAGGAACTGAATTCTGCAACAACCGTAGGGGCAGAAGGAACACATTTGGGTGACAGAAATGTTCTAAGTCTGGATGGGAGTGTTGATTAGATACGTGCGCACATCATGGGACCGTGCACTTAAAATGGCCGCATTGTACTATATGTAAACGATACCTTAATAAAGGTGATTTCAAAAGTGTTATAAAAATTCACACAGTATTTAACAGAAAGATATACAATGAGAAGTAAATGCTTTCTTCCCTACTCTCCACCCCTTGTCCATTTCTGCTTTCTCACCCTGTAAGAAACTATTATCTTTCGTTTCTTATATCCCTATTTAGAAATATATTCACATGTCATAAGTGCATATATATTTATATATTTTTTCTTTTCACAGGAGAGATCATTTTCTTCATTCTGTATTTCCCCCTTACTTTATTACATATCTTGTAAGTCTTTTCACAAATATTTATGGAGAGCCTGAGTCAGATACATTAAGTTCTCGGGATGTGGGAGTGAGAAAAAAGACACTGCCTCTACCTTCACGGTGATTATGTTTTAGTAGGGAAGGCAGCTAACAGGTAAACAGGAGCCCCAAAAGAGGAATTGCTGAAACATAGAAAAGCCATAAGTCCAACTTTAGTAGGCAATGCCAACGATTTCCCACAGTGGTTATATCAGTTTATACACAATGCATGAGAATTCCCATCGTTCCACATCCTAAGCAGGATTCAGTATTATCAATTGTTTATCCTTTATGTTTCCTTGATTGCAGATGAGGTCAAGTACTTTTTTGTTAGTTTATAAGCCATCTGGATATCTCATTTTGCAAAGCACCTATTTCTCTTGTCCATTTTTCTATTGGGTGAATTTGTCTTTTTAATTGATTTTTGGTGGGAACTCACTACATATTTGTATATTAATTCTTTTAAGTGCTGATATTTACAGCGTACTAATATGTTTTCTTTTATGAACACAAATTCATATTTTAATAAAGGTCACTTTATTCATGTTTTCTTCTACAGTTAGTGGGTTTTTGGTATCCTCAGAAAATCTTTCCCTATTCCAAAATCATGAAGATATTCTCTTATATTATCTTCTAAAAATCTTACTGTGCTCACACTTAGACCTGTGACTCCTGTGGACTGATTTGTGCGTGCATGCACACATACACATGTCTGTGTGTAAGGGATGAGGTAGGACATATAGTTTTTCCAAAAGCATTTACTGAAAAGATGTCCTTTCCCACACTATTCTTTGTCCATGTATATGCAGAATTGTTTCTGGGCCCTCAAGTCTGTTCCACTGGTCTAGATGTCTACTTCCTAGGCTAATCCCACACTGTCTTAATAACTGTAGTTGTGCAATCTCGGCATCTATTAAAGCAAAGACTTTACTGGTTCTTTCTTGTCAAATGGTTACTATTACAACACATATCGATGCATTAGAATCAACTTGTCAAACTACACAAAGGTTGCTGGATTTTAATTGGGATGGAATTGAATCTGAAAATAAACTTAAAGAGTATTGACAAAAAATAATGAATCTTCTGATGAATGCCTATCCTTTTTATTCCAACTTTAATTTTTTTCAATAGCAATTTTGAGTTTTCTGCATAGAGATTTTGCCCATCTTTTGTTAGATATACTTTTAGCTCCTTGATATTATTGTAAATGGCTTTTACGTCACTGTAAATGATTTCTTGAGTTTTTCTTTACTTCATCTTATGTTTATTATTGATATGTAGAAATACAATGAATTTTTGTGTATTTATTTTATTTGAGTAACATTGCTAAATTCATTTATTAATTCTAGGAATTATTTGTGGATTCTTTTGACTTCTTTATGCAATCGTATCTGTTAAGAAAGACAGAGTTAATTCTTTCTTTTCAATTCTTATGCCATTTGTTTAACATTCTTGCCTAATCTTACTGTTAAGACCCCTAATATAATGTTGAATAGAAGTGGGGATAAGAGGCATTATTGTGCTGTGCTGAGGGAGAGGTACTAGCAGGAACATCTTTTTTTTTTTTTTTTTAATGTGGGCTCCACACTTGGTGGAGCCCAATATGGGGCTTGTACTCACAACCTTGAGATTGAGACCTGAGCTGAGATCAGCTGGACGCTTAACCAACTGAGCTGCCCAGGTGCCCCTCAATCCAGGAACATCTTAACCCAGTTTGAGGGACTGTGATTTTTCTGGGCCACATAGAGAATGAGAGACTGAGCTTGGGCAGCTTAACTTCTCCCTCTGTCCTTATTCCTGGGACTGAGCCCTCCAGGTTTTACCAGGGTCCCCTATTATGCTGGGTTCTGGATTCCGACTTTTGCACCTATGGCACCTTGAGGCTGTCAAACGTACTACTCAGCATCTTAGCTTCTTAGAGGCAGGCAAATGAACTTGGGAAAAAGTGGCTTCAAATGCCTCGGTCATGTCTGTGCATTAATGAATACACCGTGCCCCCACCCCCACACAGGTATATCTGTAGGGTGGAATCCTATAAGGGAAGTTGCTATATTAAAGAGTTTTTATGTGTGTATATTTGACATATGTGAATCTGTACAATAAAGTTCTTGTGGAAATAAATGAAAACCATCTAAGTGAGAGCACAAGCCCTTTCTTGAGAACTTGCTGGAGCAAGGGAGTCAGGTACCATCACTTGCATTTGGCAGAGAATCAAAGGCAGGCAAGGGAGTGGGAAAGCTTGATAGTGAGAAAAAAGGAAGTCTTCAGGCATTTTCTGACTGGAGGTTGTTGACTTGGGACAGCTGGAGGCAGGCTAACTAGAAGCAGGGTACCTTATGGGACTGGCTTGGAGACCATATTTGGCTTTCTCTGCTTGGTCCTCATTTGGAAGCTGGGAACAAAAACTGGGAGGCTGGCGGTTGTTGACCAAATCCTGACCCCCTCTGGGCCCGTTACTACAGAGGCTGTGATTTCGATTCCTGGACTCCTTGCTATAGAGTTTGTGGTTTGGTTTTCTGGGATGGTTGCTGCCGAGGTTGCGGTCTGGCTTCTTGAGCTTATGTGGGTCTGACCACTATCCACTGATATATTCAGTCTCTCATCCTAAAACTGATATGGCTGTACCGAAGAATATATACTTTCAACATTTTGCCTGGTAACTTCAGTAAAAGTTGTATCAATTTGTACGTCTACTAGTAATGTGTAATATTTTGCTCCAACACAGCAGGCTGTTCTTTTGAACTTTATTCATCTAATAGGTAAAAATTTGTATCACATTATGTCTTTCATTTGCATTTTTATAAGATTGAGTATCTTTTCATATATTTAAGACTCATTTGTGTTTCCTTTGCAGTGGACTATCTTTTCCTATGTTTTGCCCATTTTTATAGTAAATTGTTGGTCCTTTTTTCCCTTTGATTTGTGGGTACTTATTATACATAAAGGAATTTGGCCTTTTGAACATTGATAAAATTGTAAATATCTTTCCCGGATTGTTGTCCTTTGACCTTGTTTTTGATTACTAAAATTTTTATGTAGCTAAATTTATCAGTCTTTTTCATTAATGGTTTCTGTGGTTTGTGTCCATGGTCTTATTTACTCTGAGATTAAAACAACAACAACAACAACAACAAACATGCCAAGTAGTTTTACTTCTTTATTTAAGTACAATCTGGGGATACTATTTATTAATTAAAACGATGTCTTATTGTTTACTGAGAGGCGACTTGATAAAAGTACAGTCGATCTTAAAATCCTCAGTGAAACCGAGGCTTCGCATCTTCAGCATTCTGAAGTATTCTCCAGGCAGGGAGGCCGTGGCACAGAGGCTCACAGGTGCAATATCTGAAAAGTCCAGGAGTCAGAGTTTCCCCAAAGCAAAAGATTCTGGTCTCCTTCAGAAGTCCCATCCCCTAATCCCCAATGCCCGCGTTTTCCTACCCTCAAATTCCATGTCCGGGGAGAGTCCTCAGTTTACCGTTGGGAGAATCTCTTCTTGAAATCTTTCATTGTCTTGGCCATCATCGGGGCAGTTTTCTTGGCGGGTTTCCTGCTGCTGGCCACCACGCCCCCTGGGCACCGCTGGAGCTCAGGCGGTCAGAGCCCGGCTTCTCCAAGAAGAGGTTCAGACTGGCACTGCGGCAGGGAGCATGGCTGCTTCCTGGGGGGATGGTGCTGGCTTGATCCATGGATCCTTCTATTTCAAACTTCTCCTGGCTCCTTCGACCATCAGAAGGTGATAAGGCCACATGGTTGAGAGAGTCAGCTTTGCCCGTCAGCCTTTGGGCTTATTGGCAGGTGCAGATCCGATATTCATTGTCAGTACTTGGCAGCGGCCGCTCTCGGGCATCCCAAAGCCGCACGTGCGTCTCCCACCACGCCCTATGCTCTTCTGGACTTTCTTAAAGTTTTGGTGACAATAAAGTTTCCATAATGTATGTTTCTTCAACTAGTACATGATTGTATTTATTCGATATAGCTGATCGGCATAGAATCTCCAAAATGCATGGGCTCGAGAACAGAATGCGTGACTCCTCCCACTTCCAAGATTGATGGTGTTTTTAAGTACCCGGATGCGCTGTTGACACAGGGTCGTCATTTTGCGGAGATAGGCGCACTTGCAACCAGAAAACATGTGCATCTTCGAATTCATTCTGCGCCAAGGAAATCCAGCTGCTTCCTCTTCCTGGGGTGAAGGCAGTGCTTCTTGCTTTGGTTGGAAGGAGGACATCAACGCCGAGGCAGAAGTGCTCAGTAACTGGCCTGTACCGTGGGCAATGGGAGGTCTGGCGACACTGGTAATGCATCAGTGGGGACCTCTTTCAGCTTGGCTGAACCGGCTCCCGGCGGCGGCAGCTTATCCGACTCGCTTTTGTTCACCTTAGGCAACCTCTGGCCTGAGTCCAAGTTTCTTTTCTTTTCTTTTCTTTTTAAGATTTTATTTATTTGACAGAGAGGAAAAGAGGGAACACAAGCAGGGGGAGTGGGAGAGGGAGAAGCAGGCTTTCCGCTGAGCCGGGAGCCCGAAGCAGGGCTTGATCCCAGGACCCTGGGATCATGACCTGAGCTGGAGGCAGACGCTTAACGACTGAGCCACTCAGGCACCCCTGAGTCCAAGTTTTCATTAGCGCTTTTAGATTCATTTTTTAGTCCTTCTTCTCCAAGCGCAGTTGCTGAAGTTTTCACGGTCTTCCTTTGTCCTTTTTCTTCTGGGGCCAGTCGTAGTTACGTATGCCTCCAGAGGGTGGTTCCAGTTCATCATGCAGATCGGCCTCCTCAGTGTCACGGAAGGAGCCCACTGGCTTTCTGTCCAAATAAGGAGTGTTTACTTGCCCTTCCTGAGTCCTCGAGTTGTTAGAACTTTCTCTGTCACCTTGGGCAACAGGCGTCCTGCCCACGTTCCTATGTCTAAGCTGTCTAGACTTTGCTTGCTTTTGTCTGATTTGGTTTTCTGGGAGCCTTGCGCTTTCGCTTTTTAAGGCCTCTGAAACAAACACCCACGGAGGTGAAAACTTAGGGATGTAGTGGCCCTCTTTCCTTCTTTCTTGACACCCTCACTGAAGGCGTATCGTCGTTGTGTTGTCTCAGGACAGAGGCCTTGGGCTTTCCTCTCTGGAGAAGACCTGGTGTGATTTCTGGCTGATCAAAGCATTGGACTTTTCACGTCCTTTGGTACCCACCAGGAGTTTGTCCCTTTGGGAAGATAGGTGCCCCTTGCTTTGACACACAGCTCCTTTCCCTTGGGGCCACCCTGGTGTCCTTCTTGCCTGAGCCCCGGTCTGTGCTGGGAGGCAGCAGAGTGGCCTTCTCCAGGCCTCTGGCATGCAACATGGGCCAGCGCGGGGCGTCTGTGCCTGTCCCAAGACAACTCTTGGAGAGTAACCGGAAGATTCCTGCTTTGAGGACTAAACTGGAGCAACTCTGTGACTCTTCCCTGTCTCCGTTCACGACTGTGGGACACTGGGTGGAGCCTCTTGAGCTCCGGGGCTTTTCTGTGGTTTTTTTCTGGGCAGTCCGATTGGCTGCTGTAGCCTTTGCAGGGTTGTGGGGAGTCTTCCTCCATTCTGACCTTCTGAAGAGTGGTTCCAGGGCACTTTGGGGAATCCTCTTCTCCAAGTAGGGCTCAGTGTCTGATCCACGGGAGTCAACTTCTTTCCCTGGGCCACAGCCCAGCAGGGCTCTGGATGTGCTGGTGTTTGTGACTGTCCTGCTGCCCAGGTCTCCACGAGCATGGCTAGAGTTGGGCCAGGCAGACAGTCTCTTCAAATCTTCTCACAGCTTCTTCGGGTGGAGGCTGGTGGGCAGGCACACCCGCAGCTCCCACACAACTGGGTGCCCCAACCTCGCTGCCATCACCCGAGCGACCTTGCTGCCATCACCTGAGCTGGGGTCGTGTCCACCTCTGGCCCTGTGATGGCCTGGCCTGGACCAGTGCACCCAGGGGGAGCGGGGTCTGCAGTCCAGGTGCGCCCGACACCCCGACTTCTCCTCCTTGGGGTGCGGAGCCACTGCAGCATGCAGCCCAGGATGGAAGGAAGCCCCCTCGCCAGATCCTGGCCTTGTAAGTATCCCAGCCACCCTCCCTTGGGTGCTGTGACCAGCACACTGCCCCAATGAAATGAACTCCTGTGGGTGGTCCCTGGGCCGCCCGCCCTGCTCTGGTACTGAGAATTAGCAAGAACCAATCAGAAGTGACCACCCTAGTGCCCTGCGCCTGCTGTTGACTATCTTAATTTTAACCTTAACGTAACCCAACAAAACGAGTTATATTTCCCCCATTTTATGGATGAGGAAACTGAGGCTTAGGGAGATCAAATTAAGTTGCATGTGGTCACATAACAGAAAGAGGTGAAGTTGGATTCCGAATCTAAGTAGCTTAGGTCTACGGTGAGCACACACGTCTGAACAGGTGGAGGAATCGAGGCCTAGAGACAGGACGGATTAGTCTAAAGTCCAACAGTTTATCCCCGTGAGGACGGTAATAGTCCCTACATTTGGCTTGCCCCCAAAGCAGTGTATGACACAGGCATCAAATAAATTCTTGAATGAATGAATGCCATTCGCTCTCACCACCGGAACATCCACAGTAGGGCCTGAGTCAAATCAGCCTAAGCGCCCTCTCCAACCCAATTATCCTTGAAAGCACTTACCCTTCTCTTAGAAGGACTACATTTTATTATTACTATTATTACCACTAAAAATAATCACTTAATAGACTTCACTTAAAATGGCAGCATTGATTACAGCTCCTTTCATTAGATCAGACCTGATTAGATCCTAGTCAGATCTCCAGGAATGCATCTGGCCAGACCTCTCGCTCCAATCAGGAAAGTTCCATGGTTTTCCTTCCTTTATTTTTTTATATTTAAATTTTTTAATCTGTTGAACAATTCTATAGGCATACATTGTGAGGTGTTATCAACGTTTCCTTCAATTCTTTCCAGTTGTCTCAACATTGTTTACATAGTTTGTTTATATAGTAGCCTATATTTCCCCCCATTATTCTAGGCTTTAAAGATATCTCAAGTGTTAGAATTTATTAGATTTAAGAATTCCTGACAGTTATTGTTTTTGATATTATCAGTGTATCAATTGGCAGTTCTAATATCACATGATTGCTTCCATAATCACAAATCAAATTTAAAGAAATGATAGATAACAAAGAGAATAAATAAAATAAAACACCACGTTCCCACAACCCAGATACACTAAGGTGTTAACCAAAGGTGAGTGTATGGATAAACACCCTTCCAGATACTTTTCCGTGTGTGTATATACAGACACATGCACGCACACGTGTTTTATCAAAACGAATTCATATTAAATACTGTTCTTTAACCAACTAGTTCTCTAACCTGGATCATACCTTGTATCTCGTTGTTGTACCCCTCACCTCACCTCTCACTGAATCAGCACAGCTTCCCCCACCCCCTACCTTCTCTATTGTCATTCTGGTTTTTATTTTTAACGACACCGACTTGTTCAAGAAACCACGAGAATTGTTCTCCAGAACATCTCCCCTTCTAGATTTGTCGGCTTGCTTCCTTGAGGTCTCACCTGCTGCTCTCTCTCTGGTGAATGAGAAGTTGGTTCTAAAGCCTTGATGGATTTCAGTTAAATCCTTTTATTTACCTCATAGGCGATACATCAGGGGACCGACAGTGCCTGTGACAGCAGTGTGACCTTTCATGCCGCTCTGTGGTAAATAGAAAGAAGCCTGTGTCAGCATGAGCTTTTGAAAAAAACACAAATATCGTAGTTCCATAACCTAGTTCGGTGTTGAATAACAGTGGTGTGGGGTATGGAACGTCTCCTGTTTCAGCAGACTTTCTACTTCCCTGAAATCTCAAATTCCATAACCAGTTCATACTCAGGATGAACAACAGATGCCTCCTCTCGTGGAACACTGTCCCTGAGCATAGTTGGCCAGTTCTGACTTTATAGTTTACAAGAAATGCCTTTCCTGGATCTGTAGACACTTTTTTGGTAGTTCTGGTGCTTTGTCAAGTTGTGGAACATTTGAAACTTAGGAAGTTTCCTCGTAGAAACAGGAGGTAATCAGGAAACAAACGAAAAACAAATTAGAACCTATGGGTATATATTCAAGCTTTTAAGTGAATATTAGATGCAGGGACTGTAAAATAGAACTATAATAAAAACATCTGAAAGAAGAAATGTGTCCTTTTTAACTGTTTGTTTTTGAGATGGAAAGCTTAATGCAAAATTTGGATCTTATTACAGAAATTGAAACAAGCTCATGCAAATTAATCTCCATTGCACCCGTAAAAAAGAAATTAAAAGCACTAATGTTGCATGTGGTGTATATACAGTAACATTTCCTAAATATCTTCTGGGTCTAAAACTAGGGATGATATTCAATGCTTCCTTTTCCTCAGGCTACAGTATCATAGGATTCAATTTTGAATCTGATAATGGAGGCATTTTTGTTGCACAATTGCCCACAAAGGAAATGAAGGAAGAAGAAAACAGCCAGATCATTGAAGCAGAGACAATGAGATACCACAGTTAGATGCTCACTCCTGGACCTCCTTTCTTTGGTAGACAGAAATTAATTGAGCATCTAATTGTGTCCATTTCAGGGGCACACCATCTTTTACAGTTTAAATTGACCATTTGTTGTTGGCCCATTCTTAGTTTTTCAATTCAGAAGATGACTTTCTATGCTAATCTGAATGGCATGAGTATAAAGATGTTACAGATCTGGTAAACTTTACACTCTTAACAAATCCATGAGACCACATTCTGTGTTTCAATAATAGCACATCTTAAATATTTAGCATTAGATATTTGAATAGTATTTTCTTATATCTTTTTTCTGTTCTTACTAAATTCTGAATTCCCATCAAACTCGTTTCAAAGAAAAAGCTGAAGTATTATGTTAAGGCCTGGAGTCCCGAAATACAAGCTGTTTTGCCCAGTGCTTAGTAAGAAAGCCCTTTTTGAGGCAGCGTCATTACCAAACAGAATTCTAAGTCACTGAACAGAAGGGTGCCCCTCAATCCCCATTATCTGCCATACACATCAGGACTATTTGCCAAACTTTGTGATCCCAGCCGAAAACCCCTAGAAATACTCTTGACTGGAGCTGGGACAGCTACCATTTTCCAGGAATGTAATCAAAGCCCTGGACCAGCCTCTCTGATAGGTTATTTATATTCTTTGAAGAATATGGTCAACATCGCCCAGATCAGCCTGGGATCCAGAGGTGCCTCCGTCCTAAGAATGAGAGCTTCGCCTTCCTGTTCATCCCGCTCTACCGTGAGTTCACCAGCTCAGGGGTTCACTGTTTAGGGAGCACTCTGAGGATTCTAACATGAATCTGAGGGAGATCATTCTGACAGATCCCCCAGCTCAAGTTCTGTTGGGGTGGCTGAGACCCAAGGTGCTAGCTATGGATGGCGGACCACAAAACTCCTAGGTTTCTCTGTGTCTGTGCATGTGAAGTGAGGTGAGGTGGGGGTCTGGGGTGGTGGGGGTGGGAAGTGTGGAGTGGAGGAGGTGCCTGCAGGTGACTTTGTACGGATCTTTCCCTCCCAGTGAGTGAGAACACTGCCCTGCTCCCCTTACCTCCCAAGGCTGGGGCAGGGGACCCGGATGGCAGAGGTGGTAGATGAAATTCCTTGGCCTAGAAATTTTCTGATCTGTGAACAGTTGAACCCAAGCTGAGGTTTTGTTTGCTTCTTACTTGCCAACATTAAATTTAAACAATCAAAAGTATATGGATTGACCCTTCAATTGCTATGCCCCCAGCCCCTTCCTCTACCCAGAGGTGATTACATATCTGGGTTTTTATTCCTTACTTTTTCTATGAGTGAAAGATTGTGGCTGTGTATTTCTGTGACTTTTCACTTTACAATAGGTCTTAGAATTAGGTGGATCTACATATGGTGGAATAGAAAGATTCTTAAGACATATTATTAAGTGGGGTGAGAAAGCAAGATGTCCAACAGTATAAACAAAATTATTCCATTTTGGTAAATTTTTAAAAAGTGGTACATACGTACTTTGATATATTCGTAATTCCTTTCTGAACCGTTGCACAAGAATTTAAAAATAGTGGATAACATGAAGAGAGAATCTTTGCTTTTTAAACCGTTTGTACTATTTGAAGTTTTCCTTTGTTAAATTTAATTCAAGCTTGTATTTTAAACTTTCTTTCCCCGAGTAACATAATATTCGGGGCAGGCAGTGAGTGGGTGGAGAGAAGACGCGATGTCTCCAGAATCTTTCCTCACCAGTGTATATAGACCAACCTCATTCTTCTGGCTGGTGCATAGCATTCCACAGTGAGCTCGTGCCATGACTTATTTAACCACTAATGGACACTTATAGCCAATTCCAATTTTTTTTGGCGAATACAAATAATGCTGTATTAAACATCCTTAAACAGTAATCATTGTGCATACATGGACTATTTCTATAATCTACTATAATTGATCTCCTATAGTATACATTGCTGGGAGTGGAACTGCTGGGTCAACGAGTACGTGCATATTTCATTTTGATAGATCTTGCCAATTTGCTCTATAAAAAGGTTGTACTAGTTTACATTTCCACCAGTTATGTCGGAGTGCATGTTCTTTCACACCTTGCCCAGCCTGGGTATTATCTGGATAACATTTTTAAGATTTCTGCATTTAAAGAAATTGGAGATTCTTACTGAAAGCAGCTTATTTTTGTCCAATGAACTGAAGAAATATTAATAACACTTAAGGTGGTTTCTTCAACTTTTATGTGCATGACCAATGATGACAAAACCAAAAAGAAAAAGTCTACAGCAAAGGGAAATGAAAACCTTCTGGATGGTTTTGCGTTTTCCTTTCTGCCCGGTACGTCCTACCTGGGCTCGCGCTGACGGGGCTCGCTCGCTAGCTGAGTCACTGGAGCGGGTAAAGGCGCTCCCGCGGCAGCCCCGCCCACGATGGGACCAGGCTCTGCTGTCAGCCTGGTGAGCAGGCTCTCACGGGGGTGTGGGCGATAAGCAGCTCTTTCTCCCCACCACTTCCATTTGAATCACTCCAAAATGTTGCATGAAACGATTTCCATTTTTCAGTCGGACCATTTGTTTTATATATCAGGGTAAAAAAGTTACTCAAATTATTTACATTCATTTTAGCCTTCTTTTCTCTACCTCTCTCCATTTGTTTTTGGCATTTTAAAACAGCCTTCTTTGAGATATAATTAATATACCATGCAACTCACCGGAAGTATATTTACAGAGAGATACAACTATCAGCATGGTAACTTCAGAACATTTTCACTACCCCAAGAAGAAACTGTACCCCTTAACTGTTACCCATCCCCATTCCTCCATCCTCCTCTGCCCTCCCATCCCCTTTTCTTTTCTTCTTTTTTCTTTATTTTTTAGTGAGCTCTATGCCCAATGTGAGGCTCGAACTTACGACCCTGAGATCAAGAGTTGCACGCTCCACCCACTGAACCAGCCGATTACCCCCACCCCTATCCCCCTTTAAAAACATCTCTGCCGGGATGCCTGGGTGGCTCAGTCAGTTAAGCGTCTGCTTTCGGCTCAGGTCATGATCCCAGGGTCCTGGGGTTGAGTCCTGCATTGGGCTCCTTGCTCAGTGGGGAGCCTGCTTCTCCCTCTGCCTGCCACTCCCCCTGCTTATGCTCTCTCTCTCTCTCTGACATCTAAAATAAAAAATCTGTAAAAAAAACCCAAAAAAGAAACTTCTCTCCCAAGATCTTTTCCTGTTCCCCTAATAAGTTTTCTGGCGCTACCCAGACCTTCATCTTCAGGAAATTCAGAGCTATCAGCGAAACTGAGTGTAGTGTGAGCAGTCCTGAGGAGCACAGGCAAAACCCTCCTTAGCTAATGTTTCTCAGCATCCTACTCATAAGAGAACACGTGCATCTATCTGTGCCTGTTTAGGAAGAAGCACGTGCTTCCAGTGCGAAGGATGGAGAGACTGTGAAATACACGAACAAAGCAACTAACAGCTGCTGAGCACCCACCGATCACTGACCCTGCCACGGGCACAGCACGCCACAGTTTGCAAAACACTGTCCGGTTGGAAATGGCACTAGTCAGTGTCCAGCGAAGTCCCTCTGAGTAGACAGGGCTCTCATGGCTCTTGTAAGAGACACCATTCATGCATTACCATGTGAGGTCCGCTAAGAAAGATTGTCTGGTAACCACAATTGTTTGATTTTAGCAAATGTGGCACACGGATTTTGGCAAGTTAAAATAGCTTCTCTCTAGTCTGTGGTTAATGTGCAGGGGTGGGAGTGGAGATTGATGAGGAGGGGGTGAATGCAGGAGAGGAAGTGATGGGGAGAAGAGCACTGGGTTCTGATCTCAATTCTACAGGCTTTTGAGCAAATCCTTTAATTTATCTGGATCTTGGGTTCCTGAGACTCAATGATCTCCCAGTAATTTTTAGACTCTTAAAATTCTGAATCAAAACCCCAAGCGTGAACTTGAGAATTTGTATATTTAGAAACATAGCCTATCAATTTTATCACTGCTTATTTAACAGGTGGTTATATTTTTTATTTTGCAAGCTTGATTTGGACTGAATTTTGTGATGACTGTCATCTTTATTATGTGAATAATAATTTGGAACTAACCTGGATTTCATGAAGTGCTTCCCCTCCTAATGCACTAGATGGCACTAGAGGCAAGGCAAAGCAAATTCAAAAAAAAAAAAAAAAGGGGGGGGAGGGAGGGTAGGTTTCGACTACCAAAGTCGGTTACTAATACGGTAAATTCGAAAGGTTTCAGTCTCTTTCAAGAGTCATGTCAACATCCTCAGAAAGATGAGCAAACACCGCCGGAGTTGAACATCTTAATATCAGGATAATGTCATTTTGTGTGGCAGCTTTCACACTATGACCGTGACCAACCGTAAGACATCTTAGATTGGGACCCGACACATATACACACAGGCTAAAGCAACAGAAGTTCCCCAGAGCAATCCTGAGACTTCTTCCCTGTCTCGCATTCTGAGACAATGCTATTGCATTGAAGGGAAGCCTTGGGGGGGTGGGGGGTGTAAATGACACATTATCTGATGTATTTGATGGTGCAGAAAGTGATACATCCCCTTTAGAGATGTGTTGGTGTTTGAAAATTAGCAATAGGTATGCAGAAAAGTAACCAAGCTAAAAAAAAATGAGGCAATTATCCATCCCAAGAAAAATAATGTACAGAAGTGGAAAAGTACTTTCTGACTCAGCAGTGAACATTGTTTTCATGGTTACAATAATAGAATCACCGAACACTGATATCCGTGTAAGGGGAGGGGAGGGTGAGAAGTTGGATGACAGCTTAGTTCTCATCTACCTTAACTGGATGTGACTAGTTAATGCCTAATATTCAAGTATCATGGAACACTGATATATTTAGAAACATGGAGGTAAATAGAAGAAACAGCTCAAGTAATTGAGGTTGTTGCCTCTAGGGAGTGAGTGGGGGGTGGGGTAGTGGAGTGGGGCAGAGACTATTGTTTTTCTTTAAAAAGGAAAACATTTGGACACATATTACAACATGGATGGACCTTGATGACATTATTCTAAGTGTCTAAGCTAGACACCAAAGGGCAAATACTGTATGAGTCCATTTCCATGAGGTACCTAGTATAGGCCAATTCATAGAAACGGGAAGTAAAATGGCAATGGCCAGGGCTTAAGGGGGTGGGGGGAGGGCATTACTGTTTAATGAATACAGAGTTTCCGTTGGGAGGGATAAAAAGGCTCTGAAGATGGATGGTGGTGATGGCTGCACAACAGTATAAGCGTGCTTAATGCCACCAAACACGTATAAATGGCTGAAATGGTACTGTATGTCACGTATGTTCAGCACAACAAAACAATGTAAGGAGAAAAATAATTTATAGTACTCTTTGAATTTTAAATAGCTGTATGCACATTTTAATTTCATTACATTAATTTTTAGAAAGCTTTGGATGAATGTCTGAAAAGTTTTTGTGTGTGCCATGAGCGTGAGTGTTTGCGTACAGATTTTATGATCTGGGCCACTCAGGGGCCTCTTTTGCTTTTATCCAGTTCTTATCTGTATTGTCCTTAGATAAAGATGTTAGGTAAGCTGGTCTCAAGTAAGGGACGTATTACTGAAAGTAGGTATTTTATGAATACGTTTCAGGGGAGTTTGAGATACCAGATAAGTAAACGTAGCACACGAACACTGAATAAATGCACAGATGCATCCAGTTTGAATAGGGACATTATTACGCGGGAATTTCCCTTCTCTGGCCTCTGCTCCTCTGAGGGGATCTTCTCAATGTTTGGCTGTGTAGTCACCTGCTGAATGGCTTGCTGGAACTCGTGGCCACGTTTGTGCCGGGACTGGGTGGGGCTCTGAGTGAAGCCAAGATGTCCTAGCAGGTCAGTACCCGCGATGTCAGAGCTGATTTCTAGCTCATGAGTCTCTCTTTACCATCACTTTCCTTAACCTGGCCCAAACAGGAGTGCATATATTTGCTTCTTTGCAGTTAAGAGCAATAAAATGCCAGTTAGCTTGGCCGTAAGAGGTTGACTAGTGAAGCGCAATTCTAATTTAAATCATCATACCTTCAGTTTACAATTGAGAAGGCAGCTCTAAGAAGAAGACAGTGGAAAATAACTTTATATATCCTTAGAGACGTCAAGCTGCCTTCCAGCCTTTGAGTCATGCTTCTTGGTTTTGACAGGTTACATTTACCTTCAAGGGTTTATTGCTATAAAAAGAGTGTTCTATCTCATTGTCATCCCATCTAAATTTTCCTTTTTGTTCACAGTGCGAGATGAGGACAGAAGCACGACGAAAAAATCTTCTTATTTTGATTTTGCACTACTTAACACAAGAAGGGTATGTTACATTACAAATATTTACAGAGATGATTCCTCTCTTTCTCTGACCCCCTCTCTTCCAGATATACCCTTATCAAAATAGTTCATAGAATTTATTTTTTAGAGCAGTTTTCTATTTATAGAAAAACTGAGCAGGAAGTATAGAGAGTTCCCATCTACTGGGAATCCCCCCACCCCAGCCAGTCTCCCCTATTATTAACATCTTAGGTTGGCGTGGTACATTTGTCACAACTGGTGAACCAATCTTGATATGTTATTGTTAGCTGACACTCATAGTTTCCATCAGGGTTTACTCTTGGGTTG
This sequence comes from Ursus maritimus, assembly GCF_017311325.1. Taxonomy (NCBI): domain Eukaryota; kingdom Metazoa; phylum Chordata; class Mammalia; order Carnivora; family Ursidae; genus Ursus; species Ursus maritimus. The sequence goes on along the minus strand of NW_024424230.1, from coordinate 26,206,117 downwards.
TATAATTCCATGAGCTTTGACAAATGCATAATGTCACGTATCCAGCATTGTAGTATCATATCCAATAGCTTCGCCCTAAAAATCCCTTGTGCTCTGCCTATCCCTGCCCCCACATTCAGCAACCCAGACACATACTTTTATTGCCTTATTTACATAGATATTATTCCCATTACGCATTTGAAAACTTTAACAAAGCTACCCAGTTCCTGAGATACCGCCCCCCCTTCAGGTTTCAGGCCTATCAAATGAGATGCCCGGGGTCCCACTGCTGGGTATCTACACAGAGATAACGCTCTTATTCTTCAATTCTCCTTCCCTCAAAATAAAGGTATCGCATTTACCTGATGACCTGTGCTTGACTCTCTTTTCTGAGCAATGCCATTCGATAACTGACATGGGAGGAAATTGGGAAGCATTTGCGTTTGGCCACCTACCTGATTTAGAAATGTGTAAGCCCTTACAATGAAGGCCGCTGGTGTTCTGGGTTTTGTGAAGAACAGAGCTCATCCACTGTTTACTTTCAAGTTTCCTTTCTTTCCAAGTTTCAGCCAGGAAGAATATACTTGGGTTTCAGGCTTAGGTCTTGAACTTTCAAGTTAAAGCAGCAGTTCTCAACTGGGGTGATTTTGCTGCTTGGGGGACATTTGGCAATGTTGGGAGACGTTTTTGACTGCCACGATGGCACCTAGTGGCGAGAGGGCAGGGGTGCTGCTAAACATCCTTCAACACACGGGACAGCAACCCACAACAGTTGTCCAGCCCCCGATATCAACCGTGCCAAGACACTGTATCAGGAAGACCTGCGAAAACAAAAAGACAAAGCAAAGTCAGCATAGTTTATCCCCTCTCCTACAGGGCTTACTGTGTATTTACAGGGCATGCATTTCCCCTTTCTGCCACAAGATGGCCCCTTGCATCTCGAATTAATGAAAATTCTACTAGAGTTGATCATTTTCTTGAAACCCGCTGGTTAAGATACTTATGAGTGGATTGTCAAGATGAAAAGTAAACTGTCAGGAAAGTAGACCTACCTTTAACAAAATATTAAGAAGTTATCTTCGCAAAGAGGATAGATTGTAGTGCAGTGGAATAAACAATCAGAAAAGGCTTTGTAGAGAAGGTGATGTGAGCTGGTCTTGAAAAATGTATAGAATACGGATAGACAGACATGATGGACAAGGATATTCTAGGCAGGTGCAGAGAGGAAGGAAGGAAGGAAGGAAGGAAGGAAGGAAGGAAGGAAGGAAGGAAGAGTGAGCATGAGCTAAGTGGAATGATTAGGCAAACAGAAAGACCAGATGTTGACTGTCAATGGACATTTGCAATTTCTTTAAAATTAGCAAGGTCACTGGAAATAATCATGGCAACCTCATTTAAGAAAGTTCAAGCTTCCAACTGACCTGAATCTGGGGCAGGGAAGAGAGCATAATAAAGTTTTCTCCTACTTTGCCAGATTGGAATCAAATAGCAAGATCTCTACCTTGCGGCAGGAATTCTTAATCTGAGATCCTTGGATGAAATTGTATGCTAATTTGTGCATATTTGCACACTTTTCAGGAGAGAGTCATTGGTTTCAATAAGAAGTCAAGAGCTAAAATTAAGACCTGGAAAGTCTTTCCACTTTCAGAGGATTGTGAGACAAAGCATGTTTTTACTGCTAAAACCACTTAAGTTGGACAGCCTTACAACTGAACAGATTAAAAACGGCAGTGACGTACCCCTGGTGAAGACGGCGCTTACATTCACAGTCAGCTTCTAGTGTAATGTGTGACTGAAGAAAAAATCACCAGAAATAATACATCCAAGCCGATGATGTCTTCTTATACTTAATTTCCCTCAATGATACTGATCAACATATTTTTGGAATTTCCTTCAGAACTCATGACCTACCCTTTTCAATTGCTACAAAATCGTGGCAAATCTTGCGTCTTGGAGTTGAATTTGGGTTTATCAAGTGCCCGATATTATCTAAAATGAGTGCTGGTGAATAAAGAGGTAATTGAGTTGGGCACAGACCCACTTTAGGCTAAAAATGAGTAAAAGTAAAGCACAAGACATTTTCTTAGCTGATTTACATATTTGACTTTTAAGCACTTCCAAAAATATTTTGAACAATGATGACACCATTAGAGTAAGTATGTAGCTTCCTGAGGCAACTGCTCTGAAAAACACTACGTGCATATCCTTACTGTATGTGGGGCTCCTTACTCTATAGGCAAACCTCATGTATTCTAACTGTTGTCCAATGTACTACTTAATATAAGCTTACTATTTGTATCGAACATCTTTGGACTTGTTATGCCTGTTTGCCTTTATTCATTTTACCCAGTAAAATGCTTTTTGTTTTGTTTTTCTCTTCTGTGAAATGGCCAGATATATCGATGCAGCCAAAGCTTTGGAGCAAGAAACTAAACTGGGGTTACGACGCTTTGAAGTTTGTGACAACGTTGACCTTGAAACTATTCTGATGGAATATGAGAGCTATTACTTTGTAAAATTTCAGAAATACCCCAAAATTGTCAAAAAGGCATCAGACACAGGTACATGGCTATTTTCTAGAAATAAGGTTTTCTCTTCATCTTTAAGACCAGTGTTTCTTCCTCATTGTGTTCCCAGATAGATGCTACTGCCACCCTGCACTGAAAGAATAGACCAGAAAGACTGTATCCTCTATTAGATCCTGTACAGATAATGTAAACATGATCGTCTGGGCAGTAATGTCCCTATAGCCATGTTGGCATTTGTTCGAGGAATGTATGTTTTAGGACAAGGAAAGCAAAACCTCAGTGTATCACAGGTACTTTTTAGAAGACCAATACTACTTTCATTTCTTTAGAGATGGCAAGAGCTGTTGGAAGAGGATAAATGACAGAAGACTTGTTGTTGTTGTTGTTAGGAAGACCTATTATCTATCTCGAAAATAACATGAAAATGAGTATTGGTGAAGCTAATAGCTCATGTATAGATAATGAAATGCTTTTGAAAGCCATCAATCCAGATAATGATCAATATAATGCAAAGACCCAGTATAGGTTAGCAGTCAAGGAGGCTGGCTGGAGGAAAGATCTACAGTGAGGGCCCCATGTTTTGTAGTAACATCGACTTAGAAGTCTGTAAGTGGGGGAAGTAATTATAAACCAAGGGAGATCATTGTCCTGTTTATAAGGCACTTGTTAAGCCACAGACTTTAACATTTCATGTGGGGACCAGGAAACCAAGAGGAATGTCAATTAAAAATAGCCGGGGGTGAATCTCCTAGCTGGAAGGGATATTTTATCTGAGCTCCTTTCCAGTGCAGCGTTCAGAGCTCCATGTCCTTGGCTGGTTGTTGGATCTGGGTTTTGGCAGAGAAAGCACTGATGCCTAGCCACTGGGCAACCTGACCTATCACTCATGTGATCTAATTTCTAGATTGCTGGTTCTGATCTAACTTAGAACCATAGTCTCCTGGGATATTGGACACAATGTGTTTATTTTAAGGTAAACTGGCAGAGTATGACTGATAAGTGTCCATGCAATCACCCTGGTGTCCCTACAGACCACAGCAAAATGGTGTCAAGTACATGAAAACTTGAAATGGTTACTGTCACCTGGCCCACAGTGAAGTCACCACCAGGTTCACGGTTTCTAACACGTTTCATATCTGAGGGTTTTGGGGTCCGCCTCTGTGTGGAAATGCTTGGGAAACGTGAGCTTCTTTGTCTTTTCTGGTAGTTTCACTTCTTTCTACATGAGAATAGCTTAGAGCTCCTGCATTCCACAAGGCTGTAGCACAAATTTTAAGAACAATGTGAAAGGACAAACATACCTGACAAATCACTTTCTCTTAAAAAATTAAATTCTTTCCTTTTCCTCCCAATATTTGTTTCACCACAGCTGAAAATAATTTACCACAGAGAAGTGGAGGGAAGACCAGAAGGTAAAATGAATGGTAATTCATCTTGACCAACTCAACTGTAGGAGTTTGTGGGATCGCTTTCCAGAAGATTCTCCAGCTCAGCTCCATGTCTGTCTACCAGCAATTGCAGACTACGATCATGTGACCTTGGTGGGCCCAGCCATGGGTTCTCCTCACCTTACGATGTCCAGGATATGGGTCACTGTCTGTTGGTTCTCCTGGTTTTATCACAAATAACTGCATTTACTGGTGCTCTTTCAAGGCTCTGTGCTGTGAAAAGATCCGGGGTTCAATTCCTGACTCTGCTACTCACCAGCTTGGAGCAATTTTCTGACACAAAGTGAGGTCCCCACACGTAGGGAACACCCACACATGCTTCATGATAATACTCTCAACAATGCTCTGCCTGAGGCCACCTTGGCTTCGTGCTATTCTTTAGGGACAGTTTTATTGTTTTGACCAAAGTGTTATCCTTTTACTTATAGTTTCCATAAAGCTAGTCAGACTCTGACAATGAACGATAACTACTTTAGAACAGAAACGGTGAGCAGCACTTTAAAAGGCCAGCTTTGGTATGCGTTTGGATTCTGATTATTTTTCAGCCACACGCTTCTGCCTGGAACGTCCCCAGCATTCCCTACCTGGCAGAACGTTCCATGAGTGGTGTCTTCCGAGCACTTTGCTTCTCTTTAGGGATGGAGCTTGACAGCTTGGGTGTCTTCAGCTCCTCTCTGAGTAAATGCTTGTACCTGGCAAGCACAGAGGTCAGACAGCAAATGGCTGGAGTCAAGAAGGATAATTAGGAAAGTAATGAACGCTGTGGGTTTATAATTCTGTCATTGAAGGTATCTATTGAAAGAGGTTGTATCATGAGATTGGCTATTAACAAATGAAAGTACCTTTTCCTCATTTGCACATCTCACACCAGAGAGCAAGTTCCCAGTTTACAGATCTGCAGATGACCCAATGGAGGAATGGTTACTTAATGTGATGGATGGCAGAACTAGGATGCGAAAAAATCTTGACAATTTGGATGATGGGCCCAAAATAATAAGATGAAATTTACCAAAATAAGGTATAAGCTCTAACCAAAGATTAAAAACAAATAGCTCCCTCATTACAAAATCAGAGACCCGGAAATTTGAGTTAACAACAGATGCACTGTGACTCAACAATGCGATATGATTGCCAACGTGGTCTCAGGCCTCAATGATAGAAAAACAGTGTCCACAAAATAGGAGTTGACTCTATTCTGGTTAGAAGACAGTGGACACTGGAAAAGTGACCAGGATGAGGATGAATCTGGTAACCTTAAAGATGATTGGAGCAGCTGGTGATGTTTAGCTCGAAGAATGGAAGACGCGGAGGAGGTGGCCCTAGAACGACACAGTATCAGTTTCACTCTCTAAAGAGGGCTGAGCCTTCTTCGTAGTATTCCACAGGGCACACCTGGGAGTGGCAACTAAAGTTACAGCGGGGTGAATTTGGTTCCATATTAGGAAGAATTCTACAATCGTTAGAGCTGACGGGAAATGAATTGCACTGCTTTGCACATGAAGCACTTGTCTTTGATCGTGTTAAAGCAACTCTGTGAATCACTTGCCTCTAAAGGGAAATCAAAGTGGGGAGACAGACTCCAAGGCCCCTGCCTGCCCCACAGTGACGTTGGGCAAATTTAACTATATATATATATGACCTCACTTCACTTAAATCAATGCTGTTCCTAAGGGTTTGCACTTGTAAAATGTTTGGTATTCGTTTCATAGATATTTCATTTTTGTGCCAGCAAAAGGCCCAAGGGACAGGCATTTTTATTCCTTATTTACAGATGAAAAACAAGTGCTGTCTACCTCTTAGGACACTCACCCCAGTGGGCCAACAGTGGGGTCACCGTGTATGGATACTGGCGGTATTATTGGTGTGGGTGGTCTTGCTGGCCAAACACCTATCTGTTTATATTAGACACAAACAACTTTTTCTTTCCCACAAAGAAATGGAGAAATAGCTGCTCTCTGAGACCCCTTAGAATATGGGAGAAATGTTTCCAGTGAAACTCCTGCAAACACATTTCATGTGTAAGGACAAATGAACTGAGAAAACCAAACAGCTTCTGATGTGGGAGTTCATGTTGTGCCCCCCCAAACAGTCCTGCCTCTCTCTGATGTCATCTCCTATCTAACAATATTGCAACACTGAATTTTAGATCTCATGGTGAGGACCTCATGTACAAATTTATTTTACTTTTGCATTGATGTATATGACATATATAACATGTATGCAGTCAAACACATTTGTACACAGATACCACCATCCCTGCACCCCACCCCCAGGAGGCTCCCTTCCCAGACAATACTCCCCATCCCCACCAGGCGTAGCCACTATCTCACTTCCAGCCCCATCAATTTGTTTTGCTTTAAATGAACAATGTTTGGTGAATATTTGTTTTGCAAATATGAAGATCTTATGTGATGAGGTAAGGTTTGCTTCCCTTCCACAAGTCCCCTCTAGGTATACCCAGCACACCAGATCAAAACCGCTGGCAAATCCCTAGGCTTTCTCCTTCCTCCCCACAACCTAACCCCTGGTCTGCATACTGTTCTTTAAGGAAGGTAGGAAGAAAAGTTGTAAAAATGCTTGTGAAGTCATGAGTTCTTGAGAATACAGACCTATGTGCAGAAGGGCTGGAGCCAGGTGGCATGAGGGAAAATGAAGAGGAGGGCAGGGGCCTCCGGGAGGAGGCGGACCCTCTAGCCTGGTCTTGGAGGAACCCAAGGGGTAGACTGGAGCAAGTCAGAGCCAGGATGGACGGGGTGGGAGGGCAGTGAAGATGGAAGGACCCAATTGTGGTACAGGTGCCTATCTTTCTAGAACTCTTTTTTAAAATGTGGTACACAAGTTGTTTAGTTAACTCAAATTAAGTGGTTAGAATAATTTCCTCCAAGGTCTTTGTTCCTCCCCTAGGGTGATGAGCGACAGTTGTCAAAATCTTCCCAAGATCAGTCAGCAGAGGCCACGGTCCAGAACCACAGTGGGGAAATCAGGGGATGCCAAATCCCTCCATAAGGAGCATCCTAAACAGGTCTGGACAGCTTTGCTTGGCACTGGTAAAATTGCAGGTGGCTGAGAAATAGCTCCAAGAAAAGTCTCATTTATTTATTTAAGGACCTATGTTTTTAAAATGCTATGTGATTTTGTTAAATTGTAGATTTTCTTCTTGATTAAAACCACAGGCAAATCTCTAGCCTTCCTAATGTTTTTAAAATTTGAGTGGGAGGTCTCCTTCCTCCCCCTAGCCTTTCCCCTGGTCAGAGTGCTGTGTGACAGGCTTTGAGGTGTGAGCCCTGGGCCCAGTCAGAGCAGGGGTCCTAGTTGCTACAATGCTAAATCATCCCATTTGAGGTAACCATAGGTGGCAAGTCTTCCTGTCCCAAAGCACATCCCCGGGCTCCTAAGATTAGGCCAGGAATAGTCTCAGGAATGGCTGGGTTTCTCCACAGCACACAAGGTCAGTCCCCACTCCAGACCTTCACACTGGACAATCTTGGGGACAAGGTGGGCAGCAAGAGGAGAGAGCCCAGCAGGTGGGTGAAATCAATGGCTCTTGACTCAGGGGATCCATCCCTAGAACCTCCTGGGTTAGGACAAACATACCAGGTTTCAGTGGAAAGAAAACCAGTTGATATTGTGAAAAGGAATGGGAAGAATAGATGTCAGAGATGCCCAGTGGGATAGAAAGGAATAATCATGAAACTCGATTGTCAGAAGGAATCTCTCACTCTCAGAGAGGTTGGTTGTACACCTCTGGCCGTGTAGTCTGACTCAGGTAGAAGGGAGGTGGAGGTGGGGCAGGAGAGTTCCACAGGTGGCTGGTTGACTATTGACTCTGCTCCACCTCCAAACTCAGCCACTCCCGGCATCGAACACCTCTGGCCACAGGAGAAAAGACAAGCCAGTGAGTGGGTTTGAATTGAGGCACCATGGTTTCCTCCACTGGAAAAGCTGCTTGAAGCCCACGGCTTCCAGTGACAGCTCCTTCCACATGGCACAGGCAGGCAGTGAATTCATCTTGTTGGGACAGCACAGAAGTGGCCGAATTACACACAGGGTTCCCATTCACTGAACTGATACCCAGTGTGTGATTTTGGACGATAGAATAGGCCGTTTCCACGGGCATTTGTAACTTGTGTTCCATGGCTGCCTTCTCCCTGTCTTCCTCTTTCTTCAGGAGGCTGTCATTAATTCTCACATAGAGAGTGCTGACTTTGGCTTGAGTATATCAGGAATCAACAAAGGCAGTGGAGAAGAAAATGTCCGCCCACAAAAAGTAAGTGAAATTCATGAACCTAGCACCAAAAGGCGAACTCCCTTTTCTTTCTAAAAATGAAAATAAAAAATGCTATTGTTGTCAAATAGAAAAGCTAATGCAGAATGGTCAGAGACTGGCTGTGAGATGAGCTGCGAAGAGCACTGGATGAGGATTAGAGCCCTGGGGTTCTGGTCTGAATCTCCTTTCTGGATGAATGGTCTTGAAGGAACTGCCCCATCTCTAAGAAGCTTAGTCTCCCTATTTGTAAACTCAGGGGTTTGGAAGAGATGGCTTCTAACGTCATTGTCAGCTTAAAAATCCTGTGACTGAAATGGTAAATGTCGGTGTTCTGCATTATTGAAGGAGTCATGGCGGCATCCTCATCCTTCTCCTCCCCGTCTGGTAGTTGACTAGTGGTGACACCTTTCCTCCCTGGGGGTGTAGCTCTAGGCTTAAATGTCATTTCATGTGAACCATGAAACCTCAGTGGAAATAGGGTGGATCTTGTTCCTAATAGATATCTCTACCCCTTTCATAATGAACCTCGTGTCTTGATTTATAAATAAGAGCTGCTCAAATAGAAGAGACTCAGATTGGGAGGATGTAGGCAAAAAGCAGGTTAACCATGTCCTTTGGAGATGCGAAGAAGCAGGATCGACATCAACAGGTTTCTCTTGATTGTAACTTCTGGGGTTGTATTTCTTGTAAGAGCCATCTTTCTTTCTTTGGGCAAGTTCTCAGACTATAGGACTTCAGATTTACCTTCGGCCAGCTCTTCTTGGGTAGACTCTGGCTGTGTGTGCTTGGAGGGGAAGCTGGGAGCATCTCCCTGGAAATCAAGGGAACTCTCATTGGACTGAACTGGCTCCTTGAAGGGCCTCAATTATATGGGTGATTGCTGGAGATGATGCATTCGGATTAGTGCCTCCCATGGAGAAATACTTCCTGGTTCACCTCTGCTACTTTCATTGTGTTTTCAGCCACTTTCGCCTAGGAATTTTGTGACACTAGGTTCTCCCGTGAACATCTCACATTGATATGAATAGTTGTTTCTGATCAGGTCACAAGGAAGGGACTGTTTAACCCAGCACTTAACCTTGGAAGGAGTCTAGTTATAAATTCTCTTTCCAGCAGACGTGTCTTCCGGGTAAAACACAGATGGTTTTCTCCCCAGCATTACAGATGTTCAAAAACTGAATGAGGGTATGTGGCCAGAGGCCCATCTCCAAAATGGGTCTATCATTGATTGCAATGTTAGGGCCCCTAGCTTTAGGGTTCCTGAGCTCCCCTACAAATTTAGTAGGTATGTTGTTCTTAAACGCACTAGTCAGACTGCCTAGGTTCAAAACCCTGCTCAGACTTTCCCAGCTGTGTGACCTTGGGCAAGTTGTTCAATCTTGCCAAGCCTCATTTCTCTTATCTGGAAAATGGAAATAATCAGTGCCTGCTTTAAATATCATGAGTGGAGAGCGTTAGCATAGTGCCCGGCATATAACATGCCTCAGTAAGCACTGGCTACTGCTGCTGTTACCGTTTTTTGCATGCAACCTTGCCTTTTCCTTCTCCCTGTGGGGAAGACAAGGGGGCACTGGGAGGAGTACGGGAGACAGATATCTGGGTTTGAATCCTGGCCTTAAGCCACTTGTTAGCTGGCACTCTACTGAGTGAAGAATGTACGTGATGGTAAGTGGGAGCTATCGTTACTCTTACGCCAATGCGTTCTTCCTGTGTGGGGGATGTTTCAAAGGACCAGACAATGTAGGGGCAACAGACCTGTAAGGAAGCAGGGGGCGTGGTGTCAGGAACTTAAAATTGCTTGTGAATTTTCATGCAAACCAACTTCATTCTGAGGAGTTTATTTGCAACTTAATTTTTTTTCTAGAGTGCCCAACTTGAGGGTCACCTCGTTCACAGTTAGCGCAGGTTCTTCTGAAAGCCTCACCTGAAGTTTGCCCTACATACCAAGGTACATAGATGTGCCTTGATTTACTGAAGCTGAGCTATTAGGGGTAGTCTTCCCTCATGTTTTAATGGTGTAAATAACAATGACTCCCTTTCAGGGCCAAATCATTGACTTCCGAGGGCTGCTCACAGATGCCATCAAAGGAGCAACCAGCGAACTTGGCTTGAACAGCTTTGACTGTAACCCAGACCCCTCAGTAAGTGGCTAAGATATGACATTGCAAACTACCAACACCCAGATGAACTTCCGAAATATAATTTTGAGTCCAGAGAAACCTTGAGATCAAATCGAAGGTCACAGCAACCTGCCACCAGTTATGTCACCGAGATCCGCCCATTTTGCTTTCTAAATTATGAGTGATATTACATGTAACGTAAAGCTTTCTGTTCCCATCGTCAGGAACGATTGTTGAAACCTCTGAGTGCATTTATTGGCATGAATAGTGAGATGCGAGAACTGGCAGCCGTGGTGAGCCGGGTAAGATCTGATATTCAATTCACAAATTTACGGAGGCGGATTGGGGCTTCTGGAGCATTGTGGGCTGCTTCTTTTATTAATAACAATAAATATGATCATTTATTTATAAAGTGCCCCCACTTGCAAAGGCACTCATATTGTTTAGAGGCACAATAATGCATGATAAATAAATTATAGAATCATAAAATTACAATACAAAAAGCCCACCATCTCACTACAGAGGCCAAGAAAACCAAAAGGGAAAAAGACTTAGAAGGGAAGGGACAGGTGAAAGGTTTTAGAGCAGAGCCAAGAGTTAAGGAAAGAAAGCCTCTTAGAGAAGGAAAGAGCATGCCTGTGTCTTGTTTAAATGGTCAAAGTCTAGAAACAGATATGTTGGGAGTCTGACAATTTCATAATTGGAAATTTCCATGCAAAACAAAATTAGTAGGAAAGAGCTTGTCATCTGGACTACTGATTTTTAAGCTTACCCTCCAGAATTCACTTATTTTATTTTCTTCTTTTTTTTAAATTTAAATTCAATTAGCCAACATACAGTTGGCTCTCATTACTTTTAGATGTAGAGTTCAGTAATTCATCAGTTGCATATAACACCCAGGGCTCATCACGTCATGTGCCTTCCTTACTGCCTGTTACCCAGTTACCCCAACCCCTCCCACCTCCCTACCCTCCAGAATTTAAAAGCAGTGAAGTGTCATGGTTAACGACACTGGCTCTGTATTCAGTTGAGCTGGATTTGATTTCTACATCCTTCTCTTTCTAGCCATATGACTTTGAGCAAGTTTCTTGGGAACAGAAAATGTTCCTGAGTTACAGGGTACTTATCTGATATCCAGCAATCTCATATTTAAGGAAAGACTGAAACCTAGGCAGACTCAGAGATATGTTTAATATGCTCCCAACAATGCACAGCTATTCTGAAGTAATTAAGGGTTCCCGAGCTCTGGCTGTTCAGTTTAGCAGCTGTTACTGCACCTATTAGCTATCAAGCATGCGCTGGGGGCTGGAAACACAAAGATGAACGAATCAGACACAGTCCTTGCCTTTAAGAGTCTCTCATCCCATGGGTAAGGTGCACTTGGAGAACATAAAGGAGGGGTATTTTGTGCCAAAGTGTAGGGAAAGCATTAGGGAAGAAGATACACAAGAAATAGGCACATGAAAATGCACAAGAGGGAGGGAGGAGGGTTCTAGGCCAAACAACATACCTGTGAAATTGTACAACTTTGAGCTGAATGAGCCACAAGGAGTGGTGGGGAATAATAGGGCTGCAGAGAGAGGCCAGAGTTCCTGAGTAAAGGAACACTAACCCAGGATTGGAAGTGGCCTACAGGACATGGGGAATCTTTGAAAGGTGTCCATCGGGAGAATGGGATACTCAAATGTGCTTTTAGTCTGTCCTAATGACAGGGTGGTGGATGGATATCAAAGAAATGGAGATGAGGAGACCAGCTTTCAAGTTATTTCCAGTGAGAGACGATGAGGTCTGTGCCAGGCTGTGGTAATTAGGATGCAAAGGAGAGCAGAGAAAAACAATCTTTATGCCCATAAAAATTAATAGTCTTGTTACTGTTTCTGCAAGAAGACAACATGACTAGAGATGACGGAGTTGTAGAGTAGAAGTGGCCTGAAATGATTCCACTGGGCATCTTTTCTACAGTACCATGGGAAGTAGTTCATCCAGTCTCTGCTTGACTGCTTACAGTGATGGGGAGATCACCATCTCATGACTGATAACTTTGTTGCTATAAGGAGGAACTTCCTATTGGAAAATTAAACACTGCTATGTGGAATTCAATATCAGCTCTAGAAGAGGGCAAGGAATACTGCTCTGATCTGTGGATGCTTTGAATTCCAAGGTAGACGAATCCCCCACTCTGTGCCAAGCCTTTCCTAAGAAAGTGTGGTAATAAGAATGTGAGAGGGCGGTGGGCTAGCCTGTAGATCCACAATCTAAAGATAGGGGGCATTCTCCCAAGATTTTGGAAGACAGTCCTTTCTCTGTCGCTGTATCAATGGATCATGTCTATTATGCACCACCAAAATCACTTGTATGAATATTTTCTCTAATGAAAGTGGTCAGCCATGGTGGAGGGATGTGGGAGAATGGGGGACAGGGATGGGGACATAACATCTCACCAGCACTGAAAAAACATATTTGTATATTTTGAACCATGTGTATGTATTATTTAAAAATTAAATAAATATAGGGGTGCCTGGGTGGCTTAATTAGTTAAGTGTCGACTCTTGGTTTCAGCTCAGGTCATGATCTCAGGGTCATGAGGCTGAGCCCTGCGGTGGGCTCTGCGCTCAGCACAGAGTCTGCCTGATGATTCTCTCTCTGCCCCTCCCCCCATCCAGGTGCCCACACTCTCTCTCTCAAATAAATAGATCTTTAAAAAAAATAAGTGAATATAAAAATAGTTTCCAGATTGTTCTGTAGTCACTCAGAATGACTTTTAAAAGGAAGCTTTTTCTGATCTAACACTAGATACTCAGTATGCCTGGAACAGCTCCTGCTGAGAAAGGCCCTATGTGGCTGTTCTGAGGCGTCCTGTGGAATTGAAGTTTGGAAACTGTAAATTAGTTATCGGTAAAAGCTACCTTAATTGATTGCCCCAGATGGTTGCTACAGGGCTCCACTAGGAGAGGGCCAACCGCACCTCTGCTTGCTTGCTGCCTTCCTTCAATTTTGCAGAAGCAATTGCTCCTGATGGAAAGTAGGGAGACATCACTAGGGAAAAAGAGAAATTGGTTTCAGAGGAGCATTATCTCTTTTAGGCCACAAATTAAGAAAGCGTTTGCAAGATCAAGGAGCAAGCGAGGCCAGGCACTGGCTAGGAACTCTGTTTTGCAGTAAAAGCCAATGTAATTTGAAGGCATATTCTGTAGCTTCTTTGATTACAGTCATAAATCAGCCTGGTTTGCTATTGACTGAAGACAGGTATAGTCCATTGTTAGGAGATTTTGTTTCCTCTTAAAAGTACCATATTATCTCATCAATCTCTTCTTCAGGGAAAATCACTGAATATGTTCATGGCATCCATTTGGTGAACTAGCCCATAATTACAATGTGTATATATACATACATCTAATATGAAGAGTTGTTATCACCAGCACTTTATGTCCTATTGTAAGTCAAGTATTCTGCTGCTCCTGTGTTTATTACAGCTGTGGAGGAAAATATTAGTTTTAACAAAATGATCAAATGTGCATTGCAGGACATTTATCTCCATAATCCAAACATAAAGTGGAATGACATTATTGGACTCGATGCAGCCAAGCAGTTAGTCAAAGAAGCTGTTGTGTACCCTATCAGGGTAAGGATGGGAAGCCTCTCGGGGGTTCTTTCTGTTCATTATCCATTGGACAAACTGTATGTCATGTACCCATCAGGAAGAGAGGACAGGATGTTCTTCTGTCACCAAGTTGATTTTTGCCTGTGTCCCACAATAATTGGTTAAACACCGGAGTCCCAAGGCCCAGCCATTGTAGGCATTTTGAAATCATGTTACATTTCGGTTCAAGGCAGGGGTCTGTTCAAGTGTCGTTTAAGACCCAAGACTCTAATATATATGATTTGTCGGTTATCATAGATTGGTTCAAATTAGTCTGCCTCCCGAAAAATATACTTATTATAGTAGAAATGCCTCCTGTAGGAGAGGGCCTCTCACTTTGTTTCTATAGACCTTACCACTCCCCCCCAAAACCCCCATCATCTGGGGTTTTGCTTTTGACTCTTTGTAAAGACTAGACAGCCCCTTCCAGGGCACTGGCCAGTAAAGCCATTGTGTTATGTTCACTGATTTTCCCCGACGAGTCTTTGTGCAGAGTGGTTCATGAAACAGGAAGGAAAATAGAAAAACAAGACATTCCACGTTGGGTTTACAACTGTGGTGATGAGAAGGTCTGTGTACCGCATAGCTTTGGCTGTATAACAGACCACCCCAAAACTTCACGCCTTGAAACAACATTTATTTGTGCAAAGTTGTGGCAGTAGGCAGTCTGGGCTGGGCTCAGCTGGGCTGGCTCATCTCTTTTCCACCTGATTCTGGCTGGAATAGACAGGACAACAGAGACTTGTCCACGTGCCTTTCATCCTCCAGCAGGCAGGCCCAGTCTCGTTCCTGTGGCGGCACAGACTTCCCAGACAGAAGCAAGAAAGGGCAGGTCCCAATCCAACAGCATTTCTCACGTCTCTTCTTATAGTCCTTATATTTTCAAGTCTCTTCTTATATTTGCTAATGTCTCATTGGCCAAAGTCACAAGGCCAAGTTCAGATTCAAGCAACGGAGAAAGATGCTCTGCCTTTCGGTGGAAGGAGCTGCAGTTCATTTGTGGCCATTTTCTGTAATCTCCCGCAGTCAAGATAACACATTTATCGCGTTGAATAATCTATTTATTCTTACCACTGAGCCCACACAGCCCCTGATTTTTGGCTGCTTCTAGTCTAATGAGACAAAAATCAATAAATTTGGATGGTCTTTCTCCCTCTTTCTTCCTGTGTTCAGACATGGGGGTAAGAAATCTACTGGCGTTCAGAATTAGTAGAAATTTATTCTCCCTTTCCTCTGAGTGGCTGTACGGTACAAGTCTCCTGGGACAGGATAGAACCTCTCACTGAAACTCCGGATATGTTATCTCCATGGTGCTACAAGGTTCAAATGTGATGGCGTCGAGATTTTGGTGTTAGCATCAGCAAGAAACTACTAGCTGGTTATAATTTTACTGTTGTTCTTCCTTCTCCCTTGTTCTCTATCACTCTACCTACCCTCCAGACTGTCCGAATTTGATCTAATGGGAGAGAATCCCTGAAGTCCGTGCATGTCCTGTGTGGAGTCAGTGTCTCATAATGCATTCAGCATTGAATGTTCCCAGCTTCTAAATCAGGCTTTGCCATAGCTTTATTTGCATACACCTTTGTTTGTTGGTTTTAGTGTTTACCTTAAAAGGCATTCCTGATTCACAACATTCAAAAGATTGCCAAATACCCTGTACGTAGAACGCCGGGGGGAAATGATGTTATGTATGTAGGAAATAACTACGGTGATGGAGAGGGAAAGTACCTACATATGACTTTCTTTTCTTGAGAAAAGAAAAAAATTGCTCTTTTAAAAAGCCACAAAAATTCAGCCAGGAATTGCTATTAAGTGTGAAAGCAAAACTGGGGTCAATAAGATGTAGACGGAAGCAGCCAGCCTTCAGAAAAGGAAGACCTGACTCTCTGAGCTGTGCTGGGTTTCACTCCAGCCTCCTTCTTTTGTTTGTGCTAAGGGTGTGCAGGCTGACATACCGATGCCAAACCTCATCTTCGTTCCTTGTTTCCATAGTACCCACAGCTGTTTACAGGAATCCTTTCCCCCTGGAAAGGACTACTGCTGTATGGCCCTCCAGGTAAAGGAATCTTTCTGTTTTGGTCTTGATACTCAGTGTATATGCAGAGGATGAATTGCCCTACTGTCCTCATTCAGGCCGGGGGGGCTAAGGACCGTGGGTAACACCTCCTTTTTCACTTGTGAGACTGACTTCTCTCTGTGAGCAGAGGAATGGAGTTCAGGGGTCACTCATGTTTTATCCCCATGTGTCTCTAGGCACAGGAAAGACTTTACTGGCCAAAGCTGTGGCCACGGAGTGCAAAACCACCTTCTTTAACATTTCTGCATCTACCATCGTCAGCAAATGGAGAGGGGATTCAGAAAAACTTGTTCGGGTAGGAATTCTTGATTTTGCTTTGTTTTGTTTAGAATAAGCTCCAGCAAATACAGTGGTGCAGAATGATGTTAGACCTTGTTTGTTTTTAAGTGACTTATGTGTTAGAATTTATCCTGGACTCTGATTACCAAAAGCCCAGGAGATGGATTGACTATTATATGTGGATTTTAATCCTATCCCCATTAGCAAAACATGATCTCCTTTCGTTTGGGAATGTGACCAATAGTCCTTTTTTGATTCTTGTAGTTTAGGAATGGAAACTGGGACAAAGGTTGTTTATGATATTTTTTCTTCATTCAAGAAGCATTTATTATTAATTTATTATATTTTATTATATTTATTACTTATTTATTATATTTATTATCTATTTATTATATTTATTATTACAGTACATTCAGTTACCATCTATTGAGAGGCTACTACCATATGCTAGTCCCTACACCAGATACTCTCAGAAAGAATCAAGAAATTGAAAACAATTATTTTTTCAGATGCTCTGAGCAATTTTCCTCCAAAGTGCTCCATAGCCTTACAATTTGTTCCTCTCCTTAGGAGAAAATGTAAAAAATATTTTATATAAAATATAATATAAAATTTTATGTTAAAAATTTTACTATACTGTCTGGTCACCTTAAGAGAATATCTGTTTATGATTTACACCTCAATGTAAGGTGGGCCCTTCTCAGAAATCCTGTTAAACTGTTGAATTCTATAGAATGACTGGTAAGTAATCAATACTAAGTCAATGTAAATACTATATATTTTCTGAAAAGAAATTACTCGAAAATATTATGCTTAAGTTACATTCCCTTGGAATGTCTCATTTTCAAAATATTATGGCTTACTTGGAAGTCATAATAGAATATTTTTATAGGATTGATTTACCTAAAATGACCTATTACTTATTACTTTGATACTTTTCTCAAGTTATTTCAAATGTGTAAGTTTTTATAAATTCTTATCACTCTTTCAAGATTGTAATTCGTGGAAACCCACGTTGACATCTGTTTCTTTGTTCTTTGAGTCTACCCTAGTGCCAGGTCTAAAGGTGGGGTTGGAACTTAACCTGTTCCTAAGTTTGTGGGTTCTGTGTGATTCTGGTTAGTTTGATTTCAATTAGCTAAAATCTAAACTATAAAATCATCATTAGCTTGAAGACTCTTTTTTTTTTTTTAAAGATTTTATTTATTTATTTGACAGAGATAGAGACAGCCAGCGAGAGAGGGAACACAAGCAGGGGGAGTGGGAGAGGAAGAAGCAGGCTTCCGGCAGAGGAGCCTGATGTGGGGCTCGATCCCAGAACGCCGGGATCACGCCCTGAGCCGAAGGCAGACGCTTAACGACTGAGCCACCCAGGCACCCCATGAAGACTCTTTTTTTTTAACATTCCATTTCTATGTGCTGAGGAACAATAAAACTTTTATGAGATGCCCCCAGAATCAGTTTAGATTCTCTCCTGTCATGAAAAGTGGTGTTTACAACTGTGAGCACAAAACACTGCAAGATGCTCAAAGAAAGATTACATTATATTCCCTGGACAGGACTTCCCTAAACAGAAGAGTAAATTCAAATATTTTATGAATATTCTTTTTTCTTAAAGATTTTATTAATTTGTTTCAGAGACAGAGACAGAGAGAGAGAGCATAAGCATGAGCAGTGGGAGGGGCAGAGGGAGAAGCCGACTCCCTGAGGAGCTGGGAGCTGGAAGCAGGGCTTGATCCCGGGACCCCAGGATCATGACGTGAGCCGAAGGCAGATGCTCAACCGACTGAGCCACCCAGGCGCCCCTTTTATGAATATTCTTAACGAAGATTGAAACTACTAAAAGAATTGTCTTGTTTAATGTTGGATAGCCAGAAAAGTCATTTAACAAGGACTCTCCATTCTGTGTGAACATTTTATATAACGAAAGTTTTCCTTTGCTTCAGTATTATTTTGTTAGAATTCTAAGGGCGAGGAAATGATTCCTCCCCCAATTTCTCCCCTTCCTTTACCATATATTTTAAAAAAATAACTAGTGTTGGGGTGCCTGGGTGGCTCAGTCAGTTAAGCGGGTGACTCTTGATTTCAGCTCAGGTCATGATCTCAGGTTCCTGGGATCTAGCCCATGTCAGGTTCCACACCCAGCAGGGAGTCTGCTTGAGGATTCTCTCTCTCCCTCTCCCTTTTCCTCTGCCCCTCCCCCACCCACATTCCCTCTCTTTTCCTCTCTAAAATAAATAAATCTTTAAAAAATATATAACTAGTATTCTTGAAAAAAAAAAAGGTACAAAAGGGAATATTGACCCTTGAGCCCTCTCCCTAGAAGCAACTACTACAGTTTGCGAGTGCAGCCTTTCAGAGCATTTATCTATATCTATATTAATACCAACAACTTCATCTATGTCTCCCTTCCTTATTAAATACAAGTAGGAACATATTCCACATACCCTTCTATACTTTTTTTTTTTCCACACTCAACAATATAACTTGGCTATTGTTCCACACTATTATAGAAGAACAGTTCTTTTATAAGTCTGCTTGGCATTTCATTGCCTGAGTATACCAAAACGTATTTAACAGTCTTTTCTTAATGGACATTTAGGTTGTTTCTAGTCTCTTGCTATCGTGAACAAAGCTACAGTAAACAATCTTACTATATACATGTCCTTGCATATGTAGTAATGTAGGACAATTTCTTTGAAGTAGAGTTGCTAGGTCAGAGAGAATGAAAAATCACTGATCACCAAATTGCCTGACAATAGCATTGCACCAGCTTACGCACCCATCAGTGATATGCGTGTTTGTTTCCCCCACCCTGGCCAACACTGTGTAGTACCAAAATTTAAAAATCTTTGCCAATCTGGGGGGACGCCTGGGTAGCGCAGTTGTTAGGCGTCTGCCTTCAGCTCAGGGCGTGATCCCAGTGTTCCGGGATCGAGTCCCACATCGGGCTCCTCCGCTGGGAGCCTGCTTCTTCCTCTCCCACTCCCCCTGCTTATGTTCCCTCTCTCGCTGGCTATCTCTGTCAAATAAATAAATAAAAAATCTTAAAAAAAAATCTTTGCCAATCTGATAGTGAGATTAATATTTCAGTGCTCAAATATGCATTTAATTCAAATGAACATCTTTTTATAGGTTTAGAAGATATTTGTATTTCTTATTTTCTGCGAAATGCATTTTTGGCTTTGGATATTTAAAAAAATAATTCAAGAGGAAAACAGATAACCTCTGCTAACCTTGAAGGATCTCATCTTCTATCCTTTCAGAACTTATTTTCTGAGCTCTTGGAAAGATCCTCACCTGGAAAGTCTTGGTCATGCTGTCAAGATCTTTACTATGAAGCTTTCAGATAAAGAGAGCCCTTCAGGACCTTCCTCTAAATCAGAGACACTTTCCTACCATTTGTTTCTCTTTCTATTCCAATTAGAGTTATTTATAGGGAACCCTTGGGTTGTGTTCCTCCCTCCCCTCCTAATGTTCTTGCCTCCTAGGAATTGATGCTATTGAATAGTTGAGTGGTCTCTTTAGCAAATGCACACACCTGTTGGTGCTTACATCTTTCAACACCCTCCCCCTTGCCCCCCAATCATATGATTTAACTTCCTCCAGGTACTTTTGAAAATTTTAGACTAATGCTTCCAGAGCACTTACCCGGAATTCTATATATTCTCTGGCACTGGAAAGAGCAGTGGCATGGTCAATATGGAGACATAGGCTCCAGATGTGGTTCTCCTTCCAACTGGATGTTTGGTCTTGTAGAGCCTCTTGGTCTCTCTGCACGTTAGCGAGCACCTTAAAAACATAAATGGTTCTATTAAAGAGTTCTGATATTCCACTTTTCATTGGGTAGATTGCTGCTGTTGTAATCATCCTTATTATCAGTTATTTTGGGGTTTTTTTGGTGTGTGATTAGGAAAACAAGTTACTGGCTTCTAATGAGAGGATCTCTATTGTGTCTAAAAGGCATTTGTGATGCGTGTCCCAGCACTGACACTGTTCTCTCAGTTCATTAGGCTGAGCCAATTGTCTCGGCCAATATGAAATAGGATTCTGTGAAAGGAAAATACTTGCGGACGAGCACGGATGCCCCATACATGCACGCAGTGGTGAAGGTGAGGAATTTCCTGCTCAGTGACAGGGAGACCTGTAAGGGATAACCTGCCACTACTCATGAAAACCACAATCTGGCCTTTTCTGGGCTCTTCTCCTCTTATTTGTTCTGTGATGCTTTGCTAGTGCTAAGTGACATGGAGAATAAATCCCCTATGCCTATTAAAGAACCTCTATTCTTTTCTAAATCTCTACTGCTTTCTCCGATCAACCAGTGAAGAATTGTATATGGTGCTCAAGAGATCACTTTCAAGGTTAAAAAAAAAAAAAGGTTTAGTTTTTTATACTCTTTTCATCACCACCACATCTCCCTTTAGAGCTCTTTATTTTGTTTTTATATGTCTGTTCTTTTGCTGGCTGCATTCCTGTTCTTGTTCAGTCTATAATATTTTATTTTGGAATGGAACATTTTAGTCAATTGGGAATTGCCTTCAAGTACCTGAGCCTACCAAACAACAGTGTTTGAAGTGGTATGGGGACCCCATGGAGTAACTGGGGGAGCAGAAAGGGGCAAAATTCTTCAGTCTTGTTACCTATGACTGGAACTGTATCATCTCGCTACAGTTCTTCCTTCTGAGAATAACCCTCATTGTCCCTAAAGGTTAAGGGAAAATCATCAAATGACTTTACACATTCTAAGGCTTTTGCCGTCCATATGGAACATGTGATTGTCAGGGAGTCTCAGGGGCTAACTGACTGACTAGGAGCTCAGGAACTGCATTATATCTTAAGCTCTCCCATTTATGATTAGTAACCTTGAGCTAACCACTAACTCTCTCTGCTCTAATTTTATCAAGTGATAAATGGAAATAATTGGACCATCCATGGGGTTCTGCTAAGGGGAAATAATTGCAATGATTATAAAGTTATAGTGAAAGAAGAGAGTGCAGCATAAATGCTTAATATTACAGCCATCCTAAGCTTTTAATCTCTGGGAGTATCAGTGAACTTGAACTTAAGTATATGAATTTGAATACATGGTTGCTTTTCTCCCACCCAGGTGTTATTTGAACTTGCCCGCTATCACGCCCCCTCCACCATCTTCCTGGACGAGCTGGAGTCAGTGATGAGTCAGAGAGGCACGGCTCCTGGGTAACAGACAGGGGTTTTTTTTGGTCATCACTTCTCCCCTCTTGTAAGTGTGTTTGATGGTCGGAAGCCCATCGACATTTACCAGCAGAATGAGCCTATTAATAAGCCCACAAATTTTCTGCAGACACGTGGAAAGGTCTTTAAATTAGATCCTGTTAACTGAACAGCTGATTTAAGTAGTTTTTATAACCGGAGGAAATGTCATCCTCCCTTCCCCCTTTCCCCACAGAGTGGTTTTCAGGCCCGAAGATCACCCAGCCCCATGATCCCAGGCTGCCATAACGGTCTTGCTGGCTCAAAATAGCTGCCTGTGACCACGTCCTCTGGAGCCAGAGGGGCTGCCTGTGGGGAACGGGGCTGCAAAGGCCAAGTCCCAAGAGGCAGCCCTTGACAAGGGGTGTGAGCCCAGGGAAGCCACCACTTCTCTGTGACATCAGGTTGTGGCTCAGCCTGTCGGATTTTAAATATGTCACATATGTTATCTCTAAAGATTAAGTGTCCACTTAATGTCCCCAGCAGAAAAGAACACATCTCAGACTGCAGTGAGCCTTCTGTGTGTGTGTGTGTGTGTGTGTGTGTGTGTGTGTGTGTGCGCTTTAAAAAAGTCTTTCTGTCTCCGCCAGAAGTATTCTTCTTTGAAACTTTTTACTAAACCTGGTTTCGAAAAACAGGTCTCTGGGAAATTGCAACCCGGCTGCATTTATTAATGGCCTCTAATGGTCCATTATCAAGGCAGAACTAATAGTAATAAAAGGCAAATATTTAGCTTCTTGGACGTAAAACTACAATATAATTTATGAAATTTTACTTATTGAAAATCATTTTCCTAACGGCAAAGCAACCATTAAGATGCACCCAAGAGGCCCAGCATTGATGGCATTGATTTAAATGGGACAACTGCCATGGCTTAATGGGTGCTAGTCAGCCCCAGGCTGGGACACCCTGTCTCTCTATCCAGGACCTGATGGGAGCAGACCGGTGCACAGGCACCCGGCTGGGCACCCACCAGACAGAGCACCCTAGTGGTCATTCCCTCTGCAAAGACCCAGCCCACGTGGCCTGCCTTACCGTAGTGACCTGTGCACTTGTTCTTCTTTCGCTTTGTCGATCTCCATTCCCAGGGTTCCCCACAGCTCTGAACGTGCTAATTTAGGAACTTCATCAACTATCCTTGTGTGCTCCAGGTTTTGCACTGAATGTCAGCTTCTTTGTCTGGAACTTGGACCCTAACACTAGAGTCTTCAAAGGCTCAGGGACTAAGAGCAGGTGCTCTGAAGACTTCTTGGGTCATATGATGTTAAAAGAATACTTAAGAGTAAATGCTAAATAAATATATAAATAATATATAAATATATAAACAAATATATACATATATAAATATATGAATAAATAAATATATAACTCTACTGTAAGAGACTGTCCTCTCTCTTAGGAAAAGGTAGTTCGAGAGTGAGTGGCACAGTTCTTTAAAACACACACAGCTAATCTATGCGGCCACCATGCACTCGCAGAGATGAGAGGCTGAACGTCGTGTTGTCTAAGAAATGCACTTTTTTTGTCCTTTTACCTCAATCTGTACAAGTGAAGAGGAACGAGAGGCTGCTGAATGTAGTCAGTATTTAGAGCCAGTTCAGATTGTTAGGTCCGGTAGTGAGCTCCTTCTTTTTGGGAGGGTCTTTGGCATGGTGGAGGTGGGGCTCAGAGGGTGAATTTGCACAGAAGACAGCCCCAATCTGCTGTGTGAGGAAAGCATACTTTCCATGTCGTCTTATTAGGAGAGATGGAAACAGATTCATTGTAGTAGCTCATCTCTCTTTAATGGATTATATCCACAAATTATACTAAAAGAAATACTGTATATAAAAGTACTTTGATGCCTGCTACAGAAATGAAAGGATCCTTCTCAATTACACCATTTGTTCCAAGGGCAAATAGTACTGCAGGTAGAACCGCTGGGCTGCATTAAGTCCATCAGGGCTACTGTCTACCTTTCAGCTGTTCTCTAGTTCACTGCCAGCCTTTGGTTTCCTTTCCAATATCATCATTATATTCATTTACTTCCTTCCTATCACCCTTTACGTGAAAATTGTACCAAACTGCTTGTTTCCTCCAACTCTAGTACGAGTGGCTCCTTAGAATGAGGCAGGTCACCTGTTCTACCGGCACCGAATCATTGATGAGAGTGCCACTCTTGTCCTGGAAGCAAGGGCTCCATGTCTGGGGAGAATCTCACCTGTGTGTCTCTCTGTAGGGGAGAGCATGAAGGAAGCCTTCGGATGAAGACAGAGTTGCTGGTGCAGATGGATGGGCTGGCTCGCTCAGAAGATCTCGTGTTTGTCCTGGCAGCCTCTAACCTGCCATGGTAAGAGAGCTTAGTACATTATATTTTTTTAAAAAGATTTATTTGTTTGAGAGAGAGTGCATGTGTGCGTGGAGCAGGGAGAGATGGGAACCGAGAATCTCAAGCAGACTCTCCGCTGAGCACAGAGCCCTATGTGGGGCTCAGTCCCACAACCCGGAGATCATGACCTGAGCTGAAATAGCATCTTGCTTAACCAACTGAGCTACCCAGGCGCCCCTTGAACACATTTTCATGAGCCACTGAGTACGTTTGAAGACATTATGTTGGGCATTTTCGGCAAAGGCTCATTGTTTGGATCTAGCCCTGGGGGATTAATCTGAAGTCTTTCCTGGTCAAGTCCTCAGTCCTCGCTATCTGTTCCATGAAAGAACCTGCCTTAATAGAAGGAACATAGACCAGGCCTACCACTAACAATACTTAAAATGGACATTTTGGAGCACCTGGGTGGCTCAGCCGGTTAAGTGTCTGACTTCAGCTCACGTCATGATCTCAGGGTCCTGGGATCAAGCCTCATGTTGAGCCCCCGTCAGGCTCCACGCTCAGAGGGGAGTCTGTTTCTCCCTCTCCCTCTGTCCCTCCCCCTGCTGTGTTCTCTCTCCCCCACCCCCTCAAATAAATAAAGGCTTTAAAAAAAAATAAAATGGACCTTTGAGTTTCAAATCAAATTATTTACTATATTTAAGCAGGGCTTTGGCAGAGAATTATAAAATGCTGAAGTCTTCAGGTGGGATTCAAGGAATATTCCAGAAATAATACGTTTATACTTTAACAGTATTAAAATCAAACTTTTTTCTTAAATTAGGAGGAAAATCTTTAATGTTGCATAGTAAATAGGAAGCTAAATAATCTCTAATTGCAAATATAATCTACTCTCAGAGTCTTTTATTCAAACTGTATCCCAGAGTGGTTTAAGAACAATTCTAGAAGTGGAATTGGGAAATAAGAGAGGCTGACTAAGGAAAAACAATATCTAGTTGGAAAGTATATTTAAAAAATAATTATAATCCCTTTACACTTCCAAGAATATTTTCACATACATTATTTCTTTCGAGCCGCAAGTAAGACAGGAGACAGATGAGGAAATGCTGTTCTTGCCATTCACAGACAAGGTCAAGGAAGGTCAATCCACCCAAAGTCAATAGCAAATCTACAATAGAGTTGGGACTAGTAACACAATCTCTCCACCCTCACCCCTACCCCATCCATTTCTGTTTCCACAAAGATGAGGAGAGAAACTCTTCTATTGTTTCTCTTGCTGGTCACCTAAGCTCCAAAAGAAGTCACTGAAAAGAGATGATGTGCACGTGTAATCTGTTATTTGAAATATATTTCTAATTTCAACCTGGTTCCACCTTCCCTCAAATTTATAAGACTTCACTAATGTGTACGGTGATCAGCATTTTATGCGTTCATGATAGATCTATTTATGTACAAATATAAAAGTGAAGTCCAAGCAGAAAACTGTCGTTTAATTGTGATTGTGAAATCCCTCAGAGAAAGAATCTCCACTGCTTCATCCGTTTGAAATGGGGTTGATCACAAGCACTTTACTCCTGTCCCAAGTGACGCGGGAGTCAGCTGGAAAGGTCTGTGCACGGCTGTGGGAATGTCTGTGCCCCCCAGGGGGACTGACACATTTTCTACAGGAACAGAGAAGCTTCTACTCCCAGTGAATACCTAGGACTTTGTGGAGGAAGTTACTGTGCCGCCACAATTTCCCTGAGGTGATCAGTTTTTAGTAAACCTCAAATGAAATGATCAGAGAAGAAAAAAAAGGCAATCAATCAAATATTAAAGCTTAGAAAGTTTTTCCAAAAGAATTGCCCCTCATCAGGGCAGCAAATACGCACATGCTTTTGAGCTTTGCCTGCATCATCACAATGTCCCTGGGAATGATATGTTCTTTCTGAGCCATCCTTGAGCAATGCTGGACTCTAAAAAAACTTATTATGAAAAATTCCAAACAGACAGTAAAGAAGAGGAAAAAGCACCCACCATTTCCCAATTTCAGTAACTAACATCTTGCCCGATTGATTTTTAAATTTATTAATTTGAGAGAGAGAGCACAGAGGGAGAGGGAGAAGCAGACTCCCCACTGAGCAGGGAACCCGACACGGGGTTTGATCCCAGGATCCTGAAATCATGACCTGAGCCGAAGGCAGGAGCTTAGCGGATTGAGTCATCCAGGTGCCCCTTGCCCGACTGATTTAATCTCTTCCTGCCCCCTGCTTCGTTTTGCTGCACTACCTTAAAGTATATCCCAGTTGTCACATCCTATTGTCAAGTCACTTCTCACAAACATACCTCGGTATACATCTTTTAAAAAAGGGACATTTTCTTCCATTACTGTACGATGCCATTACCACCCCCAACAAAATTAACAGTAATTCCTCCGTATCATCTAATACCCAGTTTATATTCAGATTTCCCAGATTGTTCCAAGATGTCTTTTTACAGTTAATTTACTGAGCTGCTATCCAAATAAGGTTTGCATTTTGTTACTGGTTTTTCCCTTAAGTCTCCTTTAATCTAGAACAGACCTCCTCCCCTTTTTTTCCCACTTGCCATTGACTTGTCAGGGAGACTGTCCTGTAATAAGTCTAAATAGTCTGGATTGCACTCATTGTATCCCTTGATGGGAAAAATAATATTTAGAGATTGCAATCTCACAGTTAGGGGTGCTCCTTGCTAACTGAGTTACCATCGCTTCTTGGCCTATTGATCAGGCAGAACTAGGGAAATACATAGTTTTAAAAAGAAGCAAATAATGACTTCACACTAGTATTTCCCCTTCAAATTTAAAACTACAAGAGCTTTAGTTAAATTATTGGATTTTACAGTTGTACATTTTCTCTAATTGTGAAAATCTTAGTTACCATTAATATAATTAACATTTACTTAATCCTAATATGTAGGTATATTCTGTATTATGTAACAGAGTTTCTCAGTAATAAGACAACTCCTCTCATGACAGCAACATTTTTGACGAGGAAGATGGTACACACCTGGCCTGAGATGGAAGTGCTAATTCAGGATTTCTTAACCTCAGCACTGCTGACATTTTGGGCCAGATAACGCTTTGTGGGGACTGTCCTGTGCACTGCGTGGTGCTGAGCAGCGTCCCTGGCCTTTCCTCACTGGATACCAAGAGCATAACCCCCATCGTAACAACCAAAACTTGCTTTCAGACATTGCCCAGTGTTCCCTGGGGGGTAAAATCATCCCCAGTTGAGACTCACTGAACAGAAGTGACAGACATTATATAGAGACAAACTACACATGCCCCACAGATGAACTCTCAAGGTTTTGTTTTTTTTTTTTAACTCCAAGAAATAACTGAGTTTGGTTAACTTACACAAAAGGTGGCATATTATATAAATTGTTCTGTATCTTGATTTTTAACTTAACAAAATATTCTGAGCAGAAAGTTCTTACTTACTCCCTTTGTAGCTGTGTATGTTGCATTTTGTGCATATAATAATCTATCCCAATCACCTGATGATGGGCATTTGGGTTATTCCTACTCTTACTATTGTGAATAATGGTGCACATATATCACTTTGTGTATTTGCCAGTGTATCTTTGGGAGAGGTTCCTGGAAATGGAATGGCTGGGTCAAAGGGTTAATGTGCATGAAATTATAGTAGAGATTGCCAAATTTCCCTCTATAGAGGTTGTACATTTTGTATTCCCACTAGTGTCCTGCTTTCATTACTTAACATTATAGTGAGAACATTTCCAAAGTCATTAAATAATCCTTGAAAATTGGATTTTGTAATGGCTGTCCAAAATTCCCAAATGTGAATATACCACAATTTAGTTAATCATTCCTTTCCTGTTGAACATATATGATGCTCCCAACTTTTCTCTATTATAAATAACACTGAAATGAACTTCCTTGAATAAAAATCTGTGACCAAAATTTGGTTTTTTGCTTTAGGACAAATTTCCGGAAGTAGGATTACTGTGTAAAAGGACGTGGATGGTTTGTAAGCCCCTTGCTACATACTGCCCAAGTCCGTGTATGAGGAAATACCGCATTCTTCTCAAGGCTATTGGAACAGACCTTTATCTTGGCTTCAGGGCCTTACATGAGGGAGCAAAATTATCTGATTACAGCAGACTGTCCTTCTGCCGGAAATAACTAAATCATACCAAACTATATAAAAACCCAATCTTAAAATCTCCAAAGAGATTCTTCATGGTTGGTTAGTGTTAGTTCTCACTTACAGCATCTTTCAGGGCACAAGGCTCTCATTTACTACTTGTTAACTTACCATTTTCCCTGGGCAGGGCAGTCCATTCTTTCTTAGAGGGTTGGTCATTTCTCCCTTCTCAGCAGTGAGATGGTGTGCAGCCTCTCCTCCAAGGAGCACCTGTCCTCAGCTACAGCATCCCAGAGAGGACCAGAAGGAAGCAAGAAATAACAGTGTGGCTGCGTCATTTGATGTGTAAATAAGCAATGAGGAGAATAACAAATGTTGCATTTGTAATATTATCATTAAAATAACAGCCATGTAAGAAATGTTTAGTGAGCACGATTATGGCTAATTTGACCCACTTCCATTGTTAAGTGTGCACAAACTCAGGCCTAAGAGTCTAGAGGGAAAGAAAATACTGACCAGGGCCATTAAGGCAAATGCCATCTTTAGATGTTTTACAAATACGGTGGGAAAATTTTATGTGTGAAGCATGATGAAACTCATCTCTTATTTACTACTGCAGAAGGGCTAGAAAGTTCACTATCCTTAAAAATCAAACACTGAGTATGACCAAACTTTGGATTAAAAACAAACAAACCCCAATCCTAATGTTCAGAAGAAAGAATAAGATCCAGGAGATTATTGCACTGGGAACGTGCAAGAATTTACCTATGTAAAGTGACTTCTTCCTATAGGAGCTGTCTCCTCTCTGGTGTGATATTTCTATAAAAGTGTGTGCATGGGACTGAAGAGAGCACACATAACCCCTGTTCTTCCTACAATCTCTCCATGCATTTCGCAGGCTCCAGGGGAAAGCCTCACGCCTTGGCTATCATCACCCTCTGGATCAACGTTTCTCTGAGAGTGGTCTGCCATAGGTCAATAAGCATTATACAAAGGATAGAACCTAGTGATCTAATAAATTCAAGAGATACTGAATTAAAGACAGTTCAACTGGTTTCCCTCCATGACAGGACTTCTCAGTGCCTTTAGGATGTTATTGTGCGTTGTGACTCTCCAAAAGAAGCTATGAGAAAGTGATGAGAAAGCGGTATTTTCCATACTTATTTGACCCCAGAATCCTTTCCTCAAGGAGCATTTCACAAGACCAACGTTCCATTTGAGAATGCTTTGGGAAACAGTGGTTTGCGTGAACTCACTCTGATCTGATGACTGCATCTTTTTCACTGCAATTGCATTCAGTCATGCTTGCAGGCTTTTTATTGTTCACTGTATTTTTGTGCCTACCAGTGGTCAAACTGTTTTGCTTGAAATTGCTTCTGCCCATACATAACATCACTATCCCATGCAACAATATCAAGTCCATGATCTTCCACGTGAGGTTGTCGGGTGATTCTAACACAACCAGGAAAGAAAGGTGTGGTGCAGGACTGGGTAGGTGCAGTGGGGAGGGCACAGGACTGGCTAAGCGGGAGGTTGCTAGTGGTAACCTTGCCCTTGTCCTGTTCACATCTTACTCTGTTTGCTTTGTTCCACCAGACAGAACCTCTTTCAACCTCTTTTCAACCTACCGTGGCATTTCTTTTTTCTTCTTAATGGTGCAGGTTGACATGTGAACTATAATTTTAAAACCAAATTTTACAAATTATGAAATCAGTATATCTGTTTTATGGGAAATTTGAGAGCTAGAAAAAAGTACTCATAATTTTACTACTGTGACACAGGGATTAGCCTCTTTGTATATACCTTCTGGAGAAAATGGTGTAGTTATCATCATTTGTTGCCTGTGTAGCTTTCCACGGTAATTTTTTTTCCCCAAAGAAGAAATAGTTTTACTGTTTTGACTATGTAGAAAAGTAATACACACATACTCATTAAAAATATAGTATATACTTCGGTACTGCTTGAAAGTGAATGGTCCCCTGTAAATGCACCCTGGTAAATAGAAATCTTCCCAGATTCTTGTGTGTGCAGTGTATACACACACACACACACATGATATAAACTGTGATCAACCTATGGATACAAATTATTTTCTTGTATGGCCTGCATTTTTTGTTCTTTCACTTCATATATTATGGACAAGTTTGAAAATCTACCCAACTCCATATAGAATCCCACTTATGGGTAGGCCATAATTTATTTGATTTTTTTCTTTTTCTTGAGGGTTTTAAGATGGCATCAGCCTGCTGGATCATGCTCCTCCCACCACGACTCAGCTCCCAGCTCAGCCCCGCAGATACTTATAGGTGGGAAGCAGATATTTTCTTCAGTGTTTGGCTGGAGTAGAGCAGGGATTATCAAAAGGTTTTCATAGTCCTTTGTATAAAGAGAATGGGCTTTTGCCTGTGCATGTTAGCAGTTTTGGGGCCTAGGTGTCTCCAGTGCCCCACTGGGGATATATGAGAGGCAAAAGGAAAACCCAGAGAAGCCACTGCCACATCATCCCTCAAGTCCCAAGGGGCCCAGTCTGTCCTCCTCCTCCTTTCACCCTTCAGTGTTTCCCGGCATTTGTAGGATGCATTATGTCTAGGGATTTTTGATTCTAAGAGGATGGGCTATTCCAGCTCGGCCAGAAGTAAAGGTCTCTTCTCTTCGATCCCCTTTTATCTTTTATACATCTTAAACACAATCATTTTGTGCTCCAGACCAGTGGAGTCTAATTCTGTTAAGTTTCTCCTGCTCTCATTACATGGTGGTTTGTTACAGGTCTTGTAATTTTAGATGGTGAGCTTACATTTAATGAAGGGGACTCTGTCTGTGAGTCTTGCATGTGTGCTTCCAGAGAAAATTTATATTTGTGTCAAGCTTTAGACCACTTTAAGCTAATTCTCAGCTTAAGGTTTCTCTGATCATGCCAATGAGGGTAGGTCTGTATTCTGAATCACAAAGGAAGACCCTAAAGTGCAAGACAGACAGATTTCCTGTTCCTTCCTTGGCAGTGGGCATATTTTCCTGACCCACCCTTTCATAGAGTATGTGCCCTCTGGTTGTTTTATGTAATGGGCTTTGATTCCACCTCCCATCTTGAATGTGCCCAAGGCCTTCTATGCCATCCCACATGTAAACTTGCAGATCCAAATCTTTTGTACCTAAGAGGCAAACACCCCAAGTCAGCCACAGCTTCAACTTCAAATGCTCAGTGTTGATTTTCAGCTTCCTCTTCATTTTTAGTCCTCAAGAATTTTGGCCCTGCTTCCTTGTGGGCTCATTTATTGTGTATTCAAAAAGCGTTTCCTATAATTCATCGTTTTTAAAGGGGCTTTATAACAAGAGATTTCTGGATATCTAGAGTTCTTCACTTTGCTGCAAACAATCTTCCCATTTTTTACAAATCAATTATTGATAATATATTTGCTGGCAGGAATAATGGGAATATATCTTCGTTGTTGGTATTATAGTAATTAGAAATAATTTTTACTCTTTATTATAAAGAAATGATGCTCTTAACCCAAATATCAGTAGGGCATAAACTGAACTGATTGATCCAGACTTTCCTACTGGATCCTCTTGTCTGGGGCTTGTAAATTCACTCCTCAGAATGAGGAGTCTCCGGAGAGGAGAGGCTGGAGACTCCATACGAAGACTACATCTTTCTTTCTTTCTTTTCCTTTCTCTCCTTCCCTCCCTCCCTTCCTTCCTTCCAAGATTTTACTTATTTATTTGGGAGAAAGAGGGAGAGCATGCATGAGCAAGGGGAGGGGCAGAGGGAGAGGGAGCAGCAAGACCCCCTGCTGATCAGGGAGCCCAATGTGGGGCTTGATGTGAGGCTGGATCCCAGGACCCTGAAATCATGACCTGAGCCGAAGGCAGACACTTAACCGACTGAGCCACCCAGGCGCCTCGAGACTACATCTTTCAATTCATCTTCAAAAGCATTGCCCAGCCAAGTGAGTTTGATGAATCATCCCCTAAAATCATTGTTTCTATTATTTTCACTAAAGATGAAAACAGAAAGTTTTATTCCCATTGCCCGAGATGATGCTGATTTTCTCTATTAATTAGAACTAATGACTATACAATGCTAATTTTCAACAAAGCAGATAAACCTTCATAAATGAATGCTGGGCTTTAAGGAAGCAGACCGTTTTACATGAAGCCAATAGCCCTGCACCAAAAGTTCATTCATTCATCCAAGTAGTCTTTATTGAGCACTTATTCTGAGTATTCTGCGTGATGGCTGGATGGGGAACTCAAGAAATATGGTCCATGATCCTTGGCCTCTGGAAGCTGGCTATCTAATGGACGATGAATGAGATATAAACACAGATAACTTGAGATGGGGATACAGCCAGTACTATGTGAATGGTACAAACAAGTAAAATACAATGGTACAGGGAGGAGGCCATTTCTGAGAACAGAAATTTAAAAGAAAATAAAGTCTTCATGGACTACAGCACACTTGAACTGGACTTGTGAAATGACCTGGCTCTTGGTAGACAAAGGAAGCGAAAATTGCTGAGTAGAAGCTCAACAAGGATGGCAGAATGGGGACTCCGAGAACAGCAAACAGACCAGTTTGGCCCACATGGGAAATGCAGATAAAAGTCAGCTTGTGTGGGGTTCACTGTGGGAGACGAAGTAACCTTTAATGCTTTATTCACTGGCTCCCCGTTATTCACTGGCTCTACTGCAGAATAGTGAGTTCCTTACTCTGCTCTTCAAGGGCGGCCATGATCACTCCCTTCATGTGGGTTATAGACGTACTACGAAGGCTGCTTACAAAATGGAAGGTTCCTTTCCTCCTGCCACGCTGAGAGAGTTTGAACTTAATAATGTTTTAACTGTTGAATGAAACAGAATTACGTTCTGTTTCCAAATTCTGTAAAATTTGGAATTATCTGTGTCCCAGGAACCACACGGTTTAACAGGAGAGACAGGCAAAGGGCTGAGGAGAGGCCCTGAATTCAGGTTTGGCGCAGAACCCCGGGTGCTCGGGTGCAAGGTCTCAGGGCCAGGAGGCTGTCTGGGAGGCCAGTGAGCACAGGCCCAGCAGCCCGGGCCTGAGGCCTTGTGAGGCTCTGCCAGGTCTCATGTCACTCTTGCTGGTTCCTTGTGTTTTTCGAGGTGATGAAGGTACCCGAGAAGCAAAATAAAGGAGACATGAGAACGGAACAACTAGTCAACAATCAAAGTGTAAGAGCTAAAGGGAGTGTTTTCTGGTTGCCACACATTCAATTTTTTCATATAACTGTATTGGCATAAAGAGTAATTCCTGGGTACATTCCATTTGTCCTTTGTTTCCTCCCTTGCATGATTATATTATTATTGATGTCATTAAAAGTGCATCCATCAGACCTGGCTGTCAGAGAGTTGCACTTATTTTGTGCCCACAAGCAGTTTTGAGGTAAATCTCTTGCTTTAGGGCATTAGTTGATCAATATAGACATCTATAGTGAGGTATTGTTTCCCACCTCCTGCATGACTCCATTTTCCTAAGGCATTCTGAGGATCTGGTCTTCTTTTCAATAAGAAGTCACTTCAGAAGGGATGGGGAGACCCGGGAGAAGGTACCCCTACAAAAGAACGTTCCTTCTGCAGTCCCCTGTCCTTGCAGGAGGTGCAGCTGGTCCAAGGCAAGGCCTTGAAAGAAATACAGCAACAGCTTGTGGCCCCCAGCTCTGCAATTTCCTTCAGGGTAGTCTCTGTTTCCTTCCTGGGTTTTAGTCCGATCTCAAGTCCCATTTTTATCTTTGATGTTTACAGGACAAACACTCCTGCAGTCCAAGGTCAAAACCTCCCTAGTATTGCCTCTAGTTATTCATAAGGAGGGAGTGTGTCTCATTAATTTCTGTATTTTGAAGACTTAGCAGTAACAACACACTTGGCAAGTGGTCAGTATTGCTGACCTGAACTGAATTCCTAAATTGTGAATTTAATGGTTTCTCCTCTATTGAATTATCCCTCCCTCACCTCCTTTCCTTTCCCACCATCTCCTCCCATTCAGCCACAACTCTCTACTGTCTGAATCCACTCTGGATTCATTCAGACATACCAGGTATTCTATCGATTTCATCTTCTTGGAGCCATGTCTGCCAGAACCTTCTTGCCAACACCAAACTGACCTGATGATCCTCTGTACCCAGTAGAGAAGGAGACTGTGGGAGCTCACCTCATCATCCTGGAGATGTCCTTTTCCTCCTGTTTCTTGAATCCCATGGAGCCCTTTGGTTTGGTTTAGGCTCTCCCTTTGGTCTTTCAGTACTTTCCTGATAAAGGGTGCATGGGAGATAAAGACTTGTAGGCTTTGCATGTTGAACATATCTTTACTCTGTCCTCTTAGTTGTTTGATCAAGATATAGACTTCTACATTGGAAATCACTTTTCCACAGAAGTTTGAAGGCATTACTCTATTTTCCTTTAATGTCTTGCATTGCTGATGAGAAGTCTTATTACTGATCCTTTGTCTGTAATCTGTTTTTTCTCTCTGGAAGCTTTTACGATCCTCTTTGTTCTTGGGGTCCTGAAATTTCACCATGGTAGGAGTCGGCAGTCTACTTGCACTTACCGTGCTGGCATCAGACCAGTATCCGAGGCACAGGCTCTGGGCTCTCACTGTTCAGGTTCAAATCTACTGCCACCATTCTCTAGCTTTCTGACCTCAAGCAAGCTACTCAACCTCTGTGCCTCAGTTGCCTCCCCTTAAAATGGATAAAAAATAGTACCTACCTTGTAGGGTTGTTGTGAGAATTAAGTGAGTTAATATCTGTAAAATGCTAAAGCCAGTGCCTGCCGCTTAGAACTACTAGTTAAGCAACAGTTTTTATTAATATTTCAAATACAAAAAAAAAAAATTTCCTAGAGTTTTGCAACATTTCCTTGACCCTGTGCCTTAACTAGAAATGTTGGCCTTGAGAGGGGGGAATGGCTGCATAGAGGGGCAAGGCTGAGTCTCTGACATGAAATGAAATTTCAACAGTGCGAGACCGATAAAGTACAAAGCAAATGCAAAAAAGCAATAGGTGGTTGTTATTGCTGGCGAAGCACCCTCACACTATGGAGTCTCAGCTCAGGACTGGAGGAACAACAGGTAAAGACAAGACAGAATCTTTAAAGAAATCTAGTCACCCCAAGTTAGGATTCACATATGCTCTCCGAAAGGATGTTTTCAATTTTCAATGTAAAAGGGAATATCAGGACAGAGATTCAGAATGAGGAAGAACAGGAAGATGCGCTGGAAATTGTGTCTTTATGAATGAGAAATATCTGGTGATGATGCTTTCCTTGTTACTCTTTATTAATGGTTAGGCCAGACCAACACACAAGCATTGCCTCATTTCTATACTAGGAAATCAAAGAGATGTTTCCCTCCATTCTAGGAACCTGAAATTTTAACATAAAAACAGTTCACAAACTCACACTAAAAACGATCTATTAATAGGGATGGTAATACAGGGTAATCAAAGAGCCCCCTTAATGAGGGAAAGCTCTATTTTACCGAATAGTGCCAAATAATACATTTGGAATGAAAAAAAAATTTAATCACTATTTTGTACCACTCTTATGAAATAACCAATTCAAAGATCATTAACAGATGCTAAAACCACTAGCTGAAAGGGGATGGGAAAAGGAGTATTTACACAGTGCCAAAGTATTGCACACAGGGGCGCCTGGGTGGCACAGTGGTTAAGCGCCTGCCTTCGGCTCAGAGCATGATCCCGGCGTTATGGGATCGAGCCCCACATCAGGCTCCTCCGCTATGAGCCTGCTTCTTCCTCTCCCACTCCCCCTGCTTGTGTTCCCTTTCTCGCTGGCTGTCTCTATCTCTGTCAAATAAATAAATAAAATCTTTTAAAAAAAAAACTTCAAAGTATTGCACACAGAATACTTACTACTTGCAAAGAGATGTTTACTTTACAATGGAGTGGTCTGTGGTCATCAGATGATCCCAGTAATTAAACACCACATCACTAATAGTGGGACACACCAACATGTGGATCCCAATGTAATGAATATGAAAACATAAAATCATCTATGAAATATACTTGCCAAAAATCACTACCCTGATTCTAATTAAGCTTTTAGATCTATGTTCCATCTTGGAGGACAGGGCACAGAGGAACCAGTTACATGATACCATGAGGAAAACATCAGGGGAGTCCAGAATGTGTCTTATTTTGGTCAAGGCAAAGTCTAAAGAAAGGGCAAGGAGACTGGTCTAGATTATAAGAGATTTAAGAGATATAACCATATGTAATGCATGATTCTTGATTGGATTTGGGTTGGAAAAGGTATTTTGGGGATGACTGGAGAGATTTGAATATGGAATGAGCATCAGACATTTTATGCAATCAGTGTTAATTCTGCTGAGTGTCATAATAGTATTGAAGCTATGTAAGAAAATGTCCTTATTGGGGGAAATGTATGCTAAAGTATTTAGGGGTGAGATTTCATGATGTAATTTACTTTGAAATAGTTTGGCTGGATAAATAGATATGAAGCAGATATGATGAAATATTAACTGCTGTTGAATCAAGATGGAAGGTTTATGGATATCCATTGTTTTATTCCACTTTTCTGTTTGGAAATTTTATATTAAGAACTTAGAGAATTGGCTCACAGATGCGAAACTGCATAAACCCGACCTGACAGTGTTTTAGGAGGGGCAGGCTTGTGGGTCTCAAAGGGCCACACTTGCGTTGGGCACCCTGGAAGGAACTTTTGCTCTTTTGAGTTCAGCAGAGCAATGGCGTGAGACAGTCATTCACTCTAGAATGTATGAGAATTTGGGAAGAATTAATGTACTTCCCAGCGTGCCCAAGTTATTGTCAGGAATAATAACTCACTGGCAGCTTTAGACTGAATAATTCATGGTACGTCTGCAATGGGAATGCTCACGTGTGGCTGTTGTTAGTTGGATTTTCCCCCCAAATTAAGTCACCTAAAATGATCTCCTTTACATGAGGTATTTTGGGGATGTATTTTCTTTTTTTAACCAAGTCTTTCTCCCAAACAACATGAGGTGATTTTCCTGTTCGCTCAGGTATAGATGTAACAGGTAAAATGCAGAATGGCTTCCTACAACGGTAAACTGTTCTTAAAATATAGTTACTGCTTAAGAAGTGAGTTGATCACTCTAACCAGTTCCTCCATTTCCTACGTGATCTCAGGGAGCTGGACTGTGCCATGTTACGCCGCCTGGAGAAAAGGATTCTGGTGGATCTCCCCAGCCGGGAGGCCAGGCAAGCCATGATCCACCACTGGCTGCCCCCCGTGAGCAAGAGCAGGGCTCTGGAGCTGCGCACGGAGCTGGAGTACCGCGTGCTGAGCCAGGTAAGCTGCCTGGAGGGAGCACCTGCAGGCCAAGCAGCCACCACACGAATCTTCTGGGTCGGGTCCTCTCATGAGCTGTTTTGGGGCATATTCCTTGAGTCACTTAGAAAAGACCTGAGCTGCCCAGCAATGCGCGTCTTCATTCAAGCAGAGAGAAACAATGCCATGTAGTGGAAATAGTAGAGGGTTTCGACTCAGAACCTACGGTCAAATCCTGGTCCTGCCCCTTATTAGCTGTGTGGCCTCAGGGAAACCACTGACTCTCTAAGTCTGTTTCTACATCTGCAAAACGGGTAACCGATATACCACAAAGGATTACCGGGATGATTCAAATCTTCTACAAATGGAAATGGGGGTACATATCTGCTACCCTCATGGTCACTGGTGTCACTGCCTCCTCTGAGTGGACACTTGAACATATTCTCTGTTCACCTGAATGATGAACAGCTGAACGATGTTCTCTGAGGTTCCTCAAAGGCAGGTATGATCTTATTCACAAGAACACAAGTGCCTTCCAAATTTGATCATCCCTGAATTTGGGCACAGGGACCCCATTAGGCTACCATGGGTGGTCTGGTCCTTCACCAGCATCTTCCAGCATGATGGCATTAGGGAGTTGTTTACTGCCCAGCTTCTCAGGTTATCCAAACACGTAAGCAGCCTCTCTACCCCCAAACATGATAGATCTGGGAATCTTTGTGTGGTGTTCGTGGGGGACAGATACAGATTCTAAACAGGGCTCTTTTTTCAATTTATTTAAATTCAATTAGCCAACATATAGTACACATCATTAGTTTTGGATGTAGTGTTCAATGACTCATTAGTTGCGTACTGGGTCTTGCCTATAAGAACGTAATCATCACCAGCACTGTGATTACTGACCAACGGCTGGTCTGTGGCTGTTTCAGGAGACTGAGGGCTACTCGGGCTCAGACATTAAGCTCGTCTGCAGGGAAGCAGCCATGCGGCCTATGAGGAAGATCTTCAGTGCACTTGAAAATCACCAGTCAGGTATGGTTGGGATCACAGCGAAGGTGCTCTGGGAGAGAAATTTGTTTAAAAATCCAACTTTCACCAGCAGATGGAGCCTTGCTCCTGTGCTCAGTGGCTCTTTGCACTTGCAAACACATTCTTTGGTCAAACTGTCCTCCACGTACTCAACTCATCTCTTCTGTGGTGTTCTGTTTTGGATCAACTTTGCCGCAGATGATAAACTCCTTAGGGCTCAGGCTTTTATTTCTCTGGCACAGTATGATGTTGGGCTGGATCCATTTGCGGCACTATATAACTCTTAAACACTACCTTGATAACGATACATTTAAGTCATATTTTTTATCTGGGCTTCAGGGGCTAAGTTGCACATTAAAGAATTTCTCCTCCAGCTCTCTTTAGTCTTGCCTTTTGCTGCATTAACCATTAAGAATGCTGCATTATGCATTGTCTTGAAAAAAAGTCTATTAGCATTTCAAGAGCACGAATCACCATAAGGTCAATTACTGCGCTGTTACTGTTGTGTTTTTATCTAGAGAACAGCAATTTACCTGGAATCCAGCTGGATACAGTGACCACTGCCGACTTCTTAGATGTGTTAGCTCACACCAAGCCTTCAGCAAAGAATCTGACTCAGAGATACTCGGCCTGGCAAAGTGAGTTCGAGTCTGTATGAAATCACATCTACCCTGACCTGGCCACAGAGACCACCACAGAGGCCTTCCAATTTATTAGTGTAAGCGGGAGAAGAGCATAATGATTGGGAGAGAAAAGAGAAAATTATCCTTGAAGACTGAGTTCGTTTGAACAACTGTACTATTTTGGAAAAAAGAGATATTCTTGTTAATTTTTCCTGATTGATGCCAGCAAAACACTGAAGATGTTAATTACAGGTGTATATGCTATCAGTCACGCAATGGAAACTTTTCTCACAATTCGACTCCATACAATTTGATGAACAGATTCTTACAGTGTTCCTTGTTTGTGAATTGGTATTTTCATTTCGAAGAAAAAGACCTAGTTTGGGAAGCTGTGTTAGAATGCACAGTGGCTCCAAGTTGGGGGGCCCATTAGAAGTTAAGTGTGACAGACCATCCAACCAGCTCATGGGCTTGCGGGTGGTTAGGAATGGGCGTGGGGAAGGACATGCAGTGCTTCTTCTGATAACATCCTGAGTGTCATCAGCTCTCCCTAACTCTGACCCCAACCAGTTCTATCAGCAGCAAAGCCCTAGCAGACTAGCTCCCCCGCAGAGGTTGCTGCTACGCCTCAGGGGAGCATCTGGAGTCTTGGGCTAGCAGCAGGGCTGCCGCCACCACCACCAGCTTCATCTGAGCCTTTGGAGTTCTGGCCCCTAGTATCATCTTTGGACTCTCCACATCCCCTGTGCTCTGCCCTCTTCCCACCGCCACAGGTCCTCCGCGGATCCAAAGCTTAGGATGGGGAACCTGAGATTCCAGAACAGTCGTCCTGGGTCTTCCCTGCCCTTAGGCTCCCCCACATCTCCTTATGCGGTGGTCAACAGCTGGAAGCATCTCCCTCAGAAATTCACGATCTGAGCCATCTACTTTCAACCCCTGAAAAATGCCGCTAAGTGATGCCACCACCCCTCTTCCCGGCTAGAACTTACCTGTGGTTGTCCCCTCCTTCTTCCCTTCCTCACCTCATTTTCTTCATCCCTGCAAGGCACACTCCTCCTCTGAAGAAAAGCTTGCAGGAAAAGGGACATTTTGGATAGCTAAATATTCCAAAGGATTTTACCCTAATTTTAAACAAAAACAAAGCGTTTTGGGGGGTACTGGTTATTTTGAGCAGAATACCCTCAAATGCCTTTTTAAAATGCCATTTCATGCGCAATGCAGTCAAACTGAAAATACACCTATATAAGGAGTTAAAAATAAACAAAGACATTTCATCTTAGTATACGCTAAACTTAAGCTTCTTCACGATCATGAAGGTCTTACACTATCCAGCACTAGCGTTAGCCTAGATGTCGAAGTCTCCAAACTAAATGGCCTCAGACTGCTGTACTGTTCAATTTCCAGCATCTGCTTCCTGTGTTTTGGGGTCATTTTCTTTTTTTCTTTTTTTAAGATTTTATTTATTTGTCAGAGAGAGAGAGAGAGCACAAGCAGGGGGAGCGGCAGGCAGAGGGAGAAGCAGGCTCCCCGCTGAGCAAGGAGCCCAATGTGGGACTTGATCCCAAGACCGCAGGATCATGACCTGAGCCGAAGGCAGACACTTAACTGACTGAGCCACCCAGGTGTCCCGGGGTCATCTTCTTTGTCAGGCTGTCAGTGGACATATCTTGCAGCTGTTAGTCCATTAGCTTGTGGCCACTACCATCCTTTCTGATTTCATAAAATCTCATTTGGATGGAACCTCAATTGTTGTTGCTAATTTGTTGTGGTTGCAAAGTAGATACATTTGTGTGTGTGTACTTAAAAGTGAACAGGTAAAAAGGGGCAAAGTAGAAAGCCCCTGTGGATAGCATGCTTTGTGCCAATGTTCGGCCCTGTTTAGCTCACTGCTCTTTCCTTACTCCAGTCAGGGTAAGCGTGGTTTTGCCACCCCTCATAATAAATACACACAGCCTCCCACACAGCTATGTACCTGACACACCTCCACATCCTTCCTCCATTCCTCCTAAGAATCTCCAAGTTCATCTTTGTAATACTTCCGTCTTATTCAATCGCATATTCAATCCTCCTCTTTCCCTTGGAAAGTTTGTCTCCAAATAATTAGGCAAGTATGTTTGTAGGTCACGCTGTATTTCAGTGACTTCTTTATCCATTTTCTCCTCTATCTAATGACTTCTTGCTTTGCATGAAATGAAATGTAGCTCTTTCATCCTTCTGCCGTGTCCCTACCAAATACACAGGTCTTTCCCCATCATCAAACAGTTATGATTTTAGGTTTACTTAATAATTGGTATTTCTATGAGAACACATACTGTTCATGCAGAGCCACTAGTGAATCAAAATTACATTTCCTTTATATGTTGGTTTTGTCTTTCCAGGAATTAAGTGCCTTGTTTTATCATTTGCTTAATTTTTGAAGTATCTCTTCTGATTTTTTGCAACATATTCTCTGATCTATTAGATACTGATCAGTATTAGTTTCCAAAAGGCCAATAGCAGGTAAACTGTTATTCCATTCCCATACCCTCTGGTCCTGGTGTTTTAAGGGGAAAGGAACCAGGAACTCTTCTAGAATAAGTGGAGATAGACCGAGTCGCCGTTTGCAGCCCTGTAGCTCACCCAGGCTCACCACCATGCCCACTCTCCCCAAGGTCTTCACTTTCATGGTTCCTGGGGCTCCAACCATTTTGTTTACCGGCTTCAAACTAATTCTTTGCTTCTCAACCCTACCTCACACCTCACCTCCTCTCTACCTAGTGTCTCTAAGCCTTTAACCTTTGAGGTTCTACAGGATAAGTTTTGGTTGTCTTTCTTCGCACAGATTTTTGTTATCAACAACCTATCCACTTCTATCCTTTAAATCACTGTGCCCTCTCGGCCACTGGTATCTCCTCTTGTGGGCTCTCCTTTTGAGTTTTACCTTCTTTATTCCTTGATTTTTGTGGGGCTCTGAGAGAGACCGACTAAGACATAAGATTAGTTTATGTTTAATCTCTATTTAAAAAGTAGATCTGAAGTGTATCTAAGTTCACAGGGAGATAGGAATCTGGCCTAATGTGGGAGGAACATTTAACTTCACCCAACATGCGGTATTTTCTCCTAAAGCAGAAGTCACAATGCCTGTTGGAACTTGGAACACAGTAACTGACATGTGGGTAAAGTAAGCTGGCTGTAAGAAAGAAGAGGTGGGGGCTGTGACGGAGGGTGAGACTACCTGAACGACACAACCGCGGTGCAGCTCCCACCGAACCTAGAGATTTGAACCCAACACTGCCAGATCTTCCAGTCTTCCTAGGAAAACCAGTAGTAACTGATCTGCATTCGAGACCTCCTGATACCCGGATGTTGGCCACTAAGGTTAAGTCTCTGTGTTAGAATTCAAAGCCTGTCCCCACAGTTCATTCAGGTCACCATCAGACGCCTTCTCAGTTGGACTCTACGTATCTAAAATAACTCCCTCCCTTGCTTTCTTGATCCTCACGTAGCCATACAGCTATTGTATTAAGTAGCTGTGTGTACGTTTTATCGTCTGTTTACCCTACCCGAATGTTAGCCCCATGGTTGTGGTATTTTTGTCACTGCCATCGAATGAATGCAACATTCTTTAAAACGAGCACTGGAGCTGCTTCACAGGCTAGAAGCTGTTATTACTGTTCCAAAGCACTTAGTTCACTGCACACGACCTCTTCTCTCAGAGGACTTACGCACCTTGAACTTGTCAGAGCCCTTTGGGCTGTCCAGTGTATCTTCACATGCTTCAATGTCCCAACTAGAAGAGATGCATCTTGGAACTGGAGCTACACTCTCTCTTCCTTCGTACTTTACCCACAGTTGGCACTTAATAATTTGGTTTTCTCAGGCACATTAGCCAGTGAAACAAACAGGAGTTGAGATGTGTATGACATGAAGGTAAGCACTGAAGAGTAAGGTGTTCAAAACTGTTGGATTTTAACAGATACGTAATTTAAATGATAAATGATTTCTGGTGCTCTGGTGTCTTGTTCTGGTTGTCCCTTAAAGACAGCAGCATGCTTCGGGGTCGTAGGCCTTGACGGCTGGCGTGATAAAGTCAGCAAAGGTCCTATGCGTTTATGCCGAAGAAAAGTTTTTGTGACTGTGTCAAAGGAACGTGGTAACGCAAACATGGCTTTCCACAAGCAACTGCTAATACGGAAAAGGGATTCTGCTGTTTGAGGCAGAGTGTTTTAGTGAAACAGATCAGTGCAGTTTTAAAAATTCTTTACTGTAGGTGCCCAAGGATTTCAGTTTCATCCTACATGAACCACCACGGATCTCAAACCAAAGATCTCACAACCCGTGCAGGTGTGTTTTTGACTTCCTGGTCCAACACGGTACAGTAACTTTTGAATGTGGGGTTAAGAGTGAGGTGATGATACTATCCTTCCAAAGAGTTTCTGACATCTGTGGCTATAGGAGTTCGACGGCCCCAATCAGCTCCGACAGATGCAGAATGGTGGGTAGTAAGAGCTACAGCAAAACTAGCCAATTCTGGAGCGAGGAGACTGAAGTGGTAGGACGGCCATCTGTCTCTGCCACTGGACTGGCCCTCTGCCTTCTTCCACACCCAGCACACACCTGGCTTACGGCAGATGCTCAGTAATTCGCTCCTAATAGTGGGCCTTTCCAGTCCCAAAATGGTACTTGGTCCCTTTTATGGACTTAGGAGAGGATTATAGTAAAACTGATGCAAACACTGTCCTTGAGGTCATACCACTGGAAAGCCCTTTAAATGGGATGGCTGGATAAATGAAGTTTTTTCGGTACTTCAGTTATTAAATCTCCTCTGTGAGGCCCAAGGCAGACCAACCGGCTATGCTGGGAATGTTTATAGTAACCTGGATCTAAAATCAGATTTTTATTTATCCTCATGAACCTCACTGTGGACAAGTTGGTTAACAAGCCCTATATAATACTTGTTAAATAAATAAAACATGAAACAAAGATTTCAATGGCCCAAGACGGCCCAACTAGAACGGAGGAAAGAAGCCATTTCTCTAGGCCAGGGATCTTATGTTCACATGGTCTTACCCATTCCTGTCACTCTGTTTGATTCCTGACCCATCGGTGATGTCTACCTCTTTGCTTTAGCTCCAACCTGTCTCTAAAGCATCAGATCCATTATTTCTGAGTGTCTAATGGGGCCTCCCCTATGGGCAACGGGTCTAAAATGAAACGTAATTTTCTCCTCCCTGATCATAGCTATACGTTCCGACATTAAATTCCTATAGTATTCACAGCTAGTTTGCAGTGGTTCAGTAACCATCTGAGTATCCAACCACCTGTGTTGCAGGAGATATAAAAAAGAACGAGCCACAGTCCTGTTTGGGGAGGAGAAGGGACGTGTGAGAATCGAAGTACAATCTAACAAGTGCGAGGAGGGCACGAGGAGGAACGCCTCATTCCACCTGCAGTCAGGCGGACATCACAGAGGAGGGCCACGGGAGTATTAGTAACATCTTGTGCATTCTCCCTAGCTCCTCCACTAGTAAGGGTCCTCAGGGCAAAATCCCCTTCTTATAC
The DNA here is from genome assembly GCF_017311325.1 of Ursus maritimus. NCBI lineage: Eukaryota > Metazoa > Chordata > Mammalia > Carnivora > Ursidae > Ursus > Ursus maritimus. The sequence continues at coordinate 26,161,607 of NW_024424230.1, read as the reverse complement.
ACTGGATTGTTTCCTAGCATGGCACTTGGCACGTAGCAACCAGCAAACACTCAGTGGTGCTTGAGCCAAGGCATCACTGACCCAGGCGGCCAGGTAACAGGCCCCAGTTGAACAGAGCACATTCATCAGGCACCAGGCTGCAAGCGCCACCCGCACGCAGAGCTGCTCCGTGCGCCTCTGCGTGTGGGAGTTTCAATGGAGTAGAATGTCTCCTTTTTTTAATCCTCAGGAAGACTTCTCTCACTGAACTGACTATTGAGATGAATTCTATCAAGATGTATCAGATTATTCAGTGTGGGCAGTGCTGCTATGTCTGCCTCATCATTAGTGCCAAAAACACACAGCACTCAGCATTTGTCCGATTCTATTCTCAATACTTAATATGCTGGTCACGCATTTAACCCTCACGACAAGCCTACATGGTGGGTGCTGGCACGGTTTCCATTTTACAGACAAGGAAAAGGGGGCGTGAGAGCCTAGGTGACTTGCCCAAGGGCCCAGAGCTAGTTAAGTGCTGGCGAGGCCCCCAAACCTATGCTCCTGGCCATTCCACTCGTGCTTCTGATCGGCGGCCGCCCTCCTATCACAGCTGTCCTTTGCACTCTAGGCTGTGTAAGTACTAAGTCAGGGCATCTGCAAAAACAAGAACAGAGTGATCACCAAACCACCAAAAGGAGAGGGAGCTGCCATTTATTTAGCTTTGCTCCCTGCCACCCAAGACCAAGCTGATCTCTAAACAAGCATCAAAGCCCAAAGCTCATTAACATCAGCGTGGGCCTCAGTAAAGTGAACACCACAATGATGTCCAATTACACGCTAATAACTCAATGCCCAAGAGCCCTGTAAAACAACAGCGAAGGCCCAGGATGATCACAGTATGCAAATGCACTAGGAAAATCATTACCTCCTCAGGCCCCTTCATTTTGGTGGGTTTAGCATGAGAAGAATAATCCATGCTACAAGACGAGATTTCATTTTACAGCTGTAGTAACCAAGTACATAAAAGCTTGAATCTGTCCCAATAGCTTCTAAAAGATTTCTCCCATAGTGTCAGAGGCAAAAATAATGAAATCTTGCAAATGTACAGTTAATAGGACCCCGGTGGACACTAACTTCAAAAATGCATGGTCTGTAAGACATTAAAGGCTTGATTTTAGTTTCTGCACTGTTCCTGTTAATAACAATGTCTAATTAAAACATCTGTAAAATACTGATAGTTTTAATTTTACATAAAATTTCCAAAACAACTGTTACACAGTATAATAGGTATCTGCAATGAATAGGTTATTAATGGAAATATTATTTTAAATTAAAATCAGGTTCTAAATTTAAATTAGTCATCTCTGGCTAATGAAGAGAAAAAGAAGTCACCCGTGCTGGGAATAATACGGTAGATAATCTAGTTTTCAACATCCGTTAAGGCAAATTCACTTGATCACTTGGGCCAAAGGACAATTCATTTTGCTGCTTCTGACTTGTACTCCACTTGGCACTTCTGATGGATTTCACAGTTGAACTCAATATTAAAACTGCAGCCGAAATGCTCCTTTTCAACACATTATTTTATAATTTAAAAAATGCCATTCAGTTTTATTCACAACTGGAACACTCCCCCCTCCCAACGGACCAGTGAGGAGGCAGAAGAGAACGCGACTCCCCGCCGGAGGTTCTCCCTCCCAGCCCTGCCGAACCTGATGAATATTTTAAAGGAATGGCATAAAATCTCAGCTTTCCCTTTCTCTGGGTCTCATCTTCTTTTACAAAATAAAACAAAAGGGATAAGCAAGGCATAGTGGCTGGCTGCAATTCGATACCTTTCTTTCTAATTCATGCACAATAGAGGAGTGCTGGTCCGGGTCTATCTACGCTGGCGTGGAGACGGGGAGGGAGTCACTCCAGACAACGAAAAGCTGCATCTCAGGTTGCTTCTGAGTCACATAAAGGATCACAGGAGATGCTGCAGAATGTGGTCCACAGCATGAGGGAAGCTCTCGCAAGTTAAGTAAGGAGGCGGATTAATTTTTTCTTCATCTGCTGCTCGGTATTTCCCTGGAATGAAAGTAGAGCCAGTGAACAAAGGCTACTGCTAAAATGCCACCTTCATCACGTCCATGAGCACTGGGGCCACCACCGAACCACCCTGGCGAGTACTGGAGAATCGGGGGCTCCCCAGCTCCCACAGCATCTCTTAGTGCAGCTTTAGGATGCAATGAGACAATCCCAAGCAATATCACATCCAGCATCTTCCCAGGACTCTGGTCCTTCACAACGGACGGTCGCAGCCCCGGGCACCTGGCCGCTACGGTTTCCTTCAGATCTCCACAGGCGGGGAAATCATTTTCTTCCCCACCAGCCCTAAAGATAGGAACGGTGACTGAATCATGGCTTTTCAGTGGAAGCCAGGACACCACAGCACGGAGGCTTCTCAGCTCCCGAGGGTGAACGTGCTGCTGCCAAGCAGGGACCCTGTGACCGCCTGGGAGTGGGGACGGAGAGTGACGCAGGCACACAGGCCTGGGCCAGGCAGGACGGTCCGCCCAGCAGGTGCACCGCCTCAGTCTCCCCGGGCTCTGGAACGTGGGACACACAACTGAACACCCCTGCGCAGGAGGACCCCTTCCACCCAGTGGTCACAGGCAGCTCTTACAAATGTAAATCCGATGATGCACGGTCCCTATTTAAACACCCTCAATGGGTCCCACTGCCCTTCAGAAAGAACCCAAATCCCTACCGCTGCCCTTTGTCATCTGGCCAGCAACGCTCCAACCTCAGCTTGTGCTACTTTCACAAGACTGCAGTCCTAGACTGGATGGCTCTTTGAGGACCTTCACACCTGCCGTCCCCTCTGCTGGCAACAGTCTTCTCACCCCCATCACCTCCTGCGCGCTGCGGGTCAAACTTCACATTCCCATCCCAGTTACATCTCCTCCCTGTTATCCTCTCTCTTAGCACCCTATTCTTTGCCTCCACAATATTTATAACGCATTGCAATTATATGTTTATCTGTTTAATGTCTGTCTCACGCCTAAGACTGCGAGTTCTCTGAGAGTAGGGACCGTGTCTGTTATTTTCCCCAATGTATTCATTCCCAGCACTGAACATAATGACTAACACGTGGTGAGCGTTCCACAATTTTTTTCTTTAAGAGTGAAAAGAAGGAAGGGAGGGAGGAAGGAAGGAGGGCGGGAGGGAGGAAGGAAGGAAGGAGGGTGGGAGGGAGGACGGAAGGATGGAGTGAGGGAGGAAGGAAGGGCAGAACACTGCTTCATCTGAGGCCTTGGGGAACAAGGCCAAGCGCCCTTTAGCCACTTGGGCTACCTCTGCACTTCCCCCTTCTCTTTGCTCTCTCACCCCTTTTTCTGTGATCTCTGCCATCTATCCCTCTGCATTCTCCAGCACTCTCTGTCTAAATCCAGCTCCCCTAACAACAGACCCACCGTTTCCTAGAGTTCCTGCCATTCTCTAGTAACTACCTCTTTACAAGGCATTGCCCAGCGAGCGCAAAGCTTGAAAAGCCCCTGTTCCACACCTCCGCACTGTGGTGAAGATGTTTCCTGCCTTGTCTTACTAACTGTGAATTCCTACAGGAACAGAGCCAGCACCAAATGTACGAAGGTAATGAGTATCTGTCTCACTCGCCTTTAGCATCCTCAAGGCGCCTGTCCGCAGTATGGGCCACAAAGAAAACTCTGCTGCTATTTTTTTCTCAAGCTTAAATTCCATTTAGTACAAACTCTTGCCACATTTCTACTTGGTCTCATACAGAAATTACTAACTACTGCTCTACCATACCACCTACTTCCCAGATCCAGGGGCCTAAGGGCGCGTATGTGAAAGTCAAGTTTCCTAGCCGTGGAGATAAGGGCTTGCAGAATGCTCTTGCTGTCTGGCCCTGCAAGCGGCGGCTTCTACAAAGTCCACACTGACACAGTGGCTTACAGAGGTGCGACAGTTCCGGCACCTCAAACTGTGGCTGGCCCACAGCAGGTGCTCGCTAACGTGGGCTGAATGAAGGAAGCAGGCCACCGCCACCGTCACCCATGCCTGCCTCACTCACTGTGGCAGTCTGTGCTCTCCTGGATGAATAAATTCCTGGGAGAAGACAGGAAGCCATTTTGATATTAAATAAAGACGGACCCCATCTTTTCTAGGTGACTATTCTACATGCTAAACGAATAAATTCTGGGTAGGACTAGTCACAAATCTTTAAAAACAAATCGTTGGGCAAACGTATACTGAGCAACTATCATGTGCTACTCACTGAGAAACAAAATTGCTCAAGACCACCCACAAGAAGTACTTAGTACGGGACAGGTGAACACCTTCGTGATCATTTTCAACAGTGGGAAGCCTAGCACTGGTACAAATGCATGCAGTTCAAATGCATCCACACAGCCAGCCGTCCTGTGTGCTTTTAGAACAGTGGGCTTACTTGGGATTGTCTCTGACCAGAGATGAACAGTACAAATGGGCCTGTTTCCCTGCACTGGACTCCGCTACTTTATTGGTTACATATTTTCAGTTTGGTTGTGTTATGCTGCTGGCTTCTCTAACACTAACCAGATGGCTCTGTGACAGGCTGACCACAACCAGCTGCCAGGGAGAAAAGAAGGGAGAACCCACAGAGGCCAGCCAAGGGGGAGGGGAGCAAGGCCCACAAGACATTGGATAGGGCGGTTTGGATACTTGGAGTAAATCCTTAATTATGTGAACTAAGGAGAGAAAGTGTTCACAGGACTGATACACAAGAGGAGAAATAGTTATACGGAGATTTCCTCAGTGACCAGAAAATAAAATAGTGAATGGCAGGAATTTGAAAATTTAAGATACAGGGAGGGATCATAAGTGTGACGACTTTTCTTGACTTTTTCTTGATACCGCCTCTCTTTTGCTTACATCAAAGGGCAGTAATGTTCCCAGGAGGGTGCTAATCATTTTGACTGAGAAATGTGAACACACTGTTCGTTCTGTAAAGACTGGAGTCAGTGTCTGCAAGGCTCCAATGATTCCCTCTAGGACCCCGGCACAGTCTGCACTCTGTTCACACAAGGCCTTGCCAAATACTTCTTATTCAATGGTAGCTGTAGCTACGCTTTCTTGTTTCTACTTTTAAATTTAAAATAGCTTTTATGCAACCACATTTTCTTGAATAAATGTTAGTCAGGAGTAAATGTACTTTTTCTAAAAAACTTCCATATTGCAGCTCTTCTGAAACTTTGTTTAAATCTTCCTTTTCAGGAACAGCCTCTTAAATGGTTTCGCTAGCATTATATGAACCCAGGCACATGCCCGTGCATAGTTAGTCACTGCAGACTGAGGCCAGGACCCAAGACACTAATGGGTCCTCTGTAGTCATAATACTGTATTAGCTGAGTCCTCCCCAGTAAGTTCCCGCTCTTCCTTAAATTTACTTTGAGGGGCCACAAAGACTATACCTAATTTTGGTATAGGAAATAATTCCTAACATAGTGAAAGATAAAAGTTCTTTGTGTGATTTTTAAAAAATGGAAACGTTAACGGAAAGTATCAGATCACTTAGCCCACCAGTTTCTAAGGAGACCAACTTTATCATCTCATAGCTGGCACCAAAAAAGGAGATACTTTTATAGAGCAATCCAAAATCAGTCGCCTTTGGTCCATTCCAATGTGGTGATTTGTGGATCAAGAAAAACATATAAATACTAATTGTCAACCAGCATGGTTATCTCTGATAAGTTTCAAAATAACCTCTGAACTCTCTCTGATCTTTCCAGTTTTATGCAGCATGGGCCCTCCCACAATATCTTTTTTCCCTGAGATCCTGAGCCCATTTTATTTTTGCTTTGTGACAGAAAGAGAATTAAAGCGCCCAGTGGGGTTTGTCATTTCTCCAAAGACTGTTCTTTAAGCAACTGTGTATTTTACAATTCTGATTTAGAGAAGGCTTATGCAGAAGATACATACCAGTTTTTACTAAGATACCCAGCATGCCGACATTCTGAGCTCCGCCAACATCATCCCTGCAATCCTAGAAAAGCAGAAAGAAAGCATTGAGTTCACTGTCTTCAGTTAGCTTGTCAACAAAACCCTACCAACTGACTGACTGAATAGGACGGGGTGGCCAAGTGCGATAGCATTCTTTTTTCTTAAAATACAAGAGGGGAAAAGGGGGTAAGTCCACGTGGGACCAACTGGGGAAGCATGCCACTTGGAAAGGGAAGTGTCGAAGAAGTGGAAGGTGTACAGCAGAGTAGTAATTCTAGCGATCAAACACAAAAAGCACATCCACAGCTCGTGTTTTCCACATGTACATGTCTCCTCTTAAAACAGGTCATGGGAAAAGCGTTCTATTCATCCGGCAGCTCTGAAGGTGAACAACCCAAATGCAGACCATGAATGGACTACGTTCGGAAGACAGCTCTGCTGCTGCCCACGTAACACGCTATCCTTACTTTCCAGCCAGTTGTCCCTCAAAGGTGGAATCAAGCCAAATCAGAATACTGAGATTCTCTGAGATTCGCTTCACCCTTGGAGATAACAGATCAGTTAGAAAAGGTAGCTCCTCTTTCCAATTCTTACCCAAGATAGAGAGGAATATGCTTGGTTGACTGTGATGATAAACAGCAGGTAATAAAAATCCAAGGACTGGAAGAAATATCAAGAAAATCAATCCATGGGGCCCCTGGGTGGCTCGGCTGGTTAAGCGTCCCACTCTTGATTTCGGCTCAGGTCACGATCTCAGGGCTGTGAGATCGAGCTCTGCGTGGCGCTATGCGCTGGGTGTGGAGCCCGCTTAGGATTCTCTCTCTCCCTTTCCTTCTGCCCCTCCCCATCCCCCCAAAAAGAAAGAAAATCAATCCTGCCATCTTATGTCTTTGTAGGACTTTATGGACAGGACTCATTCAGACCATGCCTGAAGGAAAGTCTTTTCCTCAACAATCATTAATATTGTTCAACAACAGACCTTGGAAGTGAGTTCTAGAGTATCAAAATCTTCATTCAAGGTCTACCTTAAAACCTTCCACTGCATCTAAACTTGCCTTAGTGAAGCAGAGAGATGGGGGAGAGGGAGAGAAGAAAGAAGAGAGGTGGGAAAAAGTGGACAAGGGAAGGGAGGGAAAACCCACCACCTCTGGGGTAACAACCCTCGACGCAGCTGAAAACTGCCATCACGTGCCCTTCTCGTCTCCCACCCTGTCCTCATACGGGTAACTCCTGGGATAAAGAATACTGACGTCCCCACATCTTCAAACATGCATTTGCCTAGGAAAGCCAGCTAAAGGTTTGCCAAGTGGAAAAGATGTGACTAAAAAGATGGCTTCTCAAAGCAGCGTCAAGTTTAGTGATTATCCTGTTCAGGTTCAGGTGAGTGAGGAAGGAAGTGGATGGGGAAAAAGGAGCGCTGGGCTGTACCCACACCATCACAAGTGAGGCAAGCAAGGGAGCCACAGTTTGTTTCAGAGGAAGTCCGGAGCCTTGAGTTCTGCTTCTAGCTGGGCCACTCCCACTGTGGGAATTCAGGCATGGAGCTTTACCTCCTGGGCTCCAGCATCCCAGTCAATCAAATGACGAGGTTTGGAACAGATAACCTCCGTGGTCCCTTCCAGCCTAACATGCTTACTTAAAATTGAAATATAATCCTTGACGCCTCCTTTGGCACAAGGCAGGGTGCTTTCTAGCTCTTTCCCCCTCACGGCACCTGTAGAAAATGACGTTTTCCCAGGACGCTGGGGAAAACTGGCAAGGTGCTCCCAGCCAGAGGTCACTGGCTAGAGCTTCTAATCGTCCACGTCCAGCCCTACCACTCAGAGGGCCGAGGCAATCAATATCTGTAGCTATTTGTGGCACGGTGACTGGGAAGTTCTTCATAAAGCATATACTAGGAAAAAAATAATTGTAGAATTTTGTAGGTATACATTGTTCTCTGCATACGTAATATTAAAAAAAAAAACCCTTAAATTTCTATAGAGGTTTTCTTCAAAAAGACATATAAAGCATTTAATTGACTTGCGTTTAATGGTCTTTTGATTGTACACATATCTCACCACACTATGAACAATGTCAGAAGTCATCAAAATTTCAATTCTTTAAAGAGTATCACTAACCATCTACTGGCAAGCCTGCTGATAGGTACCCACTTACTACCATCTGATACCCACAGTGAGAGTCTGCTTGTTTCAAAGCAGTGCCTCGAAGTTGGCTCTTGCCCGCATGACAGGTAAGCTCCGGGCATTTCCTGGGCTTTTCTACTCACATCTCCTATCATGACGGCCTCCTCAGGTTCACAGCCAGTACCCCGCAATGCTTCTAAAAAGAAGGTTTTCTCTGGTTTCCCCACGACTGTGGCTTTGGTATCTGTGGCATACTCCAGAGCTGTCACGAATGGTCCAGGCCCCAGGGCGAGGCCGTCTTTCCTCTTGTAATACCTGGCTTTGTGGACTGCTATCAGAGCTGCCCCGTCCAGGAGTAAGCTAGGGAGACAGAGAAAATGGAAATTGGCTAAAAGCAAGGCTTTTATAACTGCAAAACAATGTCAGACTCACAAAGTGGTTTTACTCACACTCACAGAAACAAATAGTTTCTTATTAACTTTTAATGACTTGCTGTCTTCTAATGAATTCAGCGAAGAACTGCTGGGAATTACGCTCAAATACGCGAAAGAAAGGTGATAGATTATTAAATTTGGGATTGCTTCAACCTTTTACCTTTAGTGGTTTCAGACACTTTACCCAAATCACCA
>NW_024424230.1:26059997-26152882 GCF_017311325.1 Ursus maritimus | reverse complement strand
GGAAAGAGAATGAAGAGAAGTAAAGCTAAATAAGACACTCAAGGGAAGAAGCTTAACTTAATGAGACAAGTTGTTTCAACCTTCCCTAATGGTAAGCAGGAGGCTCTAGAGCCTTTTCCAACATGACACAACTGTGCTGGGCTGACATATCTGGCTAACTCCGGAAACACCTGGAGTCTTCTTTTTCTACTCCAAAACGTAAGTTTCTTCCTAATTCAGAAATTTAGGAGAGCATTCTGCAAACACTTTCTCTTGTACCTTTACCTTTCCATTCTCCCTCTGACTGCTTCAGGCCATCTTCCCTGAAGAAAACACCAATGAGGTTTAAGAGAAAGCCCATGCTATCAAGTCCCTTCCTTTGTCCTGATGTAGGACAAATGCCCTCAGACCAACCAGAAAGGCAACCAGAGTTTGAGAACCACACTCTACATATAGCTAAGGATCCTCATGAGTGACTCGGGCAAAACATAACAACCCACATCCAAAAAACCACACCAGCTTCTTCATGCTCACCTCCCAACCCTCGTCCCCAAACACCTGCCATGCACCCCAACAGCGCAGCCTGCAGCCACACGGCAGAAACAGCCACGCACGTATTCTCATCTGATGGAATGCGGGACAGGATAGATTTCTTAAACTGGTTTAACAAATGTAATAAATGATCTCACTAGCTTAACTTACTTTAAGTCATCTCCTTAGTTAAAATATTTAGTATGTCCATCGAGGAGGAATTCATCACATCTTACTCTTCACAATTATGAGTAATTAAGCGCTCCACTATGAAACTGCTAAATTATTCTTGTCAGTGGGCACAGAAATGCCTTCCTGTGGGAGATGCAGAATTCAGACATTTACGACTAAATATTTTATTAAGTAAAAACCAATACTGGACTATTATAGGGCCTTACTGTTAGTTACTACGAATTGCTCACAGCACAGGATAGATCCTTCAAATGTGTTCGCTAATATTCATACAAATTTACTTCTTATAGATCTTGAAATCCAACTGTTAGGAAACCTGATAAAGCCACTATGTTGGCCTTAAAGAACCACTGCTGATAGCAGTGAGATAATAATGGGTGATTTATCTACCCCCTCCTCTTGTCACCCGCCCCCAATCCCATTTATTTGCTCCTCTACCACGGAACTGGAATTCTTTATGCAACAGACCTCAAAATTGCTTTCCACTTATATAGCTAAACTAAAAACTCATTTGATTTAGCTTTGTTAATATTTTATTATATATTAACTGGGGATAAGACTTATCAGCTTGATTGATGTGTGTGCTTTAATTCCCAGGCAGTACTTTCGTGCCTTCCCTGGAAGGGCTGAAACTGTGGGTTCCTCCACATTTCTCTAAATGGGTACTGGTTCTACACTAGGCTGGAGAGGATAGGCACCTCTCAGGGATGCCTTCTACCCTCCTTCTCTGCACAACATGGGCTTTATTGAATCTTTGAAGAGCCAAGGCATATTCAGGATGGACTGAAAGGTAAACGTGTTCTAGGACACAGATTAAAAGATCTTTTATAGTTAAACATTTTAAAAATATCAAAAATAGACACCCCAACACTTGGAGTGTTTTTACACTTCCTAGACAGGGCAACAAAAGGTCGGTCGCTTTTGTTACAAGGAATGCATCAGCAGGAAGTCTAACAATTTTCTGTCTGTATCTAACTATAAAACCACTGAGGCTCAGGAAATAAGGTGTGGGGGAGGCACAAACAAGGCCTGATACAAATATCTTTGGCTGTAAGTCCCATGTAGGCAAGTAAAAAACCTGTAACAAGTCCTAGCCAAGCAGGGCCACAATACAGAAATCCTAGGCAGAGCAGTGAGAGGAAATCTAAAGGGGTAATTTAGATTCATGGCTACAAACCACTGCTGAAAGGGACTTTAAGGAACATCAGGTCCAACATGCCCTGTCACTAGATGAAGAGATCATCCAGAGATGTTGGCGACAATCAGTCGCACGACCAAGGAGAGCTGTAACCCAGAGAACATCTCAAAACCAACCTAGTCCTCTTCCAAATACACTATACTGTCTTTCTAAATAACTTTTTCAGGAAAAAAATAAACTTTTCATCATTTCCACGGAAGACGGAGTATAGGAAATGAAATCACTTGGCAGCTTAAATAATTGTCAGACATCTCCCATATGTTCAACATCAAACTACTGAGTCCCTTTCTTTCTGCCCCCCCCAAAATAATCACCCCCCCATGTTTCCCATCTCGATATATTCACCTGGGTCCTCAAACCAGACACTTAGTAGCCATCCTTAGCTTCTCCCTTTCGCCCATCCCTCCTCACCCCTACCCATTAACATATCCAGTAATTTCCAATTCCAAAACAAAAATAAAAATATCTCAGAACCGTCTTCCTCCTCTGCTGAACTTCTGCCACGGTCTCCTAACCAGCCTTCCCGCTTTCTACTCTTGCTCCATTCTTCCAAGCCACTGTACAGGCAATAGTGAGAGTTTTGGAAGTACAGATAGGATCACATCCCTCCCCCACTCAGAAGCCCTTGACAACTTCTCACTGCAAATAGTATAAAACCTGAAGTCCTCACTGCAGCCTACATCTCCAGTCTTAAGTCACCTTCCCTATTGATGGTCATGAGCCAGATGCAACAGTCTCTTCCAACTTTTTTTTTTAAATTTAAGATTATTTATTTATTTATTTGACAGAGAGATAGCCAGCGAGAGAGGGAACACAGCAGGGGAGTGGGAGATGAAGAAGCAGGCTCCCACCAGAGGAGCCTGATGTGGGACTCGATCCTGGAAGGCCAGGATCACGCCCTGAGCCGAAGGCAGACGCTTAAGGACTGCGCTACCCAGGTGCCCCCCTCTTCCAGCTTCTTAAAAACCACGTCACTCTCTTGCGCTTCAGCTCACACCTCCCGACACAGCTCCCCATGCTTTTCACACAGCTATCTTCTGCTCATCCATCGGGTCTCAGCTTCAACATCAGCACAACAAAGAAGCATTTCCAACCTCCACATGTAGAGTGGACTTCCTCCTCACCTCTGATCTCTTCTCTCATCACCCTTTCTCCTTTGTATCACTTCCCACAGTTTGTCATCCTTACTCAACTGTGATTGGTCTGTCTTCCTCACTAGAATATAATTTCCACTATGCCCATTTACTCATCACTGTATCTCTTACTTCCGAAACACAAACAAAAAAACCCTGGCTCTTCTCACTAAATGTTTACTGAAGTAATGGATGAAGCTCTGTCTCGGGGTCCTGATCTATGACACAAGGAGTGATGCTTACCTTCCCGGGGAATAGAGAGAATATATGCAAACCTTTTCACAGTATCTGTCTGACGATAACGGCAATTAGTATTCTTCATAAATATAGGAAGCATGGGATCTATGCTACTTAAAATAGGTAACAGAAAATCACTTCATACTTGTGGGCCCTGGTTTCTTACCAAATGAAGAGGCTGAAACAGATCAGGGCTTTTCAATCTCAGCACGGCTGATATTTTGGACTGGAAAATGCATTGGTGTGGTCCCTGTCCTATATGCAGTGAGATGTTTAGCAGCACCCCTGGTTTCTCCCCACTGGATGACAGTAACACCCTCTTCCCCAGTTGTGACAACCAAAAATGTCTCCAGACATTGCTAAATGTCCCCTGGGAAGCCAAAGTGTCCCTGGTTAAGAACCATTAAACTAGGGGCGCCTGGGTGGCACAGCAGTTGGGCGTCTGCTTTCGGCTCAGGGCATGATCCCGGCGTTGTGGGATCGAGCCCCACATCAGGCTCCTCCGCTATGAGCCTGCTTCTTCCTCTCCCACTCCCCCTGCTTGTGTTCCCTCTCTCGCTGGCTGTCTCTATCTCTGTCAAATAAATAAATAAAATCTTTAAAAAAAAAAAAAAAGAACCATTAAACTAGACGATTGCCAAAGCCTTGACACTCAATACATTTAAAACTAATACCAATCAACCTAAGAGACGCAAACTACCAAAAGCTCAAATTAAAACGATAGGAAATCATGAAATATATCAAAGGAAACTCTCACTAACAACGAACTGGAACCTTCAAAACATCTCCAATGTCACACTGACACAATGACTCTCTCATCGATAGCCAGCTATCTACTATCAACACTTCCATTTAGTACTGCGTTGGGGTCCCAGACAGTATAATAAAGCAAGAAAAAGAAATGAAAATATAAAGATTGGCAGGGGAGAAGTAAAACTGTCATTATTTGTAAGTGACACAACTGTCTATGTAGAAAATTTAATCCAAAAGACTACAAATAATTTATTAGAATTAGCAAGTAAATGTAAGATCAGTAAATATGAGGTTAACATATAAAAACTCAATTATACTCCTATGTATTAGCAACACCACTTAAAAATGAAATTTAATAAAATACCATTTATAAAACATCAAACAGCATGAAATACAAAGATTAATGTAACAAAAAAATCTAAGACCCATACTTTAAAAACTGCAAAACACCGCCAAAGAATGTAAAGATCAAACCTAAGTGGAGATAAATTCCATTTTCATAGACCGGAAGAGACATCATTGTTCAGATGTAAATTCTACCCCAATTCAATTCTGCCTCTACACAAAAGACGTAGAATGGCCAGGACAATCTTAAAAAAGGTTAAAGTTGAAGAATGTGCACTACTGGATAATAAGACTTATTATAAACCTACAGTATAGAACACCACAAATATAGATAAAGAATCCAGCCTCACATCTAAAGTCACTTGATTTATGTCAAAAGCAGCAATTCTATAATAGAAAGAATGGGTCTTTGCCATAAATGTTGCTGAAACAACTGGATATCTGTATGGGGGGAAAATGAACTTTTACCTCACATAATTCACAAAAGTTAATTCAAAATAGACCTTACACCTATTGATTAAAGGTTGAATAATAAAGGTGGTAGAAAAAAAAAACAAGAAAATATCTTCATGACTGTGGGGTAGGCAAAGATTTCTTAAGCAGAACAGAAGAAAATATTGACAGAAGTTGGACTCCATCGAAATTAAGAACTTCATGTTCTCATACGACTAGTATTCTCTATGTTCTACGGGTATTCTCCTACTACTAACAGAGGAGGACCACAGACAGGGATAAGGTAACTGCAGTACATACATCCAACCAAAGACTTGTATACATAACAAATAAAGAGCTCCTACAGATCAATAAGAAAAACTCGCCCCAATCAGAAAAGAGAAAAGATTTGAATGGACACATCACAAAAGTTATCCAATGGCCAATAAGTATATGAAAACAACATTACTCATATGGGAAATACTAACTGAAACTCAGTAAGATACACTATACACACCAAACAGAACAGCTACAATTACACAGACTGGCAAGAGAGTGGTAAGAATGGGGAGCAAGTGGAACTCTCACTGATACAGCCAGTGGGAACATACGACTTAGTACAATCACTTTGGAAAAACTGTTTGGCAATATTTACTAAATCTAAAGAAGTACTTACCCTATTACCCAGTAATTTCATTCCTAGATACAGACCCAAGAGAAAGGAGTGTATATGCCACCCAAAGACATGTAGAGGAATATTCGTAGCAGCTTTATTCATAACAGCCCAAACTGGAAACAATCTAAATGCCCATTAGTGGTAGAATAAATAAATAAATTGTGGAAGGGACTACTGCACAACAATGACAACAACAATAAAAAAGGAAGAAACAAAACAAAAACAAAGTATTGCTACAAGGAACAACTTGAGTAATCTCAAAAACAGACAAATATGCTACAATTTTATGATTTCATTCATATGAAGATCAAGAACTGGCAATACTGGCAGCGATCATAGCGGTGACCGTAAGGAAGGGGTAGTGTTGACTGGGATAGGGAGCCTTCTAGGGTGCTGGAACGTTCTGGCTTTTGATCAGAGTCGGGGTTACACAGGTATATCTATGTGTAATATCTTACTGAGTCGTATACTGACAATTTGTACACCTTACTGTGCACGTTATACTTCAAATCAAAAAAATCAGCAATAATATATTTATGTGATTTATTCACCAGAAGCTTTTATTTGGAGTAGGAAAAGCTGCCTTGACCATAAAAGAATCTTCCCAATTGATTAAAAAGAAAGAATCATTAGTGACTGATAATCAACTCAATTCTGTATTCTGATTTTCAGATTGGCATAGTAAGTTGTTCTCCTGCATGTACTAATGGAATGCTTTATATAACTCAAGTTCATAAGCCTTCAACAATTTACTTCAGAAGTGTCTTATTTTTATAGTCTGGATCTTAATTTAAAAAACTGCTTAGTAGTCAGACCTTTCAAAATAGAAAAAACCCCCAGAAATTATTTCTACTTTAAGCCCTGCACATTGTTCTGGAATTCCTCATGCCCAGGGCTCTAAACACGTAGGAAAAATTCAGGAGTTCCTGTCCAAATGCACTAATAACTGAGGCCATTACTGTGGATTTTTTCTTCCCTTTCTAAGGAACTGAATATACTGGAGTAATCAAAACATTTTATTTTTTCTTAAGGAGACAGGGAAAGAAAACAATTCAACACTGAACAGAAACCATTTATGGTGATAAGGCTCTCCTCCCCAAAACCAAAAAACCCCCTAATTTTTGCACACCTCTAAGACTTTGGGAGGATTCCTATACCTGGCAACAATTATAGAAAAGAAGTCATTAAGAAAGTTTCAGGGGTGCCTGGGTGGCGCAGTCGTTAAGCATCTGCCTCCAGCTCAGGGCGTGATCCCGGGGTCCTGGGATCGAGCCCCACATCAGGCTCCTCCGCTAGGAGCCTACCTCTTCCTCTCCCACTCCCCCTGCTTGTGTTCCCTCTCTTGCTGGCTGTCTCTCTCTGTCAAATAAATAAATAAAAATCTACAAAAAAAAAAGTCATTAAGAAAGTTTCAAAACATTATTAGCAGCCTTCATCTCTGCATTTAATTGTGGAAGTTGTGGTGTCATTTACCTTCGGTTATAATGACATTTTAAGAAACTCTTCTAGAAGCTGCAGAGCAGCTGCTCTTAATTTAGAAACAAAACAAAACAAAAAAACTTTAATTTTTCCTAGGTTAAGCGATTCTCTGTAGTTTCCCCCCCAATTATTTTGACCCAGCACACTTCTGAAAACAATCTTAAGGAATAAACATAAATACTGTTTAAAGAAACATGCTTTCATTTTTCAAAAACCAACTTCAAACTCCTGGCAATAACCAACGATAGGAAGCAGATGGCTACACGTGTATTGCACTTTTTAAAGTGGGATATGCCGTGGGAATCAAACATGTTTCGGAAGAGACTATTTAAGAATATGGAAAACCATACACAACATATTACAGGGTTTTTAAAAAGCAAGTGACCACATAGTATATATACATTCTCATTTTTATCTAGTATTTTATGTGCATGGAAACAAATGAGCTATATGCTAGCATGTTAACTGGGGCTCTCTCTAGGTGGCAGGATTACAGGTAATTTTATTTATTCTTTTTGTTTTTGAGCATTTAAACTTTTCCACAATGAAGACATATTACTTTTGTACCGATTTTTTTTTTAGTCTTGTGACTAAGTTCACGTTGGGTTATTAAATGATCTGCTTGTCCAGCAGCCTTTCTCCTTAATAGAGATCATCAAAATTAATTGCAATTGGTCCATTACTAAAGTGCTCAAGCATTTGGGTTTCTAACTCAGGTCAGCAGATGAAAAGAGACTTTGCTACAAGCAAGTACAGCTGGGAAAATGAATGAACTGGAGCTATGGATATTCGCGGTGATGAATCAAACAATACTACCGGGGATCAAGCAAACTGATAAATACATAAAGTACAGAACACACAAAATAATACTACATATTGTTTAGGGATTCCTACCGTATGTGATTAGGATAAAGAAATACATGACAATGAAAAGCACAGAATTCATAACTATGATTACTTTTGGGTCTTGGGTCATAAAATCGGGGAGGGCTATGCAGGGGATATCAAATGTGCTGATAATCTGTATTTCTTAAACTGGTTGATAGGCATATAAGTGTTCATTATCTTACACTTTGTAACTTTTAGTATTAGATAAAAGGGAAAAAGCTACCCATGGCTCTTAGGATTTGAATGTCTTCTAAAATCCAAACCCAAATCATATCTGTTCCCTATAGCTGGTTCTTATCCTTTCCCAAAATCAATTCTTTAAATTCAGCTTTCTCAATTTCATTCAGACATTTAAGACACGTTGGTAGACAGACTGTACTATGCATTTGTGCGTGTGCATGGGGGAGGGGGGTTACCCATTCAAAACACAGTAAATAAGAGGCAGTGTAATGTGGAAGGTTGATGCATCTGCCTGAGGGCAATATGCCCCTGAAGCTGTTATTCAAGGCAGCTATGCAACGGGGTTTAAAATCCAAAGCTTATTCTCATTATCAACCTGAATAGTAATTTAACTAATCGGTGGTTCATTTGAGATGTCTATATTTGCCACACACAATCCAAACAGCTGTAGTCATTGGTTGGAAGGCATAGTCTCTGTGGAGACATCAATATGCAAAGAAGGGCAAGACCTAAAATCCTTCTGTTAATTCTCCCCCCAGCTGTTAAGTGCATTTGTGAAATTAGAGTTGACCTATAAGTGCACTGTAATGCTTCAAAATGTAGTGTTTAAAAAAATCAATATGGTTAGGGAAGTGTACTAATTAGACAGCATCCGAGCAATTACAAAGTCAGTATTATGTCAACATACATTTTTATTACCCTGAGTCTAGTATTCATCTAAGACAGAGACCTCCCAACTTCCTATTAAATATGTCCTTCCCAAATTACCAGCTAAAATCAATCAATACCCTCTCCTTGAATTCCGTGGTTAAAGAAATGGATAAAAAGTAGTGGGTTAAGTTCAGAAGTAAGAGTTCATAGCAGGTTCTCCAATTCACGTGAAAACTGATTTTGGCATAGCGGTAAACCTTACTTAAGAAGCAGTTAGATAATCCATTCCCCACCCCCCAACCCAAGAAGCTAAAGTAGGGTAACTGAAGTAGGTGAAGCAAAAGGAATTTTAATACCATATACTCCAAAGTGTATCTTCAAGCAATATGGCATAGCAATGGGTCTTCAGGAAATAAGAACAGTAAATGGATACTGAACAACTATAAAAAGTGAGTTCATTCCTTTTAAACAAAGGCTTGACTATCACGGTGACTCACGGAGAGTCACAAATAAAAGTGCATTAAGTAGCCATAGTTTCCATGAACGAAGGACCTAAAATAAATGTTCATACAAAGAAAGAAGGAGGCTGTTCCCAAAGTGCTATTTTTGGCCACAAAGATTTCCAAGATCAACAGCAAATAATGTGCCCAGATGTGTGAACCCTGTAGTGAGTTTTAAACTTTCCTACAAACATTCTGATTTTTGGACATCTATGTCAAGAAATGAAATCTACATCAAGTATATGTTAGAATGATTCTTGTAAATATTCCTACTGGCGAGAAAATGATGTTTTTATGGCATTCTCTGTGTAACTAAATACCAAAAACTTACCAAGCCATTAAAAAAAATTTTTTTAACAAGTTCAATGTATCCTGATGTAATATTTAGAACTACTTAACTTGTCATAAATTGAAAGGCAAATTACAGTGTTTAATGGTTTGATAAGAAATAAAAGACAAGATGAAGAATGAAAAATCTATGAAAAATGAAAAATCCAAGGGAAAAAAATCAATCTCACTCTAGAGCATATTTGCGGGTAAATTCTGATCCAATTTATCTTAAGTATGAGAACCAGGATGCTGTCTTCCCTTTGAAGCAGCCAGTGAAAAGTTCATGTAACCAAAATGGACACACAAGTGAAGACTGAGAATATTTTCTGTATTCTATTTCCCCACATTTGTACCGGCAGCCATTGGAACATCCCCCAAAGGCCGAACAGCCCCAACCTAAACTTACCAACTCCTGAACCCCAAACAGGGAGTGTTCTCTGTCACATGTGCTCAGGTTAGAAATCTGGACATCCGCCTCCACTCACCGGTCTTCCTCATCCCCTAAAGCCAACCATCCATCAAGTCATGTCAGCACTGCCTGAATCTGCTCCTTCATCCCTACGGCTACCATCCCGGTTCAGACCACCATTACCACTTATCAAATAATTTCTTTGAAAGTGTGGTCGAATATGTCAACCTTTCGTGATTCCCGAGATTATCACTGGAGGAAGAAATCACATTTATTGCTTTTGGAGTGTTAACCAGGATGATACACCTTCCTTCAGAGAACAGCACAGTCAATGGAGAACCACAGGAATGATAATAAAAGATAAAACTGAAACAGTGCTCCACGGGATTAATGAAGTTAAAACGAGCAGAAAGTTTAAAGCTTGTTTTTCAGAGAACTGTTGCCCCCTCATCAGCTATTACATCTTTTCAGACCCCACTAACATATCCACCAGCTGTCTCTGCAGAAGCCTGACTCAAGGTCATCTGATACGGTTCCAGACCATGAACAAGCAAAGTCCAGCATTCCTTCCCTGAGATAACCAGTCCCAGACCCCATTCCATTTATACCAGCTCTCAGAGCATGACCTCTTTGTCACAAGATAACCTTCTGACGTCAGGGGCTGAACTGTGCCTCATTCTGGTGTTAAATCTCCACTCCAAATTGAACAGGGGATGTTACATCTATGTTTGCTCAATGACCACACTTCGTCTTTTCTCATGAATAGTCATATAAGCTTCCCTGCCCTTTTCATTAATATGTACATAATCTCAACCCCTCTGATTATAAAACACTTGTTCTCTCTCCCTTTGAGGAGGCAGATGTTGAGGCTTGTCCTCCAGTCTCTTCCTTTGGCTGCCTCTCGAATAAACTCTTTCCTTGCTGCAAACCTGATGTCTCCGTGACTGGCTTTGCTGCCCACTGGGCAGGTGGACTTGGATTCCATTACAAAATTGCTAGCTTCAGAGCTGCAACTTTATTAAGAATTTCTGCCCCAGGATATTGATTCTACAAACCAGAAAAACCCCAATGATCATCACATTTTAACATATTGATTATTTTTTAAAAACTAAGCAAGATAGTAATAAATATGATTTAATGTTGCTCTTGAAGTGATCTTGAAGACATCTATCCTCATGTACAATTCGGGTGGCCAGAAAGTAAAATGTATCTATAACCCTACATGACAGAGACTCAGGAAGAAGAGAGGAGCATATGATCAGGTGAAAAATAAATAGCTGTAGACTTACCGGAATGCTTGATTCAGAATTTGATAATGAAAATGTTCTGGTGCCAATCCTATGACCACAGCATTAGGATCACTTGTTTGTATTCCTGGGAACGGAAAAAATACGTAATTGTTGAAAGATGCAATTAATAGTAATGATACATTTTATAATAAAATAGCTTTAGTCAATCAAATGCAAATTTTTGCTGTAGCCATAATCTGAAATTTAAGAGATTATTCTGCCTAATGTACTTTGGAGGTATAAGCAATACTTAAAGAAAACAGTATTTCTTTTTTTAAGATTTTATTTATTTATTTGACAGAGAGGGAGTGAGAGCACACACAAGCACAAGCAGGGAAAGTGGCAGAGGGAGAGGGAGGAGGAGGCTCCCCACCGAGCAGGGAGCCCAATGTGGGACTGGATCCCAGGACCCCGGGATCATGACCTGGGCTGAACGGAGACACTTAACCGACCGAGCCACCCAGGCGCCCCTAATAGTATTTTTTCATACTTTTATTTTTCTAGGATTTTTGCATATTCCTTTTGCATGGTGTTACAACTACTTAGTAACTAGAAGATCTCAACGGAAACTTGCAACTGGATGTTCTCAAACAAGTGACAATTTCTAACTTTTAAAAGCTTTACTGATTACAATCAACAAGAACAGCCCCGAATTCTCTATGAGCTATCAGATCAATAGCAACTGATGAGGGACTAAAAGTCTAAGAGGCAAGGGAAATTAGACTTTCTAATTGACATGACTGAGGTTAACACATTCATGATAAATAAGGAATGCACTGTAGATTCTAGAGTCTTCTACTTAATGCCTAATCCACTTTCAGTTCCGCAAATATTATTCTATAATTAAAGCATATTTTAAGGCTTTGGTATCCGATAATAGAAATTCAGATATGATAACCAAACAAGTACATTCAACATTGCAGTTATTAAAGGTCCAATTAAAGGTTCTGTAGATTATCTGTATAACAATTTCTATTTGCCTCTCTCACTGACTGCCTTGAAGCATTCTCATCATAGATTCCACCAAAATGCGAGGGGAAGAAATAGAAAAAGCAGATACCCAGATTTCCAATTTCTTCCTTACTAGTAGCCACAAGTATTGAGTAGTTCAGAAATGGTAGTACACCATTGAGCATTGGTTGTCACTGCTTCTAGGCCTCTGCAGTAGAAAATCTAGATAATATGTATCTTTTTAAGAGAACAAGGGAGTTGATAATGACATTTTAAATTCAAAATTAGTAATACACAGCTTATTTGATTTTTATACTTGTATCTCTTTTCACTTACACATAAAATCGTGGGTACTACCAATACTAGCGTAATTACTGCTTTGCTTTATCCTATAAATATAATTTAAAATAATAACTAATTACTACATTACTAATAACACTAAGACTACTGAATGCAGTTTAAGACTTCTTTGCAGTTCCTTTTTTTAAATTAACACATAACGTATCATTGGTTTCAAGGGTACAGGTCTATGATTCATCAGTCTTATATAATACCCAGTGCTCATTACATCACATGCCCTCCTTAATGCCCATCACCCAGTTACCCCATCCCTCCACCCCCCTCCCCTCCAGCAACCCTCGGTTTGTTTCCTATGATTAAGAGTCTCTTACGGTTTGTCTCCCTCTCTGGTTTCATCTTGTTTTATTTTTTCCTCTCCTCCCCTATGATCCTCTGTTCTGTTTCTTAAATTCCACATATCAGCGAGATCATAGGATAATTGTCTTTCTCTGATTGACTTATTTCGCTTAGCATAATACCCTCTGGTTTCATTCACATTGTTGCAAATGGCAAGATTTCACTTTTTGATGGCTAATATTCCATTGTGTGTGTGTGTGTGTGTGTGTGTGTGTACACACCACATCTTCTTTATCCATCCATCTGCTGATGGACATCTAGGCTCTTTCCATAGTTTGGCTATTGTGGATATTGGCTGCTAAAAACATTGGGATGCAGGTGCCCCTTCAGATCACTACATTTGTATCTTTGGGGTAAATACCCAGAAGTGCAATTCCTGGGTCATAGGGTAGCTCTATTTTCAACTTTTTGAGGAACCTCCATACTGTTTTCCAGAGTGGCTGCACCAGCTTACATTCCCACCAACAGTTTAAGAGGGTTCCCCTTTCTCCACATCCTTGCCAACATCTGTCATTTCCTGACTTGTTAATATTAGCCATTCTGAGTGGAGTGAGGTAGTATCTCACGTGGTTTTGATTTGTATTTCCCAGATGCTGAGTGATGTTGAGCATTTTTTCATGTGTCTGTTGGCCATTTGGATGTCTTCTTTGCAGAAATGTCTGTTCATGTCTTCTGTCCATTTCTTGATTGGATTATTTGTTCTTTGGGTGTTGAGTTTGGTAAATTCTTTATAGATTTTGGATACTAGCCCTTTATCTGATAGGTCATTTGTAAGTATCTTCTCCCATTCTATCAGTTGTCTTTTGGTTTTGTCGACTGTTTCCTTTGCTGTGCAAAAGCTTTTTATCTTGATGAAGTCCCAATAGTTCATTTTTGCCTTTGTTTCTCTTGCCTTTGGAGACGTGTCTAGCAAGAAGTTGCTGTGGTCAAGATCTCAGAGGTTGCTGCCTGTGTTCTCCTCTAGGATTTGGATGGATTCCTGTCTCCCATTTAGGTCTTCCATCCATTTCAAGTCTATTTTTGTGTATGGTGTAAGGAAATGGTCTAGTTTCATTCTTCTGCATATGGCTGCCCAATTTTCCCCCAACAAATATCATTTGTTGAAGAGACTTTTTTCCATTGGATATTCTCTCCTGCTTTGTCGAAGATCAGTTGACCACAGAGTTGAGAGTCCATTTATGGGTTCTTTATTCTGTTCCATTGACCTATGTGTCTGTTTTTGTGCCAGTGGCCTACCATCCTGACGATTACAGCTTTGTAATTGAGCTTAAAGTCCAGCATTGTGATGCCACCAGCTTTGCCTTTCTTTTTCAACATTCCTTTGGCTATTCAGGGTCTTTTCCAGTTCCATACAAATTTTAGGATTTGTTCCAGCTCTGTGAAAAAAGTTGATGGCATTTGATAGAGACTGAATTGAAAGTGTAGATTGCTCTAGGTAGCATAGACATTTTAACAATATTTGTTCTTCCAATCCATAAGCATGGAATATTTTTCCACTTCTTTGTGTCTTCCTCAATTCCTTTCCTGAGTGTTCTATAGTTTTCAGAGTACAGATCCTTTGCCTCTTTGGTTAGGTTTATTCTGAGGTATCTTATGGTTTTGAGTGCAACTGTAAATGGGATCAACTCCTTAGTTTCTCTTTCTTCTGTCTCATTGTTAGTGTATAGAAATGCAACTGATTTCTGAGCAATGATTTAATATTCTGACACTTGGCTGAATTCCTGTATGAGTTCCAGCAATTTTGAGGTGGCGTCTTTTCAGTTTTCCACATAGAGTATCATATCATCCCTCTGCAGTGCTTTTATTCTAAGAATTTATCCCACTATGAATGAACCATCACAATACTGTATTTTAAAGTCATTTGAAGTAACTCTTTTCTCTGAGTGGATACGTCACCAACTTGATATAGAATTAAATTTATTTGTTTCTTTTGGTTTTCAGGGAATAGCTTGTTTTTTACTTTTTAATTATCTTTTAAATATGCAAAATATTTACACGGTTCCAAAGGGAACCTATATAACAAGGTACTCGTATTGAAGTCTTGTCTCCTAATCCCTTTCTTCCTTCCCCGCCCTTTAGATAACCACTTTCCCAGCTTCCCATTTATTCTTCTTTAGCTTCCTTTCGCAAATATAAGACAAACACATATCCATTTCTCTCTCATTTTCTTACAAAGAAAATATGTAAGTTTTTCTACACCCTCCTTTTTCATTTAATATATCCTATGAAGACCACTCCTTATCAGGAGATAGAATTTGCCCTTACTTACTGTTCAGCTACAAGGCATTCCGTTTTGTGGACATATCACAGTTTAAACAATCGGTGCCTTCCAATGAACATTCGGGCTGTTTCCAATCTTTTGTTATTTCAAATAAGGCTATAATGAACAACTTTGATTGCATGCCATTGTGTATTTTTGTAACTATCTCTTAGGGATAGATTCCTACAAGTGGCAGTTCTGCTTCCTATGCAATTTTGCTAGCTATTGCCAAATTCCTCTCCATAGGAGGTGTACCATTTTATATTCCTGTCAGCACTGAGATGGTTTTAATAAATGTATTTTCTGTTTCATTCAGCCAAAGTTGGCTTCTGTTTCTTACAAGTAATAATTCTGCTTGATACACTGTTCTATTTCCTGATGGGACAAGTTTTGAAGTTCTGCCTGACGATATATTCATGCTGAATTTCCCTAATCATTATTTGTAAAGCCATCATATGGTTTTATAACGAGGTACTTACACCCATTTTTCTATATTGTGTCATTTCACCCTGAATGTCATTTATAAAAAGAGGTAATGTGGCAAAGCTTCATAAAACCAGGATATTTTCCCAGAGTCTGTTAATTTTTCCAAAGAGAAACAGTTTTATTTCATTGTGATTAAAAATACTTTATGGTCATTGCAAAAACTTCACACGATACACAGAATGATATCTATTTTTTTTCAGAGTATTATTAAGATTTATTTATCAGTCTTGAAAGCCAAACCCATCATAAATATAAACTCCTCATAATCAATCATTTATAAGTGGGATCAGATCAATTCTATTAACAGAAACTGAAATAAAATATAAGATTCCAACACCTATTTTTAAGTAAGTAGATCTTAATTTATTTCATTTAATCAGTTAATACAGTGGCTCCCGGATTGAAGATTATAATATACAAAGTGATTTTGACCTGTGTTTTTGCAAACTGTGGGCCATGATCCATGAGCAGATTGTGAAGCTAATCTGGCAGGCTCCAAGCAGCATCAAATTCAAACAAACAATAAAGTAAACCAAATAGAAAATAGAATACATCTCATATACTAAGTATTGTTTAACATACATACACACAAATACGTATCTACTGGGTTACTATACTTATGTGTGCATATTGTGGAGTATAGTCAAAACAGGTTTGAGAAACATGAATTTAGATTAAAACTATCTGTTGACCACGTCAATAATAATAAGAGGAAATCTGACAAAAACACTCGTAAGCGTCCAGTTTTAAGAATGATTATAAGCAAACATGAAGAACCAATTTCTGTATCTTTCCAAATGTCCCCTACCTTTGAAATCAGGGAGCGCCCGATCGTCCACTAGCAGCATGGGTCGAACCTGTTTCTGCTCTACTAAATTTCTGGCTGCAGTCAGTGACGTGAATATTTCATCTTCAGAGATATCAAACTCCAGTTTTTTCAACCTATCCAACAGGTCTTGCTTGCTCTCTTTGGTTGTATTGGTCACAAACCTAACCATGACAGAAGCACTGCGTAACCTAGGAAAGTCAAAGTCAGATGTCAATAGGCAGCTTTTACACTCCAGTCCCAGACAGCCTAATTTGCTAGCACTTGCCAAAGGTCAGAAAACGAAGAGTAAGTCACCAAGTAAATGCTTTTATGGCCAATAAGCTTATTTTGTAACCTACCCAGATTTTTACAAATCATCCACACCCTGCGGACCACTTCATCTCCAAAGGCTGCAACATCTAATTGTTAAAGCCATGTATGCCTACCTTTTTGAGGGCCTTCTATAAGTTTTACCCCAGGGTTTTAGTAAAGAATTGAAAAACCAAGCTTAGTAACCACTGTACTCACAGATGATGAGAAAGTTATCTTAGAGATTGTCTACTAGTGCAAGCTTCTCTTAAAGATGGGACAACAGAAGCCAGGAGGAGTTAAGCGACTGCTCAGCTTTGCACAGCTGGGGGCAGTAGGGCCCAGATGGGAACTCACTCGGATCTATGTTCTGGTACAGCCTCTGATCTGCTACATTAAGAGAACAGAGGACACTTCGGGATGTTTATTCCCTCTTCGCAGTCAGAGACTGGCTAAACCCTCATACGTTACTATGTTAATAAACAGAACCTACCTGGAATGCTCAAAGAAACATTCCAGTTGTACAGACCTAACGTGTTTTCTCCTTGAACACCTACATACAGGATTGTTTTGATTCCGTGATCTGCTGCTGGAACCTACACTGGCAATCAGGTACCAGACAGAGAATTCGTGATAGTCTAGCTTTCTTTAAATATGGAAATTATTTTCTTAGACCTACAGTATTTTAACCCGAAATCTACAAATAATTTTAATTTAACCACAATTTAAAATTTTATATCAATACCCTGTTGCTTTTTATTTTATGCCTGTGTTGAATGGACACAAAACATAACAGCACTAACCACAATTTAAAGCAAGCAAGCAAATAAATCAGAAAAAATATTTTTACTTATTCACCCAAAGAACATTAAATACATTTGCATGATTAAATGGTTCACTGTAATCATGATTATCTGTGTAATATCTATGTGATAGCTTTTCTGAAAAACACATTAAATTTGGTGATTTATCTCTCAAAAGAAACTGATTACTTTAACATAACTACCATCAAAATAATTAAAAATGAACAAGTACAGAAATTACCACATCACTTTTAATGAGCATTTTTTAAAAAAACTTTTCTTCTGACTAGTCCTTCAACTTCCCTTAGTTTCTTTTGTTTCCATAAAAACCCAAACCAGCATTGACAGAGTAGTGATTTCTTTGGGATGGAAAGCCCCCAGTGCCAGTAAGAGAATAGTGTGTAGACTCTTGCCTCCCCAGACTGGCAGGCTCACAGTTTACTGACCAACTTAGAGATGTCGTCCACTGTTCACCAGAAATAAAAAGAACTTTCTTTCGACCCAGATTAGAAAGCTCACCGTTAAAACAGTAAAAGCTCTTATCCAATAGGAGAACAGACTGATCAATAGGCATCCTTTTCCCTAGAATGCCTACCTAGGAGAGAAACAGTGTCAAGAGAAAGTCCAACCCTGCAACGGATTTTCTTTTGGCTTTAAACATGTTGTCCACCTATAATGAATATCGTAACTCTAACGAAACTGATAGATTCCAACTGAAGCCTACCAGATATATAAGCCTCCTCATGTTTATTGATTCCCCAAACGGGAAATAAGCTCCTTGAGAGTACGAAGTCTGTGTCAATCTTTTGCTCTACTACCTGGATCTGTGACACTGGTCACTACATTTTCTGAATAACAGCATACTATGAATAGTTTAAAGTTGGAAAATGATAAGCACCACATGCTCAGTATTGCTGATTTTTGAAACCTTTCCTAAATTATTTTAGGATGAAAGTACTAAGTAACATTATTAGTTCTGTCATATTGAGGAGTATTTTTTTCAGAACTCAGAAGCAAACACTCACATTCAGTTCACTTTAAAAAACTTTAATGAATAATCAATAAACTTTCCCCATATCCCCAGTTTGTATGTAGACTTGCGTTAAATACTGTGATTGATACATCAGAAATAGAAGAGGTCAGTCAGATGGCAGGAGATGCTTCTGGAAGCACCAGCACGATGGCTGCCCAAGGAGAACCCCAAGTCCAGCTCAAACTTGTATTGGCGGGTGAAGGTAGTACTGGAAAAACTATATTTGTGAAACGTCATCTGCCTGGTGAACCTGAGAAGTATGTAACCACCTTGGGTGTTGAGGTCCATCACCTTGGGTGTTCCATACCAAGAGAGGACCTATTAAGTTCAATGTATGGGATATGGCTCGTCAGGAGACATTTGGTGGGCTGATAGATGGCTGTGACATCTAAGCCCAGGGTGCCATCATAATGTTTGATGTAACATCAAGGGTTACTCAAAAGGATGTGCCTAACTGGCACAGAGATCTGGTACGAGTGTGTGAAAACATCCCCACTGTGCTGTGTGGCAACCAAGTGGACGCTGAGGACAGGACAATTAAGGTAAAATCTATTGTTTTCCACCAAGAGAAGGAACCTTCAGTACTACAACATTTCTGACAAAAGTAACTACCACTTTGAAAAGCCCTTCCCGTGGCTTGCTAGGAAACTAACTGCAGACCCTAAGTTGGGGTGGCACCATGCCTGCTCCCGTCCCACGAGAGGCTGCCATGGGGCCAGCTCTGGCAGCACAGTATGAGCACAACCTAGATGCAGCTCAGACAACTGCTCTCCCGGAGGAGGACGACGACCCAAGAGAAGGTGCAGCTGGAGCCCAGCATCAGAAGTCTAGCTCTAGAGGCAACTGCCCTGTGATGTCAATGGTGCAGCGTGTCTGCTACTTGACGATACTGCTGAGCAGAACACATGCTTCATCTTTGGGACGCTGAAGGAGATGAGCGGGCTGTGGAGTGAATGTGGTAGTTTAAAAAGTACCTTTGTTTTTTGGACCTGCATATTTAGCTGTGTTGGAATGCAACTGTTGCCCTCCTGAGTTTCAGATAGGAGACTGCTATAATCCCATCACAATATCCAGTGGTGAAATCTCGTCTGTCACTGTCATTCCCATTCCTTTTCATTTAGAATCAGAATAAAGTGGTATTTCAAATTAAAAAAAATATATAAGACAGTCTCTAACCTTCAAAAGCATTAAATTTAGTTGATAGAAACAAATATAAAATTTCAAGTATCTTACTAAACTTTACTTGAGCAGTTGCATACTCAGTGCTAGATTTTGGGTGAAGGGGGAGTGGGCAAAACTATGCTTTTGTGAATGTGTGTGTTTCATTTTATGATTCCAGGATTCATTTGTGATTTTCCAATGCTATTTATTCCATACCTTAGAATTTTAAGTCTTCATTCCTAAATTTACATTACTGACGTATATAAAGATACACACACACACACACAAAGAACAAAAAGACTAGATCGAAAGGCCAAACCTAATAAAGGTTGAGGAAACAGTGTCTGGAGGATATCACAGTGCATACATCTTCTAGCTCAAGCCAAGGCAGTTCCTGCATATATGGTAAGCTGGTAAAATGCCATCTTAGGGCCATCCATTTAGCTAATGCTCTGCCTTGGTAAAATGGCACTTACAAACATATTTGTCAGCTGAACCTGGAGAATAGCTTGCCTTTTAAGAGCTTCCTGTGCGCCTGGCACAGCTGCATCTTCAATGTGAAGTGTGCCACTGAGATCCACCAAAACAGCTTTTAATGCACGGCGTGCTGCCATCCTTCATTCCCTAGGAGAGAGCAAATGAAATTAAAAATACAGTTTAGGAAACAATGGACAATTAAAAACTGGTAAGTCTTCAAAAATATCATTCAGATCCAGAAAAATACTGCTTAGTGTTAAGCTGCTTCTCTTTTAGAGAAAAAAAAATGTGTTTTTAAAAATCCAAAATCCAAAATTTTACCCATAAAACTTTTATAATATTTGGGTTTAAAAAATATATATATTCAATTAAAACCATGGAAGGGGAGTACTAAAAGAGAAGTTACTATTTACTTTCAGATTTCTTAAAATAATTCTTTGGTGGAACAATTCATTCATTTATTTTAAATATGAGCAAATGTATCTGAAGAATGGGTGGATGGAAGCCTTCAATCACCGGCAAAATCTTTTTCATCTTTTGCTATATATGATGAAAGTGTTCAGGGGCGTCTGGGTGGCTCAGTCGGTTCAGTGTCCAACTCTTGACTTCAGCTCAGGTCATGATCTCAGGGTCCTGAGCCAGAGCTTCATCAGGCTCAGGGAGGAATCTGCCTGAGATTGTCTCTCTCTACCCCTCTTCCTTTGCCCCTCCCCCCACTTACATGCATCTGTGCTTGTGCTCTCTCTCTAATATATAAAATGAATTTTTTAAATCTTAAAAAAAAAAAAAAAGGAAATGTTCTAATTGCCCATCTCCACCACGATAGCCTGATATGGTATATGTGGTCAAAGAGCTACCAGTGTTTACAGTCAACGAGAAGGAAATTTCAAGCTATAAAGTAATTTTAGTTAGGAGTTGTTCTCCTTACCTTAACCACTTCCAACTTTCCTTTTGCATATTTTCCCCTTTAAAATTTGCTTATTATGAGCTACCTCATCTATACAGTGAAGTATAAGGCATATGTACGGTTTAAAAATAACAGAGCGGGTAAGAACAGTACGGAAGCTAAAGAGAAGAGGCTGGGACTCCATTTTTAGTTTTTTTAAGCTTATTCACTTTTTTCTTCTATTTCTTGTTTTCATAATAAAATATTCCAGACATACAAACAAGTATCAAAGATATCACCCTATAAATTCCCCTGTGTACCTTCTCTGTAGTCAACTGCTCTCCCCTCCACCAACTCCCAGCAACCACTGATAATCTGTCCCTAATTCTTTTTCAGAATGTCATTATGAATAAAATCATAGAATACGTAGCAAAATGCATTTAAGATCCATCCATGTTTTTGCCAGAATCAAGAAAGCTCATTCCTCTTGTTACTGAATAGTATCCCACAATGTGGCTATACCACAGTTTATCCATTCTCCTGTTGAATTTTACCTTGGTACTGCTGGTTTTCAGTGATCATAAGTAAAGCAGTTATAAACATTCATACACAGGTTTTTGCATTAACAGACGTTTTCAATTTATTTGGGTAAATACCTAGGAGTGTGACTGCTGGATCCTTTGGTAAGCCCAAGTTTCATCTTTAAAGGATGAAAAATGTAGCCAATAAAGAAATTTAAAAGAATATGCTACTAGCTCTGAAACCAATTCCAAAAAAAGAGTTCCAAACATATCTTGAGCAATGGCAGAAATTTGTAATCTCCCATACCGACCCCTTTGAAAAGTAAATACATATTTGTGAATGTATAAACTCTGGTATGCTTCTTTTTAAAAAAAATCATTCTTGGACTTGGGCATCCAATAATATAGCTGGCTAAGTAACCAAATTAACTCTCCAAATAAACCCTAACAATACTAAATTAAAATACACACACACACACACACACACACACACGACCCTTGAACAACACAGGGGTTAGCAATGCTGACCTCTGCACAGCTGGAAATGCAAGTATAATTTTTGACTCCACCAAAACTTAACTACTAATAACCTGCTGACTAGAAGTCTTGCCAATAACATAAGCAGATTAACATGTATTTTGTATCTGTACATATTGTATGCTGTATTTTTATAATAAAGTAAGCTAAAGAAAGGAAATATTAAGAAAATCCTAAGGAAGAGAAAACACATTTACAGTATTATACTGTATTTATTGAAAAAAAAATCGCCATGTAAGTGGACCAGTGCAGTTCAAACCCGTGTTGTTCAAGGGTGTACATGTATGTATATGGTGTGTGTATATGTGTGTGTGTGTGTGTGTGTGTGTGTGTGTGTATAAAGCTTCAAGGAGCAAGGAAGAAAATAAGGATTTCTTAGATCTGAATAAAGCAACAAACCAGGAGAGAAGCGGAATTCTGAAGTCTGTTTTGGCCCTAAGAGCATCTGCCCACACTGGTTACCTTGAGTCCCCCACCTCTTTGGCCACTTCAGGGAATAAAAAGTAAAATTCAGAGCCCACCTGGGGAGACAGATCCTCCCAATGTAAAAGCAGAGCCTTCACTGTAAGGATGAGCCAGAAATAAACCATCACTGGCACTCCCATGCCACCCTGTCTCAGTCGACTACAAGAAAAACAACTGCTATGAAACTTGGCCCAAAGAGTGAAAAGGAAGAAAGTGCCACAGAGAATGTGGAACCGTAAACCAGCCCTGGACCCAGTCTGCAGACTAAACCCACATTATCGAAGATAAGTCCTCAGAGAACCTTCAAGATTTTAATTAGAATGACCTTGACTAGCAGGTGCCCAGCTGAAGTGAATGCAAACCTTCCCCAAGATATTACTTTCAGCCCAAACAACGAAGAAATCCCATAAATAAAATCAAATAAAATTCTAAGCATAATGAGCAAGTAACCTAAAGAAACAAGGTCCATAAGGGAGAAGAACCTACAGAAACAAGTGTGCATAAAGCAGGCCTGTAAGGGCTCCTGTGATAATGTGGTTATCAGACAGATCCACTGGATAGGACTACATGTTTAACAGATAAAAGACAAGACTGAAAATCTGTGTAAAAAAACCATGAAGAACTATCAACGTACAGATTCAGAAAGCCCAATGCATTCCAAGCAAGATAAAAAGAAGTCCATATCTAAATCGCTGTATACTGAAAGCAAACCAAAGATCCTGAAGGCAGCCAAGGGAAAAGACACATTACTTTCAAAGACACAAAAGACTGATAGCTGACTTCACACTAGTAACAATGACAGCCAAAACACATTAGAATAATATTTTCAATGTGCTGAAAGAAAATAACTGCCTATCTGGTAATAGATAAAAAAACATCGTGACCAAATTGGGATTATCCTACTAATACCAAGTTGGCTTAAATTAGAAAACCAATCACTGTTATTTACCACATTAACAGATGAAAGAAGTAAAATAATATCTGATCATGTCAGTTCATGCAGAAGAAGCATTTGATAAAATTCAGCATCTATACACACAAAATACTCTAAGCAACATAAAAATGGAGGGGAACTTCCATAAGCTGATAAAGACTATCTACCAGGGGCGCCTGGGTGGCTCAGTCGTTGGGCGTCTGCCTTCGGCTCAGGGCGTGATCCCGGCGTTCTCGGATCGAGCCCCACCTCGGGCTCCTCCTCTGGGAGCCTGCTTCTTCCTCTCCCACTCCCCCTGCTTGTGTTCCCTCTCTCGTTGGCTGTCTCTCTGTCAAATAAATAAATCTTAAAAAAAAAAAAAAAGACTATCTACCAAAAGCCTATAGCCAACATCAGACTTATCAGTAATACACTGGAAACATCTCCTTTGAGATAGGAATAACACAAGGATGCAACTATCATCACGTCCATTTAACAGTGTAAATACCCTAGCTAGTGCAATCAGGCAAGAAAAACAAGCTAGAAGGATTGGAAAAGGGAAAACTACTGTTATTCATACATGTAATGATTGTATATACAAAAATTCAAGATTCTAAACTAGCAGGAAAGTATAGCAACTAATATTAAAAATCACTATCACTTCTATGTCACTAAAAATAATTAGAAAATTAATTTTAAAATATTACTTGCAATAGTATCATAAAATATAAAGTCACCAGAAAAAGTCTAATAAGAGAGGTCACCATTTTTACGTCAAAGTTTAAAAACGTCAGTGAAGTTTGGGCGACATCTGTACTCAATACAAAATGTTAACTCTGCAGGTAATTAAAGAACAAAATCTAAACAAGACTGGATAAACAACAAAAGAATTGTAGTTAAAAAGAAAAAAAACCCTGTACAACTAGAGCCAGCAAACGGTCATGATAAATAGTGATAATATTAACCCTTATTGAGGCATCCACATAGGCTTAATGTTACCAAAGCATTTTAAAAGGCTATATTTTTGCTTTCATCAGTTCCACAGAACATACCTTTTCAATTCTAAAATGCTCTCTGGAGCATTACATATCCGAGAGTGACTGACTGAGCCTAGAAGAAAAAAACTAAGATGCCCCACTCAAACCTCAAAACATACTTCCTCAATTAGTCCCAGTATTGGCCTTGACCGCTTCTGCCAAGATCTTGTCTGTACGTTTGCAATACTTGTTAGTTGAACTATAGGTTAATATGTGATAAAGTATAAAGGTAAAATATATGTGTCACCTCCAAAAAACAGGCAAAGGCTTCAGAAGTAGTCCATGTCTTTTGTTTATCTTGGGTCCATGCCCCCCCATCTCCCATTGTTTGCACAGGTTATAGCGGATATACCTCAGAAAGTCATCAACAACTGATAATGAACGGCACATATTCAGTGCAAAGAAGAAAAGTAAATTCTCCCTCATGCCAAAAGGAACTCTTCGAGATGCTTCAGAGGCACATCTCCCCTTGAATACTGCAGTGCACCTCAGGCCAACAAGCCCTCTTTACCCTCAAAGCTGCTCTTTTCCTTACAATCCTGTTGAGGGAATGGCTGCCCCAGCAATCCAGAGGTAGCCACCAGGCACTCCCACTCCTTCCTCCCATGCAGTCAAATGCCGAATCATGTCAGCTCTACCTCCTTTGAATCCACCCGCTTCTCTCCATCATTACTAAAACTATCTTGGTTTTGAAATCACCTCTCATCCTGCCTATTTCAACAACTCCCTAAATGTCTTCTCTGCTTCAAGTCTTCTCCTTATTTCCAGCCCAAATCCATTCCCCAAAGCTAAGTAGTGCAGTGAAGTCCCAAGAACTAAGGGGTTGCACGTGTCTGGGTTTGAAGGTCAGCTCACTAGCTGTGTGAACATGGGCAATTTTCTTAACCTCTCAGCCTCAGGTTCTTCATTACTAAAGTAGAAAGAATTACACCCACCTCCAATGGTTGACAGGACAGTTAAAGAAAATAACACATGTATTGTGAACACTGTTCCGCAAGTAGAAAGGCTGGGTTGTGTATGTGGGGATGCATGTGTCAAGGGCTACAGAAATCACAGGATATACATGATGCGAAGTCCTAAAGCCATCAGAATAACTTGAGGATCTGAGAAAATATCTTATACCAAACCAAGTATATACTTTGATACATCATTCAAATCTTGTATAAATACTTAAAACGAGAGATTTCAACAATTTTCTCCTGGGAGGCTGGGGCTTTTCAGAATATGCCTCCTAGACCTCCTGGGGAATACAATTGTCTTTTCCTCCCTATGTACTTGCAGTAGAAAAGTCTGGAAGCACTGTATGCACTCAATGAATGACATTATTATTCAGTCACTATCCAATTAAATATCTTCCAGTTGCTCTGCACTGCCCTCAAGATAAAGTCTGAACAATGAACAATGGTGTGCAGAGCCCTGGTTTACCTCTCCAACTCTCTCCTCCCACACCAAAGTTCCACGCACTGCAGTAGGCTACCACCCCTATACTCTACCTTCCTCATCGCTGGACTTTTGTCTGGAACCACTTCTGTACCCTGACTTCTACCACCGGTCCCCTACCATCCTCCCTCTCCCTGGCCAACTCCTGCAGTTCAGAGGTCTCACATTAGCATCCTTTTCCTCTGGCATTCCTAAGTCCAACTCCTTTTCGCCCAGGGCTGGGCCAGGAGCTCCTAACTTGCTCCTATTATCCCTACTATCACTCGGTCCAAACTGTTAAGCTCTATGAGGAAAGGAGCTGTTGTTGCCTTTTCCACTGCACTACTGATCGCGCAGTATAGGCTTGTGAGTTAACTGAATTCATGAATCCCGGTCTCAGTAACTGGTAGAATTCCAAGAACAAAGGCCTTTCAGCACTAACAACTGCGATCTCCTCCATCTCCTGGACTGGAAAGGGCCTCAGGACTAGTCAATGCACTCTACCTCAGTGCAAAATCCAGGACCCGGCCAGACTGACCGGAAGGGGAACCAGCTTCGAAACAGAGTCCAAGGGCAGATCCCGAGAAACGTCTACCACGCGAGAATCGCGATGTGCCCCGGGAAGACCTACAGGCCCCCGCCCCCGGGTACCCGGCAGAAGTGCCTGGCGCCCCGGTCCGCGCAGGCGTGCTGGCCTGGCGGCCGCGGGAACCCACCCCCACCCGGAGGGGTGGGACCGTCCTTTCGGAGCGCGCGCGCGGATTGGTCCGCGGCCCAGAAGGGGCTGGCCTAGAGACGCAACCAGTGTCACCGGGCCCTCTCACAAAGAAATGCAGCCTCCGCACGGGTGGGAGGTCGCCCGTCCGAGAACGGCTCCTCACCCGTGCTCCGCACGCCGTCCTCAGCAAAAGCCCCGCAACCAGGAAAGTCAGCACAGCCCCGCCGTCTGCAACGTCCTCGAGGCCAGCCCAGGTCGCCAGGCAAGCGTCCGCTAGAACCCCGGAAACTGGGCCGACGGCCGCACCGGAAGTCCCGCCTCTCCCCATCCAACTCCGCCCCATCCGCCCACGGCTACCTCCGGGTTTCGGATACCCTCTAGTCTTGCTTCTTAGCGCCTTCGACGTGGAAAAGTTGTTCTTGAGACCCGCTCCCTCAAGGGCGCGGCCTGCTTAGCCCCAGATGAAGGAGGATAAACGAAACCTCTGCCTTTGCTCAGCAGCTCTTTCCCCTTCTACAGCATCATTGGTGAACCAAGTATTGAGTACTTTTCTTTGCTGCCACCCTCCCTTGCTGCACTTCATGCCCATTCTTGAGGCGTAACTCGGAAGTCATCTCCTCGATACTTTCCGTGAAATAACCGATCTCTGAAGTCATTTTCTGCTTTGCTACTTGAATAACATCTGGCACTTGTAGCTGTCTGTGTTAACCACTACCTCAGGCAACGAGGTCCCTCTTTTCCTACATCAGCTATTCCAAAACGTTAGGTTGTCAACTCTCCCATCCTGCCTCCTTAGACAGCAACCACAGGCCTTGCCTATCGTCCCTAGGGGAGCATTATCTTGAGGTACGTGGAACCATCTCCCTCACTGCTCCCCTCCCACGCACCTACTGGGACTCTACTTTGATCTACATTGGCTACCTTTAATCCAAGTAAGTTAAACTCCTTGAGTGCAGAGGTGGCCATCCTCTGCATTCTCTATGAAAACGACTAATTGAAAAACTTTCTGGAGCAGTCTGACATAATAGGATACACACTCAGGTTTGCACATACGAAACTCCTAGCCTGGGGACTCGTGCTGCCAGAACCCATCCAATATCCCCTCGGCCCAGTGCTGCAGTCTGCCATGTTGTGAGCTAGAACTTTCCTCTGGACTAGTGACCCCTCTACTTTTCCTCCCCACTCGGTCTGGAGGTTGTTTTTGTTTTATTCATATTTGTTAAGTCTGTTTTCTATGTGAGGGATACTTGGTTGAACGAAAAGGAATCTGCTCCTAGTTTCCCCTTCAGAACTAAGAGCTGCAACCAGACTAAAAAGCACTGAATGATTTTAAGCAAGTGGGTAATGTGAAACTTGCATTTTTCTAAATGCTTACTCTGGCTGCAGTATGGAGAATGGATGGGGGAGGGGCCAAATTGTACGTAAGACCGGGTAAGCTACTGCAGGGCTACAAGAGAGATGCTTGCACTAAATTGTGGGGGAAACGAGACAAATTCAAGAGATCTTAGGAGGTAAAACAGTGAGAAATTGTTGACAGATTACATTGGTAAGGGAAAGGAAGGCATCAAGATAATTACTAAGTTTTAGGCTTGGGCAGCTTGGTAGTGTGATAGTGTTACTCACTATGTGGCACGACTGAACAGAACTAATGACTTCCTCCTCTAATCATTCCTCAAATGATTTTGCTTGCCAAAGGCAAGATGAGTAAAGGAAAAGGATATCTAAGCAGATGGTGACCATACTTATGGAGGTGAGCACTGCATAATGTATAGAACCGTCAAATCACTATGTTGTACACCTGAAAGTAACAACATTGTACGTCAACTATACTTCAATAATGAAAAAATTTTTTCAGTTATTGATGAAAAAAGGAGGGACTGAATTTGGAAAAGAATAAGATGGTACAAAAACACAAAGCGGGAGTAAAGAAAGAGTGTCAGAACTGAAACAAAAACAGCAGGATTGCAAAACTCACCTTGATCAATACCCTTGGACAGTGCCCACTATGTGTCTAAAGTCCCTGCACAGAATGTTTTCACAATCTGGCATCTAATGACCAATCAGGGCCAAGAAAAATTTCAGCAAAAAATAATTCCATTTTACTTAGTATCAAAATTTTATTTATCGGTAATAACTTTGAAACTATGAGGCAATGAGAAAGTAATTTATTTCACTAAAAACATTTACTTTGGGAGAACATCTCTTTGGTTGAGTTACATCTAGAATCAAAGATTAGTGACCTGGAAAAGGTATACATATATAAATCACCTGGAGCAGATTTCTGTTCTGAAATAGTTCTTGACCAGTTTTACAGATGAAGAAACTGAAAACAACTGAGGTCTTAGGAAGTTTGTCTCAAGTCATGATAAAAGGTTTTGCTTGGCATATTAGAAATAT
Source organism: Ursus maritimus (assembly GCF_017311325.1). Lineage (NCBI taxonomy): Eukaryota > Metazoa > Chordata > Mammalia > Carnivora > Ursidae > Ursus > Ursus maritimus. The sequence continues at coordinate 26,123,803 of NW_024424230.1, read as the reverse complement.
CCTATCCCCCACTCTTTTTACTACTCAAATATATTGGTTTCTCTCAAGTCACTTCATGAGTACATTCACACTCAAGTGATAGTATGTACCGGTAGACCACAGATCACATTGCCTACTGTATCTAATGTAGGGATTAAAAATACTTCTTAACTATGTTTTTGAAAACTTAAGAGTTTTGTGGAAGCTCCTTAGGAAGGATGACAAGAGTGGGGTGGAGGTTGAAGAGTGGGCCTTTGGGCCCCATCCCTGCTTCAACTAGAAATAAATAAGTGGACTGCCCTCATCTTAGATGAGTTTTAAATAGTGGAGCATTACAGTTCTGTGTTATCCCTTTTGGAATCTGGTTTACCATTAACAATCAAAACTTGAAAACCACTATTCTTAACTAAGGATCAGGGTATGAATTTGGTTAACATCTACACTTGAGCCAAGATCCTTCCTGAGATAGGTCAGAGGCATATAGACACAGGGTCAGCATACATTAGGACCATAAACATCATGGATATTTGCAATCTAGAATGATCACCAACTGTTAACATTGAAAATGGCTAAGGGAGAGCATGTGGGCAGGCAAGCAAACATTGAAGTTACGGTCAACTAAGTAAGATACTATGGTTACTGAATCTCAACTGCTCTGGGGAAATCAGGGCTAACCTGTGAAAGCTTACAGACCTCCCTTCAGGGACACTGAAGATAGAACTGTGTTAAGTGGCCTCCAGAGATGAAATATTTTGATATGAATATCAACCTCAGATAGTTTTATCCTGCCACTAAATGAGCATGAAGGTGTGCTGTCAAGGTTTATGAGAAAATGGCAAAAGGCCAAGGTCTCTCTTTTCTTTCCTTTTAAAATTCTGTATGGCCTGTGGAGAAATGGAAGCGCTCTCAATTAACTGCATCTATTGAATCTGTTCAGTGGCTTAAACTTGGACTCATGCATCGGATCTTTTTAAGGCCAAAAGAACACTGCTTCTAAGTGCCAAATATGTTAGTTACTCACATGAGCCAGATAATCAACTAAGAATCCCTGATACATCTCTTTGGTTCAGCTGCAAGTGGTCTCTAATTCAGGCATGGCCAATAGGCATTCAGTACCTGCTCCAAAGTTTTAGAAATAACCTAAGCCATGGAATAAAAGCTGCTCATGAGTCTCCTTGACGTAATCAGCAGTTCAGTTAACTCACTGAAGAAAAAAAAGTGACTGTAATGTTTACTTTCATTAAATCCATGCTCAGTGATTTTACAGCAAAGAAAGTATATAACCAGTGTCACACACGGAATGAGATTAATAGTTAACACTGACAGGTAAGGTACAAAAACAAGTGCTTGACTTGGAAATTTAACTTTATTTACAAATGTTCTCCTATAAACAAAGATGCCACTGTATCCCTTTAGACTATTATAACTGATAATTTCCAGGAAAATTATTTACATAATTTTAATCTTCCTGCATAAAACTGTATTATGCGATGAGCAAATATGGAATGGTCTAAGAATATAAAAACAAAACAAAAAACTTATCTAACACAAATCTCTATTGACAGACAGAATGAAGAATTAAGAATTATACCCCTTAATGTGCTACTCCAGAAAATGGAAACGTGATAATCTGGGGGAGAGGTAAATGTTTCACAATAGTCTTCCTACATAGCATAGTTTAATTTTGACTGTTTCGGACTGCTCTTGCAGGCTAATATTAGGCTGATTTTAAAAAATAAGTCATTATTGTAAAAAGGGCATAGACTTTTCTACACAGATTTTTCTACCAATGGGAATATGTAGATAGTGGTCTGCTCTCATCATTCAGGCCTATTAATAAAATAAAAAACACATGAAAAGAACGTAAAAACACAATCATCATGTGACTATCTGACTTACAAAATTAGAATTCTCCCTGAAGTCAGACAGTATTGCTCAATAGTTGCTATAAATTTGAATTTGTCATAGCCGAAGCGATATATAGACAAAATAAAGAGTTCAAAGTAAAATTATCCAAATTACCGATTTATCATTTTATATGTAGTACTTTTAAAAAACCCTTTAAATTTTATCTAGGAAGATAATACTCTCACATCATAGCTAAGTCACAAGGAACTTCAAAACTTTGAAAAAAAAATTTATCCCTGAGAAGTGAGAGAAAAATCTCTAAAAACACGCAAGTGACAGTTCTGTACCCTTTTAACAATCTTTACCATGGCATGAACTTTTATTAACAATTAGCAATCATATGTATTCTGATCCTGCATAGTTACTGCCTCTGATGACCTAATCTTTTTGTAATGAAACTGTAAGTGCAACATTTTTTTAAAAATCAGATAAATAGGGATTCTGGTTTTATTGTCAGGTTTACATTTTTGTCAAGTGCAAGGACGACCAGCTAAGACATGTATATTCCAATAATGACCGAAGTAATAACTTCTGCTGGCATCTCTTCTTCTGAGTCTCCATTTCCCCCACTGTTCTTCACCCAAATAATAAAAGTAATACAATGGCAACTGAGTTTATTATTATCAATGGCACTGTAAAGAAAAAAAAAAGTTTGTTACTATAAAGAAAATAGCAGGAAAAAATTAAGTAATAATTACTAACATTCAGGAAGGATGAAAATATCAAACAATATGTCATTCATAATCATGTTGCAAATCATTGTTACAAAGGAACATGCACTGGATCATAAAATCCAAAATTTATTTTAAAGAGGGCTTATGGGGGCGCCTGGGTGGCTCAGTCGTTAAGCGTCTGCCTTCGGCTCAGGGCGTGATCCCAGAGTCCTGGGATCAAGCCCCACATCAGGCTCCTCCGCTGGGAGCCTGCTTCTTCCTCTCCCACTTCCCCTGCCTGTGTTCCCTCTCTCGCTGGCTGTCTCTGTTAAATAAATAAATAAAATCTTTAAAAAAAAAAAAAAAAAAGAGGGCTTATGTGACGGGGTAAGGGTCACACTGGTACAACTAGATCAATACAAGACATCTGTGAATGGTGCTAGGGCAGGGCCGGGAACATAAAGCACACCAGGCCCGGCAGAAGTAGACCCACACGGCTGTCTGCGACACTTGACAGTAGAAATAAAGAGCAAAGAAGTTTCCACAGTTTCACTACTAAATTAAGAGTGAAGTTATTTACCATTCTATCCAAAGTTGGGATCAAAAATCCTAATATATAAAGAGGAAGACAGAGACCCTAATTTTAAGGGTTTCAAATAAAAACTTTTGAACCCTTCTTTCTCCAGTTGCTCTAAAATAATATCCAAAAGGGGTGCCTGGGTGGCTCAGGTGGTTAAGTGTCTGCCTTTGACTCAGGTCATGATCCCAGAGTCCTGGGATTGAGTTCCGCATCGGGCTCCTTGCTCAGCAAGAAGCCTGCTTCTCCCTCTGCCTGCCACTTCCCCTGCTTTTGCTCTCTCTCTCTAACAAATAAAATCTTTAAAATAATATCCAATAGACTGGCAGATATGGGACCTTTATTTTTCTCTCAAAGCCTTCTAGGACTCTAGATGACTTTACTACTTGAAGCAACATAATTTCCAAAAAGTAAGAACACTGCTTTCAAGTCTGAGAGGCAACATGTGAACAGATTATACCACTGAGCATTCTGTTCGCATCAAGTGGTTTAGACGGAAGTAAGAGGCAAACTAAGAAAGAAAAGCAGTAACTTCTAAACAGTAAAGCCAGGTTAAAGAGAAAAAACTTCACTACAAAAATGTTGCGATAGTATTCACACACAGAAGCTCTGCTACTTAAAAACCACAAAATTAAAACTTAAAAGAGTGTTTCACTAGTTTTTCTTCTTACCTCTCATCACAGTTCTTACAGATCGAATAAGATTCATTAGCTGAGATTTAATTCCTGGCTCCTCTCCGAATCCACCAATTCCCTGGTCTGCTCCCCAGCCAACTGCATAATATAAAAATGATTAGCTGTGTTAAAATTTATTATGCACTCGCCTTGCTCCCTCATTCGTCATCGTCTAAAAGATTAGCTTAAGTCTTTGTTAGACATAAAATATGGTCATCTGACTTAAAAGTTACCATACTGATTAAATATCGTACAGTATATTTTTTACTTTTGATAGCAGCAACAATCTTATTTCATTTCCACATTGATTTTATAAAATAAAGTATGGTCTAAATTATTCCCATGGCATTTAATTCAGTGAAGATGATTGTTGTGACATCCTGATTGGTTTTTTCCTTTTTTTCAAACAAAACATTTTTTCAGGTCGGAACTGAAAACCAAGGCATGTTATCAAACTTGATAATTAGCTCAGTTCAGAATTTATAAAATCCAACACAATTAGCGGTATAAAAATGTGGCTGAGATGCACTATCTACATTACTTGGGGAAATTTGAATGCAAACGTGCTCCTGGTTTGCTTAGGCTTTCAGAGACTGCTCTATCCTGCCGGCAGCGGCACATGTTTCCCCTTTCATCACTCTCTTCGTTTCTCAATTCTAGCTGCAGAATTTAGTCCACTACTCTACTCATTCTCTGTGGAAGAGTCTTTTACCTTCTGTGTCACTTTCCTGATGTTATACATCATTATTTATCTTTATCTGTTAGTTCTTTCTTTACTGCCATACATTCTGCTGAAGGCCTACAAGTCCTCATTTCTGCAACCTGTCCTTCTCTGGTCCGCATTTCAGGCCCACTTTTCATATCTTATATAACATTGTTTTGTACCTCCGATGACTACAGGGCTTAGTTCCTGCTGTGCTGGCCCTTAAACTTAAAGATGGTCTTTATTTTATACATGAAAGAACCAAGTCTCAGGAAACAAGATTACACTTCATTTAATCAACTTTTAAATAAAAGTTAAGAAAGGGTTGGCTTGCTTTTTTGGTCACATCAACACCGAGATTTGTTGCGGGATAAAACTACTCTAAAACTCAAGTTCACAAAAGAGCTGATGGGTTTGGGCTCACGTTCTCCCTTTGAGGCCTAGCTCAGGTTGTGCTGACAAGCCATCCCAGTTGACTGGTGTCACTCATTTTTGTGCTCCCACACTACAGCCACCATCACAATGGTTATGATCAGCCTCTCTGTTGTCTCGGAAGACTTTCTCAACAGATGCCTCTGGAATCTAGCTGTCTTAATCCCTTGAGTTTTCTCCCTTACAGGGTCAGATCTCTCTACCAACTAATCATGTGATGATTCCCACCGCCTCCTGAATATAGTTCAAACTCCTGAAACTGACATTCTAGCCCTATATCCCACCACTCCCTTCCACGTATTCCTATTCACACTCAATGCCCACTAACTGCAGTACACGTTAAAGGCAGCCTCTGAATCTAGGTCTGACTTCAGTGTCAGGGCCTTTCCTACTTGCCTCTCATATCATAACCTTCCTTCTCTTTGCTCCCCAAATAACCTCCTGATTGTAGTGACTTTGTTCTCCCTCTTGGTTAGCTGTTTTCAAGTCTCTCTCATTAGACTATAAAATCCTGGAAGATGGGGACTAAATTTAGTCGTGCTTCACCTTCCCACTCTCCTACACCCCACCCCACAGCAAGTACTTAGTAGGTGTTTGTGGAGTTGAAGTGAATAATAGTAGACTGAGTTAATCTGGGATAAGGTGAAATAAGGTAAATTCTAGGATCACAGTTCCAAAGAACCTATTTCTTAATTTTTACGACACAGGAAGTTATAACATGAACAGATCATTCCACTGTAGCTTTAGGGGAAGGGAACAGAAATCCTCCAATATTAAATGTACACATCTATCCAAGCTAAAAGTAACTTAGAAAATATACCTGCATCTTGCCTGGGCAACATCACCCTCCTACTTCAGGATCTACTCTCTCCAGCAAGCAAATAAACTTCTGCCACTTCTCCAACATTTGCTTTTACTCCATTACGAGTTTTACCCCCATGTCTTTCCTCCAAATATCTGTCTCACTGTTCAATAGCTCAATCAGCATTGTCCACCAAATGGCAGTCCTCTTTTTGTAATCTAAGTTCAAACTGTAGCACCAGCCTTCACCTACTTACAGTGTGGTAAAAACTATTTCATACTCATCTCTAGACATCTAGGACACACAAAATGACAACCTACCATCAGCTGTTTCAGTTTCCAACCTGCTACATTAGATTTCTATGGGAAAGAAACTTACAGAAACCTCTTTAACAGCTCTGTATAACAGAAAAGCAGTGTGGTTCTGGTTCAACATGATGGAGTCAGGGAGGAAAAAGTTAACCCTGACCCTCCTGGGGTCTCTGACTAGGTCTGAAAATTACACTGATAAGGGGCGCCTGGGGGGCTCAGTCGGCTGAGCGTCTGACTCTTGGTTGTGGTTCAGTTCATGATCTCAGGATCGTGGGATTGAGCCCCACATCTCTTTCCTTCTGCCTCTTTCAAAATAAATAAATAAAATCTTAAAAAAAAAGGAAATTACACTGATAAAAACAGATAAACAGGAAAAAGCATACAAATTCTATTAACTTTTTACATGTACATGGGAGTCTTCAAAAGAGAATGAAGACCTGAAGAAGTGACTAGAGCGGAAGCTTTTGAGACATTTGTGAAGAACTGATAAGACAAAGGAGTTTGAGCTGGGAGTGGGGGGTAATAAATCGTGGGAAAGTAACAAGGTTTGTTTCTACAGCCTTCCTCTCTGGTGATAAGAATGTCTCCCATCCTCCTGATACAAGGACAGTACCTTTCACATGGGATATTAAGCGCCGGTTTTAAGAAAAGAGGGCAAGGGGAGAAGGGAGTAGACAGTGAGAGTGACCTTCCTGCTTCTGCCATTTTCTCAAACTCCTTCAGCTTAAGATACTCAATACTGCTAAGGTGTCAGTCATATTTTGGGGTAGCATGCCCTGAACCTTGAACCTCATCAATGGATACATTTTTATCTTCGCTTTCTCCTGAAACCCTACTAAAAATGACAATAAAGGATATAGGTTAACAAAAGAGAAGTCTCTAGGCAAAAAAAGTCAATCGAAATTTGGACACTGAGAATCCTGGGAAGGTGAGCCAATGTGGGCAACAGGGATGAAAAACAGGAAGACTCACTGAAGGTCTACATTAAGAGCAGTTAGCTCCCCACTGCCTTCCCATCTCCTTTCCTAGACTTGACTGATGGAAGAGTGTGTCTCTCACATATCAAAGACAAGAGGTTTACTCTCAGCAGAGAACCACAGAAGCTCTGCACCTGGGGTCATCCGTTTTGAGTGGAGGGTATGAAAGTCTGCATACCAAAGTGTCAGACTCTTGCCCATATCCTCTGCTTGTCTTTAAGTTTGATCATAGAATGCTTATATTCTGCAAGCAGGAAGTTAGAAAATTAGTTGGAAATTGGCCAGCTGCCCAGGAAGAAAGACTGCAGAAACTGACACTGGTTGGGGGCGCTCAACAAGAAAACTTCTTTACGCACCAGTGAGGCCCACCAGTAAACAAGGCCCAACCACACAGCTTCCAATGAGCCTCTCTGTGCCCTATACTTAAAAATGAACTCTCAAGAAGAAACGATCCTTAACATGGAAAAACACAGCAAAAACAGAAAAAGGAGACTTTGAGGAAGAGACAATGCAAGAAGCAGAAAAAAAATTTTTACTATTTTTTTAAGTGACTCGTTTATTCTTTATTTTTTAAAGTAATCTCTATGCCCAACATGGTGCTCAAACTCACGACCTCAAGATCAAGAGTTGCCTCCTCTACCAACTGAACCACCCAAGCACCCCAGAAGAAAACATTTTTAAAAATGAACATCCATAGAGAGTAAAGCTACTGAACCTATGAAACAAGAACAGGATGCCATACAAAAGGAACACTAAGGAATCAAGACAGAGCTCTTGTTCTTGCTATATTAGCAGAAGACGTTCAAGTGGTTGACAGATTAAGTTGAGGAAACCTACCAGACAAGGCTAAAGGAAAAAGAAGAGTATCAGTCTGTCAAAATAACTGGAGTTTCAGAGAGAAGAAGGAACAAACAGGAAGAAATATCAAAGAAATATTAAGAGAATTATTAAGAGAATATTGCAGAACTGAAGGACATGAGCCTTTAAGCCAAAAGGACCCACTGAAAGAACAGTCCAATAAAAAAAAAAAAAAGGCCCACATGTTGCCACATTTTTTAAAAATCTCAGCCCTCTGAAGACAAAGAGAACACCCTAAAGGCTTTCAGAGAGACAACTCAGGTTGTACAAAGAATCAGAAACAGAATGGCATCAGACTTCTTTATGTCAATACTGGAAATGAGAAAATTAAGTGGAACAATGTCTTCAAAACTCTGAAGAAAAATTAGTTCCAATCTAGAATTCTATACCCAAACCACAAATCAACTAGAAGAATGGCATCATTATTTTTTTATTGTTCAGCTGTGAGCAATACTCAGTGAATAGTATATAAATATGGAATACCAATATCGCCAATAATTGGTTGGAGATGGGACAGACTGGGGGAGGGGAAATGTGTGTATACTTGTGCTCCCACAAGCACAAATACGCTACTGATGGTATTATACTAAACCCTTCCACAGTGGTAAGTCAGTGACTCAAAACTTGGAAGAGTTGAAAGTAATTGCTTTGGAGAAATGGGGCTCAGATTGAAGAGGGATGGGGCAGGAAGCTTCTATCTTTCTTTATAAACAGAAGAGCTTTTTCACTTTAACAACCACACGCACATTTACACTGCTTGGATTAAAAGAAAAATGAAACTTAAAAAGAAAGCCTGTAAAGATGCTCACCCACTGGAGAAACTCTTCTGCAATTAGGCTTTCCTCTCCAGGGCATGAACACCCTGAGGGCAGGGACAGGTCTACAAGTGAAAGCTTCATCCATGAATCACTTTCAATAATTAAAATTCTGTTTTAAAACCAGCTTTAAATGGTATTGTTGGTTTCATTTCCTTTACTTGCTTTTTTAGAATTTATCATTGCTAAAATTATCCAGTTTTCCCACCCACAGCCACAATCTCTTAGATGGTAAAAAGGACCTGTTTTCAGTATGTTATGGATCATGTACTCAATTTCTGTGAAAAAAGCATAATTTCCAACAATTTTTTTTTCTTTTAGACCTGTTTCAAAAATGTTTGAATGTACATTTTTACATAGTAAGAGTGACTGCCAGAAAAAAAAATGTATTTTCCAATACTTAAGAATAACTGCTCTTCGACAAAACAGAATAAAACTCTACAATATTGGGAGTACCACATTTTAAGCACCAGCACTGAAGTTATTTTAAAAAATATTAAGTCGTCAGTTAATTTTAGCCTAGTCTCTATTCTCATGCCACCAGAATGAAAAGAAAACTAAATTCTGGGCAGAGAGAGTAAATCATTTGTTTAGATATTCCATGGACAAACACAAAGGTGACAAGTAAAGGACCAGATGCCATGGATTATCTTTTACTATAACAAATAGTTTTCCCTCCAACTGCTACTTAGGAAGTCTCCGTTGTTTTTCTAAGGAAACTGGCCAAAGCTTTAGAGCTTTGCTTTTTTTTATTTTTTATTTTTTTTGAAAGGAGAAAGATTTAATTCTGCAGCTCTCTTGACACTTCCATAGCTAGAGGGCCTAGAAAAGAACAAATGGTAAGACCAGCCAGCACTGGTTGCTGCCATAATTTCAGGAAGAGAGTTAAATATAAAAAGTTACTTATTGCAAACGCCAAAAATGTTCTTCTGCTGCCCAGACTTCAAAAAGTCATACACAAAATGGCAATCCATCCAGCCAACAGCCCTCAGCCAGACACATTCTGAAGAAAACTATTAGAAAAGTATTAGTACAGTTAGCATTAGTATTAATATTAAAAGTAGAGTTTTGAGGGCTGGCTGACCCTGTTTCCATATGTGCAAAAGAGACAAATGTGCTTCACTTTGTCAGTATCACCAAGTTTGCACAAGATGCAAATGCTATCACAGATGTGAAAGTATCCAATAAACTCTAGGATAAAGAATTCTGCTAACATAAGTTTTAAAAAATTACTTTGATCAAAAAGATCAATGAAGTAAGTGATCTGGTATACTTGGACTAATCTCTCTTGGATCAATGTAATTAATTTCCAGCTCAACGTAACAGTTTCTATTTAATCTGGGATGAAATTCAACAAACGCTTTTTAGGAGTATATATTTACAGAGAAACTTACGTGTCTATAAGGTTTTCTCAATGTTTTATAAACTGCCATGCTCATACCATGACTATCATACAAGGCCTGTAGAATGCCTTGCTCATTTCTCTATATTTATGCACACCTGATTTACTGTTTAACATCTACCTCCATTAGGAATTCTCCCTCCATTACTTGGGCTCATACAGCTCTTACTACTCTAAACTCTAATGTTGCATTGGCTCTGGAGCAGTCATTTAAACCCTGGATCAGTATTACCTATTTTAACTATTTGCTATGGATTGAATTGTGTTCCCCCAAATTACTATGTTGAAGCCCATGTGGAGACGGGGTCTTAAGGAGGTAATTACAGTTAAATGGGTCTTAAGGGAAGGGGACTGATAGGACTGTGGCCTTACAAAAAAGAGGAAGAAGAGAGAGATCTTGATTCCCTCCCCGCCTCCTTCCACCTAGCCATGTGAGGACACAGTGAGAAGACAGCCATCTGCAAGCCAGGAAGATAGCCCTCACCAGAACTTGACCAGACCTTAGACTTCCAGCCTCCAGAACTGAGAGAAAAATCAATTTATGTTGTTTAAGCTACCCAGTCTATAATATTTTGTTATGGCAGCCAGAGCTGGTTCATACACTGTTTCAGGTATGAAATGTTTCTTTTGTAACACTCATAAATGCTACTGGACATACTACTTGTCAAATGGATCCATACCGGGCATCATAAACAAAAACTAGTAAGAATAACTTTGGCAGGTATTAAAATTCACCATGTGTGTGTTTCTTGTACAAAAAGGAATTTGCATCATTGTGGAACACTAGAAGAAACACCTTCTCTGCACTACAGTCAAAATACTGGCTAAACTATTTGTATAAACATACAGTTCTCAAATCAGGAATTGCAAGAATATGATAATGATAACATTATTCAGTTATTTAGAAAATACTCATTGACTGATGGAATGATAAAAATGAGAGAATTCTTGTCATCAGTCTACTGGAGAAAACCAAAAAGGAAACTGCAGTGGTGCCACAACCCATGGAATAGGCCAGTGATGGTTTCTGGGAAAGGCATATGGCAGAGGTAGGCCTTAAAGAACAGTTTGAGGTAAGTCAAGGTCACTGAAGGCAGAGAAAGTATGCGTAAAGGCTCAGTAGCGAAGAAGAGCACCATGGTAAGAATGGCGTACAGGGTAAATACTGGGGAAGGGTTAAAGAAAGCGAAGGACAGAGAAGAAGGGATACACTATGGCGAGCTTGAAAGTCACACGAGGGAGTCTGACTTTTATATTGGAGGCTATGAATATTAAAGAACTCGAGAATTTCAAATCACTGAAGAACATGTTCAGCTTCTCATGGAAGGTAAAACAAAAAGAAACAAAACTGGAGGGAGGGTGACCAGTGAGGAGGTTACTAGAAAAATCTAGGCAAGAGTTAAGAGCTTACATAAACAATATTTAAAAAATACTTAAAATATTTTAAAATTCTATTTTAAAACATAGTTAGATATTTCACTTTTTATTTTTTGTAGTAATTGCTAAACCCAACATGGGGCCTGAACTCAAGATCAAGAGTCGCATAGTTCTCTGACTGAGTCAACCAGACAGCCCTGAATAAAGGGAGACTTTTTTTTTAAGTTGGCTCCATGCCCAATGTGGGGCTAGAACTCAGGATCCTGAAATCAAGAGTGGCATGTTCTCCCAACTGAGCCAGCCAGGTGCCCCTTAGATATTTTAAAACAACAGCTTATCCACTTAGACAAGCCAATGTGGTATTTTCCCTTAGTTCTGGGACCATATTCAAAACACATGTTCAAATAAAATATCTGTACTACTTCTGGAAAAAGAAATGAAGACAAAGTTCTAAGGGGAAAAGTATTAACATTTCTGGGCCATTCCAACAATTTGTAGTAGTGATTTTCATTTAGGGGCACAAAGCTAAGTCACCTGCAGAAATTTTGAAGAAGACACTGCTGAACTTCACTTCTGGAAAATTTAAATGCAGGTCTGGAGTAAGGTTTGGGCATTGTATTCTCTTTCAAGACCGTTTTGCCAAATCTGAGCCCATTTCCTTTAGGAGCAACTTGTCAGTTTCTGTAAAAAGCCAAGTGGGATTTTGATAGACTGAATTAAATCTGTAAATCAGTAATATTAAGTACTGTCATCCTAATGATATTAAGTCTTCTGATTCATGAACATGATGTCTTTATTTTCTTTAATTATCTTTAAGAATATCTTTATTCTTTAATTCCACTCAACAATGCCTTATATTTTTCATAGTACAAGACTTGCACCTCTTCTGTTAAATTTATCCCTATTTTATTATTTATATTCATTTTCAATTGTTCATTGTTCATGTATAGAAAAAAACTGACTTCTGCTCCTGACACTGTATACTGCAACATTACTGAACTCATTTATTCATTCTAATAGTTTTTAGTGACCCCACAGGATTTTCTGTACACAGGATTATGTCATCTGCAAGCAAGGGATAGTTTTACTTTTTCAACCTCACTATCTGGATGTTTCCTACTTCTTTTTTTTTCATCTAACTGCCCTGGCTAGAATATCCAGCACAATGCTAAACAGAAGTGGCAGCAACTGTGTGTTACTACAATAGATTTCAAGTAGCCAAAGCAATCTAGAGAAAGAGGAGGAAAGCTGGAGGCATCATGCTCCCTGATTTCAAACTATATATAAAGCTGCAGTAATAAATAAAAGTATGTGGAAAAAGGGACCCCTTGTGCATGGTTGATGAAAATGTAAATTGGTACAGCCACTATGAAGAACAGTATGGAGGTTCCTCAAAAAATTAAAAATAGAACTATCAGGGATCCTTGGTGGCTCGGCTGGTTAACATCCAACTCTTGGTTTTGGCTCAGGTTGTGATCTCAGGGTCGTGAAATCACACCCCATACTGGCTCCCTGCTCAGTGGGGAGTCTGCTTGAGATTCTCTTTCTCCCTCTTCCTCTACCCCTCCCCCCACTCATAGGTGTTCTCTTTCTCTCAAATACATAAATCTTTTAAAAATAAAAATATATGGGGCGCCTGGGTGGCTCAGTCATTAGGTGTCTGCCTTTGGCTCAGGACGTGATCCCAGCGTTCTGGTATCGAGCCCCACATCAGGCTCTTCTGCTGGGAGCCTGCTTCTTCCTCTCCCACTCCCCCTGCTTGTGTTCCCTCTTTCACTGGCTGGCTCTCTCTCTGTCAAATAAATAAATAAAATCTTTTAAAAAAAAATAAATAAAAATATATTAAAAATAGCACTACCGTATGATCCAGGAATCCCACTTCTGAGTATTTCTCCAAGAGATGAAATCACTATCTTGAAGAGATATTTGCACTCCTATGTTCATTGCAGCATTATTCACAATAGCCAAGACATGAAAACAGTCTTAGTATGCACTGACAGATGGATGGAAAAAGAAAATGTGTATATATTAAATGGAATATTATTCAGCCATAAAAAAGAAGAGAAACCTGCCATTTGTGACAACATGAGTAAATCTTGAGGGTATTACAGTAAGTGAAATAAGCCAAATATATTATCTCACTTATATGCGGAATCTGAAAACATCGAACTCTTGGAAACAGATAGTATGGACGTTGCCAGGGTTTGAGTGGTGAGGGAAATGGGAAATTCCTGGTCAAAAGGTACTACCTTTCAGTTAGAAAATGAGTAAGTTCCAGGGATCTAATGTACAGCATGGTGACTATAGTTAACAATACTGTACTGTATACCTGGAAGTTGCATTGAGAGTAAATTTTAAATGTTCTTATCACCACAACCACAACCAAATTATAATTATGTGAGGTGAAGAACACTAACTGTGGTAAGCATTTTGCAGTATATACGTGTATTGAATGATTATTGTACACTTCAAAGTTACACAATGACACAATGTTATACAGGCATACCTTGTTAAATTGCTCCCCTTTATTGTTACTTGCAAGATAGTGTGTTCCTCACAAACTGAAGGTTTATGGCAATCCTGTGTCAAGCAAGTCTATTGGTGCCATTTTTCCAGCAGCTCACCTTGTGTGTCTGTCACATTTTGTTAATTCTCACGGTATTGCAGACTTTTCATTATCACTGTATTTGTTACGGTGGTCTCCGTTTTATCACTTTCCCCTCACTTCTCAACACATTCCAATTTGGATTTCATCCACAGTTGTAACTGCTTGTGTAAAATCACCAGTGACTTCTATTACCCTGAATCCTTAGGCCATTTTTCTGTCCTTATCTGATTTTCCTGAACATTCCCCTGTTGTACCATGTCTCCTTCTTCAAACACTCCTTGACTTCTGTGAGACTCCACTGTCTAGATTTTCCCATTTCTCGTTTTGCTCACTCATCAATTTCTCCTGTCAGTTCTTCCAGCTCTACCTAAACATTACACATTGGAAGAGATTCTGGGACTATCCTGGTCACCAATTCTCTTTGTACTGTATTCTTTCTCTGAGCAATTTCATCTCTTTACATGGCTTCATTTATCGTCTGTGGTTGACAAACTCAAATTCAATCTCCACTGTGGCTCTTGCTTCTGTTCTATGGACTTAGCTCGAACTGACTATCCCACACCTCCACTTGCATATCTCACAGAAATCTGAAACTCACCATGTCCAAAACTTATTTCACTATCTCTTCACCTTCTTACCCACCACCGCTGCCCTCATTTTTCCTCCAGTACTAACTTGGTAAAGGTACTATGCTTCACTCAGTTGCTAAGCCAGAAAACCTAGAGATCTCTGACTTTTTCCTCGCCCTCATTCTCAATGTCCAAACAGTAAAATTCTGCCTTCTATCTTTAAAATATCTTCTGATTGTATTAGTCTCCTAGGACTATACCTTAACAAAATGCCACAAACTGGATGGCTTAGCAGAAATTTATTTTCTCATGGTTCCGGAGACCAGAAGTCCAAAATCAAAGCGTTAACAGGGTTGGTTCCTTTTGGGGGCTCTGAAGATCTCATCCATGCCTCTCGATGCTTCTGGTAGTTACTGGCAATCCCTGGCATTCTTTGGCTTCTTGCTGCATCACACCAATCTCTGCCTCTGTTGTCATTTGGCCTTCTTCCCCCATGTTTCTGAATCTCTCTCCCCTTATATGGACACCTCATTGGATCTAGGGCCATCCTAATCCAGTGTGACCTTATCTTGACTTGATTATACCTGAAAAGACCCTATTTCCAAATAAGGTCACCTACACAGGCACCAAGGGTTAGGACTTCAGTGTATCTTTTGGGGAGGGCACAATTCAACCCCCACATATCTCCTACTTTTCCGTATAGTTTAGTCGTGAGGAGATGGACTTTTAAGACAGAATGCCTAAGGTGAATCCTAGCTCTGCCACTCCTAGCTGTGTGATCACAGAAAAGTTACCTACCCTCTTTTGCACTTCTGGTTTCCCATCTGTAAAGTGGGGATGAAAACAATACTTACCTCATAGGGTTGTTGTGAGGGTCATACAAGTTATATATGTAAAACACTTGATACAGATCCTGGTACGTGGTGTTAAGTGTTAGTTGTTGTTATTATTGTACCCACTCAACTGATGTGCTACCCACCATTTCTACTTGCCCTGTTCGGAATGGCGCTTCCCACACCCACTACTCTGACCTTCCAATTTGTTCTCCACACTGCAGTAAGGCTCTTGCAAATAATACAAATCTGGTCATGTCAGGGCTCTGCTTAAAACCTTAAAACCTCGTTTTCACCTGCCCCAGTTTTCACAAGAGCTCTTACTCCTCACCCTCCCAACCCTTCACCTAATTCACTTATTAGATTTTGGGTTCGACACACTTCCTCCACAAAGCTTTCAAAGATTCACAAGTTAGTGTTTCCCTGAGCTTCTCTTTCATAATATTCTGCATACTTGTCATTGTTACTTGTTCATTTTTTACTTAACTTCCATTCGAAGGGCAAGTGACTGCTGTAACCTCAGCTCCTAATTATATGGGCTAGGCAAATAATTTGTGCTCAATATATCTGAAGGAATAAATGAAATGAATCAATCTTGCTCGTGGGTTTGGGCTTCAGTGACTCACACAGACATACCTGATGTACTTACAGACCAGTGATGATATATTTTGTGCACTAGGTATACTTGCCCACAAATGATGCACATCGTGCAGTATCCTGTCTCACTTTTGCCTCATACAGCAAGAAGTGGCCCGCCCAGGATGGCATGGAAATCGCCGTATTGTGTGGTATGACAAGCATAATTGTGTCTTCATCTTGGTATTTTTAGATTCTGGCCTGGCACACTGTAGACATCCAATAAACTGTGCTGAATAAACTTTTCTTAGAACGAGGGTGTCTGGATGCCATGATAATCCGAACACCTTCCCTTTCCTCCTAGCCTCAAAGACCAGGAACCTCTATGGCCCTCCATCAGTTCATTCTTCTAATCACCCAGGCTCCAAAATGAGCCACGCCCCTCCCTCCGTAACTAAAACCTCGGACCCCAGGTTTCCGACCATTAAAAGCGATCCCAGGGGAGTAAATTAAATTACTAACCTAAACTAATCGCAGGCAGAGGCGTCCCTGGCTCTTCTCTGTACCCCTTCCCATCCCAACTCCCGGGGTCCGGCACACAGCAGACATCTGTTATACAATCTTCGCCCCGCTGTTAAGCTCAAACTCGGTGAGACGGGAAGTGTCTCGGCTTCCTCCCTCCAAGGAAGGGCCGCAGGAGTCGAACCTTCGGCCTCCCGTCGGTCGCGACCCAGGGTGTCCCCTCCCGCGGCCCGCCTCGGCTCCGCACCCCGGGGACTCCGCCACCGCCCCCTCAGCCCGGCCCCGCGGTCCCACTCACTATTCTTGAGGAAGCGCTCTTCGTGTAGCACGGCGATGGCATTGACGCAGAGCAAGGCCGCCTGCAGCAGCGAATACAACGTAAAGGCCATGGCCGCCCGGAGCCGCCCCGAGGCCCAACTGATCTTTCTCCCGCCGCCGCAGGGGACGTGGCGCCGCCAAGGCCGGCGCTCTCCTACGGGAGCCTGGGAGGCTCCAAACGCGCTCTCCCAGAAGCCCCGCCCCTATCTGGCTAGGACCCGCCCCTCGCTTACGTCACTAGGCGCGTGTGATCAGCTGTCTCGACCTGTGTCCTCCAGGGTAGTAGCCAGGCACGTGTGGCTGCTGAGAGCCGGAAATGTGGGTGATCGCAGGTGAGGTGCTGTAAAGTGTGAAACACTGTACCCACCGGATTTCAAAGACTTAGGACGAAAAAAACGTAGACTCTCCCATTAATTTTTAAATTTTGATTAGATGTTGGAATGTTGATTACATGTTGAGATATATTCAAAATATATTAGGTAAACAAATGAATTCTTAACATAACTTTTACTGTAGGGGCACCTGGGTGGCTCAGTCTGTTAAGCGTCTGCCTCCAGCTGGGGTCGTGATCCCGGGGTCCTGAGATCAGCCCTGGAGTCTGGCTCCCTGCTCAGCGGGGAGCCTGCTTCTCCCTCTCCCTCTGCTGCTCCCCCTATTTGTGCTCTCTCACTCTCTCATAATAAAAAAATTTTTTTTAATTTAACTTTTACTGTTTACTTCTACTTTTCTTTTTAACTGTGGCTACGAGGACATAGATAATGACATGTGAGGCTTGTATAGTATTTCTATTGGACAGCACTGTACTAAATGCTCCTGAGAGCCTGCATGGGATGTTAATATTCCTATTTTACAGATAAAGAAACAGAGGCTTTGGCAAATAAGTTTTTTTAAAAACTTAAGTAAAATGACATGTACTAAAATTACTCAGTGAAAAACATTCTCTCCTTGATCAAACTAGCCAGGCTCCTCTAAGCCCACTTATCGACTAGACCTCAACCTCAGCATATAAAAACTAGATTCTCAACACAAATGATTTCATCCACTCTCCTAGCCCTGCGTTAAATAACTTAAACAAAGAGTAAAGTAGTTTCTAACAGCTCAAGGCCGCATCCCTAGGATGACCCCAGGCCCCCTTAAAGTGTCTCCTTGAGAAAGCTCAATGCTGCCAAAAGAATTTACTGTTTGTTCTAGCCAACCTGAAAATAGGCCCCTGACTATCCTTTCTTAGAACATTTATCAAAAAGGGCCTGCAATTGTGAATCCTTCCCCTGTCCTTTTGAGATGCATATGTATCTCCTATAATTCAGGAGTGTCTTTCTGACCTGAAAGACATTCCTTCAAAATGTAATCATCAGGAAGAATAGGGCCTCTGTTTCCCACTGTCTGTGGGAGGGTAAAAACCTAACTTTGATAATTGTCAGCTAACAGTCGTAACTGGCCAGTCAACATCTACACTGACCACCCATCTGTAATTTTTCACCTCTCTACCTCTACTGAGCCCCTGTTCACCTCCCTTTCTTCTCCTTTTAAAACGCCCAGTCACCTCTGTACAAATTGAAATCGAGGTCAGCTTGCATTTGACCTTCTTGCCTATTGCAATAGTATATTACATTAAAATCTTTCCTTACCATTGGAACTGGTAATTAGCTTTGTTTATCTTTGACAACAGCAGTAAGAAGTTGAGCCTGATTATGTTGAATTTTAGATACTGTTTGAGGCCAAGTATGCAAATTAATCACCTTCTGAACTTCTCATGGTCCCTTAAAATAGAAAATAGAAAAGCAGTACATTAGTCCCAAAAAAGACTTTGGAGGCCCATGTGTTTGCTGCTGTTGCTGCTACTGGAAGAGACACTAGCCAAAAAAAAAGAAAAGAAAGAAAGAAAGAAAGAAAGAAAGAAAGAAAGAAAGAAAGAAAGAAAGAAAGAGAAAAAGAAAAAGAAAAAGAAAAAAAAGAATAGTTAATCTCCCAGGAAGAAATTAAGCTTAAATAGGCCAACTAGTTAGTATCTACAGGGAAGAAGAGATGTATTATTTCCCACAGACACACATAAACACTACCTCCAAAATCGGCCCTAAATGCAAATTAGGTAGGGAGAGACACAGGAAGAGAAAGTAAAGGAAATAAAAGAAACAACAAGATACCAACAAATCCTCCAGTTTTTCAATGTCCACAAAACCCTAGACACTGGTGGTAGAGAAGGAAGGTTGTTCCTGTAAGTGGATGGTGACCAATACAGGATTTCTACCCTGGGCTGGGAGAGGTGAGAGGGTACCCCAGGGGGCCTTGTCTGGAAGCTTTGGTTGAGCCAGTGAATCACAGTTTTTACTAGCTTGTATATTTACTGAAGAGGGGGGTAGTGGAGGGGGTGCCTGGAGATTCTGGGGATAGATGCAGAGAAAGTGAGGTTAAGCTTCTCACAGTTACTTCTTTGTGTCACTCGCCCCTGGGTCACAACTCACATGATTCAGTTCTTTTATTTTCAAAAGAATCAGGTTAACCTCTCTGGGCCTCTGTTACTTCATCTATAAAATTAGGTGATTAAGATCTCTAAGGCTCCTTCAGCCCCCAAAATCTCTAGATCTAGCAAAAGCAGCTTAAAATATAAGATAATGTACGAGTACTAGTACCACATTATCAGATCCACTATTTTTCAAAAATCCAGGCTTGTAGACTAAGCTGATAAAAGCAGATTATATTTTTTAAAAGAATTGTTCCTCGGATGTCCTTACTTTTAAGACATTTAAAAGCCTAGAATTTTTAAAATGTATTTATTAAACCGTTGTCTCAGTTTAGAAAAAAAATCTTTCCCCAAACAAAGAAATGGGTAAAATGCATATTCTGCATCTTAGTAGCTAGAAAAAAAACACAAAAACCCAACTGGGTATAGCCTATTTAAAATTAGAACTTGCTGGGGGGCCTGGGTGGCTCAGTCCTTAAGCATCTACCTTCGGCTCAGGGCGTGGTCTGTGATCGAGCCCCGAATCTGGCTCCCTGCTCCCCTGGGAGCCTGCTTCTTCCTCTGCCACTGCCCCTGCTTGTGTTCCCTCTCTCGCTGGCTGTCTCTCTCTCTGTCAAATAAATAAATAAAATCTTAAAAAAAAAAAAAAAAAAAAAAGAACTTGCTACATGGTGCTAAGCTTCTGATGTCTGTGTGGTACGTTTTCATGCATTCCTGTTAGATATCTTATCAGATGCTACTGTTGAGCACTTTTCAATTTTACATACAAATGCCTCCTTATCATTTGCTTCAAGTTTTGGGTTTTGTCTTCAGACTGTTAGATGGCACACTTTGGCATCTTGGACCATCTTGCCACAGACTTTCTTTGTAACTGGTACTATGGAGTGAATGTTTTCATTGACAAAATGAATGTTTTCTTTGACAAAAATCAAAGAATGAATGCCTTCAGGAAAGTTCCTTTAGGCAAGGGGGAGCAATGGTTAAGATGATGTCCAGGGTAATCTTTATGTTTGGCCCCTGATTAGTTGTGGAGGGCAGGGTAGATATAGAATTCAAAGTTACCTTTTAAAGGTAAGTGCTCCAGGCTGGACTCCGTCCTTGGACTTAGGAGAAATTGCATTATTGAACTCAATTTTTACCCTTCCATGTACCAGCGCCTTTGCCTTTTAGTTTGGCTGATCCTTGACTTTGGGTTCAGTTATATGACTTGCTCTGGCCAATAGAATAAGAAGGAAGTAAGGCTGGGCCAGCTCTGAGCCTAGACCTCAAAAGGCCTTATATGTTTCTTTCTTGTGCCTCTGACATCGCCATGGGGAGTGGGGCGGGGGGGGGGGCGGCGGAGAACGGGACACAAACAACAACCATGCCTGAACCAGTCCACTGGTTCTAGAAGGATGAGAGATACTTGAAGCAGAACCAAATAACCCCACTCAAGCCCAACCTAGGTCAGCAAACTCTTATCCAAGTACAGATCCATGAGAACAGATGATTATTGTTTTTAAGTCACTAAATTTTGGGATGGTCTGCTCCACAATATTTTTGAAGCAACAGATTTCTACTCACAGTCACTCCCTTGGTTATTCCAACAGCTTGACAACGCTTGTATACTCTGAAGACTTCTAAATTTATATCTCCTACCCAGAACTCTCTCATGGACTCCTGGCTGATATTTCCAGCTGACAATCACTTGAGGGTCCGATAGACATCTCAAACTTACCTTGCCCTAAACTGAATTCCTGATTTCCCTCTGAAACCCACTTCTCTTACAGTCGTCCATTTCAGTTCATGGCAACGCCATCCTTCCAGTGGTTCAAGGAAAAATCCTTGGGTTGTCCTTCACTCTGTCTCTTTGTCTCACACCCTATATACAACCTATCAGCAAATTCTTTTGACTTTAACTTCAATATATATCCAAATCTGACTACTTCTCATCTTCTCTACCACCAAAAACCTGGTTTTGGCCACCATCATCTCTTGCATAGACTAACACAGTAGCTCCTAACCAGTCTCCATGGTTTTTGCTTGCCCTCAGTTTATTCTCCCCAGAGCAGCCCAAGTACTCTTTCAAAGTTAAGTAAGGAAAGTAATTTATTTGTTAAGAGAACTGGGTCATTTGTCCCATAGAACTTCCCACATTCTGAATTTTGCTGATTGTATTCACATGGTCCTGGCTGGACTTAGATATTATGCACAATACCTGAATCATCTGTAACAAAATGAAAACACTTGATTGAAGACAATAGTCACTATTGAAATGAACTAAGACTTTTCACTCACTCAATGGAAGATATCAGGTATGTGGTAAAGAAAAAAATGCTTGCAAGTCAGATCTTAGAATAAGTCTACAATAATTGTGCTGGCTGCTCTCTTTCCATTCTTATTTTTAAATCTCAGCATTTCTATTCCTGTGTTCCTTAAAAACTAGTTCATTAAAATAAGGATTATGTATGTTATTTATCAAAAATTTAGACTCACCTTGAATGATGATAAAAATGGATTAATTTTTAACATTTTTGTCCTGCTATATTTTAATAGATATATTTATTTTATTGTCTGTCTGAGATACGAATCAATGATGACTGAGGGATATTTGCTTTTAATCCTGTTATTTACAATGGCAACCTTGAGTTTAAATGGGTTTATGGCAGCAGAATTCACCTAAATGGGTTCTATTTGAGGTAAGCATTGGACTAAAATAGGAAAATCCCACAAGAAGAGCCTCATTCATGTTTATGGATTCATACAAGCTATTCCTGGTATGAGACTCAAATGAAACCATTTGCAAGCTGAAAGCTTGTGCATTATGAAGTGTTTCTGGAAATAGGGCTCTTGGAAATGGAAAGTTTCCTTAAAAAATAAAAGTGAGTCACTGTATCTATTTTTAAAGGGAATTAATTCTGAATGACTACATGTAGCTAACTAGCTTTATTTCAAAAAAAAAAAACCTACTGAGTAAATAAAAGCAGAATAAGATACTAGAGAAATTACTAACTCAAATACATATCATCCCTTCACTCACTCATCCCTTTGTTCATTCTGTCACTCAAGGAGAATTTACTGAACTTCTAAGCCATGCTTTACATTGTTCAAGGGGTTGGGTGGAGTGCAGTAGGCTAAGCACAACAACTCATCAGACACGCTCCTGCTCTGATGAAAATGATCAACTAGTAGGGAACCCAGGCATAGAATGCATGGAGTTACAAAGCAGTAAACGCTCAGTGCTTAAAATAAAAGGGTAGGTAAGAATAAAAGATAGTTTAGGACAGTATCTCCCAAACTTGTTGGATCATAATCACCCGGGGGCCTTTAAATAGATAGGCTTTTCTTCCAGTTCAAGATGGCACATCAAGTCACGTTTTTCTCATCGCTACTTCCCGAGACTCCATTATATTACAAATGAAAAAAAGGGGGGAAGACTTTTCTAATAGTAAAGATATAAAAGATCAAAAGAAATTTCAACAATGTCTGAAAGAAAAGAAAAAAGAAAAAAAGGAAAGAAACATATCGATGGATGACACTCAGTGGATGAACCTGTAGCCCAAAACGAACCACGAAGGGGTCACAGTGGAGGGGTGGAAGTCATTGTCCTGAAGAATTTTACAAAATCTCCTGATTCAGAGTTGGAGGTATACCAGAGATCCAGAAGGAGAAGAGGGCTGAAAACAGATGGGTTGATGGATGGTTTTTATACACAGTACTTAGCTTTCCCAGCCTTGACTCCCAAACTGCTTGGACAGTATAGCAACCAGTCTGCATTTGCCGCTGGGCAAGACTGAAAGGATTTTACTCTTAGGAAATTAAAAGTATCTGCGAAGTGCTAAGGCTTCTAACGTGCGTGTTGCTGTTCTAGACTGGGGCTATTCTTTTGGTGTTTGGGAGGTGGTTAGCTTGACTGCTGATTCCCTACTAGTTCAATCTACAGCTAAGCTCTGATTTCATTCTTTTCCAAGTACACAGAGCTTCCAGTTAGATATTTCTCCACACACCAGTTATATAAATACCCATTCAAGTTTATTATTATTAAATATAAACAAGCCACCTGGACACATGTTGAAAACCAGCAAGATGAAAAGGAAAGACTAAGATGAAAAACTCAGCAAAACTGACCTCAGAGGGACAGAGATAATTCAGGGGGGAAAAAAAAGGCTGTATACCTGAAACTAACATAATAGTGTATGTTAATTATATTTTATTTAAAAAAGAAAAAAGGCTATTTAGTGATAATGAAAGTGATTTGACAGGCATTTAAAATTTTTTTCGGATATTTCTGTACAGAAGGAATAACGAGAGAAAAAGAATGAATTCTTAAAATGAAAACCATGATAGCCCTCCAAAAAGGTTCATTGGAAGATAAAGTTGAGGACTATCTAAGAATACAGAAAAAAAAAAAAAAAACACAGAGATAAAAGTATGAGACAGGGACAGAAATATAGAAAGCACAGGGAAAATGAGAGTTCCATAAGGACAGAAGTACTGGACAGGAAATAATATAAATAAAAATTTCCAGAGAGAAAAATACACAAGCGGTCAAATGGAAAAGACAAAGGACTTACTGGGTACATAGTAGGTTAAACAGTAAAAAATAAAAAGAAAGAAAGAAATATTTTTTAAAAAAGAGTAGCTGGATGCATCATCATGAAATTTCAAAAACTTATTACATCTTAAATTTAAAATCCTATTAAAGATTCTAAAAACTTCAAGGGAGGAAAAATGTTACCTATAAAGAAATAAGTTGATAAGCACTAAATGTGAAGACAATGGTGCACTTCTTTCAAGGTTTTGAAAGAAAATAATTTTAGACCTAAAATTCTATAGCCAATCAAACTATCTATTAATGGTAAGGGTAAAATAAAGATTTTTCAGATAAAGGCAAAAGTAACATTTTTTTTTTTAAGATTTTATTTATTTATTTATTTGACACAGAGAGAGAGAGAGAGAGATAGCGCACAAGCAGGGGGACTGGCAGAGGGAGAGGGAGAAGCAGGCTCCCTGCTGAGCAAGGAACCCTATGTGAGGCTCGATTCCCAGGACCCTGAGATCATGACCTGAGCCAAAGGCAGATGCTTAACCGACTGAGCCACCCAGGTGCCCCAAAACTAACATTTTTTAAACAAAATTATTATTATTAATATTTTTTATTTAAGTAGGCTCCACACCCAGCATGGAGCCCAGAACAGAGCCTGAACTTCACGACCCTGAAATCAAGACCTGAGCTGAGATCAAGAGTCAGATGCTTAACTGAGTGAGCCACCCAGGTGCCTCAAACAAAATTATTATTATTTTAGATAATAAATTTATTAAATAATAAATTTATTTATTATTTATTTATTACTTTCTATTTGATTTTTCCCCCCAGCGTTAGTTGGCTGGATGGAGCCAAAGGAGAGCTCCAAAAATCTCAGGGTTGTCAGAACCACAGCATGAATGAAAACTTTCTCCTGTGGACTGTGGACTGTGATGGACTGTGATATGATCAAGAAATAATCTTTTGTAATGTTTAACCACTGACCAACCGAGATTTTAGAGTTAATCTTAATCTACCCTAACTACAAATACAGTGAGAGTGAGAGTGAGAAAGAGAGAGAGAGAGAGAGAGAAGTCACCCTTTTCTCTCAATAAGAAATAAACATGCTTAGGACTCAAAATAAAATGCAGGACAACAAACTCATGATCTAATACAAGGTCAAGTTAAATGTGGCCATCTGTCAGGACAGAAGCTAGGTCCTGGGCACAAATACATCTATGAAGAATTAAGAAAAAGAAATTGGTGGTGACAGGAAGGCGAAAGGGGCAGCAGCCTGAAGAGAAGGCAGAGTTCAAGAACAACTGTGGTAGGTTCATTTATTAAAGCCACTGGCACCGTACCAACTACTACCAGAGTCATCTGCTGGTGTTATAGAAAAGTTAACCTACTTTGGATCTAGAGCAAAGCTACATAATATATGAAAGTTTGAAAGTCAAGAAGCATCTGTATGTATATAGAGGACAGAGACTCTCAAGGGGACAGGTGGGGAAGTAGAAAGGAGCAGAGATAATGAATGAACTGTGGTTCAAAAAGCAGATTAGCTTGGTCGGCCACATTTCTGTATATTGAATGTCCCCAAGTTCTGATAATCCTCTACAAGCCTGTATACAAGTTTAGGGCATTTAAGACATCCAAGTCATCTGCATTAGGAAATGCTTATCCAGCCAAGAGGAGTGCAAGGTAGGACCAGGACTATTTGTTCCTGCCCTGAAGGAGTTTACAGTCTCAATGGGCACACATTAAGACAGAGAGAGCAGTGAGCAACCCAAGGTAGCACATAAGAAAGGCCAAGTGGGGCACCTGGGTAGCGCAGTCGTTAGGCGTCTGCCTTCGGCTCAGGGCGTGGTCCCGGCGTTCCGGGATCGAGTCCCGCATCGGGCTCCTCGGCTGGGAGCCTGCTTCTTCCTCTCCCTCTCCCCTGCTGTGTTCCCTCTCTCGCTGGCTGTCTCTCTGTCACATAAACAAATAAAATCTTTAAAAAAAAAAAAAGAAAGGCCAAGTGACTGGTGCAGAAAACCACATACCCTTTATTTAGGGTTTATTTATTTATTTATTTATTTATTTAGGATTTAGAGGATGGAGAAAATCTAAGGGTTTAGAGAGCTAGGGCGGGATGGGGGGAAGTGGACTTGAGCTGTTGGATCTTGAGGGTTAGACAGAGCTTAGGCAAGAAAAAGGAAGGAAGGAGGGCCTTCCACGTGGAGGAATGGTGTCAGCGAAGGCAAGAAGACAGCAAGCAATTGGGGGCCCATATAGGAAGCGTCCCGCTATGAGATGGCAAATGTGGGTCCAAAGTGCATAGGGCCTTGAACAACAGGTAGGATTTGGGATTTATTTTGTAGATAATAGGTAGCATCAAGGTAAAAGTGTCGGTACAAAACCTCAGCTCACACTTATTTTTCTAGTAGTAGTTTCTGAGTCTTCATCTGTAGGGGAATATTCCCCCCGGTTAGTTTGGTTCTGGAGTAAAGGTCAATGAGCTTTGCCTTATTGGGAGTGAAGAACGAAAATTTCTTTTCCAGAAGATGATACGCCCACATCTGTTGTTGCCAAGATTCTTCCTTCCTTGTTACTTAATGTTAAAAGTAAGGAAACCTCGCAGGAGTTCTGAGAATTAAGTAGTATCTCCCAAGGGACTTTCTTATGCCTGTTATTTATGTAGCTTATTAAAGAAAAGATGTCTTTTACAAACATTACCTTATTAATCTTTGTTGAATCCACTTCATAAAGTCAGGAAAGATGGTGGAGGCCATGGTGGTGAGTAGGGAGACCCAAGAATACCAGGAAGACTGCCTATAGATGTTAAATAGGATTTGGGGACTGTGAGCATTCTAAAAACATGTTGTATTATGGAAAAGCTTTCCTCTTTCTAAGAAAGAAAAACCACATGTTTTTTCCCCAACATACTTTTCCTTGAACAGAGAATACAGAAAATGTCTTTTATATCTTTAGACATAGACGTAAGTAAAAACGGGACTATATAAAAGTAACACAGCTAGTGGATTAAGCATTTGTTTATAGGTTTTGTAGTTTGCAGAGGCTTATTCAAGTTACTCGAGACAATGGAAATTGGCTGAAGAACATACATGGCAAGAATAAAAACAGAAATCTTCTCTATGCATCCCAGCCCCCCAAGGACCCAAGAGTATCACAGATTCGGACTCACAAAGACAGGAATGGAGGTTGGGAAATGATCTGAATAGGGAGTTTCCAGCCCAGCAGTGAGTCTTGCAAGCAAGTTAGAGTACTTGTATTTCCAGGAACATATAATACCTTAGTTAAAGGAATCATGCTAATGGAGAAATTTCAGCTTCAAGTGAGTTTGGTGAGGAGAGATATTTTTAAGAGAGGTCTCCACCATCCTTCAAATTATGTCAGTCAGGGGACTGCCAATTCACCCATGTGTGCAAGGGGTTTTGCTTGGCTCCCCGGCAATATGCACTGATGTTTACTGGTTAAAAGCAGAGGGTTTTTTTCTGTTTGTTTGTTTGTTTGTTTGTTTTTTAGTCCAGTCTTTTTTCTATTTATTAGAATGAAGGACAAAATATTGCTTCCAGAGTTTTCGATTTTAAGAGCAGAGGTTTTGAAGTCATAGTGTACAAAGGTTCAAATTCCTAATTTTCTATTTATCAGCCAAGTGACTTAACTCCTCAGATTTCAATTAAATAGTTAAATAGTCTGTGCTTCATAGGGTTGTTGAGAGGATTAAATGAAATAATGTGTTAAGACACTTAGCACAATGTTCCACTTATTGTAATCACTCAGTGAAAGTTGGCTGCTGTTATTATTATTGGCTGCCAAGTAATTGCATGAGAGTGCCATATAAGCAGAGGGATGAGAAAGCAACTACATATAAAATCACAGTTTCACCAATGCTGGTTTAGTACTGAATTCAAACAGTATTTAACCATGTTTTAAAGCACACAATTTGGGGTAAATGTTGATTCTTTAAAAAGTCAATCTCTAGAGGGCCATAAAAGCTATTTTAATCACTACAACTAATTACAAGGAAGTATAAATCAATAAACTTTGCTAAATGGTCTAAAATATAATAAAGAAAACCATCATTAACAATCATCCAGGAAGCCACTGTCCTTAATAGTGAGATGATGTAAAAGTTGGATGAGAAGAATGAATTTTATTGTTTGAAAACTCCAGACGTTAACAATGCTTTCAGGGAAGTTCCTAATTTGGTACAGAGTCGTGGCTTTTCAGAATGATTATTTACTTTAGATAACTTGAGTTTATTACTTCTAAATTATATGTATATTAGGCCTGGTATGGAAACAAGAGGACATTTGCAACAAGGTATTCTTGGCTCTTAGTATTTTTTGGATCCTTTCTCAGCTCAGGACCAGCTGTCTTTCCATTTTTCCTCCTGAAGCTACAACATTGTTTCAGAGCCCACATCAAGACTGGAGTCCAGAGGCATTTAGAAAGACTTAGTTCCCTTCTAGTCCTGTGTAGTGGTGACTGGTCCAAGTCTAGGGGTCCCAGGGCTATTACCTGATCTCCCAGTGTATGTTGCTGCCCTCTGACTAGGAGAGCCAATGCCCACATGGGTTCCTGAGTCAAATTCCTCACTGCCCAACATATCCCCAAGTCAGGCACTGGGCTTATTTCTTGCCACCCTATTTATTCTCAGTGGTGTGTTTTCCCAAGGCTGGAACGTGACCATGAATGCCAACTGAGTAGCAGGGACACTTTATCAAAGATGATGAAGATTGACAACCTCCTGCTCCTGGGCTATCTGTGCTATCCTATTCCCTTTGTGGTCCTGGCTACACACCAGTTCACAGCTTTGCGTGCATCACACAAGAATCTGTAAGGTCTTTTGTACATTGTGCCTTTCCAACCCAGTTCCTGTCCTACCCTGGGGAGATCAAGTTCAGGTCCAGCCCCTTCTGTCATCTTCACCTATCTATATTGCAATGGGGGATATCAGAGATGTTACAGACGTTCAGCTATGATGGTGAGGCCAAGAGATTGAGCAGGAAAAGCTTGCTATAGCAATAAGGAGAACTGGATTTGAGCCTTGACTCTGCAACTAGTCAGCCTTTATATCCACTGAACTCCCTTAGCTAAATCAAAGGGCTATTGAGAACGTAAGATGACGTAGATGGCATAAATACGTATTGGAAAGCTGTTACACTAATACGAAGTTGTGTTACTGTTGGCTGATCACTGAGCCCCAAATAGAGAGAAGGATTCTGTAATCAGAGTTAACAGAAAATCTAAAATAACAGTGGTTTAAACAAGATAGAATTTCATTTCTTTCCAAAATAAAAGAAGTTTGGAAGTGGGCAGTCTAGAGTTAGCACGTTGGTTCAGTAGTTGTTGGGGACCCAGGCTTCTATTATCTTTCTGTGCCATAGCATATGGCTTCTATCTTCAAAGTGACCTCATAGCCCAAGTTGGCTTTTGGGGCTCCATCCATATTATAGACATCAAGAAAGAGGGAAAGGGAATGGAAAAGAGAAACATTGCCTAAGTCAAACTCTTCTCAAGTAAATTTCCTGAAATTTTCACATATTTCTACTTACACCTTATTGGCCAGAACAGAGTCACGCAGCCATATCTAAATGCAAATAAGCCTGGGAAATGTAGTCTTTCATTTGAGTACATTGCCACCAAGAATGGATACTGTTGGATGGTAACTAACGTTTGCCACATATGGTCATTTGAAACCAAATGAAATGTCAACGTTCCTTGAGAGAGAGTTTAAAGTGATCACAGTGAAACAATCTGCTTTTGTGATTGGCTCAAATAAAATCAATGACGTCCACTTACTCAATGAACACAAATATTTTATGCGGCGACTACATGCCAGGGATTGTGCTCAGCAGCAGAGATGGTACTGAGCCAAAATGAACACTCCTCGCCCTCATAAGGAGTACAATGTACAACTTCCTATGAAAGGAAGTGTGTGTAATGCCAAACTGTGGTATGGGCTGTGTATGGGGAATCATGTTAGGTAGTCAGACTTGAACTTTGTGCCCTCAACTGTGTAGAGAGACAAAAGACCTCTGTCATTGGGCCTGGAGTCAGCTGGAAGAACCCCCATTAAATGATGTGGTTACACATTCTCAGCATGCTGATGGTATTCCTCTTCTCTGACCTTCCTCACTTCTGACCAAGGCTGTTTTAACTCTTACCTATAAATGAAAGAGATCCTATCTGCTTGGTCAGATTCCCCGTAGCTAAGAGAGAATTCTCCTCTATTTTCCACAGAGCTGAGGCTACACTCATTGCTCAATCTAAGGAAATTGGGATGTGATGTCCCACTCTCCTCGCCTGTGGCAAATAGATGAGCAATTACTCAGGTGTCTTAAGGACCAAAAGCATCCGTCTCCAATGTCTATCCCAATAGGAAATGCTTTATTGTTTGCGCCTGGATTTCTGCTTTGATTTGCTATGGCTCCTTCTGATCTTATGATTTCATTTGGAATTGAAATAGCGAATTTTATTTGCATTGCCCTTATTCTTCATTAGCTAATAGTTGGCTTGACCTTGGAATTTAACATGATAAAACAGTCAAAGAAAAGAGCACGGCATTTTTCTGCTGTCATTTTGTGGAGCCAAGTATTTTTATTTGTCCTTCTGAAGAGTGGCTTTATTTTTAGCCCCACGTAGCACTTTAGATGGATGTCCTGTCTGTTTCCACAGGGCAGCTCAGATAACCCAATCACATCCGGTTTTAGGGACAAATTCTTTTTGTTCCAACTTAGCATCAAGCAACGCTAGAATAAAGAAAAGGTCTTTGCTCTCCTTAATGAGAAAATATATGAATTGATGACGTTTCCATATCATGTTTTTTGGAATTTTTTTCTCTGAAGGTTTTGGGTTTGGGTGTATAACTTCATGGTTACTTGGAAGATTCTTGGGCTCTACTGCTGGTAAGAAATAGACTGAGTCTGGGGCACCTGGATGATTC
Source organism: Ursus maritimus (assembly GCF_017311325.1). Classification (NCBI taxonomy): domain Eukaryota; kingdom Metazoa; phylum Chordata; class Mammalia; order Carnivora; family Ursidae; genus Ursus; species Ursus maritimus. Next base: position 26,092,989 of record NW_024424230.1, on the reverse strand, counting down.
AGTCATTGGGTGTCTGCCTTCGGCTCAGGGCATGATCCCAGGTCCTGGGATACAGCCCCGCATCGGGCTCCCTGCTCCGCTGGGAGCCTGCTTCTTCTGCGCCCCCCGCCCCGTGTTCCCTCTCTCGCTGGCTGTCTTTCTGTCAAATAAATAAATAAAATCTTAAATAAATAAATAAATAAATAAATAAATAAATAAATAAGTAAATAGACTGAGTCTGATAAAATACCTCAAGCAGTTTCCAAGTCCTCAGGGAAGGATGCACAGCTGGGCTTCTATGGAGCCTGGAGCTCAGGAGGAGAGCTGGAAGGCACCGTGTACTTCCAGCATCTGTAGAGGCCAATGGTCTTCCCCCAAGAGTTTGGCCATGAATTCAGTTCAGAGCTTTGCCACCATTACTAACTCTCGGCTCTCAGACATACTTGTCAATTTATCTGGTTCTAATGTCCCTTTTGCTTCAAAATTATTCGCTGAGATTTCAGCACTAATAACTCTGAGACGTTTCAAGTTGAATTAGAAAAAAAGAAAGACATTTCAAGCTTGTTTACACTGCCAGCTGATGCAGCTGCAGGACAAAGGCCTTCGGTTCATCTGTAAGTCTGTTAGTTACTTCAACCTGCCCGGTTAGCTGTTCTTGCTCTGAGAAGGGCTCTGGTCCCTGAGGTTACACTGGATTCTGCAGAAAATGACCATTGTTGTCCCCTGGTGGTAGGTCACAAAGCCAGGTTTGTGTTCTCACAGATGATTTTCTGTCACCTCTGGCAGTATTGGCTTCAAGTACAAAGCTAAGGGTGCTGGGCTTCCATTCCTATATGTAATGTAAAGCTTACATGGAGAAAATGTCCCACCAACTTGACTGCCCTGTTACCCTACTAAGCCGCCATTTTTAGAAATGTGTGCCATGTCTGAGGGCGATGTGAGCCTCATGCTCAGATCCAGGCCAGAACACCTCAGAGAGAGCATTCTGCCCTATGTGGTTAGTGACAGCATCCTCGTATTATCTTCCACTAGTAATCACGGGGAACCTGTCCTCAGATTCCAGGACCTGGTTAGATCCCTTCTCTGACCGGCTTCCTATCCTTCATGGGCAAGGAAGAAAAATCACTAATGAGTAGCTCTCCTTTGGGTTCTTCATGTGACAGCCAAAGGTAAGAAAATTTATCTCAAGGGTATTGTGAAGCTTTTTTTTGATAGCTCATGATAATGAAGATTGTGGGGGAAAAGTATCAAATATCATGGTGATGCATTATAAGCCTCTTTTGAAATCTGTCAAGAAGGTCACCGGCAACGTGCCTCTTCTGTTAGGATGGTCTTTGGCAACCTCACAGTAAGAGGTCTTCCACAGTAGATTTCTGTGCAACTCAGAAAGACCTTAGAAATCCTGGCCTCAGAGGAGTCACCATTTTGGTCCTTCTCTCTCAGCTGAGAGGCAGAATTTTTGGCCTACAAAGATCTTGGGGAGTGCTTGGGTGGCTCAGTTGGTTAAGCATCCGACTCTTGATTTCAGCTCAGGTCATGATCTCAGGTCGTGGGATGGAGCTCTGCATTGGGCTCCACAGTCAGTGGGGAGTCTGCTTGAGGATTCTCTCTCCCCCTCTCCTTTTGCCTCTCCCTCCACACTCACTCTTTCTCTCTCTCTAAAATAAATAAATCAATCTTTAAAAAAAAAAAAGGATCTCAGACTTTGATGCAACATCACAGTAAGGAGGGAGGCAGAGTATCAACACCATCACCAACACTGGCAGAAGACCTAGCAGGAATATAGAAGCTTCCCGTAGCCATACAAAGGTCCTAACATGATGGGGAGAACTCGAGCTGCTGACAGTGGCCAAAGGCTAACCTAGACTTTAATAATCATTTTTGAAGGAATTCCATTTTCAAAAATAATTTATTCAAATATTTTATGTCAAAATAATTCTAGAAGTATTCATTTCTATTAGTTGTCCCCAATCAAATGTGCATTTAATTACATGAACACCACTATTACTTCATAGTTTTTTTATTATAGACTTTTTTTATCCACATGAATGTTAAAGAAACTACAACAGAGTTAAATACCATTTTTGATAACATGATTATATTCTTAATTACACTCAATATTAAACTGTAAAATATTTCCAGAGGAATACAATCTTCATTCATACAGCAGGCAAAGTACCAGAGAGGAAGGGGCCACGTGTAAGTCTGTCCAGTTTGCTGTGAGAAGTGAGTTTGTACAGCGGACGCCATCCCAGCTGTCGAAACGGGATCCCCACTCCTAGGACAGGTCTTGTGTTTCTACCAAGAATCACTTCTTCAAACGCAACAGACAGTCTTGCAGAGCCGCTCTCTCCACGTGTGCAGCACTGAGATCACTTGGGACCGTCCACGGATTTCCCACCCCGGTTGGCTAACAGCACTCCCACGCTCTGGGTTCAGTTGGCCTTGAAAAACACAAAGACTCAAACTTTGGTTCCACCAAAAGATGCAACAAGCATTGGCTTCTCTGGTTGGCGCCCCCCTCCCCCCACTAATGAATGGCCGCTACAGTCTATTTTACATGGTTGTCCATGCTGCTTTGAGGTCACTTGTCCTTGGGTTCTCCCGAACCTGATTTTGTATTTGATTCCCAAGCCCTTTCAATTTGCAGTCTTTATGTGGGTCAGAAGTGCTCAGTGGCAGGCTGTATCTTACAAGAGAGCAAGAGTAAGTGGTTCTGTGCACCTGGGAGAAGACAAAAAGCACAGAGTGGGGACTTCAGCACCATGCAAAACACGTCAAGTAACATTTAGCATATCCTGAGAGAAGACATTTGTAGTACCGGTTGGATAAAATGTTTCAACAGTGACTATGAAAGCATCTCTTTTACATCTATTTGCCTGCCATCTTTGTTTAAGCATCTCCATATAACATGACATTGAGCCAAACTAGAACGATTAAATCCGACTGTGCTGGTCAGCTATGCCTTCTTTACAGTAAAGCCATGTTTGCAGGGTTCTAGAAGCTCCGGTTTGCTTAAGACAGCCTGCGGTGAAAGGCGCAGACAGAATTTCACGTGCCAGTGCTCTGCTGGCTTTGGCTGGATGGCCTGTTAACATCTGTTTTTCTTGTCCTGAGGTGTTAGGGCAACTGCAGAAGCATGACTGGAGTTTCTGTGATTCAACATCAACAAAACCATTGGATTGGCTATTAACTGCATATTTATAACTGATAGTAGAGGATGTAAATTAGGCCACAGTCTCCGGATATGAATCAGAGGAGAGCAGGTGAAGTGTGGGTGACAGAGCCAGGCAGCCTGGCTCAAAGCCTGCCACGTGCTCCCAGAGAGACCACAGACCACGGACTCAACTCTCTGCACGCCAGTTTTCTCAGCTGTAGACTATGGTGAAAGTAGCAGTCCTTCTCTCAATGGGTTGTTTTGGAGATTAAATAAGATAATTGACACAAAGCATTGAGCAGAGTAAGAACACATTATCATTTTCACTGGAGACTCTTGAAAGAACCTGGTCCTCTATGTCTGACTACAGATGAAAGAAATGGATATGCTATTCCTTTCCTTTGTCTTTGATCGATACAAAAGGAAGACACAGGGTGTTCTCTTACAATCCCTCTATATCCTTGTAAGAGCTTTTTCTTGCTATTATTCTTGTAGCAATTATTCCAGAACTGAAATAAAAATAACAGGAGTTTACCGAAGAGGTAGATATTGTTAGTACAGGAAGAAAAATTCTCCAAGTCTCCAGAAGTATGCAAAGTAGCCATTTGTGATGAAGAAAATGCAGACGTAAGGTTAAAGTAGTTTGGTCGTGCCCTAGGGTGTTATATACGGTCTTGAGCTTACTTTTAAAAAAGCAAGGGGAAAGGAAGGAGAGTATGGCAGAAGTCTGGTATGCAAGAGTGATAGCCAACATTTTAGAACTGGCAGAGACTTCGATCAGGCTTGGCCACCCACATTTTATAGATGAGAGTGGGCCTCAGAGAGATTACATGATATTCCACTCAAGATACCATAGGGAGGTAGTGTTAGATTGAGAAGGCAGACTCCCTCCAAAATGGTTCAATGATCCGTGGGAGACAAAGAAGTGTAATAGAGTCAAATAGACCTGGCTTGAATCCTGGCTCTGTCACTTGCTAGCTGAGTGACTCCCCTGAACCTCAATGTTCCCATGTATGAACAGGGATAATAATAGGATCTACCTTATAGAGTTGTAAGGTTCCAAAGAGATAGATAATGTGGCAAAGAATTTAGCCCAGTATCTGGCATAATTAGTGCTCAAGAAATGATAGTTATTATTATTTCTGTCTTGGTCACGGGTTTCCGTATGACTATGAACAAGTCATTTCCCATGATCGACTTTCCACTTGTGTAAAATGACTGGAAGACCTGGGTGCTTCAACCAGCTAAATGGAGGACATTTGTATAATGTCAAAAGGTGCTTAGGGGACACCTGGGTGGCTCAGTTGGTTAAGCTTCTGTCTTTGGCTCAGGTCATGATCCCAGAGGCCCAGGCTCCCTGCTCAGCAGGGAGTCTGCTTCTCCTTCTGCTCCTCACCCCACGCGTGCTCTCTCTCTCTCACTCTGTCTCTCTCTAAAATAAATAAATAAAATATATTTTTTAAAAAGGTGCTTGTGGGGTGTCTGGGTGGTGCAGTCATTAAGCGTCTGCCTTCCGATCAGGGCGTGATCCCGGCGTTCTGGGATCGAGCCCCACATCAGGCTTCTCCGCTAGGAGCCTGCTTCTTCCTCTCCCACTCCCCCTGCTTGTGTTCCCTCTCTCTCTGGCTGTCTCTCTCTGTCAAATAAATAAATAAAATCTTTTTTTAAAAAAAAAAGGTGCTTGAAAGAAAAAGAACACAAAGTGATAATTAAATCAGCGTTGACATCATGGCACTTCTTTGGGGGTATAGATTTCACAAAGATTACATTGGGTGCCTGTGCAGGACATGGGTCATGGAAACAACCACAGGTAAGAGAGACTGTCAGGAATAATTCTAGGGTTAAAAACAGTCCTAGACGCAAGGATAATACACACAACATTTTGAAATATTTTTTTCAAATCATTTCCATTGTACTTGCAAGCTTACAATGAAACAAATATGCAAAGTAGTCCAATGGCTAATCTACTAGGGCTTCTTTTAGGAGGTAGTTTGAAAATAAAGAAGCAAACTACACTTAACACAGCTGGTAGCTAAACAAATAGAATTCATTGCCCCAAAGGGGACTATGTCTAGGTTGAAGAAAGGTTTAGATGCATGGGTAATGGGTCTTTAAGGAGTTATCAAGGCAAAGCTAAGAGCATTCAGCGCACGTGCCTAAATTTCGAAGTTGGTATTGTTAAGAACAACAATTTGGCTCTTCTAATGGAGTTACACAGTTAGTATCCTGGTCTGGGTGGACCTTTATTCGATTCAACATGGAACTTCTTCTGTCCTAATGTAGGGCAAAAAAGATTTGTAGAGCAGTGATATGTGGCAATACTTGCTCGGCTTATTAAGTGGATTGCCTGTGGTTTTGAAAAGCTTCCTCCTCTTAATAGTCATATTGGAATCCACTGGGTGGCAAGAACACAGCACACTACCTTAAGGGTCACTCTTGCATAAGACATTAATGCATCAGTCCCTAATTTGGAAACCTGTGGTCACTGAGCATGGCAGAATTCGTCTCTCTCCCTTGATGTAATGATTTCTATTTTGTAATCTCTCTTGGGGTAATTCCTTGCAGGCTTGGCATGTTGAGAATCAAATGCTGCCTCTAACAATATGGTCGTGATTCTCTGCTTGGCTGATTTAGCTCAGCATTTAAGTAACCACTAATCTTCTGAAAGCACCAGGGTCTACTTAGAGAAATCCCTGTTGTCTGCAAGGATGGAAACAAAATCAGCATGAAGGAAGCATTAGTTACTAAACACAAATCAATCTTTTTTTTTTTCCACCTAGCTGTACTTGATATCACCACCAGAGGCATGGCTTCTGGGTAGCGAGGCTTCATTTTGTAGGTGCAAGAACAGTTCCTCATAAGCAGGGAAGACATGTTGGGAAATCAGAAGGACTAAAAAGACAGTTTACTGAAGTTTCCACTGAGTGGAAAGCAGACTACGTTCTAATGGATAAAGCTCACGCAGAGTAAAAGAAGCCAGATACCAGAGAACGTTCTGTACAACGTCCTTTACTAAAGCTCAAAATCAGGCGAAGCTGATCTTTGTTGGGTGGGGGAGTAACTGGGCAGGGGTACAGGGGGGCTGTCTGGGTGCTGGAAACCTAAGTGAGTTCGTCTTGTGAAAATCCACTGAATTTTGATCTGTTGACTTCATGACTTGTAGGACTTGATGGTTTCTGGACTTTGATGAGTGTGTTATATATACTTCCATTCAAATGTTATTTGAAAAGAACACATCCTAATATATTCTCTTTAAGTTGAAAGAAAATTACTGGGACATTTTCAGATTATTATACCTATGAGCTTATTTGGGTGATTCTTGCCTTGATTACCTTCATGTTCTGGGTTAAGATTTAGTGAAGTCTGACTGTTCTAAAATTATTCATTTCACACAACTGGTACAAACCTGTCTACGCTAATGAGAAAGAAATGCCCAACATCAACCTCAGGCTTAAGAAGAAAACCTGCAGATATAGAAGAGAGCCAACTCGCAGGCCCGCTTGTGGAGGACTTCATGGAGATGGAAACACAATGACTTATTACTTGACTGTCTCTCTTGCGGAAACATCTGCTCACAGAGGACAGGAAGTGCATGTATCAGGAGCAAGCTGGCACTGAATTTAAAGTCAGGAGCCCTAGGATCTCTTCCTAGCTTTGCAGCACGGACCTAAAACATCACATCTCCTTCTCCATACCTTAGTTCCTTGTGTGTGAAATTAAGGGAAAGCATCTGAATGCGAGACCGTCTTGGAAAGAGTTTTGAGCTCCTGATGAAATGTGGGTGGTGACATAATTATCATTATTTAAGACAAATGCTGAAGATTATCACTAATAAAGATGATGACAAGAGGTGGGATTGTCATTTGTACAAAGATGGAGGAGGCTTGCAATATGCAGAAAGGGATGGGAAAGAAAGACAGGGAACCACAAGCCTGCGCTGTACAGAATTCTTTTGGCCAATAAATTCTATTAAGTTGAAAACATGTTCCAGAGGGAAGGCCCGGGAAGAATGATTCTGATGGGAACAGGTCAAACTGATAAATGACCGCAATCCTAGCTGGCCGTGAGCACTTACAAATGCTCCCTCTGACATCTGAGTTTTTTCCTGATTTAGCAATTCCGGTTGTTAGGTCATCCTAATGTATTGTTACAGAACCAACAAGCCATAGTTTTTATATCCCTTCGATTCGAACAATTACACATGTCTTCTACATAATCAAAAAGTTGCTTTGGAAATGCTTAGGTCTGTTCTGACTATGGTTACTTAATTTTTACTGTCTTCCTTGCCTTAGGAGCCCAGAGTATTTGTCTTTTAAATCCTTGCCAGGGACATGACCTTGAACCTGGCTTCCGCTCTAGAGAAACAGTGATTGGTTTAGGGAAAGAATGAATGACTCTTCCTACAGTGGACTTTCTCAAAGGGCCACGTTGCCTGCAATTGTTCACATCACCGTCTGTCGGTAGTTCCCTGGAAGCCGGATTTCGGGAAGACGTTTGGAAGCAAAGGAGAGGCACAGAAGAGAAGGTACAGTAACCATGACTGCTGACACACCACTTCTGTGCGGAGGGGCAGTAACCGGGGTGTCAGGGAGAACCACAGAGAACAGAAAACCTCAAAACAGAACGAAGGTTGCTTCTGCAGAGGAGTAGAGAATTTCCTTAGTTTTACGACTTTTCCAAGGAATCTATAAAGTGTATGTGGCCATTCGCTTAGGAAGTCCCATGCCCGGGCATAACAAAGTTCATCCGTGTACTGGCTGAAACATGGGGTGCAACTTTACCAATCCCTTGGGCTACTTCGAATACACCGAATAAAGAACACGGCTGAGTAATAAGACTTCTGAGCTCAGGAAAATCGCTTTCATCTGGTAAGCTTACCTTTTAGCTTTTGCTGAGATGGGCACCAAGCTTTTCTTTCCTGATCAAGCTCGCTGCATAGGGGATCTATAAGATAAAAATAAGCAAAACTATCCCGATAAGCTAAATTTAAAGACAGATGCACATGGAGACCCTTCATCATGCCTAACAATTTGAATGTCAGTGAATGCCCCCACCACCCCTGCCGAAGGAGAAAAGGTCTCCATCCGACTGTCAACAGTATGGAGCTTCCCAGACATAGCAATTCCTAAGGCCTGTTAAAAAGCAGATCAAGGACAGAACTGGCGAGCACACGGGACTCTTGCTGGAGCTGGTCTCTGAGGTGAGTATCTGACATCTCACTTGCAGAACTTGTTTAAATTTGCATTTAATAATGTGGTACTATTATTTTTTTATTTAGGTATGAAAACAAAGTTATGATGTTAAAATGTATGTCCAAAGAGACAAGGATATGTTTATAAACTAGATCAATGCTATCTTTCATTTAGTTACAGTGACAAAATAGGCTGTCATTATAAATCACAAATAAGATGAATTAACTAAACACAAATTATTACTCTGGGTACTTTCCCAATAACTACTAAGAAGCATCAGAAATCACTGCACTGAGTGGAAAATACGACCCCTGAGGATGCTACCTGGATAAACTTAAAAAGTACTTTTCACTGCTGGGACTTTGAACAAAAGCCTATCTCATTTGATATGTTACTTTTCATTTGAAGATTCAATGGCTGAAATTGGACATGTATTATTTAGATTTACCTCTTTATTAACCCCAGTTAAGGTTATTCTATGCTTATGTTCCTTACCTTCATCATTAGAAGGCTAAACTCGGGACTATAAAGATTTGAACCTATTTTACATTTAAAGAAAGGAATATCCAGTCTTCTAGAATGTAACATGAAATACGGCTGTTACATAAAAGCGGTGGGGCAAATGCAATTATTTTCATCTGATCAGGCAATGTTTTTGCATACTGATGCATATATGTTCCCCACATTTCAGGCATATACGTGCTTTGTTCTCCTGACCCACCATCCATAAATATGAGCCTTTTCGAATGGGAAGGAACGATGAATCACAATGATGTGAGTGACGGGATTAGCTGGACCATTTTGCCATAATAACTGGCCAGTTGAATCAGTCTTTTTAATGGCAAAAATTAAAAAAAAAAAAGAGAAGGCTGACATAATCATCTCACTGTTTTGATACACAAACACGACATGGATACACCATGGATCAGGCACATATCTGATAAAGGCCACAGACAACAGCATGAAAATTAATGATTCATTCGGTTAGTGCCATAAAAAGTTCAGAGTCTCAATCTCACATTTTAGGACGTGAGCTGAGAGGAGCTGGATAACTATGACAAGAACAGTGACATAGGGACCTACTCTAGTTACCTCTTGTTCTCACTCTAGGTCATGCTGCACCTGCTATTAACAGAGACACACAGTTCCCATCACGGTGTTTGTTGAGATACGCCAAACCACGTGGATCGCCTCTCTCTTTAGATGCATGATACAACAGAGCCTTGAATGGAACTCTACTCTTTAGGATAACAAGCAGAAATGATGTAAACCTTGGGGTATGAGGAATTACCTAATACAATGTATTGTGCCACACTCACTTTTAAAGAAAGGCCTGGACACCAAGACTCAGGGCCACAACAAGAGAGAGTCTGTTCCACCCCAGGCACTGCACAAGTTAACATCTCCATGGACTGTCTCATCAACTGCTCATTCTAACCCAAAGAAAAGTGCCTGAGGGGCACTGCTTTCAGATCTATGTCTGAACACTTTTTCTTTTCTAGCTTCCTCCTTCCCAATCTTTCTCCCTCCCTCCCTTTCTTGCTTTTTCTTTTTCTTTCTCTTTTCTTCTCCCCCCAGAAACAACAATGTAGGATTTCATTAAGGTAGAAAGCTGAGAAGGAAAAGGAAAAAGGACTGGGGGGGGGGGGAGGACATTTCCACATTTGAGTCCCAAATTTCCAAATGGGAATTTAAATCTGTTTGAAGAATCACCCCCACTCAAACACTGTGGCATTCATTTCTTTAAAACAAAATGAAATAAAAGCCAAACAAAAACAAAGAACAAAAAGCATAAGGTTGCGAGCCGAAAGTCATGTATTTTTGATGCTAAGTCCTAAATCATGAATGATAAAGAATATAGCAGCACATGGCTCGACTGTTCATGGAGATTACCTTATTTCCTTGATTCTAAAATGCACTTTTCCCCCCTCCCATTTTAACAACTCTGAAATTAGATGTCTTATAATTGACGATATCTTAGAATCATGGTTGGAAGTTTCTTTTCTTGTGATAAATCAAGTAATGGTGCCTCTTACAATTGACAGTTGTCTGGGTTCCACCAAATGCAATACTGTGTTCACAGAGACCTCGGCAAACACTCCCCAACCTGGGAGCTCAGGCTCCAGAGGCTCCGTTTGAGCTAATTATTTCATGTAAATTTCCTGTACTAGACCTTATAAAAACCTTTCTTTTCATTTTCACCAAAATTGGCATAGACACAAAAAATTCCCTCAAAGTTATGTAAGTTCTAAATTAATTACCTAGTTGGTGTTAGTCTATCAAAAGTATAAAAAGATAACTTCCAATTTGTGCCAAGAAAGAATTAGCCTGACCTCAGACATTCAGGTGGGTTAACACGTCAAAAGCAGAAAGAGGAGAAGGCCTCAAAACGAGGGAACCGTGATCGCCTTGTCAAGATGCATGGCAATCGATCAATAATGGGAAAAGGACCGACTGTAGTCCAAGTCTGTCTGCTGCTGGGGAATGTTAAGGCAGCATCAAGTCATCTGACTTGCAGGGACCTTCTTTTCTTGCATAGTTAGCCACAAAACCAAATTCCTCTAGTGGCCTAGGGATCTTTTCCTAAAAATACGGTGCCAAACAGTAATTGTTCTATCTATCTTTTAAAAAACACATAGGCTATATTTTAAAAACTCTCTGGGTGGAGACGGCAGAAGTCTGAGCAAGGTCCCATCCTAATGAATCCTGGAGAATCTCCCGGGAAAGACCCTATCTCTGAAGAGCTGTGTCCTTGCCAAACAGGGAGGGCCCCTCCAGCAACAATAAAGACCTCGCTCCTTTCACTGCGAGGAAGCAATGTGCTCCCACCATTGGGAAGTTGTAAATTGCTTTTTTACAAGTCCACAGTGAACGAAACATTAGTACTAAATCTATTGATTGAGAGTTATTTTAATTGAGGCTTTTAATGAAGAACTTTGAGACCAGCTTCTACTGGCTGCGTGGGCCTGCAGCCTTCTGGAGAAACAGTAGAGGGCACTTTGAGACTAGCACATTTTCTCCATCAACACGCCTCTTAGCAATCCAGCAAGTTCGGAGGATGTCAACCTGGGTTGAGCCATTTATCACAGGCGCTCTTTTGCACACAATGTCCTGCAAGAATTAGGACTAAAGAAGAGTATGTCTCGGACAAACCCACAGTAGTAGCTGCTACACAGAGGCACTTGCTTGAGAAACATTGTTGCCAAATTATCAATGAAAAAAGTAATCAAGGCATCATAATGTGTAAATTATATTATATTTCAGTCCTTGAAAAAAACCTTGATCAGAAGGTTATACACTAAGTAAAATATCTTCAGCTTCTTTTTAACTTTTAAAAAATTAGATATAACTGATACAGAACATTGCGTTTTGCTTCTTCACTTTCTTCTTAATTGTACAGGGTGATGGGTTTTGTTTTCAAAATTGAACAAAGTTTTCCAAGAATCACAATCCCCCTATGAATGAGAAAATGTTTTGCTCTGTTCTATACTACACACTAACATTTTCATGAACTTGTTAAATTTTAAAACTTTCGCATTTGGTTCATAGTGAGAAGAATGTATTTCTTTGCTTGTATACATAACTCTGGCTTAGTAAAGAAAACATTGTGAGCATTTGAAAACCCAGGGCAGGGGTAGAGGACTTTAACACAGACTGTGTGAAGTATTATAAACTCTAATTTTAAGTTACTAAAAAAAAAAGTCAGCTTGTTGCCCACGTATAAATGTTAAATAAACTGCATATGCTTTAAATCTCACATCGAGAGAAACTTACATTCATTTATAAGTGTACAAAGAGAGTCAATTATTTGACTCTATAATCATCACCCCTTTGCATTTAACAAACTGAAAAAGGAAGTGGGTGCAGAAATTATAGTCAGTAGAGAATCTAAAATGCAGAAGCCAAAGAAATTCATAAGTTTTCTTTCTATAGCAATGATACCCAAGATGCTTTCGATGTAATCTTCTGAATAAGAACACTGTGTAACAGCATAGGATACATGCATTGTGCATCTGTGGGAATTGTCATAAAATATGACGGCTTTAATATGCTTGAATTCTCCACGACTGCAGGTTGGGATGGGTTCTTATTTCATCTAAAGGGGAAAAAAATGCTTATCTGTAGGCAAATGACTCTCCTGTAATATATGCTCTGTAAACCTTAAATATAAAATAGTTTAAATATAATACAATCAAATAATTCTGAGTGAATTGCCCTATTCCTAGGAAGCAAAGCATGTAACCATATTTGCTGATGAATTAGATCATTCAACTAAAAATATTGAGAAAGTGAATAACTGTGATACCTAGCCACTTCTTGAAAATCCTTAGGTAGAATATTCTAAAGCTATTACCCCCACAAGTATTTTAGCAAATAAAACAGCTGAATAAAGGACTAGATAAAATTTCCATTTAGGTAACCTTGAGTTTACTGCCTCAATTCCAAAGCGGATGGTATAAGGTGAACACAGGTCCTTCTTGCACAAAAATCTGTCTAGCCACCAGGACTTGAAAATCCTACTATTGGGGTACTGCTTTAGGAAGGGGCGTGCCATGAAACTGATGACTCATACTGGCATAGCTTTGGATGACACACACGGGCATTTCATGTTGATTACGCACTTGTGCCTCACTATATGCCTATCAGGGCGCTAGGTTAGACCTTACAACGAGGTCCTTTGGCTGAGAAACTGACACTCGATGGACTATATGGGAGTGGTCTTGTACCGAAGTTTGCAGACCTTCCAGCTTGTGTCTGTGGGTCCCAAGGACAGTGCTGTCCATAATTCACCAGTATGGTTTTCTTTAGTCATTTTAGTAGTAGTTTCTTGGCACAAAAGAAAATCTGAGGAAATCGGGAACAAGCCAGGGAAATTTGGAAAAGAGGCCCACTCTGTGAGAGTACTGGAGTTGAGTCAGGGGTCATCCCCGAGTGATGATTCATTCAGCAAATGTTTATTGTTAGCCATTTGATGCTAGACACCAATGCTAGGCATTGGAGGCAGTGTGAAGACCCTTTCAGTCTTACAGCAGGAAACACAAGAGAAGAAGCAAGAGGGACAAATCATGTCTATTTCACCTGTTTTCATGTTGTCGGCTTTTGTGGATTTCAGAAATTATATGGTATCTACAGGGCTGGGGGGAAAATGTCTGGCTTCTCCCAAAGAACTTAATTTGTGCCCGGGAATCATTTAGTATCTAGAGAAATCTGAATTAGTAACAGTTGTCTGGATAAATGAATATATGATGATAACATATTTTGCAATACAGTGTAATAAAAATGTTTAGTAATACCAGTTTATATCGGCCAGGTACCAAATAACTCAAAAGACATTTTTTCTTCTATCAGTACTACCTGCTTATTACATGGATGCAGTATCATTTCCTCTTTTACTGAAGAGACTGAACGTCAAAGAAAATTAAGACATTAAAGCTACATAACTGACCTTAAACAGGAACACTGAAATAAATACTTAGTCCCCTTTCTTAAAGCCCATGTTGCTATACTCGATCCCCCCACCCCCGCAAATCACAAAGTTTTGGTTGCATGTGGCACGATTTTTAAGAGTCCGAAAGTGATGTGTAAAATCAGTAAGGTCTTGAAATGTTACATCCCTTTGTCTCCAAATCTATATTTAAATTCTTCCTTTGGATTGGGGTCCCTGACTGGCTAGGTTGGTCCAATGTGATTACTGATCCCAGGGTCATGAGTTGAAGCCCCACGTTGGACGTAGAGATAACTTAAAAACAAAATCTTAGAAAAAAATTAATTCATCCTTTGGACAACGAAAACAATAAGCATATTCACAGCAAGTAATTAATAGCTCTTATGACCTAGGTATCAAAAGCTAAGAACGTAGATACATTTTTTTTCAACCTCTTTGGGGGTTTGGTTATTAATCAATTAAGAAAAATCCTTCTACACCCCACCCCCTCCTATGACTTCAGGTGCAAACAAAACTAACACAAAGAAAACCAAACAAAAGAAGAAAGGTCCTGTTTAAGAGGTATCTGATGTTGACATGGCTTTTGGAACAGAGAATGTTCACCAGTACTTGAGGCCAAGGAAAACCAGTGGGAGCGTTAAGAGCAAAAGCAGCACTTTTAACGGAGCTTCCAGAATAGGCAAAAACCTCATGAGCTACAAGGTTGGTTTAAAAATGACTCCCTGGGGCACCTGGGTGGCTCAGTCATTAAGCGTCTGCCTTCGGCTCAGGGCCTGATCCCGGGGTCCTGGGATCGAGCCCCGCATCAGGTTCCCTGCTCTGCTGGGAGCCTGCTTCTCCCTCTCCCACTCCCCCTGCTTGTGTTCCCTCTCTTACTGGCTGTCTCTCTCTCTGTCAAATAAATAAAATCTTTAAAAAATAATAATAATAAAAAATAAAAATGACTCCCAGCAATCTCCATTAACATGAGCATGATTTCTCTGCTGCAGAAAGAAAACAGTAATACCTATCTTCCTCGAGTTATCCCGATAGAGAGCTAGCTCTCTGGCTCTCTAGACAAGATGGGCAGGTATGCGTGGATACATGCTTCATACGATAAGGGTAACGTGGACAAGCTCAGAAACATCAAGCAACCCAAATTAAAATTATCATGCTGGGAATACCACCAAGGATCAGCGTATGTTTTTATCCAGGTGATTAAAAATATCTTACAAATACAGAACAGAAATCATTTCCCCCATTGTACTCATGTCAATGAGAGTATGGGAGACTGTTTTAAAAGCCCTAATGATTAATACCAGAAGTATCTGCATGGGGATGAAGGCAGTGAATTCAGAATGAAAAAACCAAAAAGGCAACAAAAACCCCCACTACACGTATTTGCCAGGCACCTTCCTGCTTCCCTGGTTCCACATAAATATCTCTCAGCGTCCACTTTTCAACGTGATTAGGAGAGGGTGAATAACACACTTCATTTGGAAATTATTACTTCTTTTCATCACCCTTCACGTGAATTTAATTGACTAAGTGTATTTATACCAAGTTTATTGGCAGCGGAGGGCCTGGCTCCGGTCTGGGTAACAAAAGGAGAGAAAGAGAGAAGACAGTTGCCCTTGACTCAGCTCCTAGTGCGTCCCAGCGCCGTGCTCACACGTGTGCACAGTGGGAGACAAGGCAGGTACCTGTGGCTCCCCCACAGAGACAATTCACACATCTGTCTATTAACACATGGTAGGTAGTTACATTTCGAGGAAGCGTACTGACACATCTGTTTATCCTGCGTCTAAGTAAATCTCTTGGTAATTAGCATCTAAACCAGCTGAGAGGTGAGTGGTAGGTGGACCAAAGGGGTTTCACGGCAAAAACGTGAACAGTTTCATACAACTGGGTGGTTTGAAAACAAACCCATCAAGGGGCATAGATTTTTAAGGAGAAATCATCTTACAATTTGTAACTGTTGCACCATTTCTTCTCGGTAGGCTAGTTCCCTTTTCATCTGATCTTGAAAATTATCTGGTAGGAGAGACAGAGAGAAAGACGTTAATTAGAGTCGCAAAAACCTTCTTTTAGTATTTTTAATAAAAATATTACTGACGGTCCCAGAGAAGCCCATTCCCCTTTTTAAAAAGGATTGTGGTTTGTTTGTTTTTTTAAGTAAATAATGGGGCTGTTTTCAAGGCGCCATAATCAGAACAGACGGCAAATTTTGAGAGTAAGGTCTGTGTCTCATAGTTCACAGCATCCCATAGACTATCTAGATGGATGATCCCGCGCATATGATAACTAGTCAGGGCGCCCGGGTGGCTCAGTTGGTTAAGGGTCTGCTTTTGGCTCAGGTCATGATCTCAGGGTCCTGGGATCGAGTCCCACATCAGGCTCTCTGCTCAGTGGGGAGCCTGCTTCTCCCACTCCCTACACCCCTCCCCCTGCTTGTGCACTCTCTCTCTTTCTCTCTGTCAAATAAATAAATAAATCTTTTAAAAAAGATAACTAGTCAGAAATGTCTGGTGCAGTCATGTTCTCTACCTTTGCCCGCTTGAGCAGGTCACAGGTATAGAGCTTCCGCTGTCTTAGGAAATGTGGACCCTCGTGCCTGTCATGCCTCCTGGGTGATAAGATGAAGGTCTGTTAGCCATGCCTGCCTCACTGCACTCCCCAGAGACTGATCAACATACTCTGACTCCCAACCTGCAAACTCTCTCCCTCCGCATCAGCCTTATTCTGTGGTCCTCCGTGGGCCAGGAGCGGCTCTGCCTTGCCTCCATCTGAGAAGAGGGGGAGCGCTAAGAGATATTGTCATGCAAACTATCTTCGCCATTCTACACAGTGATCATTTTTACTGGGAAATGACTTCCCAACGTGTATCGTATCATTGCAACCTCTCCAGGTGCTCTTTTTACAAGTGTGGACCCCCCCCCCCCACACACACACACAAGGGTGGGTCTGGCTGACTTTGGCATTTTCTGCTTTAAATGAGAACGTCGCACAATCTCCTATTGACTCCGTGGGTCAGGGCAACAGTTTGGAAAAACCAGAAACTTTGTCACATCTTTTCCTCAGCTCTTCCTTTCACCTCTGCAGCCACTGGTGTGTGAATCCTTCCCAGTCTGCCTCCAAACTCAGCTCCCTTTGCCACTGTCATCTCCCCAACATGGACACCTCTTCCCGGAATAGCTTCCCAACTGACCACCTGGCCTCCGGTCCCTCGTTCAGCAAATCCCTTTCCTTCTCCTGCTGAAAAGTCTGTGATGGCTTCCCACCACTTTCAAGATAATAAATCCTTTACCACTCATGAGATGCTGGGTAGTTGGAAATTAAAAACATTGTCCTTTTTATTTTTTTGACTTCTACCTTTCTATCCTATGTGAATTCTTTTGAATTCCCACACCTGCTATCCTCCCTCATTGTCAACAACTCCCACCAGAGTGGGACATTTGTTACAATGGATGAACTCACAGTGACACGTAATCATCCAAAGTCCCTAGTTTACCTTAGGGTTCATTCTTGGTATTGTACAGTCTATGGATTTGGACAAATATACAATGACGTATATTCACCATTGTAATATCAGAATACCCACCAGTATCCTCTGTGCTTTGCCTACTCATCCCTCTCCACCACCCACCCCTGGCAACCATTGATCATTTATTGTCTCCACAGTTTTGCCTTTTATATCTTTTTAAAAAACCTCTCCCTTAGTCTCACCTCTGAATTTGACATGAAAGATATGTACTAGGGGTAAGAACATGGCACAAAGCAAAGGTCAAGGGGGAGTTACGGGGCAAGGAGTGCTTGAGCAGAGATGTGGAGAACAGCATTGTATACAAAGACATGGGAAGAGGCGTAAGGAAGAGCAAGTGGCTCAGTTAGTTGCAACAAAAGGGGTAGAGGAAACCCCTGTACCCCGTCACCCACCAAACCTGACTGCGGCACTTCCCTGGGATCCCAGAAGATGCTAAGGACAATTCAGAGTGGAATGGCGATCCTTAGTCCTTACTTAATTCATGCTCATTGGTCTATGATGGTACATTTAATATAGTTCCTTAAGATAAAATGAAAAAAAATATAAAGCCGTTAAAGTGTTAGAAAAAATGGGGTGTATTTTTATAAAATTTGGGTGGGGAAGGGTATCAAAGTTAGAAAAACCAAAAAAGGAAAAGATTGATAGATTTGATTAGACAAAAATTTAAAACTTCGGTATGACAATAAACTACCAACAAACTGAACCCTCAACACACAAAAGATCATGGTCAATAGCTAAAGGTAATTGATACAAACAAAAGAATATTTGTCATGTGACAAAGCCTTACTATTTAGTATATAAAGAGTTTATAGAAATCAATCTGAAGAACACATTAAAAGAAAAATGAGAAGAGAACATAATGGGCATTTACAAAACAGAAAGCTGGAAAGTAGACATAGAAAGTGCTCAATGTCCCTAGCATTGAAAGGAAACGATATGAGCTACCATTTTTCCTTAAGTTAGAAGAAATTAAAAGAAAAAGTGAGATGTGGTGTTCCAAGAATGGGACTATAAATTAGTACAGCTTTCTGGAAAGCAACTAGAAATTACGTATCAAGAGCTGTAAGAAGTTCCTAGTGTTTAACACAGCAATGCTTTCAGGAGTTTATCGTAGGGGAATCATTATAGGTATGTGCAAGGATTTCGTTCCAGTGATGTCCATTGCCTAAAACTTTGATCACTTTAATGTCTAACGTAAGAGTATATTTACAAATTCAAAAAGGATTAAAGACCTAAATGTAAGACCCAAAACCATGAAGAATCTTAAAAGAGAGCACAGGAAGTAATTTCTCTGACATCAGCCACAGCAACATTTCTCTATATATGTCTCCTCAGGCAAGGGAAAGAAAAGCAAAAATAAACTATTGGGACTACAGCAAAATAAAAAGCGTCTGCGCAGTGAAGGAAACCATCCACTAAACAAGAAGGCAACCTACTGACTGAGAGAAAATATTTGCAAATGATATATCTAATGAGGGGTTAATATCCAAAATAGGTAAGGAACTTTTACAATTCAGTACCAAAAAGACCAATCTGATTAAGAAATGGGCAGAGAACCTAAATAGACATTTTCCCAAAGAAGATATCCAGATGGACAACACATATGAAAAAATGCTAAGTATCACTCACCATCAGGGAAATGCAAATCAAAACTACCATGAGATGGGGTTATACCTTTCCCCTGTCAGAATGGGTAAAATCAAAAACACGAGAAACGACCAACGTTGGGGAAGATGTAGAGAAAAAAGAACCCTTGTGCATTGTTCATGGAAACGCAAACTGGAGCAGCCACTGTGGAAAACAGTATGGAAGTTCCTCAAAAAATTAAAAATAGAAATAGCATATGATCCAATAATTCTGCTACTGGGTATTTACCCGAAGAAAACAAAAACATTAATTTGAAGAGATACATGCACCTCTATGTTTATCGCAGTGTTATTTACAATAGCCAAGATATGAAAGCAACCTAAGGGTCCATCAATAGGTGAATGGATAAAGATGTGGTGTACACACACACACACACACACACACACACACACACGGAATATTACACAGCCATAAAAAAGGATGAGGGTTTTTTTTTTTTTTAATTTTTTCTTTTTTCCGTTTGGGACAACATGGATGGATCTAGAGGGTATTATATGTGAAGTGAAATAAGTCAGACTGAGAAAGAAAAATACCATATGATTTCACTCATATGTAGAATCTAAAAAACAAAACAAATGAATAAACAAAAAGAAGAATCAGACCTATAAATACAGAGAATGAACTAATGGTTGCCAGAGGAAAAGGGGATGTGGGGATGGGCAAATTGGTGAAGGGGAGAGGGAGATACAGGCTTCCAGCTATGGAATGAATAAGCCATGGGAATAAAAGGCACAGTATAGAGCATATAGCCAGGGGCACTGTACTAGGGTTATATGGTGGCAGGTGCCAGCTACACGGGTCGGGAGTGTAGCGTAACATATAGAAAGACTGAATCACTACACTGTACACCTGAAACTAACGTAACATTGTGTGTCAGCTACACTCAAATAAAACAATTTTAAAAAGAAAGTACATTTATGACTGCTTTGTAGTAACGGAAAGAGGCTCATGTTAAGTGAAAAACAGAAGGGTGAAAAATGAAGTGTATAATATTCATTTTGTTAAAAAAAAGGGGGGGGATTCAAGATGCATTTAAAAAGCTGGAATTCCAAAATGTTTACATTGGTTATCTCCAGGTGATAAGATCATGGGTGATTCTTCTTTCCTTTTCTTTGTATTTCTCTATGTTTATGGTTTCCTACCACAAGCATGTGTATAACTTTTGAGATATAAAAAATTGTTAATTGGCGAATAAGAAAAAAAAAACCCTAAAATTTCTGCTATGTTCTAAAGGTTGATGAAGACGCAATTTAAATGGAGATAAAAAAAAATCATTAAGCCAATTTCTCTAATGAGATGCATTTAAAACCCAACTATTGCTGGAAAACGATAGTATAAAAGGAGGTAGCAGAGGAAAGCATCGACGTGCAGTGTGCCACCCAGCACGGTAGTAAGGCAAACATGGATAGTTTGAAAGCCCGGTGTTTTACAAACAGCAATACAAAGTATGCAGCCCGCGTTCCCAGGACCAGAAAGAAGAAAACCCCCATGGTACAACTGGTTCACCTGGTAGATACTAGTCCTCAAGGGATAGGCTTTCGGGTTTACTTTGCTTACATCCTGTTCATTTTGTTATCACTACTTTTAACAACTACTGGACCTCTTCATCCGTACCGTGTTTTAGAATTGCCCCATTGCTCCGTCTCTGGAGGATGATACTAAAAGAGAGAGGAAACCACTCAACACAGAACGATTGCGGTAACAGCCAGAGGTGAAAGATGGGATAACTATATTCAAGTAGATGAAATATAGTTTGTTTTTAATAAAAGTACCCTTAACAGTAACATGGAAGAGTAGCTCTTTACAAGAATCTAAAATGATGACATAGTCAAAATCTACTCCTGAAATATTTCACGAAGCCCCACTCGCTGGGCCTTCCCTGTCATAACTGACTGGCCTTTCCATCAGTTCTCTCAAGTACCACGAATTTGTCACATGCAAATCCAAGGACTCAACTTATGAGCCCTCACTAATCTCCTTTATACAACAGTTTTCAGCTTCCCAATCTCATTCTTCGTTGTCGGTTTTAATCTCAGTCGTGTACTGAGAGTATGTCCTGTGCCCACAATATACAGGTGTTGTGCAGGCAGCAGCAGAACGCCCTTTCCGGAACCTGTGAACAATGCCATGCTGTAGAGGAGAGTAGCAGGTGTAAACAATCAGAGAGGAATTAACACAAACACCCGTGGAGTTAGAAATAAACACAGTAGGACGTCAGCAAAAAGTGCCTACTATGAAAGTAGGAAGGCTTCCTGGAGGTGATGGCTTGAACTGTGTTGCAAGTGATTAGGAATGCCTAGATGAGGGGAGGCGTTCCAGACTCGAGAAACATAGTCTGCAGAGGTGGAAAGCAAGGGGAGAGAGTGATGTGTAGGGCAACTGGAGCTTAGCAAGGACAGGAGAGGAGGTAAGACTGGAGAGGCAAGGTGGGCCAATTATGGAGAGCTCTGAGAGTCAGTCAAGAGTTAAATTAGATACACCATGACCAACAGTAGGGGATCACTATAGCTTCCTGGGTGGAAGATCTGGAGCCAGAGGTAGAGCTTTGGCAAGACTAGGCTAACGGCAGTGGGTGGGAAGGGCTGGAGTGGGGGAAGAGAGGAGAAGGCCCAGGGCATCCTGTTGCAGTGACAGGGGAAGAGAGGGGGAGAGGGCCTTCTCCACTGGTCGCCTCATCCAGCAACTCTCTGGCAGGTCCCCAGTTCAGGGCTGAGTTGGTACCCTTGGCTAGTGGCAAGAGAGTAAAATGAATGAAAACTACAGCCAAGGGATGGATGCCATAATAAAGGAAGGTATAGGGCTCTGGAAGAGAAGGGACATAGTTGTGAGGGAAGGGGGCCACAATGACTTTGGTGGCAACAATGACTTCCAGATTTATAGCAAGTAGAGACACTTGCTTGTTCTTCCTCCTCTAAACTTTTGCCCTATGGAGACCTGCTTTCTCCTCCTCCTTCCTCTTCTTCCTCGCCCCACCCCTCCTCCTTCTCCCCCTCCATCCTTCTTCTGATCTTTAACTTAACCCTCTCCATGCCCAGGATTCATCCCTGTGGTCCTTATTAGCCCTCAGAACCACAGCAAGAAGGCTAAGAGACACTCAGAAACTTGAACCTATTTTAGAAATGCTTTTTGAGAGCTCAGTGCTAATAACCTTTTCTTCCTCCTCCTCCATCCTTACCACTACCACCCTCACAGCTGACAGTACTGAGCACATCTCTCGGGCTGGGCTATGCAGAGCACTTCACACGGTTCCTCTCTTTTACTCCTTGCATCCTCCCACGAGACAGGAATTATCTGGCCCATCTGACACCTTCCAAGGTCCCACACAACCAGGAAGTGGCAGAGCCCCAGAGTGAACTCAGGTCTGGGTTCCTAATCCTCACACATGATAGCTTAGCTGAGGTCCACAAGCATTCTCAGTAAACCACGCTTTCAGTGTCATGACTGAGAGTCCCCTTCCTAATAAAAGGCTCTGCGAAACTCTGGCTGGGACTCCTCTATGCTTCCTTCTGATGTGGCTTCACAAAGTTCGTTTTCCCCTCTCCATTTGAGCGAATCTAAATCTGTCTGCCAGTCTCATGGCCTCTCGCGTTTAGTTAACAAGCACGTAATGCACATTTGCTATTTTCACGGGTGTGAAATTAACTGCCTCTTTGTGGTATGTCTAAACCACGCATTATTCAAACTTGGGCACACACATGCCACTTCCTTGGTCAGTGGAGTAGGCTTCAGATATAAAACAGGAAAAAAATTTTGTTGTTCTTTGAGAAGTGTTCCATGTATGTGGCAATCACAGAGCATTAGCTTTAATTCAAAAGGATGAATGATAGTTCTGAATCAAAATAGGCCAGTCGTACTATAACATTCTAACTTCTTTTTAACAGAAACATGTACATACTGTATGGCAGGGCAATTAAGAAGGGAAATGTACCAATTATTATGAATTACTTAATTCCTTGAAATGATTAATTAGCTTTTATCAAGGGGATAAATTATGGATACACTGACTTTCTGTGGAGTTACGTGGGTACGTTAGCGGTTCAATGGAACTTTGACCCACTCTGCTGGATCTAAAAGCAAGGGTTTGCAAACCCAACAATGAGATAAATATCAGCTTATAGGGGAAACAAATAATTCAATGTCTGCTCATCGTTGCAAGGAACTGGGTATTAAAATACTGTTTGAGAAATGAGAGAACCATGGATCCTTTGGAAGCACTTGGTTTTTAAGGTTTCAGAGATATTTTTTTAATGTTTCTTTCTCTTTTTCTTGAAGCCATAAATTATGACGATCCTAACACATGATTAAAAGCTATAGGCCATTCTCCACCCTTCCATCTTACTCGAGGCCTCAGCAGGCAGTCTCGAAATTCAAAACATTGAAGCACTGTGAACGCCGAACCTCCCCTGTGGGTACTGAGAGATCACAAACTTGGCAGACCCTACTGCTCCTTGTGGTCAGAGCTCTCTTCCATCATGCATCCTCCTTGTTTCTATCCCTGCTAAGTGTTCGGTGAAACTCAGTTTGAGATGTGCCAGGAACCCAGTCCTCTTCAAAGCTGTTACCAGAGAAGGCACGTCTTTTAGTTGTGCTGACAATCACATTTGAGAAGCCCTGGTGAACACAGACATTCATGCTCAAATTATTAAAATTGTCACAAGGACTGAACAATCTTCTCCCAGATGCTTGTCTGTGGCCCTAGCACAGGAATTGCCAACGAGAATTTTGTGGTTCCTGGATTCCTTACAAGGGGCATGCTGACATTTTTAAAAAGGGTCCCAGAAAAAAACTAACATTAAATTTACAGAAATCAAAACATAAGCTTACATACTAATTTCTTTCCCACTTTCCTTTCTCTGGAGTGAGGAATATGACTAAAGGAAACTCCAAAAAGTTTGAAAAAACACCACTGTGATGTATTTGTCCTAATGTGACCCAGCCCAGGGCTGGCGAATTTTAGAAATTTGGACACCTAGCATTAAATTCTAGGACTCTGGGAATAGAATAGAGTTTCTATAGAATAGGATTTCTATAGAAATTCTAGGACTTTAGGAATAGAACCGACAGTTTTTACGCTCCCGTATCTGCCACCAAATTCGGAATGGAATTTTAACATTAAATATGAATGGGGAATCCAAAACTGCTAAATTATATTAACCTCAGTCAATAAAACAAATATATGTACATTGAATTGTTAAATTGTAAATCTTCATATTCATACACATTTCAAGCACCAGGAAGCGCTACAGATATACCCAAGAATAAAAATTCATTGTTCTTTTGTTTTTCCTACCTTGGAGAATAAAAGTACCTGAGTAATTCTTTTGTTTTGAAATATATAATCTAAAAATGTCAGAGTATTTAAATACGTCTACGTATTTAATGAAATATTTCCATACATATTTTACATACACGTAATACATACACACAGATACACACCTATCAATACGGTAAATACCAAAAGGTTCTCATAAGAAATTTAATCTGTGAGCTGATTCAAAGCATAAATAACAGACTACAATTTCCCAACATTTAGACAGAGGCCACGAGAAGACCCCGTGGCATTTTCTTCAAGCACTTCGTACTCTGAAGCCTATTTTTAAGCCTAATTATAGAAACGTCGTCACATATCATAATGCAACAAAATAAAAGGGATTTCTTACTGAATACTGGGAAAGACGCACTTCCTTTTAACACCTGGAATTCTTGTTCTAGTCGTCTCCGTAAATCTATTTGTTCAAATAAAACCTTCTGAAGTTCTTCTAATAAAGAAAAACAGAAGAGCCATTTTACTAATCTTTACAAATAACTCTCCAGAGAACAGTTATATATGGCAATTTATTATTATAAGACAAAATATTTTACCAGTTTAAAAAGTGTGGCATAGACATAGGATAGATTTTGTGCAGAAATCCATGAATATAAATCAATGTAATATATTATTTTAAAGTATTATATTACAGTGTCATGTATTGATTGATATGTATGCATTAATCTCAATTATATCCACCCAATGGTCCATATATTATTCATATGTTGCTTGTCAAGCTTAAAATATGGTGTAGAACAAAAATATCCTCCTGTTATCTCCATGGTCTTTTGAAGCTAAGAGAAGGTCTACAGAATTAAAACTTTTCTTTACCTTTCCCCATATTTTCAACATCCTTTTTGAGTGAATGAGGTGAATTTGTCTCCTGCGTGTGTTCACCTTTTAAAAAAAGGAGAAAAAAATATTGGTTTTGTGTAGTCTATTTTCTGAAATTTTTTAAAAAAATATTTTATTTATTTATTTGAGAGAGAGCACGAGGGAGAGAGAGGGGAGAGAAACCCAAGCAGATTCTGCGCTGAGCACCGAGCCCCATGCAGGGCTCGATCTTACAACCCTGAGATCATGACCTGAGCTGAAACCAGGAGTCGGACCCTCAACCGACTGAGCCACACAGGTGCCCTTCTTTTCGTTTTCTTTCAATATCTACGAAGGAGCTTGGTTAATATGACTCAAAAGTGGGAGTTCTCAGAGCCAAATGTTGTCCCCATTTACTCATGCACAATTCCCCCTGAAGCGCGGTGAGAGCTGCAGGAAAAGAGGACACAGTCTACCTAGCCTCAAGTGGCAGCCCTCTCCCCGCCCCCACCGCTACCCACCCTCTACAATGCAGGTACTTGCTCGATGGGCAGAAGAGGAGGTTGGACTATTAGCGTGTCCGGAAGAATTCTGATCAGAGCTCCTCTCCTTCCAGACGCGAAAGAGCCTAGTGGCAATTGGAGACACTCAAGGTTGTGGAAGTAGAAAGCTCCTGCCTTCCCGCATCACCACAACTTGGGGGCAGTTAGAAAGAAACAAGAGGAGGCTTTTGTTCTCCTTGGGAGGGAATGTATAAGTTTGGAGTGATTTCCTAATAATTGATAGGTTTTTTTTTATCAACCTAAAACAGAGGTGTGAAATAAGTTCCATTACTCTGTAATATTCACATGCTTGCTGATAATTTCAGAACCACTTGGTCTTCAACCAATAAAAACTAGATTGTGGATAAAGGTTAGGTGTTCTTACCTATCTTGTTTCTGTGCTAACTAGAATGATGGCAAGCTAAAAAAATGGATTTATGTACAGTCATACATTGAGTCTAGGTAACCTAGGAGACATAAATAAACCAAAGGAACGTAATCCTTTAGCTAACCAGAATTCATTTTTCCAATTCCAACTTGCTATCTGCAAACACCCATCTAATATAATTAAGCTTGCTATGTTCACGTACGAGAGGACAGACAAAGGTGCTCTTAGGTTTCATGGATTCCCCCTTCCTTGACCCCTGGGTTGGCTCCTTCCCCTCCATCCATTGTGCTGTCTGCTAACCCACTTTCCACAGCCACCAGGCTGCGTGCTACTTGAGGGTAGGGGCTCTGTGTTTCCCGCATGGCCAGCACCTAGCAGAACGCTGGACACATAATAGGTATTTAATAAAGTGTTTTTAGTTGTCACTGAAAGGAACTGCAGGAAGTCATAAATTCTAAACCATAGTATGGGCCAGAATGCATCATTTCATTTTTCTCCTCACCATTCATTCATTTCCCTTCTTCAGCAAGAAATAGAATGTAATGGCCCTAGGCACCGGTGGGAATACTGGGAGATTTCACTGTCAAGGTAAAAATTCCTGCAAAGAGGGAAACAGAATTTCTGCACATACCAGTAGCCTACAGAATCAAGGAGGGACAGGAAAATTTTTAATGTGATATTATAAATGGTGATTCTGCATTCTACCCCATCACCGTTGGGAGTAAGTATTTGCAGGAATGAGTGGATGCATATATGTGTCTGTATATACATATATGTGAATATACATATATGCAAATACTCCTGCACATGGGCATAGTGATGAAAAGGTGCTTCCCCTGGTTCCCCGTCATTAGGACACTAATGTCTTAGGCATCCCTGAGTTCCTTAACGACAGGCATTTCTCTACTATCTAGATCATATCTGTACAACCTCATTCTCGCTTTTATCTTGGACATGACCTCTCTCTATAGGCTTTGAGCATTCAAACCTTGGCTTGCTTCTTTATATAGAATAATGAAAATACCCGTGAAGCATTTTAAATATACACTTCAATCTAATTCCTAGAAAATACTACGATCCAAAAGAAGAGAAACAGGAAGGTTGATAATAAATCATAAATATATAAACCAAGAATAATAGCATTTTGAAATGAAAATAAATGCAGATTGTGTGCAGTTTTACCTCTGTTCACTCTGGTCTCGATCAGTTAAATGCATAGCTGCTTCATGTTCACATACAATGTTGAGTGGAACAAGAGAAGAAACACGCATGCGAGTACCCCCACCACCATCTGCAGGGCTGAGTGAGGAAGGTTCACCATCCTTCCACCGTCCCAGCCACTCGAAGCATGATTTAAATGAGACCGTTCGTTTCTGAATTCTAGAAGCAACTCTAGAAGCTGTGTCCTTATCACATTACAGAACTTTTTGATTCATTAGTGTAGTTTATGGACTGTTTATCTTACAGTACGTTCCAGTTGGATAATTAAACTTAAAAATTGAAATAGGATATGTAAACTTTCTTTCTCCTTTGCAGTTAGGAGGTTTTCGTAGGTGTGAAACCATCCAACAAACGGCGAGTACGTGGAAACTACTTGAACCGCAAGCAAATCTACTGATGATATGAAGTTTTTCTCTGCCCCGGCTTCGTGGAGCTTTGATTAATATTTTACATCAGTGTCTCATCTCAAATAGATACTTTGTGGCAACTTCTCGGTAAAACCTGCCAATTTGGAGCTTGGAAGAGTCAAATGCCTCACTTATAAAGGGTTTTTAAAAATGGCTAAATGTTGGGTGAGTAAGGAGCACAGACGCTTCAGCTGCCTTTGGTGTGTATCTCTTACTGGACCATTGCCTTTTGTATATTACTAATCTGTGCAACCAGATTGTTAATGGTGGTTAAAAATGACCTCTGGGAGCCCGGATATGTTTGTTCACTATTACTGCTAATGTTTTCCATCTGGTTAAAAAAAAAAAAAAAGCAGTCTAATACTAGATTAAATAAATGAGATTTAGTTGACAATGAGCTTCCAATTTTTATAAATATTCCATTAGGTTAAGTGCATTTTACTTTTCCAAAATTAATGAATGGGTTTAGAGACATCCAAAAATTAAAATGCTTACTTTCCTTTCCACTATATTTTCCCTTAAAAAAAAAAAAAGTTACAAAAAGGCAGGGGGAGATCCTAATTGCGTAGAGTTATAGGAGGGAAAATTATAACATGGAAGGAACATCTTTCTTAGAGGCCAGGCCTAAAATATATCTTAAGTCAGACTGTCAAAGAAAACGGTCGGGCGGCTTAAAGTTGGGGAATAATGGATAATAAAGGCATAAAATGCATCCAGTGGGTTGATGTGACCAGAAGTTGCTGCTCAGGGACATGTCTACACCAGGACTCCACAAAGGCACGTTCATGGAGCCAGTCTGCCGTCACCTGCTTTGCTGTCCGTGAATCCTGCCTGCCCTGAAGGATAGGGGCAGCACAGTGCCACATCGGGGAAACTACACCCTGCGGAGCGCGGTGGAGGCCAGAGAGCCTGGGACCACAGGGTTCCTGTCCCGTGGTCTCTCCAGGAGCCTCAGGCACCACGCGGTCCCATATTCCAGGTGAACCCTTGGTTCTGCTCTCACAGAGCCATCAGAAACTGGAAGTGCAAGAGGGATGGACGTGAGAATATGCCACACGAGCGGTAAAAAGCAAATGAGGGGGAAAGTGGAAATCCAACAGAAAAAAAAACCCAAAACAAAACCCAAAACAGACAACAGATTCATTAGCACCACCTTTCAAGGCACAAGGGTAGTTACTGTCTCTTAAATATCATGGCACACCTCTGTTCAAGAACCATGCAACGACTTCCCATGGTCTGCGTTGCATAATCCACTCCAAATTCCTCCCCGGTGCCTCCAGGTTCCCCCATAACCTTGTTTCATTAAGCTGAGCCAAGCTGCCTTTCTCTATCAGCAAGCACAAAACCTTTACTCTGTTGGGCCCTCATTCCTCACATCCGCTCCCTCTGCCTTATGTTTTTGCCCTTCCCAAGGTGGCCCACCCACAATGAGAATGCCACCCAACCCCCTATTTGTGTAAAGCCTTTCCCAACTTCTGCAAATGCTGTTGATCCATTCCTTCCCGGGCTGAAGTTCCAAGTGTTTATTGTCTTCACTCGACCACCTGATGTAGTGGGGTTTCAACTCAGCAAGCCTAGTCTTCCCCAGCTAGAAAATCTGCTTTCTGAGAGCAGAGAGACCTTGCCCAGTAGGTAACACCATCACCTCTACCTTAGGGAGGAGCCCAAATACTGTTTGCTCTTCATTTAAATTCAATCTGGTTTGCAGAAGATATACAAAGCCATGCTACTTTAAATCCTCAACTGTCATAAGGGGTTTTTAAGCATGAACTCATTCCTATGAATGAAAAAGCACATTCTGATCCATTTGGATAGTGGAAGACATACTCTATATTTGTAGTTCACTGGGGAAGTTTGTGATGTTTCCGTTTTTGTTCCTATCTGACATTTTGAAAATTTCTTTCAGAGCTAAACATCATAGCACTGAATTTTAACCAAGACTTGAAAATATTAATGTTTATGTCTGCTGTGGCCTCCAAGGGCAAAAATACCTTACATTTTCAGAGCTCATTTAATTTTAAGAGCCAATGGAGTAGGTCAGATGACCTGTTCAGTTGGTGGTCATGGGACAGGGCAACGAGCTGATTCAATAGATAATTAGTCTTCTCAGGCTAAACTTGAATTCAATAAACAAGATACTCAACTATCGCACCCCGCGTGTGTATAGGGTTTATTAAGTATGCAGGGTACAATACGCAACGCCTGATATCTGGATGAAGAGTTAAAACGTTGACATTCACCCATCCCTTCTACAGAGGTACCTTCTCTCTCCTTTCGCTGGCCCCCTTGGGGTTCAACTCCCTGGAGCCCGCAACCAGCATTCGGACGCACTGCCCCAGGCTGCAGTCCCAGGGGCTACCACTAAAAGGGCTTCTATGTTTCTTCCGGACGGGACTGTTGACAACACTTGATGAAAAACTTCTGGGGAAAATGTTCCCATTGAAAGAAAGGGTGTCATTTAACTGCACACTGAAGGATTAATTGAGTCAAACTATTTTGGTTTGGGGCCGTGCCTCCGCATAAGACCCCCATTCCCCCTAACATTTGGATGAAGAGTGAGGATTTCAGTCAAACATCCAGATGCTTCCAGAGTTGGCGGGTGGAGTCTCCTGTGCTACCCTATGGTGCTCTGGTGCCAGAGGGCAGACCCTGGAAGACCAGCTGTGATTGTAGAGACTGCGGTTGCTCCTGCAAGGTCATGCCCTCGGGGCAGGGCTGAGGCTCTGCCCTCGGTCTCCCAACAGCCTCTGCCCAGGGCCTGGCCTTCTGTGGAACAGACTCCATTTATACAGGTTTAACTCCCAGATAAACTCTGCATTCTAATCCTTAAACTTAATTTTAGAATCTGGTTTTGATTTCGATTTCCTGGGATTTTTGCTTTCTCTTTCTCTAACAACTGATCTAAGAGGTACGATGTGGATGGGGTCAAAGTTCATCTGCAGTTAGCATAACTACTGCATTTAATAATAACCAACACGCAGCACAACGTATGGTTTAGAGAAGTTTTTAAGAACACTTTGCATTAGGGCATTAAAAAATCAATGACACAGAAAGCGAGGTTAAATAATTTTCTCCTCTATCAGTAGGACACAGACTTCTGCTAATTTCTTGGTGCTAAATTCTACATCAAATTCTTCCCCTGTGATGTTTGGCACTTCAGTGAGGTCACAGAACAGAAGAAAAAAGAAAATCAATACCACTGGAGAGTCTATGCTACAGAATGAACTAAATATTAACTCCATTAGCGAAAAAAAGGCGTCAGAACAAGATTAATACCAGGGAAATTATAGCAAAATAAGTTATAGCAAACTTTATAGTTCATAATCACAATTTATTGGAAGTTTGCAGACATATTGCTTCTTGAATTAGTATATTTTGAGTTCATTTAGAATTCTCTGAAGTTTCAGAACTTGTGCTTTCAATAAATGCTATTTTTTTTTTCTGGAGAATTTTTCAGTGTTCTCTATCTCCTTAAATGTCATATAATTTTTTAAAAAAATCATTAGTAAGAAGGGAGATTTTTTTATAAATAAAAAGAAACTGATATCTGAAAATGGGGATAATTTAATTTTGAATACCTATATTGAAAAACCTCAACATTCACTGTTCATAAAAATGTCTGTAGTAATTCAGAGGTGGGAGGTTTTATCGAATTTTACAGGTGGATAAACTGAGGCACAAAGCCGTTAAAGTATTTACCCAAAGTCACCTAGTGAGAGAATTAAAACCCAGATCTACCAGTTGTACTCCTTAGAATTTTTCTTCTTCTTCTTTTCCTTTTTTTTTTAAATCATACGCATGTTCTAAGATTGAATGGAATAATAAATCAGAGTGCCTCATTCGCTATATATTCATGAGAAGTGTAACTGCTTCTTACTATTCTCAGAAATCCGTCCATAGCATATTAAGTACACTAGAGAATCATACCAGTGAAAATCAAATTGATTTTAAAACTTCTATACATATAACAAGATGCAGCCACGCTCAGAGTCCAATGGTGCTGGCGTTTCTACAATGAAATGTATTGAAATCGGGGATGACTCCACTTCCATGATTTCCTTGACCTGCCGGTAGCTTTAAGCTGTCTCACCAGCTTACCCCACTGCATTCAATTTCAAATCACTTAACTTCACTAAAGTTATTCAAAACGGATATGCAAAACCTTACTCTGGGATTGCAAGCAAAATGCTGTCATTTATATTTTTCAGTAGGTAATATTTTGCCCAAACTACCAACCCCCCCTAAACTATATTACTTGGCTTTAAGCCATGAGTCTAATTTTAAAGAGACCTATGGATAAAAGTTCTACAGGCTTCTGAGGAATTTTGGCTGCTTAAAAACTTCATGTTCGGTCCTTCTAATTATATAGAAATACAATATCTGCTGTGTGTTAGGCTAACGATCATTAGCAGGAAGGTTCTTAAAAAATCATTTAAAGATACCATCCTTCAGAGTCCTGAAAAGTAATAGTCACTAGTAAGGTTGAAAGGTTGAAGAAAGACTAAATTTAATTAAAATGATGAACTAAAAACAACCCACACAACTGAAACTAAGTATTGTTGCTAAACTGAACTTATATTGGGAAACGATTGAAGCAAGTATCTATATTTTAAGGTTATGTCTATATCCTTACGTGTTTCGAGAAAGGACATAGAAATTTCTTGAAAAACTATATTTATCGTGGCCACGGAAGTGAAAAATTCATATCAAAATCAAAAACTGCACCCTGACTTACTAGGTAGTTTGAAAAGACATTTTATTCTTCTATGTTATACTGCATGTGTGCTGACATAAAATACTGGTATTTTCCAATAATAATGATGGGCTAAAGGAACACACGGTTCCATTAACCTTATCTGACCGTATGTTTTGCAGACCATTGTTATAGTGTTCATACAGCATTACGGCTTATCTTTCTTCCCCTCTTGACTGGAAGCAACCAGAGGGCACAGACTGGTATAGCTTTTCTCTCTAAATCCCCAGTGCCTAGCAAAGTATCTAGCACAGGGCAGGCATTTGGAAGTATTTGTGGAGTAATTGAGTAAATAAATTAATGCGATCACGTGGACGTGGAAGTTAACAGTTGTTACTTGGGAAGAAATACACCTCCATTCACAATCGGGGTGTTCTGGATAAAGCACGCTACCACCACTCCAAAACAGCTAATCACAGGCCTTCATAATTTCACTGGCTCTTGTGGATTTTTGATGCTTTGCTAAATGAATGGACTCTTGGAGTCTGACCACAAGTAAATACCTTAATACCAAAACATAGGCCAAGTGGATACCCACTCTGGGATTTTCTCGAATGTGCATTTCAATACAAAGACCATGCGCTAATCTTCCCTGCAAGATAGGACAGCTGAAGGT
>NW_024424230.1:26052497-26054997 GCF_017311325.1 Ursus maritimus | reverse complement strand
GGCTGCTCCTCCAGTGATGGATGGTGGACCGGGCTGCCCGGGCTGCTGCTGCCGCCGCCGCTTGCTTTCTGGGAGGCCAGAGGCGGGGGCGGGGGCGGGGGCGGGGGCAGGTCTGAGCCGCTGGGGTCACCCAGTTTCCCGTCCTCCTGCAGCAGCCTGGAGGAGTTCAGGGCGAGTGGGAAAGCTCCCGGCGCGGCCGGTGCGCGATCCCGGCTGCTCCCCTTCTCTGACAGCCCTCGGCCCTGGAGGTACCGGGAGCCTAACAGGACCCCGGTCTCCTCGTCTTCCTCCTCCTCCTCGTCAGGGTCTCGACCTTCCTCCTCCTCTTCTTCGCCCTCGGGGGGTTTGTGGCCCTCCACGTCCACCTCCTGCTCTTCTTCCTCGTCATCCTCGTCCTCGGAGCTGTCCTCGCTGGGGTAGCTGCAGCTGGTGCCCCCGGGGGACAGAAGGCCTCGGTGGTGCGGCTGCAGGGCCAGCGGGGGCGGCGGGGGCGGGGGCGGCGGCGGGGCCGGGTGGTGGCGCTCAGAACCCGGCTCGTCGGGCTGCGGGGGCAGTAGCAGCAACGGTGACGGCGGCTGCGGGGGATGATGGTGGTGGTGGTGGTGCGGGTGGTGATGGTGGTGGTGGTGATGCGCTTGGGCCGAGTGTGGCGCTCCCGCTGACGCCCCATGAAGCTTGGCCAGGCTCTCTGCGTCGTCCTTGCCACCCACCGGCCTGAAGGCGCTCGAATGGTGGTAGCTGCCTCCGCCCGCCTTGCGCCCCTCCAGGAGGTGCGGATGGTGGGGTGCGGGCACTCGGGCTCCAGCGGGGCCCGCTCCAGCCGCCCCCGCCCCTGCACCGGACACGGCGCCGGGGTCGGCTGGCGGCGTGGAGCCCGCGCTGCAGTCCCCGCCGCTGCCGCCCGGGGGCGACTCGAAGAGAGTGTCGCGGGCGCCCGCGCCCCCAGCAGGAGGCGGAGGGCCGGAGCCCGGGCCGTTAGCTACCACCGGAGGGGGCTGACCCGGCGGGGGCGCAGCGTCTGCGCTCGCACCCGCGCCGCCGGGCTCGGCCAGGTCCAGGAAGGCCTGGCGCAGCAGGGCCGGGCTTTCTCCAAGCGCGCAGCCGAGCGCCGAGGGCGGCTGAGGCGGGGGCTGTAGGTAGGTGGGCACCGGAAGCCCGCCTGGGGTCCGCGGAGGCCAGAACATGCAGAAGGGCGGGTAGAAAGCGTCCTTGCGGCCTGCGGGCCAGAAGAGGCCGGACAGGCCGGCCTTGGGCGCCGCGCCCGCACCGCCCGCGCCCCCCAGGGCCTCGGCCGCGGCGCCCGCGTCCTCCTTCTTGTGACACAACCCGAAGGCGGCGGCTGCGGCCGGGAAGGTGTAAGGATGCGGGAAGAGCCCCCCGCAGCCCGGGAACTTCTGCAGCACTCCCCCAAAAGAGCCCTTGCTGGGCACCGGAATGACCGGATAGCTGCGCGGGCCTTTGGCGCCAGCAGCGGCGCCCGCGCCCGCGCCGGCGCCAACGCTGGTCACGCAGCCGCCCCCGGCACCGCCCCCTCCCGCCCCGGCGCCGCCCGAGGCCGCGGCCACCGAGAGGCTGGCGGCGGCGGCCGAAAGGCTGGCGGCTGCCACGACGGCCGCCTCCTGCAGCGAGTCATCGTCGTCGTCGAAGCGCGGCCGCTTGTGATGGGCGTGGGGCGCGCCCGCCAGCTCTGCCAGGGGTGGAGGCGGCGGCGGGGGCGGGGGCGCCCCCAGCAGGTGCGGACCCAGTAGTCCTCCACCTCCAGCCACCGCAGCGGCTGCTGCCACTGCGGCCGCCTTGACGGAGCTGAGCGGGTGGCAGGCGGGGTGAGCGCCGGGCTGGGGCAGCGCGCGCTTTCGGCTGCCGCCGTTAAACATGGCCTTGACATCCTCCCAGGCGAAGACTAGCTCGTCCTGGGGACTCTTGTCAGTGAGCTTGAGATGACGGCGCCACGAGTTGAAGTTGGCTGCGTCCGGCTGCGTGTACTTGG
The DNA here is from genome assembly GCF_017311325.1 of Ursus maritimus. Classification (NCBI taxonomy): domain Eukaryota; kingdom Metazoa; phylum Chordata; class Mammalia; order Carnivora; family Ursidae; genus Ursus; species Ursus maritimus. The sequence continues at coordinate 26,053,010 of NW_024424230.1, read as the reverse complement.
CGTCGGGCGTACGGTGCGAGTGGAAGATGAACTTGTTGGGTGAGAAGTACATGTTGCAGTAGCTGCATTTGATGCACTTGGCGCGGGAGCTGTTGTAGCGCGCGGGGATGAAGCTACCGCGGCAGCCCCACGCGCACTCATGAGACACGTCGAAGGCGAAGTTGTCGGGAAGTTTGGGCGGCCTGTTTTCGCCTAGGAACGACTTGCACAAGCGCTCGGCCTCACGCTTGGTGATCATGCCGCAGCGGCGCGAGGAGATGGGCATGGCCCCGGCGCGCCGCAGGATCTCCAGCTGCACCGGCGTGCACTGCACGCACGTGATGCCCAGCGCCACACGGCGGTTGTGGATCTCGTTGTAGCTGAAGTTCTTGAGGAGAGTGTTGGAGATCTGTGCCAGGCACAGGCGCTCCTGCCCGTCGATCACCAACGACACAATGGGAATGCCGTAGAGGATCACCTGGCCCACCTGGTTGGGTTTGAGGTTGGCGTGGCCCGGCCGCGGCTGGCTCAGCG
>NW_024424230.1:26013590-26052492 GCF_017311325.1 Ursus maritimus | reverse complement strand
GGCTGGAAGGCGCTCGACGGCGATGCCAGCAGTATGTCGTTGGGCCCCGGCAGCGGGCTGGAAGCCATTTCCTCCGCCGCGGAAGCCCGGGCCGAGCCCTCCGGGTCTGTCTTGGAGACTGGAATGGAAAGGAGAAAGCATTGACTAGAGCCTTTTCAGCCTAAAACAGAGGGGTGGGTTGAGTCGCTAACTAAAGAATTATAATAATTCCCTTGCTCTGGCTAAGACAAGATTAGCGCCGGGCAAAGGGACCAAGTTTCAGACACAGAAGTCATCTCTCTTAGTTGTCTTCAAGGTTGCCCTTTGGAAATGCAGGGATTGGGAAGTACTTTTCTTCTATTCTAAACATGCAAAGTAAGTTAATTGTGTGTTTTAAAAAAAGGAATCCCTAAGAAACTCAAAAACTTACCCCCGATTTATAGAAGCTGTTAGAATGAAATGGCGTGCCTGCTAGAAATTAGGAAGTAATGACAGTTGTAACTATTACAAAGTATAAAAATTATGGAAAACTGGGGGTTGGTTATTGAAACCCAAATTTAAAAAGAGAAACCATTTACGTTTGCTTAAAAACAGATTGATTTTGGTTTAAAAAAAATAAACCCAAACCTTTAAAAAAAGTGATTTTTGTGGTATTTGTGGTTTCCTTGGGGGGAAATGCGCTACTGGTTGAGACACAACTTATTAAAACAAAACGAAATCTTCCTCCCCAATCTTTGCCATTAGATATTTTGATACTGTAATCAGAATTTTTTTGAAAGATGGGAAGATGTACAAAGCCATATGCAGCATCGCACGAAAATAGGTCGTCTTACTTTCAGTCTTTCAGTGGTTCAGTGGTTCAGTGGCTGAACTCAGTTTAAGAGGATGAAGTTGTAGACGGGTAGGGATTTAAAAACTGTTTTCTGTCATTTCCATGGCAATGAGCAAATAACTACAGGCAAGTTTGTGGAAACTGAGAAACTGTGTAAAGAAACTAACAATTTGTGGTGATCATTAGTAGTGGGCTTTAAAAGGCCAATTTAGTTGTGAGATGAACCACTTTCTGTGACACTTCTTTTTCTGATCTATGTAGATATCTCTGTATCTACATGGGGGAAAAGATGACCCACAGTTAAGATAATTCGTGGACCAGGTACTTTGTGGGAGTGTTGAAAGCAGAAACCAAGGGTTGGGCCTGCGGTAAAATTTCTATCATCTTCGGTCATTGGGATACCATAATAGGGGGAAAATATCCAATAAATCGAAAACACACAAAAAGCAAGCAAAAGAAATCTTTGTGATAAACGCTGCTAAGTCAAAACCAACAAAGTTGTTCGTTGCCTAGGAAGACAGACAGTGACCTCTCCAGAGCTACATGTCATGCCGGGTGCGGCTGCTACCACTACCCTTTGCCCTGGTAAATCACCAATGGCCAGAAGCATCGCCACTCTTGGCCAAGTACAATGGTGCTTGCTATTACAGCTATTTCAGAGGATATACTATCCTACCCTTTCACCCAAATCGTCATGTCCTTGCCCTCTCCGGGCCCCTGTGGACATCTATCCTGATGCCTTTGCCCTGCTGCCCCCTGGATCCTCAGCTCTCATTACCTTCCGCGGCCTCCAGGAAGGTTGAACAAATCTCGACGCGATCAAACCAGACGAGAGCCTGGCTTGTCACTTCGGATGGATCAGAGACAATATTTCCAGGGGACAGGGCGTTAAATGGCAGTTCAAGGCACAGTGATACCTGGGCCTAACATAACCGGCCCTAGCTTCGCCAAATGGTCCTTCATTGCTCATTTCCCTCTCAAACAAGATTCTTAGGATCTTAGGAAGACCCTGGGATAACGGAACTCTCGCTGCGGAGCAGCGGCGCTCCGCGGGCCTGGCCCTGGCCCTGGAGAGCTGCCTTTACGTTCGAGACCCGCAGCCTTAGCAGCCGTAGACTGGGAAGGGTGTCTCCTCCTGGGTGTCCTCCACGGTCACCCCAAACCCTCCCAGAAACCCCAGAGCAGAGACACAAATAAGAGGGTTGAGGTTGGGTTTTTTTTTAAGCGAGTGAGGGGAGAAGAGACAAAAGTTAGTTGACCTAAGAAGGGAAGCTGGCGAACTTCCCTGTCCGACTCAGGAGGCAGGGATCCCCAACTTAACTCCCCTGGCTCCCAGACCAGTCGCCACCGCAGCCCGCCGCTGTCCCTCAGCCTGACCCGGAAAACCCCGCCGCTGGACGCTCAACTGTGTGCCGAGGCAGGGCCGGCGGGTTCAGCAGTACCTGGTGACCCCTAGGTGTCTTTACGCGCGTGGCTGCCGGCCCATCTTCCGAGGGCGCTCGGAGGCGAAGCATCCAAGCGGGTCCTCGAATCCAGCGGGCGGGACTCCGGAGGGCTCCGCGTGAAGATCCTGGCGCTCGTCGGCGCTAATGGCGCTCGAACCCGGGCCCGGGGAAAACGACAGCCTGAATTGTGGCGGGGCGTCCCTTCGACCGCAGAAAGTGTGGGCGCGCGGAAACCCGCGGCACGCGAGCCCCAGGTGGAGCGCAGTCTGACAGCGCCTTTCTCTGTCTCTGAACTCCTGTCGGACCGAGGGGACGCCACCCAGCGGGCAAGGTGACGTCACCGTCTCCCTGACACTCCACATTAAAGGGCTGGCATGTTACTGGGAGGGAGGGGGGAGGGAAAGCGAGAGCGAGCAACATCGAGATCCTTTCTCAGCAGGCAAGAAAGCTAACACCTGACCAAGCCGCAGTTGACAACAACCTCTCCAACCCCAGAGCAAGAAACGCAGCAACAGTGCTGTACCGCAGATCTGATTTAGGAGTGGAGAGTCGAATAGTCGGCGTGCTTCCTGGAGATCTGGACCCTGGAGGCCCCGGATTGTAGAAGGACGTCTCTAAATTGACTGTCTCCCTGCCCGTTGCTGTCCCCTCCCCTTATTTCTCTGCGCCCCCCTCCTTCCTGAATGATCCCTCTGGTACACGGTGCAAACCAGTAGCCTCACTGTGCCTCTGAAGATAGAGAAACCACAGCCAGCTGGAGAATAGATTAACTTCATCGCCTCGTTTGAAATACTGTGAAATGAGAAAAAAGGGAGAAGTTTCTGCTTGGGATTCCCAGTCTAGAAACTAGGAAGGAAGCATGAATAGTGTCCTTGCTTTCGAATACACATTTGGTTTTTAGGACAAGATACAAGAAGTCATTGCAACATTTTCTATTTTAGAAAGAGTACAGTTAAATAAGGACCCCAGTGAGTGCATATGCGCACTCATCTATCAACTTCATTCACAGTAGTTCCCTCACCCATTTTATAAGGCCCATACAGGCCACCTCAGCACAAGGAAAAGGTGAGTCAGAAAGGCAGGGAGGCCCCCAGACCTGACCCACCCTTGAGTAAGTTGCCAATTCTCCCAGAAAAGTAAATTCCTCCGGGAACTATGTAGGAGCATAAATAAAACAAAGTAAAATAAAGGCAACTGGGATGAGAAAGAACCATTTCCTACAGCTTCCCCCAAGGTGAGGCATACCCTAAGTGAAGTGTCAGTTTATTGCCTCCTAATTGATCAGCTGTCAGTAGTCAAAATGACTACCCCTAGTTTATCAAAAAGAGAAAAAGCTATCCATTTGGAGGACATTCTAAGAAGGATATCGGCAGGGGTTGAGATTGGGGGTCCTTCAAGTTTTTCCTTTAGTATCATAGCTGAATTTTCCATTGCTGCCTGGTAAATACACAGGCTTCGAACTGGGCAGTCACATTGTAGAAGTGATCAAGTAACCTCCACTAAACCAGAAGCCCAACCAGACTCCATCACAGAGCACTAACAAGAGCCACCACTAAGTACAGAAGAGAAAATGTGCAATTTTAACACTTCATCAAAAGTCAAGAAAACCAAGGAGAGTGGATTAAACAGAAAAGTGAGGGATGTAGGATTTGTAGCTGTCTTAAATCAAAATGTCAAAAAACAGTTTCAGAACCAAGAAAATTGTGACTTTTGGGGGACATAAGTTTCAAATGGCAGTGAAATAACTTTTTGCCCATTTCCTAGTTTCTAAAGGCATTAGCCACACAAATTAGGCTCCATCCAAAGGGGCTGAAGTCACTGGAGCACTCCCTCCCCATTGCCTCCCAAGCCTCCCATCCTAAAAAAAAAAAAAAAAAAAAAAAAAGGAAAACTCACGTTTTGTGTCTCCACAGCCCATTAACCAGAAAAGCGTCATTGTCATTCACAAATCTCTTCCCTCCTTAGACTGAAGGCCTTGTGCTTTTCTGAAGATTCCAGAGCCAGGCCTGTTTTTTCCTACCTTCCCTGAACCTCTCTGGGGTCAGGGGCTCCCACAAAGCAAAGTCTCGGCTTGCTTACTATCCTAGAGCCCAGGCTGCTGGAAAGAAAGCGTGAGCTGCTTGGAAAGGACGCCTGACAATGGGGCGGATTTTAAGACTTGAAAACAGGGGGGGAAACTGAAAAGTCCTATCAACTCATTAATGTGCCCGCAGGGAAATGCCTAGTTGCTGCAAGGAAGGAAGAAGCATGGGGGCTTCCCTTTCTTATGGAACTGTTCTCATCTTTGCCCCAACCCCCCCAAACTCCTTTCCCCCTTACAGATCCCTATTTTGAAACATGTCTTCAAAAATATCTTTCCCTGAAAAGAGAAACAGGATGAATCTTTATCTTCCCTCCCACCCCAGATTACCCTGAGGAGTGAATCCACACTCAATGGTACCTCTAGCCACCTCCTTTCCTGATTTTTAAACACAAACATTTATGCATCACGTTGGGGGTTTACTGTCACACAAACCCGTGACTTTATTTTAGTGCAATACCATTTCACCAGAAAGAGAAATGTGTGATGTTCAGTTAAGTACCTTTGCAAATAATTCTAAGATAGCACAAAATTTTATTTCCCCAGTGAGTCTGGGGTGCCTGTTTGAGCTGTCAGACCAGTTATATTTTTGGAAGGCGAAGGTGGAGAACCATTGTTCAAAGCCAGACTCCATGTTTCAGAGAATCAACAGCTGGACTGCAAAATTACATTTTGCTTATATGCTTTGAGTCTGTGAGCAACTTTTTGCCATCCACACTGTCTGACTCTTCATTTTCTCCTCAGTGTGAACAAATCTCTTGTTGGTCCTCCACTGCACTTCCATTTTCCTCGCTTGGGCCAGGGGTGCCTTGATTCTTGTCAGTCCCTGTCCTCGCCCATGAGACCCTGGCAGGCTCAGGGAGGAGCCGGCGGTGGTGGGAGGCGGCAGGTCGGACCGAGTTAATCAATGCTTTCCTATTCGAGCTGACATGCATTTTACACGTCGGGACTCTCCTCAGCCGGCTAATTGATTCAAATTGTTTTATTGGTTAAACTGGTGTCACCCGTTCGCATGATGTATCACCGCACGGAGAAGAGCATTTCCACTCTCATCTCCGTTCCGGGCGGCTGCGGTTCACCCAGGCCAGGGACAGGTAAAGGAGCCCAGACACCGGACCCAAAGGAAAACCGCAAACCGAGCTGGCCCCCTCGGAACTGGAGAGGCGACGCCTCGATGCAGGCTCACGGGGCCGGCGCGGCAGCCTGGACGGAGGTTTCCAGCTACAGCTTTTAACAATTGGTTGAAGCGAACCCAAACCTGGCCAGGGAGTCCTCCACTTTGGACGCAGTCTGTGTCTGAGCTGCGGTGGTGGACCCAGCGGGTTCGAGCCCAAGGCCAAAGCAGGGGCAGGAGCTGTTCGCGGTGCTGACGCGAATTTACCGCTCAGAGGCGTTAGCAGATCCTACTGCATTCAAGGCCCTCCCGGAAGAAGGCTCCCATCCTGTAACCATCAGAGTCCTAGATTCGGCTTTGGGCTCGACATTGGCTTTGTAGACTTAAAAGGCAGGCAGGGTGGGGGCACAGAAACATACTTCCTACTTCTGCCACACCTGTCCCATCTCCATGGACTGTTTTTGCATTGACCCACAAGGAAGATAAAGGCCTTAATATAAATTCATTACAATTACAAATACCAGATATTTTCTCTTCTCCTGCTCCCAGGTTTGGTATTGGAGAACCCATGACAGTTACAGATAAAAGAAATATCTTCCATCCCTCTCATACATTCCCTCTTACCCCATTCTCAGCTCTTAGGCAGAAATATTACTGCTTCAGCGCTGGCCCTGACATCGGTATTTCTGCATCAGGTAGGGCAAGAATGTTAGTTCCACATCTGCAAAAGGAGACTCACATGGCCCAGAAGGAAACTGGAAGGTTGCAAGAACTGGAAGGGACACAAGAACTCTGGTATATCAGAACATACAGGAGATTCAGTCAGATAAAATGGTATAAATATCTCCTTGATCGCTTAGTAGCTGTGGAATTTTGCTTTTATGCCTAACCTCCCTAAGCCCCAATTTCTTCATCTGCAAAATGAGGAGATTTATATGTAACTCACAGGGGTGTCTGAGAATTAAATAAGGTAATATATGTAAAGTGTTTGGCACACAATAGTCATTTAATATATGGTAGCACCTTCCTCAGAGGACGAGGACTAAGAGCTAGGCCTGTACTGTTACAAGATAACATTAGAAATGTTCAACAGTCCCAGAATAAAAGACATCAAAGGCATTTTAGCTTAGTGGTGAGCAGAGAAGGAACCAAGTTCCTCGGAGGAAACTTAGTCCCTTTTATTAGAACTTTATCGTGCCCCTAATTGGTCTAGTATTTATTTTGTATACAGATAGCCAGAAAGACAGCTAGTGTTTACTTAGCCCATTTTAAATATGTTGTTAATAAAAATTAGCAATGAAAATGACCATAATGATAATAATTACTGATAGTCCCCCGTTCTCACTTTCTCTCCAAAGGAGCTTTCTACAGCTGGGCAAGCCCAGGTCAGACTCCCTGGCTCCACTGCTCTAGGCAGAGTTATATGAAGTAAACCAAGGACCAGGAGCAAACTAAAAATTCATCCATGATGAAAGTCACGGAAGAAATGAAAAAAGCCTCTGAGCATTCTGAGGCTGGCTCTTATTCTTTGAGCCTTCTCCAAAATATTGTCTATAAACAAGGGCCTTTTTCCCTGGGGCCCGGGAAGGCTGAGAGAAGTGCAGTGGGAGGACAAACATAAAAATCTAAACCACAATTGGGGAAAGGAAGGGAAAATGAACACATTTGCACCTGTATCCCTGCCCCAGTGATCCCTTGAGATCCTCATGCACCAATGACTATGGAAATCAGTGAGAGTCCTTATCCTTCACACAAACAACTGTAAGAAATAGACTGTGGGAGAAGGAACCAAGACTTAATTCCCCTTAATCAAAGGAAATCCTTCTCATAAAAAAATTTGCCCTTGGGTAACTGGCAGAGAAGGCTCTTACCCTACCAGTTCACAGAGGCCAGGGACTAATGGAAGCATTTGTATTGAACTTTCTATTTTATAACAAAGAATTCACATTTCTTCACAAATCCTCACAAACTTACAAGCATAGCAATGTATGCGCATGTGCACGTAGTTTACATGAAGTAAAAAATCCGGAATAGAACATGTCCTCAGTGTACTTGGTGGTTATTTAGCAAATATTACTTGACCAAGATAAAATTCAAAGGCACACAAAATACCTGAGGACACACATATGCCCATGAATACATGTTCCTTGAACACACCTGTGAATGTGCATGGAAGAGGGACTCTGGCACAAGGAATAGCCCACTAGGCTCTCTCTCTTCCCTCTCTTCTTTCTCTCTTTCTGTGCTTGCATACACATATGTACCCGCCCCTTCCACTTCCCTCCTCCTCATATTGGGAAGGAGGGGGTCCTTTGAAATGGAGGTGGTCCCAGCTGGAAAACCCCAGAGCTCATTTAGATCACATCACTTCAGGCTTTTGTCTCTGCTCCTGAATAACCTAGGTCGCTACAACAAAAGGATAGGCATCTACATGGAGTTTTCATTGGCAAAGATGCGTCTCAAAGATGCTGCTACAATAATGAATAACGAGGCAAGATGCTTGCCTTTTTTTGATTGCCACTCCCAGAGAAGGGAGAGGAGAAAAAAGGGAGAAAAGGAAAGGGAGAAAGTGGAGCAAGAAATAGAGGTTGTGGGAGAGAAAACCAAGGCAAGTGTTTGGGTGGATTTATGCAAAAGACCCTTTAACTGTAAGAAGACTCCAACTATCACCAAGAATAAGAAATATGGTTTGGGGCTTTTTTTTTTTTTTTTTTTTAATAATGCCTCTTTTGTTTCAAGGAAGCAATTTAAGAAGAAACTGAGGGTGAAGAAGCAGAAACGGTTGGAACAGGACCTTTTAAAGCTTGGGGAGGGGAGGCAGAGGAGATGGGAGTTGGGGGAGGGGCTATGTATTGTCTGTTGACATGTCACAAGAGAGGAAATGACATAGATATACATTTAACATCTTCCCAGCTGACACTGGTGGAAAGAACATTGGATTTTATTTCCTGGGGAAATGAAAGCATTTTCCCCCCTTTCCTGTTCTCTTTCCTCCCACCCCTCCCTGTTAGAAAATTTGCTACTTTGCCATTGAGCCTGATCCCATTAGCTAATACACTATTAAACTATCACGTGCTCTCTGGCTACCCAGTGATCATCATGCTTTCAGCGTTCCTCCTGCCTGCAGTCGTTAACTCAGTGGTAGCAAGAGGTGAGATTAGATATTAGCAAAATAAATCCCAGGAAAGAGGGGGGTAGAAATCTGAGTCATTGATTTTTTTCCCTGAAAACATAGCAACCAGTGAACATTCAGAGGCATTTTCTATTTTTGTGTATTTAAAAGTAATTTTTTTAAACAAAAAAGTCTTTCTTCCTTGAGGTTAGGAGTTCAAAGTGAAAACAGCCAACCAGACCAAAGGCAATCCCAATCCCAAACTTTTTCAAGATGCATTATGATATCATCGGCAAACTCTTAATGTTGGCAAATAATTAAATTTTCCATCTTTTAGAACTGTGTAACCTTGGGTGTCTTAGAAACAAATTGTACAAACAAACCGCGGAGATGAGCACTGAGGGTTTCAGAGGAGATATAATGAACCAACTTTAATTACTAACTTGAAATTAAAAATGTAATATACAGATTTAAATTTATTTTCACCTAAATTGTGTATAAAATTATATGGCTTTTGCAGGCTAAGAAATGCTTTGTAACCAGCCATGCTACTAAAAAGTCTGAAGTAGTTTCCAAAACTGAGTTCCCAGACTCACACAGTAATAATGATACATTTATCATTACTGATGACCACCTACTGGGTAATTATTGCTTTGTTACTACTATTACAATCAAGAGATTTCTTTATTTACTGTTAACATTCACTTAAAACTGAATGTTAATGACTGTTTTGAATTCACCAAAGAGAGTTTTCTGTTATATTTCAGAAGTACTTATGTTCTGGTTCAGAAATGGAAAACCATATTATAACAGAGTGGAAGGCTGGGTGAACACTTGGCTCTCACCCTCTCTTGAGAATGAAAAAATCATTCTGAGGAATTCTGGAGCAAGATTTTCCAGCTCAGAGTTGCAAAAGGTTAACATAATGCAACCACTTGACTTGTGCTAATTATGTAAGTATTTTATTACAGGAGATTCATTCATTATTGATTCTTGTTTGCAGTAACTTCCTGCTTGGGGGAGTTATATTTTATATGAGAAGTAAACAACCCATGGCTCCAGGGCTATCCACCCTCCAACCCCCTAGATCTGATTTCCTCCCAACCCCTTTGTCTAGTTTCACAATTCTCCTGGGTTGTTATGTCCCTATTGAGGCAGGGAGACAATTCCTTAAAACCTTCCTATTCTCTCTTCATTTCCCCTCCCCATCCAAAACTTCCCAGTTGTTAAGAAGGTAAGAGCTCAGGGTTTGTAGAGTGTTGGGTTGCGATGAGGTGGGCAAGAAAATAAAAGGGATTTCAGTGTTTTCTTTTATATAACATAAAGAGAAGAAAGAATTTTCATTTAAAAAATCTAGGGTCCTTGAGGCTTGGCCACCAACTTTCCTCTTTGGAAGCTACCCTCAGCTCCAAGTCCAGAAAAACCAGGATGACCTTTGGCATATCCAGAGGTCAGGAGCTGATCATTAAAGAAGTGGGCATGGTGGAAGCAGTTAACCAATGGAAAGGCTCAAAACAGAGGCTCCTGCCTGCCCCTAAATCAAAACCCAACCTCACAGCCAGTGGTTGGTACAGTCTCCAATATCTTCTTCCCAGGGCCTATGCCAAATTGCACTAGGAAAAGACATGGCTTTGCTTGTGGGATGGCTTCAAGGAGCCCTTGTGAAGGATTGTGCTGGCTGCTAGGCTGACAGGACTTCAGTAATTTCACTCTAAAAACATGCACTGGCCATTTGAGGCTGACTAGTGAGAAGCCAGTGTTTCCTAGAGGGATAATAAGACCCTGGCACAGGCCTCCAACCTAGGAGCAAGGGTTTCCTTTTGGGCTTTCTTCCATGTTCTGAGACCCCTGCCTAAGAGTCTCAGTTCAGATAGGATGGACACAAGGTGCCAGAGGTCAGTATGTTTGACTCTTAGAAGAAGTGAGGAATTGGAGATGGTAGAGGGGCAATAGAAGAGCATGGAGCAGTGTGTGTGCGTGTGTGTGTGTGTGTGTGTGTGTGTGTAAATACCCTGTTCCTCCAGGTTCTGGCATGGGCAGATGGAAAAGAAAGGCTTGAAGCTGGAGTCCCAAAACTTTGGATCAGTTTATAAAGAATGATATGGTATGGTCTGGAGTCGAGGGGGGTAGTTTGGGAAGGTGCCTGCAAATTATTTGGGATTGGACAGGACCTGCCACAGGCCTGGACAGAACTGACAGAGTTCAAAGCCTAGGTTCAACCCCGGTTCTCTACTACCTAACCTCGAATTTTTGCACTTTGGGCGTGGGCAGGGGGAGGGGCAGGGGTGGGTGGGGATGACGATGACCAGAGGATGACTAGAAGTTCAGAGGGCTCTGGGAAGATGAGTTCTGGGTAGAAGAGAGGGGATGAGAAAAGTGCTGAGACCGGGTCCTGAATGGGTGCTCTGGGCTTGGTCAGCACAACCCCAGCTCCCCTGGGCGCCACCCCTCCCGGCTTTTACCCCAGGCCTGTGTTGAACCGCTCTGCGTGATCTACGGAGGAATGCCGTTCCCAGCAAGGCCTCCTTAATGGTCCTTTAACAAACTCTTCGATCTCTCTTTGGCCGCCCTGGCTCTCTCGCCTGCCTCCTCCCTCTTCCCTTCTCCACTGCCTCCATCAGTTATTTATGACCAGCGTTAATTATTCATGAAAAGAGAAAACTCCAGCTTTGGGAACTTTTCTAGGAGGGTTTGGGGGTTTCTCCTTTTCCCGACTCTATTTGGTCGGATTCTGCCGTGAAGTGGTGAAAGGGAAGCCCAATGGTTGGACCGAGGACAGAGCGGAAGGGGGGAGAGCTGGGGGAAGGGTACCCTTGGTCCTGGTCAACTCCTGCCTCTGCCTGCGAGGCGTAAACTCCTGGAACCCGGAAGTTACCAGGCGCGCTCGCCGGAGTCGCTGTCCTGGCTTGGAGGTGCTGAAACCGCGCCGTGGGCTCTAGGCTGCGAGCTGCCGGGGTGTAGGCGCGAAGATGCGGCTGCAGTCCCAGGCGGGGTAGCCTCTTTCCACAGTTTTCCAAAAAGTCTCGTTTGCGTCTTTCTCTATCTCTTTCTATAGTCCCCCCACAAGTGACACTAGAACGCTGTAACCAAAGATTAATTGCCTTAATCAAATCGACCCACCCTCCGCAATTAATCTTTTAGCAACAAATTAGAGACGATTTACCTGAACCTCCCAGGTCAGGCAGAGAGAGGAGGTAGGATGGGTGGGGGATGGACCGGGTGGGAGAATTTGAAAAAATCCACAAACGATACGAGGTGAGGACTTGGGAATGGGTGTGCTTTTAAGGCGAGAGAGGAGGGGTGGAGGTAGGGGTCAGCAGGGGAGCTGTACCGGGGCCGGAAGTTCCTGGAGTCCCTTTCAACCCAGTTTTCTCCAAAGGAGCGGAGGCCGAGGGCGGAGGACGAGGCCACTTACCTGACTGCGCCGCCCTCGCGGTCTCCGGCCCTCCGCGCTCGGTCCTCCCCGCCTGCCTCTGATTCCGCTGCTCCACCGCAGCTCTCTGCCTCCCGCGGCGCCTACCGCCTCCCCCGCTCGGGATCCACCTCCGCTGCCCGCTGCCCGCCGCCCGCGGTCCTCTGCACTCCTGCTTGCAGTCGGGTCTTCCACCGCGACTCTGTCCCGTCCCGCCTCTCCCCTTCTCGGAGGTCCCCTGTAGCCACCCAGCTCTTTTCACTCCTCTCCTGGGCAAGTTCGTAAGTTTGGGGTGAGGGTCGCTCTTCTCGCGCCCAGCTTCTCCGCTTAGCTCGCTTAGATCCGCACCCCCACTCCCCAGCTCAGACCTAGATCTCTGACGCCGCCTGTTGGTCAGGCAGGGCAGGGCAAGGCTAGGAGCGCAGCGCCAGCCCCAGCTCCCCACCCCCACCTTTCCACGCCCAGTGGTCTAAACAGCAGAGAAAGAAGGCGAGGGTTGGAGGCCTGATAATTGGAGTGGGGCCAGGGGCAAGAAGGAGCAATTTGCCTTGGGGGCGTGCAGGCCGGGCTGGCGCTTGGGCTCCCTGCCAGGAGAAGGGTTATCCCAGGGCGCGCAGGTGCGCCTCTCCCATGCCGCCCTTGGGCAGTTCACTACCAGCAGGCTCCCCTCCCCCAGTTCCCTGGGGAACAACCACTAGAGGTGAGGTCCGGCCGGGAGGGTGGAGTCCATAAGGAGCACAGGTTAAAGGCACCCTGTGTATATCTCCAGAACCAGGAGATGTGTGTGTGTGTGTGTGTGTGTGTGTGTGTGTGTGTGTGTGTGTGTTGGGGGGGGGCGGTGGGAATACTGGAGACAGGCGTGAGTTCTCAGCACAACGAGGGAGGAAGGCTTTGGGGCCAAACTCTTACGTTGCTTAAAAAAGAAGTTAGCGGAATCCATCTCATTGTGAAGTGTCAGACCACTTTGTGCGGGCGAGTTCCGGCCAGAGGTTCCAGTGGGAGTCCAGCTCTCCGGGCAGTGGTGGTGAGAATATGGGATACGGGCCGAATTCGGGAGGACCGAGTGGTGTTACAAAGGCAGCCTTTCGGGTTCCGGCCTGGTCCTTCCTTTGGCAACTTTCCAACCGCCGGCAGCGCTCACCGGGACACTCTACCCTTGGAACTTCTTGGGAAGCCTCGGTCTAGTCCTGGCTCCATCAAGACATCCGCGCAATGGAGGTCCTATCCCCCTCCCCACTCTCATCCTGTCTTTTTCATTGAAAGAATTGATGGACTGTTTCTCCCCTACCCCCTCCTTCTCTAATAAACGCTTCCCATAGATTATTCGACGCAGAGAAGGAAGGCGGCTGCTTAAAAAACAAAAAGCCATAGCCCTAATGAGTTCAATTACAATGTGGTAAACACATTGCCTCTACGCTTTAATTAAGCCTGCTGCCCAATTTTAACTCATTAGTAATTCATTAAGAGAACAGCCCGATGCTGGCGGGTGGAAGGCACCGCAGACCGACTGTGCACCACTAGTCCACACGCGCGCCAGCCGCCGCCGGCCCTAGTTGTGCAGGTGAGAGGGTCAAGTTTGCGACCCAGTGACTTGAGTGCCTACGAATACTAGAGTCTCCGCCCCCAGAGGAACAGGGCTTTGCCGCTCAGAGCAGGGCAATGACCTTTCCTGGCTCAAGTTCCTCCGGCTTGAAACTGGGTTTGCAAACCTGATGGGTGGTGGTGTGGGATAGCCCAGAGTGGGGAAGAGAGCCCCCGGATTAAACGCTTTTTACTCCCGACGTCAAATCCAGTCTCCGGGTTCTGGGCACACTCCCTCCACTTCTTTCACTTTGCACTAGTTTCTGGAGAAAAATCTAGGTCCCCCCTTAGAGCCCTGCTCTGGCTACCTGCTGCAAGCTTGGTGACCTTCTGCCTAGAGAAGCTTCCATACAAATCAAATAGTGATTGGGGGGGGGGGAGTGGGTGGGTGGGAAGTTGGGGGAGAAGATTGTTAGGCTAGAGAAGTGGAGATCTGATTGGGGGCTCAGACCTCTTCTTTCCCCTTTCGCTCTCTACTCCAACTGCTTGAAGCAGGCAGGGTATGGCAGCATTTGTAATTATGTCCGTTGAGAACTGCCCTCTTTATGGAAAAGAAATGGAGACAGGCAATTGAGGAGTGAATCACGTCCAGGCAACGAGAAAACTGTATGGTGTTTCCATTTAATAATAGAGAGAGCGCAAGCTGTTCACCCCTCATTGGGCGTGTTCTTGGAAGAAGGTGCCTGCGTGTTCTGAGCGTCCCACGGTTTGGATGGGACTGAACTAAGAGGTCCCCAGGCTTTACGTGGAGAAAGGAAAAGTGAGTGTTAATGGGTGAAGGTATGGTTAGGAAAAGGACCTTTCCCCTCCTTCGTGCCCCAGCTCTGGGCGCTTTCTTCCTGCAGAAGGAAGAAATCAGCACCGCACCGCTGCCCTAGGCGCCCCCTACGTAGGAGCAACAGGAAACTTCTCGCTCGGGACTGAGGCTGACCCAGCTCCCGTAGGCGGTGGGGGACTCCCCGGACGGTCCATGGAGAGCCCTCGGCCCTCTCCCTGGGCCTCGAGGAAATGCCAGAAAGCGTTTGCCCTCCTTTGATTCTGAAGCTCCTAGTCAGGGTTGCCAGTTGCCTCCTCAGGCGCCGGGCCGCTCCCTTCATTCGCGTGAGCGGCAACTCTTCCGGGCAGCCAGTGGACTGACGGGATTTCCTCTCCGTGAAGGGTCTTGGATTTTGCAGTCCAGCACTGCTGCCCTGCTGCCCTGCCTCCCTGAAGGAGCGCCGGGCGTGGGTTGGGGCTTCTCTGATGTGTGTATATGCCGTTCGGAATCTTGGGAGGCAGGAGGAGAAGGTCTTTAACTTTCGGTCTCTCTTTCAATCTGGAGTCAAGAAAAACTGCGGGATCAGCCTGGGTGCACCGAGGACGAGGGGCAGGCTGGGCTTCGCCCTCCAGCTTCCCGGGAGTCTGCTGGGAGAAACCGTAGCCCGGGGTGGTTCTTGCGCCCGCTCCTCTGAGGAATTCGAGGGGGACCGACGGGTTGGAGGAGGGCGGAGGCGGGGCGGGAGCTTCCCCGCGGCTGTGGCGCGGAGCCGCGCGGACCCAGGTCCTAGATGCAAGGCTCAGCCGAGGGTTTCGTGGCTATTGTTGCTCTTCACCGGATCTGCGCGGGCCTCGTCCTGCTCCTGTGGCTGGGCTGTGCGGCAACAGCGCCTTCTCGTGCCCCGAGGACTGACGCGCGGGACTTGCCTGGAGAAAGGCCAAACTCTCCAGCCCAGAGTGCTATGAAAGTATATTAAAAAATAATAATAATAATCAAGTCCCTACCTCAGGCGATCAGGGTGCCTGCAATAGAGGAGGGCAGCGATGGGAATAGAGATGCTTGCAAGTTGGCTGCCTTGCAGGAAAACTGTCTCTTTCTCGGGGTTTCCGAGTTTGGAATGCAGTTAGGTGTCTGCGGGGAGCTCCAAAGCTCTCACCCAAAAGGGGCATTTTTCTCCACTCTGGTGTGTGTGTGGGGGGGAGGTTGCTGGGGCAGACGTTTCTGAAAGGTCCCTCTTGCCCGATTTTAGTTACACCTGAAATAGATTCTCTTCCTTCATTTTTTCCTTCCCTAAAGGAGGCAGGGTATCCTTTATTTCTATTGACAATGGGACGGAATCAGCTGGAGACTTTAGAAACTCACTCTGGGTTAAGGAGGTGATCTTGTTTGTCAAGTGCTTTTCTTCAAGCACCACCACAAATAGTTCCTACCCTTCTCTTTCCTAACCTGGGATATTAAGAACTAGGGCAAAGGAGGCTGATTTAGGGGGCACAACTGCCAGAAATTTGCCAGGATCAGTGTAAAGCCAAACTTTTGGTTTGTCTTTCTTTTATTGCTTTTGCAACCCTTCGTTGTACCAGCTGCTGTGAAGATACATCCTTAGATATCAACTGTCTGCTAATATGCTAAAATATTTTTGACTTTCTTGACAGTGACTAGGGTGGCTGTGGTGACAAGGCTAATACCCCATAATTTAGGTCTGTATGTGGAGAGAGATGTGGAGTACGGGCAACTAGAAGAGAATCAACTCTTTGCAACTGCTCAGAAAGCAAAGATACCAATTTATTAGTCCCAGGGAAGCAGCCCAGTAACTGTGTACATGCCTGTCTTAACAGGAACTGAGGGAGCCTGGGTTCTTGCTTATGAAGACAGGACCTAAGACCCAGCTGAGAAGTTCTTCAGGAAAAGTGTCATGAGACGCGATGTAGTATTGAAACAGGAGGTAGGCTCGGACTTGCACCTGAGATCTTTTCTTTAAGAGGAGGAAAAATGTGTCCATGATTGAAATATTTTCCATGTGCCGGGCATATGTGAAACATTTTACATACCTGCTTTATGTAACTTAGTCCTCGTGTGGTCTCCAGGAGCTAGGTATTATTATTCACATTTTACAGACTGAAATTGGACGCTTAGAGAGGGTAGGTTTTCTCAAGGCCACATAGCTGGTAGGTGACAAAACCAGATATCAAGCACAGGTCCCTTTGGTTCCCAAACGTGCTGCTAATCACTAAGCCAGACCATGTACTATTTTACAGACCCCATGACATTTTGATCCTTCTAACAATCTCATTAAATATATATGGCTTGTGTTAGTCCCATTGGCCAGATAACAAACCCAAAAGCCTTCGACCATGGTTCTCAAATATGAATATGGTCCTGACTCCTAGAGAGTGATTCTGTCACAGCCTGAAATGGAGCCCAGATCTGTGGCAGGGGATTTTGAATCTGGAATTCTGGGAGTGTATTTTGAGAAACCCTGCCATAGAGGTTAGTAACTGGCTCAAGGTCATAAGGATTGAGCCAAACTGGTCTCAGACCCTGTTCTCCTTTCCTCTCCATCAAGGTCTCAGGGGAAGGTGGTAACTTCTTAGTCAGAACCCAGAGGCTGGGTGGGGGTGGGGGACATAGGCTGGGGCTAGGGCAGCAGGTTGCACCCCTCCTTCACTTCTCAGCAGCCACCAGCTTAAGCTTTGTGGAAGTCATAACCTGAAGTACCTTAATATCACACCCATCCACCCACCTGGGGAGGTAGACTGAGGCACTCCACGGAGCCAGGGCTGCCTCATAGCTGGGGGCTCAGCAACGCGCTCCAGAAGAAATACTGAATAAGGAAGAATGAACCATAGACATGGGCTTGTCTTTCTCCACAGGGCGTGGCTTGGAAGGAGGTGGGAAGCATTGTCAAAAAAGACAAATGTCTGGACCCAACTGACACAAACAATTTAACTACACATGGGGGGCTGTAGGAATGTGCATGGGATCTGCTCCATCCTAAAAGGTTTAGACTTTCTCTCGAGCTGTATGTGGGGCCTGAAATGCACCTAGAGCTCTACTCTGGCCCCAATGGACTCCAGTAAACCTGCTGGTTGATGGCCCTTGTTTTCTTTTGTCCCACTAAACTCTGAACATTGTCACAGAGGCCTCCCAGGAGCGATTCCCTTGT
Organism: Ursus maritimus; assembly: GCF_017311325.1. NCBI lineage: Eukaryota > Metazoa > Chordata > Mammalia > Carnivora > Ursidae > Ursus > Ursus maritimus. The sequence continues at coordinate 26,035,017 of NW_024424230.1, read as the reverse complement.
TGATCCCTGGTGTTAGGCCCATGCAAATCTTTATCATCCAGATTAAACCAAATCACTCTCTTAACCCTTGAAAAATGGTTATCTGTGAAAGTAGACAGCAGGAGAGTCTCCCCTGCCCAGTCATACCCATGAGGTAGTGGCAGAAACCAAAATATTTTAGCCTCAAATCTAGCTTGGCTGGCTCTCAGACATCTCAGGAGTGTTTGTATCAATCTGTTCAGGCTTCTGTAACAAAATGCCACAGACTAGGTAACTTTTAAACAACAAACATTTATCTTTTACCGTTCCCGAGGCTGGGAATTCCGAGATCAAGGCTCCATCACGGTCAGGTGAGGGCCCTCTTCCTGGCTTACAGCTGGCACCTTTTCACTCACGTGGTGGAAGGGCCTAGGGATGTCTCTGAAGCCTCTTTCATAAGGCACTCATCCAGTTCATGAGGCTCTCACCCTCATGACTTAAACACCTGCTAAAGGCCCCAGCTACTAACACCATCACTTTAGGGGGTTAGTATTTCAACATATGAATTTGGCAGGAACACAAGCGTTCAGACCATAGCGCTGTCTTCTGTGATATATCATAGACATTTGCAGTATGCATGAAATAATTTGACATATACAGTTTTAGTAGCACCTTATTAGCTCCCGATGGAGTACTTGTCCGCCCTGCCTTTTGGGTGACACACGTTCTGTATTATGTGGCCAGGTGAGCCACAGGAATGTATCTAATATAATAAAAAGGCCCGATTTGTCAGTATTATATCAGATGGTGTGAACTTCCTTCATAGTCCCGCTATTCCACGGCAATAGGCACTTGAAGGACGGGCCCGTTGAAGAGCAGGGGATGGGCCATAGCTCTCTGTTCTGTATAAGCCTTTGTGCTGGTCTTCGATTATTTAGATGTTTCGATATTGTCTCCCTGACCTTCAAGGTTATCTCCTAGCCTGGCGTTCACTGGCACACAGCGGAGAGGTGACCCCATAAAGGATGGTCAGTAAATGCTTGCCGACGGTTTGATTTGTCCAAGATACATTTCCTAACATTTTCCCGTACCTGTGACCCACCGTGGAGCAGGTTGGACTTGATGAAATCTGGCGGGAATGCAGCATGCGGTTTATAACCAGAGGAGAGGTCTTTAAATGGCAGCGGGGTGCTTGGCGTGTGTTGTGAACACAGCAGTGACCTAAGCCCCTTGAGACTCTTCCCGATAGTTTGGCCTCTTGGGCATGGGCTCCCTAATAATCCGTAACTGTCAATGTCAGTTAACCCTGTGAGCATAACATGTAGATATTCTCTGAGATTTTATTGGAGGTGTATTAGCATTGTGTATTATCCAGGTATTTTGTGGTCTCCACCCCTCTCCCCACTAACTAGTTCACACTTCAGTAGCATTTGTAATAATAACCTTTTTTTTAAGTTACCCTTATAAGGCCAGGGCACTCTGACAGGCTTGACCATGTAATTTGCTTTGGCCAATTACATATTTAAACATATAAGCAAAGGTCACATCTGTCTGGCAGCTCTAGGAGTTGTCCTGTGCTCCACCATGATCTCTTTTCCCTTTGACATGACACTGGACATATTTGGAGATTCCTTCATCAGCCTGGGTTGAAAAACAACGCAGAGCTGACTTGTAGTGGACATGTTACAGGATGGAGAAACAAATTAGGGGGGATTATCATGCCTTTGCTGACCCTCCCTTGAACCTGGCCTGGCCTATGATTTACTTTGATTAGGAGACTTCAGCACAAGTGACATTGTAAGAGTTCCAGAGTCTAGACCTCCAGACGCTTTGCGGCTTCTACCTTCACTGTCTTAGGGCCCAGCTGCCATGTAAAAAAGCTCTTTGGTTAGACAACCGAATGATGAGAGACTTCATGGAGACAGCTTTCAGCCTTCTAGGCGTTCCTACCAAGACGAGGCTGTGTTAGACGTTGCATCTCCCATGACCCAGCAGAGAGAGGCAGCCCCAAGAGTGAGCGCAGAACTGCCCACCAAACCACAGCATCACAGGAAGTAATACATTTTTGTTGTTTTAAGATATTAAGATTTGGGGCATTTTTTTGGAAGCAATAAATAATGGAAACAAAGATTTCTGTGGTTGTAAGCTCCCAAGATTTTGGGGCCACTTTTTTTTTTTTTAAGATTTATTTATTTATTTTTAGAGTGAGGGAGAGTAGGGGGAGGGAGAGGGAGAGAATCTCAAGCAGACTCCCCACTGAGCATGGAGCCCAACATGGGGCTCGATTTCAGGACCCTGAGATCATGACCTGAGGCGAAATCAAGAGTTGGACGCTTAACCAACTGAGCCACCCAGGCGCCCCTGGGGTCACTTATTTTTAGCTCCCGTGTATCTTGGCCTATACTAACTAGTACCACTAGCAATATGTTTTAACCAGATAATTTGATTTATTTAAATGGATTTATTCTGATTAATGATACATTTGAATTTATTTCTCTCGTTCCATCTTGTATTATTTGCCCTGTTTTCTGTTTTCTTTGTCCTTCCTTTCTTTTGGGTTGTTTTCATTTCTTAAAATTAATGTTCTGAGATCTTATTTTGCATTTCTTGTAATTGATCAACACAGAGCTTAATCCCACGACCCTGAGATCAGACCTGAGCCGAAACCAAGAGTCAGACACTCAATGACCGTGTCACCTAGCACCCCTATTTTGAATGTTTCCTTTTCGTCCTTGGCGTTTTCCAGTTATATGGCGACTAGATCTGTTTTCCTTGATTAGGATTATCTGGGGACTCCTGAGTTTGAGGACTGATGTTTTTGAACAGTTCTGAAAAATTCTCAGCTGCGATCTCTCCGGATACTACCTCTTCCACACTCTATGATCTCTTTCAGGAATTCTGGTTCGCCGTGTGGAACATCTACTTGACCTATCCTCCATGCCTTGTAAACTCTTTTTGGTGTTTTTTTTTTTTTTTTTTTTTGCTCTGACTTCTGATTAATTTCTTTAGATCTGCCTTGCAGTGTGATAATTCTTCCACTATATTACTCAACCATTTAAGCAGTTTATTAAAGTTTCAATTTCAAGTTATATATACAATTTCTGGAATATCTCTCTGATTCTTCCAAACAGATTTGGTTGTAGGTAGAGTCTTGTTGCTTACACTTACTTCGAAGTGTCTCTTTTACTTTGTAGTAATAATTAATAAAATTATAGTTCCTGTTTATTTTGTGTCATTTAATTCCATCACATAAAATCTTCGTGGGCTGGATCTCCTCTCCAGCAGTTCTTTTATTTTTATTTTTTTATTTTTTAAAGATTTTATTTATTTATTCGACAGAGATAGAGACAGCCAGCAAGAGAGGGAACACAAGCAGGGGGAGTGGGAGAGGAAGAAGCAGGCTCATAGCGGAGGAGCCTGATGTGGAGCTCGATCCCACAACGCCAGGATCACGCCCTGAGCCGAAGGCAGACGCTTAACAGCTGTGCCACCCAGGCGCCCCTGCTCTCTAGCAGTTCTAACTCGTAATGTCTTAGCTTCTTGAAGGTGTGTTTTATGATTTTCAACTATGAGTTGCTCATTTTATTTGGAACTTTAATCTGTGGGAATTCTTTATGAAGTTATAGTCCTCCAGAGAGAACTTGTATTTCTTTAGCTAGCCACCCAGACACTATTAGCCCAGGGAAATTTTAAAAAACAACTTGGTTGAGATATCATGCACGTATAATAAAGTTCTCCCATTTTAAGCATACAGGTCAGTTGCAAGGATGTGCCCTCATCACTATTACTGAGTTTTAAAACTTTTCCATAATTCTCCAGAGATCCCTTTGCCCATTTAAAGTTATTCAGCATGGGGCGCCTGGGTGGCTCAGTCGTTAAGCGTCTGCCTTCAGCTCAGGCCTTGATCCCAGCATTCTGGGATCGAGCCCCACATCAGGCTCCTCCGCTAGGAGCCTGCTTCTTCCTCTCCCACTCCCCTGCTTGTGTTCTCTCTCTCTGTCAAATAAATAAATAAAATCTTAAAAAAAAAAAAGTTATTCAGCATTCCCACCCCTCAGCCCTAGGCAATCACTAGTCTACTTTCTTCTTCTCTAAGTCTGCCTTTTCTGGACATTTCCTATGAATGGAGTCATATAATATGTGGTGTTTTGTATCTGGTTTCTCTCACTTAGCATAATGTTTTTAAGGTTCCTCCATGTTCCCAGGATCATTTTCAATTAACATTTAATCTTGAGATTTATTGGACCCCATAAAGAGCATGAATGCAGACCAAAATCCTCTGTGAGGTCCTGCTTATAAATATAGATTCTGATGGAAGAAATTGTTTTCCCCACCCAATGGTGGCTGAAATGGATACATTTCCTCGTTGACTGCTTCTCGGCAGCAGATTTATTTATCATTTGCCGTTTACAAAGGGCATAGTTCTGTGCAATCCCACCTTTATGGCAGGGTCCCCTGCTTTATCTCCAATGCAGCCATCGAAGTAGAAACGCGGGGGAGGTGCCCGCTGGCTCAGTTGGTGGAGTGTGACACACTTGAGCCTGAGCTTGTAACTTCAAGTCCCATGTTGGTGCAGCGATGACTTAAAAACAAAATCTTTAAAAAACAAGAAGACAAACAAAAACAGAGTGGAAACTCACGGTGTTCAGGTTTCGGAAGAGACCCCCAGGGCAGCCCTGGCACTCGTTGCCCCCCGGAATTCTTGCTTTCACTTTATTTTTGATGTTTGTGTGTTTCTTATGATTGTGCCATTTAGAAATATAGAAATATATTTTATTTAGAAATATAATTTTTACATTTATCTGGTTTTTTTGATGTTGTCATGAAAAGAGAACGTCAGGTGTTTCATCTGCCACACTGCCAGAAATAGAAGGCTGGCAGGTGCGTCTGACCGAAGTCACTTGCTCACCTGTCCAGATCTCGGATAGGTAGAGAGTGAGGGGAAATGATTCGCCTTCCGAGCAGAAGGTCATCCCATCCCTGCCTGCTACCTCCCCGTCCCACTCACCTGTGGCCTAATTGGGAGTCTTACCCATGGGGCCACTCTATTTAGCAGGCGCTTTCCTCCTCTACACCTGCATATACTTCTCTTATACACCTTTGCTCAGCCTTTTGCACTTCCGGTGGGTCATTAAACACAACCATTTCTTAGAATGCACTGGGAATTGCTAAGGTCTCTGACCAGCTTAATGCATGTCAGTATTTGTAGTTGAGGTGTCAAGGGCAGGGATCAGAGGTGAGGAACTGAGGCCCAGAGAAGTGAAGAGACCTGCCTAATTTCACAGAGACCCAGAGCTGGAGCCCAGACCCGCAGGCTCACTGGGGCAGTGCTCTTGCCACCACCCGTTCTGCTCCATATTGGTGACTTAGGAAAACTGAGAAGGAGGACGTGGTGTTGGCGCATTCATTGATTTGAGAAGTAAAGCTTTTGGGAAGTCTGTGGATTTTCCTTCTCTTTGATTTCTCAGTCTCCACTGCCCCTTGGAATGTGACAGCAGCAATTGAGAAAAACAAACAAACAAACAAACAAACAAACAGCTGCTGAATGTTTCTATTCTTAAACAATAAGAATCATTTTAGATGGAAATTTCTGGCTTCTCCGCCTGTTGTCCCTGGCTGGCTTGGCCTGCCCCATTAACTGGAGGACAGGGAGGGAGGATCCCAGAGCTTCAATCCCAGACCATCAACCCCTTTTCAACGAGTTTTTTGCCCCATTTTGGGGAAAGATAATGTTATTAATGTCCTTTCTAGCAATTTGAAAAAAACCAGACAAGCATGGCTTAGAGAGAAATCCTCGGTGATTGAAAGTATCATTAGAAACAAGCTCCTGGTGTTCACTCTGTCATTTCCAAGTGTTCTGATGAGTTTCCTTTGAGCACTGCACTGTACAGAGTTGGCTGGCGCCCACGAGGGCGGACATGTGTGCTGGTGGTGGGGAGGGATCGCCAGGCAGGTGTCATTTAGTCACCTGCATTTGAAACTAAGACAAGCCCCAGACAGAGTCTGCAGATTGGCTTCTGGTGCAGTTACCAGTCTCTGCCTCCAAATCGCCTCAAGCTGTGTCTGCACTGTGCCAAAATGACGCACCGAGGAGTGAAAAAAACAGCCAGGATGGTCATCTGAGTCATGGAGACAAACAATCACAACAGCAGGAAGACTCACAACCAAAACACCAGCTGTTGGACTGAGTTCAATAGTTTAAAAAAAAAGAGAGAGAGAGAAAGGAAGATGTCAGCGAAAATTCCATTTTTATTTCTGATTTTTTTTTTGAATACTTTCAGGGGAAATCAGATCTTTGTTGCTAAAAGGGATGCCTGCATAGGATAAAAAAAATCCAAGGCAATATCCAAACCCCTTTCTCCATTCTCAGGAACCTTCTCCTTGGGGTCTCATTAGCATGTAGGTAGATTTGAAACAGGTGAAGTTGTGAACATCTAGTTGGATGGAATTCGAGTCCTTCCCTGAAGGTGTAAAAAAAAAACTCCAAACAAGTGGGGTCCAGAAACATGACAAAGTGTTCTTCGGGTGACAAAGATTTGAAACTGCTGCTCTGGGCACTTGCAAGAGATTCCTGCATAGGCTTCAAGGCCACACCACCAAGGAGGTGCTGAATCGACACTTTTCCCCTGTCTTATATAAATAAGAAATGTGCAAATAAACATAGGTGGAACAATAAAACTCACAAAGAATAATTTCAGCCATTGCCGGATCTTGAGACCTGATTTCGTTTGCACTTGACTCTTGGAAATAGCAGGACAAAGAGCAAGAGGTAAGGATGTACCCAGTTAGGGCTCCAGGTTGTCACTAATGCTGTTGAGGTCCTGCCCCGATCCTTTGGGCATTAACTGTTCTAGTACATGCCCCAGGCTTCCAAGTGAAAGTCTGTGACTTCCGAGTGAGTCTGACTCTCCTTGCAGGCTGGAAATGTTGGGGAGTCCATGCCCTTGGGCATGGCCTTGAGGCAACGATTGATGGAAGCAGGTGTATAAATGTCCCTCATACTTGCCCCTCAAGCAGCACAATTCTGGCCTGTTCTACACTGTCTGTCGGCGTGACTGAGCTTGTCCTCAGTGGTCATCTGATTGCTGGCTCACACGCTGGGACCTTCCTTTTCTTCCCTGTCTTACTTTCCCACTTCCCTTCTGGTGCTTGCTGGGATCACCTCCCAGATAAAGTGCTTGCCCTCAAGTCCTTGTCTTTGAGGCTGTTTCTGGGGAAATCCAAGCAAGACACGGGGGTACGTTTCCCATTAACTAAAATTTCTTTGTGACATCTGATTCTTTGCCCTACTGATTTGGCCATGGATTCAAAGCATGTTAAAGCTGAGAGTGCAGAAATCACCGCTCCAGTGGTGTATTTTATGTAAGAGGAAATAGAGGCTCATCGGACACACGGCCAACTGGTTACAGAAATGAGACTAGAAGCCAGGGGCCCTGCTGCCCTCCCCCCCCCCACCGACCCCCGGCTGGCCCTCCCCGCTCCCTACGACTTACCACCCTGGGCACCCTTTAACTGTCTCTTTTAACAAAGAATCTTCGTGGCAGAATTGGGAAATCGTGCAGCTTGAGAAATCACTGATTATCCCCCTCTCTCTACCAGGCAGGACTTTAGCTAAGTCAACATCCTTATTATTATTATATTATTATTTTTTAAAAGATTTATTTATTTATTTATTTGAGAGAGAGAGAGTGCCAGCAAGAGGAGGAGGAGAGGGAGAGAGAGAATTGCAAGCAGACTCCCCGCTGAGGGAGGAGCCCGACATGGGGCTTGATCCCAGGACCCTGAGATCATGACCTGAGCCGAAATCAAGAGCCGGCTGCTCAACTGACTGAGCCACCCAGCTGCTCCAACACCCCTATTATTACTATTGTTTTCAAATTCTTGCGAGTCACATTTCCTTAGACTGGTGGATCATCATGTCATTCCATCTTACTTTTACACATTTGACAAATATTTGTTGGGCACCAGGCAGGCACGAGGTATAGGGGGTATTACAGAACACCGTAGTTCCTGCCCTCACAGAGCGAACAGTCTGTGGGGAAGAGGAAAGAGGGAAGCAGAAGATTCTAATGCAGGGTGCTCTGAAAACACAGAGGAAGGGCATGTAACCCACCGCAGGGTTTTCCAGGAAGGCTTCCAGGAGGAAGTGATGTGTCAGCCGAAACAGGGAATTGAGTTAGGAGAGGTGGTGGGGGGGAGTGTTCCAGGCCCTCCACAAAGGCCTTTGGAAGGCTGTAGGAGAGAGAGAGCATGGCCTGCTGAGAAGGACTGAATGAGATTCAGTCCGGCTAAAGCTTAGATTGAGGGCGAGCAGATGAGGCCTGGGAGGGAGGAAGGGCCATGTCTCCAGGGACCACATGAAGCAGGGAGTGAGACTGGCCTTATCAAGAGGACAGCGAATAGCCATCCAGATACTTTATTTATTTTATTTTATTTAAGAAATTTTATTTATTTATTTGATACAGAGAGAGAGAGAGAGAGAGCATAAGCAGGCAGAGGGGCAGGCAGAGGGAGAGGGAGAATCAGACTCCCCACTGAGCAGGGAGCCCAATGTGGGGCTCGATCCCAGGACCCAGGGATCATGACCTGAGCCGAAGGCAGATGCTTAACCGACTGAGCCACCCAGGCGCCTCCATCCAGATACTTTAAACAGAGGAGTGACGTGACTGCAATTAAATACAGAAAGACTGCCCTGATGGTCCATGCAAAACAGGTTGTCAGGGTCAAGCCAGGAGGCAGGGAGGCTGGTTCAGCCAGACTGACAGTGGCCTGAGTTGGGGAGGGCGTAGGGGGTGGGAGACAACAACAGAACTAATCAGGAGGAAGCTGGAGGGGGCGTGGGGAGGGTGGGTGAGGGGTCTAGCCCATGGTCAGTTTCAGCCACTGGGTAAGTGGTGCTGCGGCCCACGTGTCAGTCCTGTGTCTGAAGCAGAGCTCAGGTCCGCTGGGATCCTGCGGAAGGAAAGATCTGGAAGTCCACTGTCTTTTTCAGTATAGTTTGGAGAGCGGAGTAACACATGGAACACAGCAGGGAAAAATTAAGCATGAAGATGCAAAACACCAAAGCAATAGGAGAGCAGAGAAGAGAGGAACATACGCTTTATGACGTGAAATTTCAAACACACACCGAAGTAAAGAGTACAGTGTAATGGATCCCCATGTACCGATTGCCCAGCCCCAAGCTTTACCCACTCAAGGCCAGTCTTATTTCATCTATACCCCGAATCCCCCAGCCCCACTGGCTTTTTGAGGTAAATACAGACACTGTAGCGTTTTGTCTGTAATCACTTCAGGAAATACCTCCAAAACAAAAGAGCTCTTTAGAAAAAAACATAACCACAATACCTTTATCATACCTAAACCGCTGAATAAAACTTCTCCAGTATCGTCAAATATCATCAAATTTAAATTTTCTTGGTATATACATATTTTACATACATATATATATATGTATATATTTTGCATACGTATATATATATATGTATTTGGGTCTGAATCAATGTCCAAATAAAGTCTAAATGTTGCATTGGATTTATTTAACTTAAAAAAGTAGACTTTATTTTTTAAAGGCGTTTTACGTTCACAGCAAAATTGAGAGGAAGATATAGAGATCGCCCATATACCCCGTTCCGGCCCCCCTACTCCCTTGCAAACGCCCCCTCCCCGTGACCAACACCTCCCACCAGACTGGGACATTTGTTACAGTCCGTGAGCCTAACTGACATATCATCATCACCCAAAGATCATAGCTCACATTAGGGTTCATGCTCGGTGTTGTGTGTTTTCTGGGTGTGGACAAATGTATAATGACATGTATCCACCAATACAGTATCACACACACTAGTCTCCCTGCTCTAAATATCCCCGTGCTTTGCTTATTCACGATTCTCTTCGCCCAGTCCCTGGCAACCACGCCTCTTTTTACTGTTTCCGTGGTTCGCACTTTCCAGAATGTCATATAGTTGGATTCATACTGTGTAGCTTTTCAGATTCACTTCTTCTGCTTCGTGATCGGCCGTTCAGTTCCCTGCATGCCTTTCCCTGGGTTGGCAGCTCGTGTCTTTTTAGCGCCGAGTGATATTCCATAGTCTGCATGAGCCACAGCTTAGTCACCCAGTCCCCTACTGAGGGACACCTTAGTGACTTCCAAGTCTGGGCAGTTATGAATAAAGCCGCTAGAAACATCCACGTGCAGGTTTTTGTGTGGACATAAATTCTCATCTCCTTTGGGTAAATACGAAGGAGCGTGATTGCTGGGTATCCTTTAACGTTTAATCTATAGATTCTCCTTCTACCTCTTCTTATCCCTGTAATTTATTTGTTGAAGAAAGCAGGTTGTCCTATAGCATTTTCCAGGATTTGAATTTTTCTAGCTGTATCCTCGTGGTCTTGCCTGAGGTGCTTTCTCCCTCTGATCTATTTCCTATAAATTGGTTGTAAAATCTAGTAGTGTGATCAGATTCAAATTTGATTTGAGTTTTTTGAAGTATCACAGAGGGTGTTGTGTTTTTCCAGGAACCTTGTCATCCAGCTGCCCTGAAGATGGACTGTTGGAAGGTTAGCGAGGCTGATCGCTTCGAGCGATGTGGGCAGAGATGTTTCTAAGGTCTTCAACTTATGCTGGATAGGCATCTATTGATTGCACCTATGCATAAAACCAGCTACCGTTTGGGTGCACGTGTGTGTGTGTGTGTGTGTGTGTGTGTGTGTGTGTGTCTGTCTGTCTTTATGTATGGATTTGCTCCCCAGGATGAGAAAAATACAGGAGTTTAGATTGTAGCTTAACCACAGAATGCTACATTTCCAGGCTTCTGAAGAAAGTAGAGCTTACTAAAGAGAAGACATCCTGACGTCAACAGTGAAGACTGTACGATAATAATATCACTCTAATAAGGCGCTATCGCAAAGAGCAAGGAACACAGTGTTTCCGTTTCTGAGCTGTCTTTACTGTGGCAGGCATTTTCACTTTCTACCTGGGTCCCTCTTTAGTTTTTCCATCTGTATTTGGCAATTACATTAGTTGTCATATTTAATATATGGGATATTGTTCTTAAGACCTCTCTAACTACTGCTAGTTCATGGAACAGTCTTCTATTAGTGTTTGAAGTTCTAATTACTGCAGTCCCAGGAAGTTCTATTGTTCCGAATGCATTGTTTCTTCATGGAGTGCCAGGTTTTGTGACTCAAGGTATGAATCTCAGTGAGTTAGTATTCATTAAAAGAGGACACCCAGTTAAAAGCTTTTGTTAGGTGAACAGAGGGGTAGAGAAGTGATGCCTTGGAACCAGGATTCATGCTGAATAGCTTGTTGCTCATTCTGTGCCAAAGGCTGGTTTTCCAGGAGTTGTGGAAATTTCCGTGACTGATAGAGAAAAGCCTTTGTAATACCCACCCCCACTTACCCCCACTTTCCCCGGCTCCTGACGGGCTGCTCCTCCTCCTGTCCAGCCCATAACTCAGCCTCATTGCCCTCTCTTGGCTCCAAGTGGCCTCTCAGCGGGGATGTCTTCTTTTCTCCCTGGCCATGCTTGCCCACCTTCTTAGGGCTTGCTCAGGGACCACTTTCTCCATGAAACCTTCCCCAGTCTCAACTGCCCAAGGTTCTCTAGTCTAAACCTCAGTGTTTTTTGTTTTTTAAGATTTTACTTATATGTCAGAAAGAGAGAGAACGAGTGCAAGCAGGGGGTGCAGCAGGCAGAGGCAGAGGGAGAAACAGGCTCCCTGCTAAGCAAGGAGCCTGATGCAGGACTAGATCCCAGGACCTCGGGATCATGATCTGAGCTGAAGGCGGACACTTAACTGGCCAAGCCACCCAGGCGTCCTGTAACCCTCAGTTCAGCATGTACACTTATCTTGTGTCATTCATTAATTGCCTCTTGTGTGTTACCATCATGACTTTAACTGGAATGTAAACTCTGGGAGGGTAAAGCTAGACCACCTTATAGATATCTTCAGTACACCCCACAGCCTTGTCCCGTTGCAGACCCTCAATACCCTGTTGATCAGTTGTTCCCTATTTGTGGAAGATGAGGGGTAGAGAGTGGAATTTCAAAATGAAACTTACGACCCATGTCAATAGCTTTAAATGTAGAATCATAAAATCATCAACGATTGGTTCAGACATGCATTAAGGTCTGTCTCAAGTCTTGTCTTCCCTCTGCTCCCCTAAATGCATACTGGGCACCTCCTAGGTATTAGGTCTAGGTTGGTGCTAGAGATGTAAAGGTGACAAAGACACAGAGCTCACAGTCTTGTGAGTAGCTAAAATATGACATGGCTCATGCTATGCTACATGCAAGTTCCAGGTGATGGGATGTCAGGGAAAAGGGTGAGAAAGTCCTTTTCGGAGGTCTTCCTTCATCTCTCTGCCTCTTTATGGACTTTGGCAGGCAATTTTTCCAAGGATGGGATTTTGCCACATTACTGAGTCATGGATTCTGGCATGATTATCCCTTAACATGGGGAGAAGCAGTTTCACATACGGCTTTAGAGCACAGGCCCTGGAGTTAGACCTGGATTCTGGTCGCAGTGCTGCCACTGTCTAGGGTGGCCTTCGGAAAGCCTTCCTAACCTCTCCCAGTTTCCTTCTATGGAGAAGGCGGATAATCATTACCACAGGAGTAAGATGAAGATTCAAGAGGGTGACTCAGGGGTTGTGAGTCATGAATACTCAGCAAATGTTGGCCGTTTTATGGCCAGAAAACATTCCTTCTAACTCGATTCCCTTTCTCCTCCCCCCGCAATGACTTAAGTTCTTTTCCTCTGCCATCATACATGCTGTTGAATCTTAGAGAACTATCTCACTGGATTCTAGGGTTTTTATTTCAATAGTAGGAACACTGTTTAGATAGATAGAAGACAGTGAGGGGACAGGAACTTGAAGTGTCCTGGTTCTGAGCCTGTTTTCCATCACAACTGCTGCCTTTGCTGGGCTTACTCTTTACCCAGTGCAGAGCCAAGGGGTGAGGATTTCTGTCTGTCCCACTGGGACATAGGGGGTGAATGAGTTAACATTTACAAAGTGCTTTGAGCTCCTTGGAGAAAAGGCGCAATCTAAGTATTCTCATTACTGCATGAATAATAGATGAGCATAAAGCACTTTGCAAATATGAAGTTCTTTAGCAATGCTAAATAATACTTCCACCAACCTACCTGTGAGTGAGGGGCCGGTTCTTGAAACGCTGATGAGTTCTGGTCTTGGCTGTCACTAATGGGAAGTATGATCATAGGCAAAATTGTTTTCCCCAACTGGGCGACAGTAGGGCAGGGCAATGTCATTTGTAGGTGGGAGATGATGACTTCTTCAAAGCAGGGCTCATTTCTGGGCAGAGATTCTGAGCAGTGGCCGTGCCTACTTTCTCTTCCTCCTTGGTGCCTTTGCTCTGGGTGTGGAGGTGGTTTGGGGGTCCTTGCACCCAGAACTGTGGAGAAAAGTTCTCCTGGATCTGAGGGCTATAAAAATACCGAACCATGAGAGACTATGGACTCTGGGAAACAAACTGAGGGCTTCAGAGGGGAGGCGGGTGGGGGAATGGGATAGACCAGTGATGGGTAGTAAGGAGGGCACGTATTGCACGGTACACTGGGTGTTATACACAAGTGATGAATCATGGAACTTTACATCAAAAACTAGGGATGTACTGTATGGTGACTAACATAATATAATAAAAAAATATTATTAAAAAAAAGAACACTCAACTCTGACATTAAAAAAATAACAATGGGGCGCCTGGGTGGCACAGCGGTTAAGCGTCTGCCTTCGGCTCAGGGCGTGATCCCGGCGTTATGGGATCGAGCCCCACATCAGGCTCCTCCGCTATGAGCCTGCTTCTTCCTCTCCCACTCCCCCTGCTTGTGTTCCCTCTCTCGCTGGCTGTCTCTATCTCTGTCAAATAAATAAATAAAATCTTTAAAAAAAAAATAACAATAAAAAAATAAAAAGACCTAACAACTATCGCACGCGCTCTCTCTCTCTTTCTACATTGTGGTAAAGTACACATAACATAAAATTACCACCTTCACCCTTTTAAATACACAGTTCAATAGTGTTAAGTACACTCACATTTTTGTGCAACCAACCTCCAGAGCTCTTTCTGTCTTGCAAAACTGAACGTCGGCCCCCATGAAGCATCAGTGACCGCCACCATTCTACTTTCCAGCTCTGGGAATTTGGCTCTTCCTGCAACTCACATAAGTGGGGTTGTACAGCATGTGTCTTTTTGTGACTGGCTTATTTCCTTTAGTACGACACTCTCAAGGTTTGTCCACGTTGTAGCGTGTGTCAGAATTTTCTTCCTTTTTAAGACTGAATACTATTCCATTGTAGGTATGTATCACATTTTGTTTATTTATCCATCGAGGGACACTGGGTGGCTTCCCCCTTTTGGATATTATAAATAATGCTGCTATGACTATGGTTGTGCGACTATCTCTTTGAGACCCTGCCTTCATTCTTTTGGCTATACGCCCAGCAGTAGAATTCCTGGATCATATAATAATTCTGTTTTCAACTTTTAAAGGAAATGATCATATCTTCTCATTCTCCAAAGATGTAGAGTTGGGGGATGCCTGGGTGGCTCCGTCATTAAGCGTCTGCCTTCAGCTCAGGGCGTGATCCCAGAGTCCTGGGATCGAGCCCCGCATTGGGCTCCTCTGCTATGAGCCTGCTTCTTCCTCTCCCACTCCCCCTGTTTGTGTTCCCTCTCTCACTGGCTGTCTCTCTCTCTGTCAAATAAATATATAAAATCTTAAAAAAAAACAAAACAAAACAAAAAAAAAAAAACAAAGATGGAGAGTTGGAACATAAATTAGAGTCTTCAGTCGACATGGTTACCTCTGTCAAGGGCCTCTGCCTTCACTTGTATTCACTAAATTTTGACCTGGAAGATAATTTACATTTTTTCAAGAGGATTATGTAATTTTAGACTCTTGGGTTTGGATGGGACTTTAAAGACTTGTTACATAACAAAGAATGCTTTGTTGTGGTCATACCCAGGGTCCAGAAGCCTTATAACAGAAGGTATCGTGGAGCTGGGCAACTCTCGTTAGAAATATCAAGCTAAAACTCATCTCCCTGAAGTTTCCCCCAGGGCTCCAGTGGGACAACACAGAATAGCCCAGGTCCTCGTCCACACCCAGACCCTAAAAAACTTTAAAGCAATGCTCACGTGGCTTTAAGTTTTTTCCTCTCCAGCCCACACGTTTGTCCGTGACCATTTCTTACCAGGCATTTCTCCTCATCTTTGGCTTTGGAGTTAACATTAGGTAGGTGGCACCTTTTCAGAATTCCTGACATTCCAAACAGAGGCACAGCTTTTTCACCTATGCTAGCTCTCTTTGAATGACGCAACATGTAAGGAGGCTCCACCCGCTTTAAACCACAGCTCTCCGCTCCTGTAGAGGCTTCCAGATAGAAAATGTGGGATGACGGCGGGAGGCTGGGAAGAGGATGATGTTTTTCCAGAACATGCGTAGGAAATGGAGATCTCTTCTTCAGGATGGGCCAGGTGAAATATACTAGCCAGGGAGTGTTTGGCGGCAAGTAACATCTGGCTAACAGTGGCTAACGTAAAAAAGACATTTAATGAACTCAAATAGCCAGGAGTCTGGGCAGTTTTAGATATGGTGCGGTGGCTCAACCATCTGGTGTATCTAGGAACCAGGTTCTTTCTGTACGTCACTCAACCCCAGATTGTTAGCTTTTGGTTCTTAGGCTTCTTGCCACAAGATCACGAATGGCTGTCTCAGCTGCAAAGAGCAAATCTTTAAGAACCCATGCTTTAAGGGAAGAGAAAATAGAAGCCCTCAACCTTATCCGTCTGTCTCTCTCTCCTTTTCTAACAGGGAAAAAAAATTCTTGCAGGAGATCCCTCTAAGCAAATCTCCCCTTCCATATCTTTTACCAGAACTGAGTCCCATGCCCCTACCTAAGACACTCACCTGCCATTGGAAATGGCATTACTGGGCTCATCTTGGACTAATCACAGTGGATTCTTTGGGAATAAAGGCTGTGGGAACAATAGTGGGGTACCGTAGCCGTAAGGAAGCAGGCAATCAGCAGTGCCTACAGAAATATGCTACCCAGAGGAAGACTCAAGAGTGACCATAATTTTCATCTAATAATGTGTAATATACAGAGGTGCATTTAATTAAAGGACTTTTAACCTTAAAAGTCAAACTTCAGACAGAAAGAACAGACCCTTTGCATATATCTTAATCTTTTTCCTTAGTTCTCCTGGACCATTTATCAGCTGCCCTATAAAGATAATGATACTAATTACATATCTGAGTAACATTTCATGGTTCATAAATAATTTTCACACACATTATCCATTTGACCCTCGCAAAAATTATGTGGGGGTAGGTAAAGGATTATTACAATTTTCATTATTTTTTATTGGGTTTAGGTTCAGAGGGCTGAGTTAATCATACTTCTCGGCACATGGCACATGGCATGCCAGCGTCTATTGTTTATACCCTGCCCTTCTCTTGTCTTAATAATTAATTAATCGATCCATTCCCTTTTATTACTTTCTCCCACGCGCTCTTCCCTTTGTCCACACAGACGATCGTTCTAGATGTGTCTGACGTTTACCTTGTTATTTATAGGTGTACATGTAAAATGTGTATTTTGTTTAGTGTGCATGCAATTTGCAATTGCATAGGTGGTAATATTCTATAGAGCTCACTCTGCTTTGTATTGCTTTCACTCTATGCTATGTTTTCAAGAGTGATCCGCGTTGCTCTCTGTATCCACTCCCGTGCCTCTCAATGCTGCATAATACTCCCCGGTGGGGGTCCATCATGTTTTATTCTTCTACGTCCCCTAGTGGAAGCCCCGATAGCCTCCAGCTCTGCGCACACGAACACCTTCACCACCGCTGATGCGCCTGGGTGAGAATGTCTCTGCGAAACAAACTCAAGAGAACTGTTGTCGAGCCATACGAGAAACACTTGCTTTGAATAAGTACCACCAAACATCTCTCCAGAAAGGTTGCACTAACCTGTACAACCAGGAATTGTTCACATTTAACTGGAAGCTGGGTGTGGAGGAGGCTTCACGAGTTTGGGCTTCCATAAGCAGTAAAAGCAAATGGGGGTGTGTCATGAACCCCAATGCAGGTCTTCTGACTCCAGAGCCTTTGCATTTTCCAGGCCATCACTCAGTCTCTGGATCATAATACTGAACACTTATAAGTTTCCTGGAGGCTCATATTATTCAGAGAATGCATGGACTTTCAGAAATGGCATTGCTGGGGCTAATGGCAAGTTGCAGTGAAAGCAAACAGGTCCCTCATGTTCTATGATCTAATTCAGCCTGGTCTGGGTCCTTTTGGCTGCTTTACTACAGTGGCTGTCACGTTCTTTCGGGCAACATTTGAAAAAGGAGAGGAATTGAGGCGTATCTAAACGCCCTGCCTCCCATAGGCCAAGGGCCAACCTGTGCTACCTCCAAGCCAGTCTGACCTAAAAGTAAGTGGGGCACAGGTGATGTATGGAAGTGTTAAATTACTATTGTACACCCGAAACTAATGTAACACTGTGTATTAACATACCAGAATTAAAACAAAAACTTAAAAGAAATAAAAGTAAATGAGGCATCACAGATCAGATAGTGCTATAAGCAGAAGGGGCCCTAGAGATTATGCAGTTCAATCCTCTCCTTTTCCAGATGGGGAAAGGGAGGCTCACAGGGAGGAAGCCACTTGCCTGAAATCATATGGTCAGAAGCAGAGACAGGACAGGCGTGCAGGTCACCTGAAAACCAATTTATCACTCTTCTACTTCCCTGCATGGCAACGTCCCCCCACCTGCCCTTGAACTCTCAACAGCCTGTGAACAGTGATGCACTGGCAAGTGCTTAATGACCACCTCTCGAGGGAGAAAAAACCAAACACACTCTATTTGTAGCATTCGCCAATTTCCGTGGTGTAAATACTCCCACTGTGGTCATTTCGAGCTGCCAAGGCAATGTCACTGAATGTGGGGTGGGGTGAGACAGGCAGTGGTACACCATGAGGAGACATTGTCACCGCACAGAGACAACAGATACCAACAGCGGCCAGGACATAGACAGAGTAAAGTCTAGGCAACTGATCAAGAAGTGAAGAGTTTTGATTATTTATTACTTCTGTTTTCAGTATAAGTTATCTGATTGCAAGTCTACGTAACTTACTGTCTAATAATGGCTGTGTTGAACGGTAGCTCACGAAATCCCTGAAAATATGACCCTCGACCCCTGGGAGGCCCAGTGCCCCAGTCCCAGTACACCAGTACCTAGAAAGCGGTGAAACCAGCTTCTCAGTGTGGCAACCTGTCTTCCTGGTTTATAAATTTGTCTCAAGTCTTTCTTTTTTTAAAGGTGTATTTATTTATTTTAGAGAGAGAGAGGGCGAGAGTGCACACAAGCGTGAGCAGGGGGAGAGACAGAGGGAGAGGGAGAGAGAATCTCAGGCAGACTCCCTGCTGAGCACTGAGCCTGACTTAGGGCTCCATCCCACGAACCCTGCTGCCCCCCCACGAGATCATGACCTGAGCCAAAATCAAGAGTCGGATGCTTAACCGACTGAGCCACCCAGGCGCCCCTCAAGTCTTTTGACTACTCTTTGGTGGAAATATGCAATATGGAAAGATCGAAAGAAAAAAAGGCAGAGGAAAAAGAGTCATTCTGGAGGTGCACTTTCTGGATAGCTGAACGCTTAGCTCTGTAAGCACCCAAACTAAAGAAATTTTAACTCTGGGGGCGTCTGGGTGGCTCAGTCATTAAGCGTCTGCCTTCAGCTCAGGGCGTGATCCCGGAGTCCTGGGATCGAGCCCCGCATCAGGCTCCTCTGCTGGGAGCCTGCTTCTTCCTCTCCCACTCCCCCTGCTTGTGTTCCCTCTCTCGCTGGCTGTCTCTCTGTCAAATAAATAAATAAAATCTTAAAAAAAAAAAAAAGAAATTTTACCCTGATAGATGGACTTTTAAAAGAATAGTGTCGCACCCTTTCCTACTCCATTATGCATGTGGCATTATAGTTTATTACTTTCTTATTGACAACTGGGGACCTGTGGAGCTGTGGAAAGCTCTTTGCCCTGGAGTAAGTGGCCTCGGCTTCTGTGCTGTTGGGGCTCTTGACTTGCTTTCTGAAGGTGTTTATTCTCACTCAGTGTCCAGAGCTATGATTTCTTCTCACCATCAGCGTGTCTGTCTCTAGCTCTCCCTCTTCTTTCTAACTGACAAGAGAAACAAAGAGTTAAACTTATTAGAATTATATTAAAAATTTCATTGATCTGCTGAGACGCAGGCCTGATGAGTAAATGCTAAAATTTTAGTGCATAGATCTTGCAGTATTTATTTTGGCTACTCACAAACCTTTTGGCTTAAATTTTGCTTCTTGTAGAATCTCTGGAGAAGGGATATTTCCAGATGACTATGTTCTAGATCAGTGAGTATTGCTACAACCTTATTATTTTCTCTAAGAATATACTAATATTTTTAATGCAGTATATTTACTATCAGACAGTATTTTTAATATATATAATCAGCAAAATGGACATTAAAAAAATAAATACAATTCTGTATTCACCAAATTAGCAAAAATTAGTCTGACAAGAACAGTGTTTGCAGAACGTAAAAACAAGGATTTCTCGTCTGCTGCTGAACAATTTTCCTTGCACGCATGGTGTTCCATTATAGAAGAAAGGAAAATTCTTCTCCGGGCCAGGCACTATGTCAGAGAGAGAGCAGAGCAGTCCCGGTCTGGATGTGGAGGGACTCCGTGACGCTGTTGGAGCATGAGGTGTTCCTTATGGTGAACTTAGCAAAGAGCAGTAAGAATTCAGATAGTGAAGTTTGGGCCATGTCTCCTTGCTCCCAGGGGCATTCTTGGACGGTTTCAGCACAGACGCAGGCAGTGGGTGGGGAAGCCGATCTAGTGTTGAGAGTTCCCCCCATCCGGAGCAAGGGAGGTCCCTCCACGCATCTGCCATCTTGGGCAGTGCTGTTTGAGGGGGCTGGGAACCGGAGTGTGCCTGGGGCTCCCCTCGTTTCACCAGTGTATCCATTCCTCTGCTGAGAAGGAGAAAACATCAGGTCATTATCAGAGGAAGCGGATTTCCATACTTCTGTCCTCCCTGACTGCAGGCAAGGCGTCCTCAGGCGCTGATAGGGGAGTCAGGCTCTGCTGTGCAGAAAAGGGACACTCGGCGCCATTCCCAATACCCTCCTCGCAAGTTTGCCTCTCATCCCTTTGGAGCCGCATTCTACTTCCTTTCCTTAAGACTTGATCAACGTCTTTGAGGAGATTCATGGGATGGGCCGCAGAACAGAAGAAGGGTCCAGGGCTGGCAGTGGCGTCAGGAGGGCCAGAACCAGGAGGTGAGCAGGCCCAAAGACCAACCTCCTTTCCTGCCCTGGCCTCTGGCCGACTGCTGTTGACATCACTTGGGCAATAGAGTCTCTGGAGCGGGGGTCACCCCACGTTGGGCAACGGGGAGCCCAGGAGCAGGGCTTGCTCCCCCACAACCCCCTCATCGGCCTAATTAACAAGTTGAGCTTGTTCCCGCTCCTTGTTGTGGCTCTCGTGGGGCTGGGCCCCGCTGGGGGTGGGCAGACAGTCTTACTTGAAGCCGTGCATTGATCGCCACGTGGCCATGCGCCCCTCTTGGGGGAGCACTCTCATGTTTTAAGTGCATGCAGTTACTCTCTTGACTGGCTTGTAAACAGGTTTTAATGGGGCTATTAGTGTAAAAGGACAGGAAACTTTCAAAAACAGCCTCTTAAATATTCATGAGGATGTTAAATCTGGCGCTTAATCACCAGTGTTTGCACACAGCTAACGGGGAGGGAGGACAGCTGACAGGCTGCCTTCACTCTGAACAATTGACAGGGCATTAATAAACGCTCTTACAGGCATGATTAATGGCCAACAGAACAGGCCTTTTTTTTTTTTTTTTTTTAAACAAACAGAGCCCCTCTCCTTTGGGGCCTCCTGTTCTGGGGGGAGGGGAGCATCCCTGCAGGGGTGGGAGTGAGATTCAGGGGGAGATGGAAGCTGAAAGGGTGCCCCCGTCAGAACAAATTCTATCCCATCAGAAACAGTTCAGTGGACCCCCCCCAGTATGGCTGTCCGTTTCCTACAGCATGTTTTCTCAGGGGAAACTTTCCAAAAACTTAAGCAGAAAATCATCTCTGAAGAATTCCTACCTGGAGAATTCTTAACTCAACCTTGGCAGGACCATGAGGGAAGCACCTGGGACCTCATGGTGGGAGTTCCCCGGAGGGTCCTTACCAGCTGCCTCTTTAATACCTGAGCGCATGCGCTTTCGGAGTGCAGTTAAATGCAGACAAAGATGGTCGACGGCGGCTCAGGGGCTCCTGTGAGCTGCCCCGCCCTCCTCAAGCCACCTGTCTGCTTGCGCATTTTCATGTCTCTGACTTCTCTCGGTAACACTTGATGTAGAATTCCCACTGAAAATGTATGGGAAG